>NC_133145.1:5262067-5880196 GCF_048418815.1 Hemitrygon akajei | reverse complement strand
GGCATCCGCTCAGACCCCGCTCATCCGGCATCCGCTCAGACCCCGCTCATCCCGGCATCCGCTCAGACCCAGCTCATCCCGCTCAGACTCCGCTCATCCTGGCATCCGCTCAGACCCCGCTCATCCCGGCATCCGCTCAGACCCAGCTCATCCCGGCATCCGCTCAGACCCCGCTCATCCCGGCATCTGCTCAGACCCCGCTCATCCTGGCATCCGCTCAGACCCCGATCATCCCGGCATCCGCTCAGACCCCGCTCATCCCGCTCAGACTCCGCTCATCCCGGCATCCGCTCAGACCCCGCTCATCCCGGCATCCGCTCAGACCCCGCTCATCCCGCTCAGACCCCGCTCAGACCCCGATCATCCCGGCATCCGCTCAGACCGCCGCTCATTCCGGCATCCGCTCAGACCCCGCTCATTCCGGCATCCGCTCAGACCCCGCTCATCCCGCTCAGACTCCGCTCATACCGGCATCCGCTCAGACCCCGCTCATCCCGGCATCTGCTCAGACCCCCGATCATCCCGCTCAGACCCCACTCATCCCGGCATCCGCTCAGACCCCGCTCATCCCGCTCAGACCCCGTTCATCCCGCTCAGGACCCCGCTCATCCCGCTGAGACCCCGCTCATCCCGCTCAGACCCCACTCATCCCTCTCAGACCCCGGTCATCCCGGCATCCGCTCAGACCCCGCTCATCCCACTCAGACCCCGATCATCCCGGCTTCTGCTCAGACCCCGCTCATCCCGCTCATCCTGCTCAGACCCCGCTCATCCCACTCAGACCTCGCTCATCCCACTCAGACAACGATCATCCCGCTCAGACCCCACTCATCCCGCTCAGACCCCTCTCATCCCGCTCAGACCCCGCTCATCCCGATCAGACCCCACTCTTCCCGCTCAGATCCCGCTCATCCCGCTCAGACCCCGCTATTCCCGGCATTCGCTCAGACCCCGATCATCCCGCTCAGACCCCGCTCATCCCGGCATCCGCTCAGACCCCGATCATCCCGCTCAGACCCCGCTCTTCCCACTCAGACCCCGCTCATCCCGGCATCCGCTCAGACCCCGCTCATCCCGCTCAGACTCCACTCATCCTGGCATCCGCTCAGACCCCGATCATCCCGGCATCCGCTCAGACCCCGCTCATCCCGCTCAGACTCAGCTCATCCCGGCATCCGCTGAGACCCCGCTCATCCCGGCATCCGCTCAGACCCCGCTCATCCCGCTCAGACTCCGCTCATCCCGGCATCCGCCTCAGACCCCGCCCATCCCGCTCAGACCCGCTCATCCCGCTCAGACCCCGCTCATCCCGGCATCCGCTCAGACCCCGCTCATCCCGGCATCCGCTCAGACCCCGCTCATCCCGGCATCTGCTCATACCCCGCTCATCCCGCTCAGACCCCGCTCATTCCGGCATCCGCTCAGACCCGCTCATCCCGGCATCCGCTCAGACCCCGCTCATCCCGCTCAGACCCCGCTCATCCCGCTCAGACCCCACTCATCCCGCTCAGACCCCTCCTCATCCCGGCATCCGCTCAGACCCCGCTCATCCCGGCATCCGCTCAACCCCGCTCAACCCACTCAGACCCCGATCATCCCGGCATCTGCTCAGACCCCGATCATCCCGCTCAGACCCCGCTCATCCCGCTCATCCCGCTCAGACCCCGCTCATCCCACTCAGACCCCGCTCATCCCACTCAGACCCCGCTCATCCCGCTCAGACCCCGCTCATCCCGCTCAGACCCCGCTCATCCCGGCATCCGCTCAGACCCAGCTCAATCCCGCTCAGACTGCCGCTCATCCTGGCATCCGCTCAGACCCCGCTCATCCCGGCATCCGCTCAGCACCCAGCTCATCCCGGCATCCGCTCAGGACCCCCGCTCATCCCGGCATCTGCTCAGACCCCGCTCATCCTGGCATCCGCTCAGACCCCGATCATCCCGGCATCCGCTCAGACCCCGCTCATCCCGCTCAGACTCCGCTCATCCCGGCATCCGCTCAGACCCCGCTCATCCCGGCATCCGCTCAGACCCCGCTCATCCCGCTCAGACCCCGCTCAGACCCCGATCATCCCGGAATCCGCTCAGACCCCGCTCATTCCGGCATCCGCTCAGACCCCGCTCATTCCGGCATCTGCTCAGACCCCGCTCATCCCGCTCAGACTCCGCTCATACCGGCATCCGCTCAGACCCCGCTCATCCCGGCATCTGCTCAGACCCCGATCATCCCGCTCAGACCCCACTCATCCCGGCATCCGCTCAGACCCCGCTCAATCCCGCTCAGACCCCGTTCATCCCGCTCAGACCCCGCTCATCCCGCTGAGACCCCGCTCATCCCGCTCAGACCCCACTCATCCCTCTCAGACCCCGGGTCATCCCGGCATCCGCTCAGACCCCGCTCATCCCACTCAGACCCCGATCATCCCGGCTTCTGCTCAGACCCCGCTCATCCCGCTCATCCTGCTCAGACCCCGCTCATCCCACTCAGACCTCGCTCATCCCACTCAGACAACGATCATCCGCTCAGACCCCACTCATCCCGCTCAGACCCCGCTCATCCCGCTCAGACCCCGCTCATCCCGATCAGACCCCACTCTTCCCGCTCAGATCCCGCTCATCCCGCTCAGACCCCGCTATTCCCGGCATTCGCTCAGACCCCGATCATCCCGCTCAGACCCCGCTCATCCCGGCATCCGCTCAGACCCCGATCATCCCGCTCAGACCCCGCTCTTCCCACTCAGACCCCGCTCATCCCGGCATCCGCTCTGACCCCGCTCATCCCGCTCAGACTCCACTCATCCTGGCATCCGCTCAGACCCCGATCATCCCGGCATCCGCTCAGACCCCGCTCATCCCGCTCAGACTCAGCTCATCCCCGGCATCCGCTGAGACCCCGCTCATCCCGGCATCCGCTCAGACCCCGCTCATCCCGCTCAGACTCCGCTCATCCCGGCATCCGCTCAGACCCCGCCAATCCCGCTCAGACCCCGCTCATCCCGCTCAGACCCCGCTCATCCCGGCATCCGCTCAGACCCCGCTCAGCCCGGCATCCGCTCAGACCCCACTCATCCTGGCATCCGCTCAGACCCCGCTCATCCCGGCATCCGCTCAGACCCTGCTCATCCCGGCATCGCTCAGACCCCGCTCATCCCGCTCAGAACCCGCTCATCCCGGCATCCGCTCACACCCCGCTCATCCCGGCATCCGCTCAGACCCCGCTCATCCCGCTCAGACCCCGCTCATCCCGGCATCCGCTCAGACCCCGCTCATCCCTGCATCTGCTCAGACCCCGCTCATCCCGCTCAGACCCCGCTCATCCCTGCATCTGCTCAGACCCCGCTCATCCCGCTCAGACCCCGCTATTCCCGGCATTCGCTCAGACCCCGATCATCCCGCTCAGACCCCGCTCATCCCGGCATCCGCTCAGACCCCGATCATCCCGCTCAGACCCCGCTCATCCACTCAGACCCCGCTCATCCCGGCATCCGCTCACACCCCGCTCATCCCGGCATCCGCTCAGACCCCGCTCATCCCGCTCAGACCCCTCTCATCCCGGCATCCGCTCAGACCCCCGCTCATCCCGCTCAGACCCCGCTCATCCCGGCATCCGCTCAGACCCCGCTCATCACGGCATCCGCTCAGACCCCGCTCATCCCGCTCAGACCCCGCTCATCCCAGAAACCGCTCAGACCCCGCTCATCCCGGCATCCGCTCAGACCCCGCTCATCCCTGCATCTGCTCAGACCCCGCTCATCCCGCTCAGACCCCGCTATTCCCGGCATTCGCTCAGACCCCCGATCATCCCGCTCAGACCCCGCTCATCCCGGCATCCGCTCAGACCCCGCTCATCCCGCTCAGACCCCGCTCATCCCGGCATCCGCTCAGACCCGCTCATCCCACTCAGACCCCGCTCATCCCACTCAGACTCCACTCATCCTGGCATCCGCTCAGACCCCGCTCATCCCGCTCAGACTGCACTCATCCTGGCATCCGCTCAGACCCCGATCACCCCGGCATGCCGCTCAGACCCCGCTCATCCCGCTCAGACTCCGCTCATCCCGGCATCCGCTCAGACCCCGCTCATCCCGGCATCCGCTCAGACCCCGCTCTTCCCGCTAAGACCCAGCTCATCCCAGCATCCGCTCAGAACGCGATCATCCCGGCATCCGCTGAGACCCCGCTCATCCCGGCATCTGCTCAGACCCCAGCTCATCCCGCTCAGACTCCGCTCATCCCGACATCCGCTCAGACCCCGCCCATCCCGCTCAGACCCCGCTCATCCCGCTCAGACCCCCGCTCATCCCGGCATCCGCTCAGACCCGCTCATCCCGGCATCGCTCAGACCCCACTCATCCTGGCATCCGCTCAGACCCCGCTCATCCGGCATCCGCTCAGACCCCGCTCATCCCGGCATCCGCTCAGACCCCGCTCATCCCGCTCAGAACCCGCTCATCCCGGCATCCGCTCACACCCCGCTCATCCCGGCATCCGCTCAGACCCCGCTCATCCCGCTCAGACCCCGCTCATCCGGGATCCGCTCAGACCCCGCTCATCCCGCTCAGACCCCGCTCATCCCGGCATCCGCTCAGACCCCGCTCATCCCGGCATCCGCTCAGACCCCGCTCATCCCGCTCAGACCCCGCTCATCCCAGCATCCGCTCAGACCCCGCTCATCCCGCATCCGCTCAGACCCCGCTCATCCCTGCATCTGCTCAGACCCCGCTCATTCCCGCTCAGACCCCGCTCATCCCGGCACTGCTCAGACCCCGATCATCCCGCTCAGACCCCACTCATCCCGCTCAGACCCCGCTCATCCCGGCATCTGCTCAGACCCCGATCATCCCGCTCAGACCCCGCTCATCCCGGCATCTGCTCAGACCCCGCTCATCCCGGCATCCGCGCAAACCCCGCTCATCCCGCTCAGACCCGCTCATCCCAGCATCCGCTCAGACCCCGATCATCCCGGCATCCGCTCAGACCCGGCTCATCCCGCTCAGACTCCGCTCATCCCGGCATCCGCTCAGACCCCAATCATCCCGCTCAGACCCCGATCATCCCGCTCAGACCCCAATCATCCCGCATCCGCTCAGACCCCGCTCATCCCGCTCAGACTCCGCTCATCCCGGCATCCGCTCAGACCCCGCTCATCCCGGCATCCGCGCAAAACCCCGCTCATCCCGCTCAGACCCCGCTCATCCCAGCATCCGCTCAGACCCCGATCATCCCGGCATCCGCTCAGACCCGGCTCATCCCGCTCAGACCCCACTCATCCCGGCAGCCGCTCAGACCCCGATCATCCCGGCATCCGCTCAGACCCGGCTCATCCCGCTCAGACCCCGCTCATCCCAGCATCCGCTCAGACCCCGATCATCCCTGCATCCGCTCAGACCCGGCTCATCCCGCTCAGACCCCACTCATCCCGGCAGCCGCTCAGACCCCGCTCATCCCGCTCAGACTCCGCTCATCCCGGCATCCACTCAGACCCCGCTCATCCCGGCATCTGCTCAGACCCCGCTCATCCCGGCATCCGCTCAGACCCCACTCATCCCGCTCAGAGCCCGCTCATCCCGCTCAGACCCCGCTCATCCGGCATCCGCTCAGACCCCGCTCATCCCGCTCAGACCCCACTCATCCCGGCATCCGCTCAGACCCCGCTCATCCCGGCATCCGCTCAGACCCCGATCATCCCGCTCAGACTCCGCTCATCCCGGCAATCCGCTCAGACCCCGCTCATCCCGGCATCCACTCAGACCCCGCTCATCCCTCTCAGACCCCGCTCATCCCGGCATCCGCCTCAGACCCGCTCATCCCGCTCAGAACCCGCTAATCCCGGCACCGCTCAGACCCCGTTCATCCCGGCATCCGCTCAGACCCCGCTCATCCCGCTCAGACCCCGCTCATCCCGGCATGCGCTCAGACCCCGCTCATCCCGCTCAGACCCCGCTCATCCCGGCGTCCGCTCAGACCCCGCTCATCCCTGCATCTGCTCTGACCCCGCTCATCCGCTCAGACCCCGCTCATCCCGTCATCTGCTCAGACCCCGATCATCCCGCTCAGACCCCACTCATCCCGCTCAGACCCCGCTCATCCCGCTCAGACCCCGCTCATCCCGGCATCCGCTCAGAACCCGCTCATCCCTGCATCTGCTCAGACCCCGCTCATCCCGCTCAGACCCCGCTCATCCCGGCATCTGCTCAGACCCCCGATCATCCCGCTCAGACCCCACTCATCCCGCTCAGACCCCGCTCATCCCGGCATCCGCTCAGACCCCGCTCATCCCGCTCAGACCCCGCTCATCTGGCATCCGCTCAGACCCCGCTCATCCCCGCTCAGACTCACTCATCCTGGCAACCGCTCAGACCCCGATCATCCCGGCATCCGCTCAGACCCCGCTCATCCCGCTCAGACTCCGCTCATCCCGGCATCCGCTCAGACCACGCTCATACCGGCATCCGCTCAGACCCCGCTCTTCCCGCTAAGACCCAGCTCATCCCAGCATCCGCTCAGAACCCGATCATCCCGGCATCCGCTGAGACCCTGCTCATCCCGGCATCTGCTCAGAGCCCGCTCATCCCGCTCAGACTCCGCTCATCCCGACATCCGCTCAGACCCCGCCCATCCCGCTCAGACCCCGCTCATCCCGCTCAGACCCCGCTCATCCCGCATCCGCTCAGACCCCGCTCATCCCGGCATCCGCTCAGACCCCACTCATCCTGGCATCCGCTCAGACCCCGCTCATCCCGGCATCCGCTCAGACCCCGCTCATCCCGCTCAGACTCTGCTCATCCGGCATCCGCTCAGACCACGCTCATACCGGCATCCGCTCAGACCCCGCTCTTCCCGCTAAGACCCAGCTCATCCCAGCATCCGCTCAGAACCCGATCATCCCGGCATCCGCTGAGACCCTGCTCATCCCGGAATCTGCTCAGAGCCCGCTCATCCCGCTCAGACTCCGCTCATCCCGACATCCGCTCAGGACCCCGCCCATCCCGCTCAGACCCCGCCTCATCCCGCTCAGACCCCGCTCATCCCGGCATCCGCTCAGACCCCGCTCATCCCGGCATCCGCTCAGACCCCACTCATCCTGGCATCCCGCTCAGACCCCGCTCATCCCGGCATCCGCTCAGACCCCGCTCATCCCGGCATCCGCTCAGACCCGCTCATCCCGCTCAGAACCCGCTCATCCCGGCATCCGCTCACACCCCGCTCATCCCGGCATCCGCTCAGACCCCGCTCATCCCGCTCAGACCCCGCTCATCCCGGGATCCGCTCAGACCCCGCTCATCCCGCTCAGACCCCGCTCATCCCGGCATCCGCTCAGACCCCGCCTCATCCCGGCATCCGCTCAGACCCCGCTCATCCCGCTCAGACCCCGCTCATCCCAGCATCCGCTCAGACCCCGCTCATCCCGGCATCCGCTCAGACCCGCTCATCCCTGCATCTGCTCAGACCCCGCTCATCCCGCTCATACCCCGCTCATCCCGGCATCTGCTCAGACCCCGATCATCCCGCTCAGACCCCACTCATCCCGCTCAGACCCCGCTCATCCCGGCATCTGCTCAGACCCCGATCATCCCGCTCAGACCCGCTCATCCCGGCATCTGCTCAGACCCCGCTCATCCCGGCATCCGCGCAAACCCCCGCTCATCCCGCTCAGACCCCGCTCATCCCAGCATCCGCTCAGACCCCGATCATCCCGGCATCCGCTCAGACCCGGCTCATCCCGCTCAGGACTCCGCTCATCCCGGCATCCGCTCAGACCCAATCATCCCGCTCAGACCCCGATCATCCCGCTCAGACCCCAATCATCCCGGCATCCCGCTCAGACCCCGCTCATCCCGCTCAGACTCCGCTCATCCCGGCATCCCGCTCAGACCCCCGCTCATCCCGGCAATCCGCGCAAACCCCGCTCATCCCGCTCAGACCCCGCTCATCCCAGCATCCGCTCAGACCCCGATCATCCCGGCATCCACTCAGACCCGGCTCATCCCGCTCAGACCCCACTCATCCCGGCAGCCGCTCAGACCCCGATCATCCCGGCATCCGCTCAGACCCGGCTCATCCCGCTCAGACCCCGCTCATCCCAGCATCCGCTCAGACCCCGATCATCCCTGCATCCGCTCAGACCCGCTCATCCCGCTCAGACCCCACTCATCCCGGCAGCCGCTCAGACCCCGCTCATCCCGCTCAGACTCCGCTCATCCCGGCATCTCACTCAGACCCCGCTCATCCCGGCATCTGCTCAGACCCCGCTCATCCCGGCATCCGCTCAGACCCCACTCATCCCGCTCAGAGCCCGCTCATCCCGCTCAGACCCCGCTCATCCCGGCATCCGCTCAGACCCCGCTCATCCCGCTCAGACCCCACTCATCCCGGCATCCGCTCAGACCCCGCTTATCCCGGCATCCGCTCAGACCCCGATCATCCCGCTCAGACTCCGCTCATCCCGGCATCCGCTCAGACCCCGCTCATCCCGGCATCCACTCAGACCCCGCTCATCCCTCTCAGACCCCCGCTCATCCCGGCATCCGCTCAGACCCCGCTCATCCCGCTCAGAACCCGCTAATCCCGGCATCCGCTCAGACCCCGCTCATCCCGGCATCCGCTCAGACCCCGCTCATCCCGCTCAGACCCCTCATACCCGGCATGCGCTCAGACCCCGCTCATCCCGCTCAGACCCCGCTCATCCGGCATCCGCTCAGACCCCGCTCATCCCTGCATCTGCTCTGACCCCGCTCATCCCGCTCAGACCCCGCTCATCCCGTCATCTGCTCAGACCCCGATCATCCCGCTCAGACCCCACTCATCCCGCTCAGACCCCGCTCATCCCGCTCAGACCCCGCTCATCCCGGCATCCGCTCAGACCCCGCTCATCCCTGCATCTGCTCAGACCCCGCTCATCCCGCTCAGACCCCGCTCATCCCGGCATCTGCTCAGACCCCGATCATCCCGCTCAGACCCCACTCATCCCGCTCCAGACCCCGCTCATCCCGGCATCCGCTCAGACCCCGCTCATCCCGCTCAGACCCCGCTCATCCTGGCATCCGCTCAGACCCCGCTCATCCGCTCAGACTCCACTCATCCTGGCAACCGCTCAGACCCCGATCATCCCGGCATCCGCTCAGACCCCGCTCATCCCGCTCAGACTCCGCTCATCCCGGCATCCGCTCAGACCACGCTCATACCGGCATCCGCTCAGACCCCGCTCTTCCCGCTAAGACCCAGCTCATCCCAGCATCCCGCTCAGAACCCGATCATCCGGCATCCGCTGAGACCCTGCTCATCCGGGCATCTGCTCAGACCCCGCTCATCCCGCTCAGACTCCGCTCATCCCGACATCCGCTCAGACCCCGCCCATCCCGCTCAGACCCCGCTCATCCCGCTCAGACCCCGCTCATCCCGGCATCCGCTCAGACCCCGCTCATCCCGGCATCCGCTCAGACCCCCACTCATCCTGGCATCCGCTCAGACCCCACTCATCCCGGCATCCGCTCAGACCCCGCTCATCCCGGCATCCGCTCAGACCCCACTCATCCCGCTCAGAGCCCGCTCATCCCGCTCAGACCCCGCTCATCCCGCTCAGACCCCGCTCATCCCAGCATCCGCTCAGACCCCGATCATCCCTGCATCCGCTCAGACCCGGCTCATCCCGCTCAGACCCCACTCATCCCGGCAGCCGCTCAGACCCCGCTCATCCCGCTCAGACTCCGCTCATCCCGGCAATCCACTCAGACCCCGCTCATCCCGGCATCTGCTCAGACCCCGCTCATCCCGGCATCCGCTCAGACCCCACTCATCCCGCTCAGAGCCCGCTCATCCCGCTCAGGACCACCGCTCATCCCGGCATCCGCTCAGACCCCGCTCATCCCGCTCAGACCCCACTCATCCGGCATCCGCTCAGACCCCGCTCATCCCGCATCCGCTCAGACCCCGATCATCCCGCTCAGACTCCGCTCATCCGGCATCCGCTCAGACCCCGCTCATCCCGGCATCCACTCAGACCCCGCTCATCCCTCTCAGACCCCGCTCATCCCGGCATCCCGCTCAGACCCCGCTCATCCCGCTCAGAACCCGCTAATCCCGGCATCCGCTCAGACCCCGTCATCCCGGCATCCGCTCAGACCCCGCTCATCCCGCTCAGACCCCGCTCATCCCGGCATGCGCTCAGACCCCGCTCATCCCGCTCAGACCCCGCTCATCCCGGCGTCCGCTCAGACCCCGCTCATCCCTGCATCTGCTCTGACCCCGCTCATCCCGCTCAGACCCCCGCTCATCCCGTCATCTGCTCAGACCCCGATCATCCGCTCAGACCCCACTCATCCCGCTCAGACCCCGCTCATCCCGCTCAGACCCCGCTCATCCCGGCATCCGCTCAGACCCCGCTCATCCCTGCATCTGCTCAGACCCCGCTCATCCCGCTCAGACCCCGCTCATCCCGGCATCTGCTCAGACCCGATCATCCCGCTCAGACCCCACTCATCCCCGCTCAGACCCCGCTCATCCCGGCATCCGCTCAGACCCCGCTCATCCCGCTCAGACCCCGCTCATCCTGGCAATCCGCTCAGACCCCGCTCATCCCGCTCAGACTCCACTCATCCTGGCAACGCTCAGACCCCGATCATCCCGGCATCCGCTCAGACCCCGCTCATCCCGCTCAGACTCCGCTCATCCCGGCATCCGCTCAGACCACGCTCATACCGGCATCCGCTCAGACCCCGCTCTTCCCGCTAAGACCCAGCTCATCCCAGCATCCGCTCAGAACCCGATCATCCCGGCATCCGCTGAGACCCTGCTCATCCCGGCATCTGCTCAGAGCCCGCTCATCCCGCTCAGACTCCGCTCATCCCGACATCCGCTCAGACCCCGCCCATCCCGGCTCAGACCCCGCTCATCCGCTCAGACCCCGCTCATCCCGGCATCCGCTCAGACCCCGCTCATCCCGGCATCCGCTCAGACCCCACTCATCTGGCATCCGCCTCAGACCCCGCTCATCCCGGCATCCGCTCAGACCCCGCTCATCCCGCTCAGACTCTGCTCATCCCGGCATCCGCTCAGACCACGCCATACCGGCATCCGCTCAGACCCCGCTCTTCCCGCTAAGACCCAGCTCATCCCAGACATCCGCTCAGAACCCGATCATCCGGCATCCGCTGAGACCCTGCTCATCCCGGCATCTGCTCAGAGCCCGCTCATCCCGCTCAGACTCCGCTCATCCCGACATCCGCTCAGACCCCGCCCATCCCGCTCAGACCCCGCTCATCCCGCTCAGGACCCCGCTCATCCCGGCATCCGCTCAGACCCCGCTCATCCCGGCATCCGCTCAGACCCCACTCATCCTGGCATCCGCTCAGACCCCGCTCATCCCGGCATCGCTCAGACCCCGCTCATCCCGGCATCCGCTCAGACCCCGCTCATCCCGCTCAGAACCCGCTCATCCCGGCATCCGCTCACACCCCGCTCATCCCGGCATCCGCTCAGACCCCGCTCATCCCGCTCAGACCCCGCTCATCCCGGGATCCGCTCAGACCCCGCTCATCCCGCTCAGACCCCGCTCATCCCGGCATCCGCTCAGACCCCGCTCATCCCGGCATCCGCTCAGACCCCGCTCATCCCGCTCAGACCCCGCTCATCCCAGCATCCGCTCAGACCTCCGCTCATCCCGGCATCCGCTCAGACCCCGCTCATCCCTGCATCTGCTCAGACCCCGCTCATCCCGCTCATACCCCGCTCATCCCGGCATCTGCTCAGACCCCGATCATCCCGCTCAGACCCCACTCATCCGCTCAGACCCCGCTCATCCCGGCATCTGCTCAGACCCCGATCATCCCGCTCAGACCCCGCTCATCCCGGCATCTGCTCAGACCCCGCTCATCCCGGCATCCGCGCAAACCCCGCTCATCCCGCTCAGACCCCGCTCATCCCAGCATCCGCTCAGACCGCCGATATCCGGCATCCGCATCCGTCAGACCCGGCTCATCCCGCCAGACTCCGCTCATCCCGGCATCCGCTCAGACCCCAATCATCCCGCTCAGACCCCGATCATCCCGCTCAGACCCCAATCATCCCGGCATCCGCTCAGACCCCGCTCATCCCGCTCAGACTCCGCTCATCCCGGCATCCGCTCAGACCCGCTCATCCCGGCATCCGCGCAAACCCCGCTCATCCCGCTCAGACCCCGCTCATCCCAGCATCCGCTCAGACCCCGATCATCCCGGCATCCACTCAGACCCGGCTCATCCCGCTCAGACCCCCACTCATCCCGGCAGCCGCTCAGACCCCGATCATCCCGGCATCCGCTCAGACCCGGCTCATCCCGCTCAGACCCCGCTCATCCCAGCATCCGCTCAGACCCCGATCATCCCTGCATCCGCTCAGACCCGGCTCATCCCGCTCAGGACCCCACTCATCCCGGCAGCCGCTCAGACCCCGCTCATCCCGCTCAGACTCCGCTCATCCCGGCATCCACTCAGACCCCGCTCATCCCGGCATCTGCTCAGACCCCGCTCATCCCGGCATCCGCTCAGGACCCCACTCATCCCGCTCAGAGCCCGCTCATCCCGCTCAGACCCCGCTCATCCCGGCACTCCGCTCAGACCCCGCTCATCCCGCTCAGACCCCACTCATCCCGGCATCCGCTCAGACCCCGCTTAATCCCGGCATCCGCTCAGACCCCGATCATCCCGCTCAGACTCCGCTCATCCCGGCATCCGCTCAGACCCCGCTCATCCGGCATCCACTCAGACCCCGCTCATCCCTCTCAGACCCCGCTCATCCCGGCATCCCCGCTCAGACCCCCGCTCATCCCGCTCAGAACCCGCTAATCCCGGCATCCGCTCAGACCCCGCTCATCCCGGCATCCGCTCAGACCCCGCTCATCCCGCTCAGACCCCGCTCATCCCGGCATGCGCTCAGACCCCGCTCATCCGCTCAGACCCCGCTCATCCCGGCATCCGCTCAGACCCCGCTCATCCCTGCATCTGCTCTGACCCCGCTCATCCCGCTCAGACCCCGCTCATCCCGTCATCTGCTCAGACCCCGATCATCCCGCTCAGACCCCACTCATCCCGCTCAGACCCCGCTCATCCCGCTCAGACCCCGCTCATCCCGGCATCCGCTCAGACCCCGGCTCATCCCTGCATCTGCTCAGACCCCGCTCATCCGCTCAGACCCCGCTCATCCCGGGCATCTGCTCAGACCCCGATCATCCCGCTCAGACCCCACTCATCCCGCTCAGACCCCGCTCATCCCGGCATCCGCTCAGACCCCGCTCATCCCCGCTCAGACCCCGCTCATCCTGGCATCCGCTCAGACCCCGCTCATCCCGCTCAGACTCCACTCATCCTGGCAACCGCTCAGACCCCGATCATCCCGGCATCCGCTCAGACCCCGCTCATCCCGCTCAGACTCCGCTCATCCCCGGCATCCGCTCAGACCACGCTCATACCGGCATCCGCTCAGACCCCGCTCTTCCCGCTAAGACCCAGCTCATCCCAGCATCCGCTCAGAACCCGATCATCCCGGCATCCGCTGAGACCCTGCTCATCCCGGCATCTGCTCAGACCCCGCTCATCCCGCTCAGACTCCGCTCATCCCGACATCCGCTCAGACCCCGCCCATCCCGCTCAGACCCCGCTCATCCCGCTCAGACCCCGCTCATCCCGGCATCCGCTCAGACCCCCGCTCATCCCGGCATCCGCTCAGACCCCACTCATCCTGGCATCCGCTCAGACCCCACTCATCCCGGCATCCGCTCAGACCCCGCTCATCCCGGCATCCGCTCAGACCCCGCTCATCCCGCTCAGAACCCGCTCATCCCGGCATCCGCTCACACCCCCGCTCATCCCGGCATCCGCTCAGACCCCGCTCATCCCGCTCAGACCCCGCTCATCCCGCTCAGAACCCGCTCATCCCTGCATCCGCTCACACCCCGCTCATCCCGGCATCCGCTCACACCCCGCTCATCCCGGCATCCGCTCAGACCCCGCTCATCCCGCTCAGACCCCGCTCATCCCGGCATCCGCTCAGACCCCGCTCATCCCGGGATCCGCTCAGACCCCGCTCATCCCGCTCAGACCCCGCTCATCCCGGCATCCGCTCAGACCCCGCTCATCCCGGCATCCGCTCAGACCCCGCTCATCCCGCTCAGACCCCGCTCATCCCAGCATCCGCTCAGACCCCGCTCATCCCGGCATCCGCTCAGACCCCGCTCATCCCTGCATCTGCTCAGACCCCGCTCATCCCGCTCAGACCCCGCTCATCCCGGCATCTGCTCAGACCCCGATCATCCCGCTCAGACCCCACTCATCCCGCTCAGACCCCGCTCATCCCGGCATCCGCTCAGACCCCGCTCATCCCGCTCAGACCCCGCTCATCCAGCTCAGACTCCACTCATCCTGGCATCCGCTCAGACCCCAATCATCCCGGCATCCGCTCAGACCCCGCTCATCCCGGCATCTGCTCAGACCCCCGCTCATCCCGGCATCCGCTCAGACCCCACTCATCCCGCTCAGAGCCCGCTCATCCCGCTCAGACCCCGCTCATCCCGGCATCCGCTCAGACCCCGCTCATCCCGCTCAGACCCCACTCATCCCGGCATCCGCTCAGACCCCGCTCATCCCGGCATCCGCTCAGACCCCGATCATCCCGCTCAGACTCCGCTCATCCCGGCATCCGCTCAGACCCCGCTCATCCCGGCATCCACTCAGACCCCGCTCATCCCTCTCAGACCCCGCTCATCCCGGCATCCGCTCAGACCCCGCTCATCCCGCTCAGAACCCGCTCATCCCGGCATCCGCTCAGACCCCGCTCATCCCGGCATCCGCTCAGACCCCGCTCATCCCGCTCAGACCCCGCTCATCCCGGCATGCGCTCAGACCCTGCTCATCCCGCTCAGACCCCACTCATCCCGGCATCCGCTCAGACCCCGCTCATCCCTGCATCTGCTCTGACCCCGCTCATCCCGTTCAGACCCCGCTCATCCCAGAAACCGCTCAGACCCCGCTCATCCCGGCATCCGCTCAGACCCCGCTCATCCCTGCATCTGCTCAGACCCCGTTCATCCCGCTCAGACCCCGCTCATCCCTGCATCTGCTCAGACCCCGCTCATCCCGCTCAGACCCCGCTATTCCCGGCATTCGCTCAGACCCCGATCATCCCGCTCAGGACCCCGCTCATCCCGGCATCCGCTCAGACCCCGCTCATCCCGCTCAGACCCCGCTCATCCCGGCATCCGCTCAGACCCCGCTCATCCCGCTCAGACCCCGCTCATCCCGCTCAGAACCCGCTCATCCCGGCATCCGCTCACACCCCGCTCATCCCGGCATCCGCTCACACCCCGCTCATCCCGGCATCCGCTCAGACCCCGCTCATCCCGCTCAGACCCCGCTCATCCCGGCATCCGCTCAGACCCCGCTCATCCCGGGATCCGCTCAGACCCCGCTCATCCCGGCATCCGCTCAGACCCCGCTCATCCCGGCATCCGCTCAGACCCCGCTCATCCCGCTCAGACCCCGCTCATCCCAGCATCCGCTCAGACCCCGCTCATCCCGGCATCCGCTCAGACCCCGCTCATCCCTGCATCTGCTCAGACCCCGCTCATCCCGCTCAGACCCCGCTCATCCCGGCATCTGCTCAGACCCCGATCATCCCGCTCAGACCCCACTCATCCCGCTCAGACCCCGCTCATCCCGGCATCCGCTCAGACCCCGCTCATCCCGCTCAGACCCCGCTCATCCAGCTCAGACTCCACTCATCCTGGCATCCGCTCAGACCCCAATCATCCCGGCATCCGCTCAGACCCCGCTCATCCCGCTCAGACTCCGCTCATCCCGGCATCCGCTCAGACCCCGCTCATCCCGGCATCCGCGCAAACCCCGCTCATCCCGCTCAGACCCCGCTCATCCCAGCATCCGCTCAGACCCCGATCATCCCGGCATCCGCTCAGACCCGGCTCATCCCGCTCAGACCCCACTCATCCCGGCAGCCGCTCAGACCCCGCTCATCCCGGCATCCGCTCAGACCCGGCTCATCCCGCTCAGACCCCACTCATCCCGGCATCCGCTCATACCCCGCTCATCCCGCTCAGACTCCGCTCATCCCGGCATCCACTCAGACCCCGCTCATCCCGGCATCTGCTCAGACCCCGCTCATCCCGGCATCCGCTCAGACCCTACTCATCCCGCTCAGAGCCCGCTCATCCCGCTCAGACCCCGCTCATCCCGGCATCCGCTCAGACCCCGCTCATCCCGCTCAGACCCCACTCATCCCGGCATCCGCTCAGACCCCGCTCATCCCGGCATCCGCTCAGACCCCGATCATCCCGCTCAGACTCCGCTCATCCCGGCATCCGCTCAGACCCCGCTCATCCCGGCATCCACTCAGACCCCGCTCATCCCTCTCAGACCCCGCTCATCCCGGCATCCGCTCAGACCCCGCTCATCCCGCTCAGAACCCGCTCATCCCGGCATCCGCTCAGACCCCGCTCATCCCGCTCAGACCCCACTCATCCCGGCATCCGCTCAGACCCCGCTCATCCCTGCATCTGCTCTGACCCCGCTCATCCCGCTCAGACCCCGCTCATCCCAGAAACCGCTCAGACCCCGCTCATCCCGGCATCCGCTCAGACCCCGCTCATCCCTGCATCTGCTCAGACCCCGCTCATCCCGCTCAGACCGCGCTCATCCCAGCATCTGCTCAGACCCCGCTCATCCCGCTCAGACCCCGCTATTCCCGGCATTCGCTCAGACCCCGATCATCCCGCTCAGACCCCGCTCATCCCGGCATCCGCTCAGACCCCGCTCATCCCGCTCAGACCCCGCTCATCCCGGCATCCGCTCAGACCCCGCTCATCCCACTCAGTCCCCGCTCATCCCACTCAGACTCCACTCATCCTGGCATCCGCTCAGACCCCGCTCATCCCGCTCAGACTCCACTCATCCTGGCATCCGCTCAGACCCCGATCACCCCGGCATCCGCTCAGACCCCGCTCATCCCTCTCAGACTCCGCTCATCCCGGCATCCGCTCAGACCCCGCTCATCCCGGCATCCGCTCAGACCCCGCTCTTCCCGCTAAGACCCAGCTCATCCCAGCATCCGCTCAGAACGCGATCATCCCGTCATCCGCTGAGACCCCGCTCATCCCGGCATCTGCTCAGACCCCGCTCATCCCGCTCAGACTCCGCTCATCCCGACATCCGCTCAGACCCCGCCCATCCCGCTCAGACCCCGCTCATCCCGCTCAGACCCCGCTCATCCCGGCATCCGCTCAGACCCCGCTCATCCCGGCATCCGCTCAGACCCCACTCATCCTGGCATCCGCTCAGACCCCGCTCATCCCGGCATCCGCTCAGACCCCGCTCATCCCGGCATCCGCTCAGACCCCGCTCATCCCGGCATCCGCGCAAACCCCGCTCATCCCGCTCAGACCCCGCTCATCCCAGCATCCGCTCAGACCCCGATCATCCCGGCATCCGCTCAGACCCGGCTCATCCCGCTCAGACCCCACTCATCCCGGCAGCCGCTCAGACCCCGCTCATCCCGGCATCCGCTCAGACCCGGCTCATCCCGCTCAGACCCCACTCATCCCGGCATCCGCTCAGACCCCGCTCATCCCGCTCAGACTCCGCTCATCCCGGCATCCACTCAGACCCCGCTCATCCCGGCATCTGCTCAGACCCCGCTCATCCCGGCATCCGCTCAGACCCTACTCATCCCGCTCAGAGCCCGCTCATCCCGCTCAGACCCCGCTCATCCCGGCATCTGCTCAGACCCCGCTCATCCCGGCATCCGCTCAGACCCTACTCATCCCGCTCAGAGCCCGCTCATCCCGCTCAGACCCCGCTCATCCCGGCATCCGCTCAGACCCCGCTCATCCCGCTCAGACCCCACTCATCCCGGCATCCGCTCAGACCCCGCTCATCCCGGCATCCGCTCAGACCCCGATCATCCCGCTCAGACTCCGCTCATCCCGGCATCCGCTCAGACCCCGCTCATCCCGGCATCCACTCAGACCCCGCTCATCCCTCTCAGACCCCGCTCATCCCGGCATCCGCTCAGACACCGCTCATCCCGCTCAGAACCCGCTCATCCCGGCATCCGCTCAGACCCCGCTCATCCCGCTCAGACCCCACTCATCCCGGCATCCGCTCAGACCCCGCTCATCCCTGCATCTGCTCTGACCCCGCTCATCCCGCTCAGACCCCGCTCATCCCAGAAACCGCTCAGACCCCGCTCATCCCGGCATCCGCTCAGACCCCGCTCATCCCTGCATCTGCTCAGACCCCGCTCATCCCGCTCAGACCGCGCTCATCCCTGCATCTGCTCAGACCCCGCTCATCCCGCTCAGACCCCGCTATTCCCGGCATTCGCTCAGACCCCGATCATCCCGCTCAGACCCCGCTCATCCCGGCATCCGCTCAGACCCCGCTCATCCCGCTCAGACCCCGCTCATCCCGGCATCCGCTCAGACCCCGCTCATCCCACTCAGACCCCGCTCATCCCACTCAGACTCCACTCATCCTGGCATCCGCTCAGACCCCGCTCATCCCGCTCAGACTCCACTCATCCTGGCATCCGCTCAGACCCCGATCACCCCGGCATCCGCTCAGACCCCGCTCATCCCTCTCAGACTCCGCTCATCCCGGCATCCGCTCAGACCCCGCTCATCCCGGCATCCGCTCAGACCCCGCTCTTCCCGCTAAGACCCAGCTCATCCCAGCATCCGCTCAGAACGCGATCATCCCGGCATCCGCTGAGACCCCGCTCATCCCGGCATCTGCTCAGACCCCGCTCATCCCGCTCAGACTCCGCTCATCCCGACATCCGCTCAGACCCCGCCCATCCCGCTCAGACCCCGCTCATCCCGCTCAGACCCCGCTCATCCCGGCATCCGCTCAGACCCCGCTCATCCCGGCATCCGCTCAGACCCCACTCATCCTGGCATCCGCTCAGACCCCGCTCATCCCGGCATCCGCTCAGACCCCGCTCATCCCGGCATCCGCTCAGACCCCTCTCATCCCGCTCAGAACCCGCTCATCCCGGCATCCGCTCACACCCCGCTCATCCCGGCATCCGCTCAGACCCCGCTCATCCCGCTCAGACCCCGCTCATCCCGGGATCCGCTCAGACCCCGCTCATCCCGCTCAGACCCCGCTCATCCCGGCATCCGCTCAGACCCCGCTCATCCCGGCATCCGCTCAGACCCCGCTCATCCCGCTCAGACCCCGCTCATCCCAGCATCCGCTCAGACCCCGCTCATCCCGGCATCCGCTCAGACCCCGCTCATCCCTGCATCTGCTCAGACCCCGCTCATCCCGCTCAGACCCCGCTCATCCCGGCATCTGCTCAGACCCCGATCATCCCGCTCAGACCCCACTCATCCCGCTCAGACCCCGCTCATCCCGGCATCCGCTCAGACCCCGCTCATCCCGCTCAGACCCCACTCATCCCGGCATCTGCTCAGACCCCGCTCATCCCGCTCAGACTCCGCTCATCCTGGCATCCGCTCAGACCCCGCTCATCCCGCTCAGACCCCACTCATCCCGGCATCTGCTCAGACCCCGCTCATCCCGCTCAGACCCCGCTCATCCCGGCATCTGCTCAGACCCCGATCATCCCGCTCAGACCCCACTCATCCCGCTCAGACCCCGCTCATCCCGGCATCCGCTCAGACCCCGCTCATCCCGCTCAGACCCCACTCATCCCGGCATCCGCTCAGACCCCGCTCATCCCGCTCAGACCCCGCTCATCCCGGCATCCGCTCAGACCCCGCTCATCCCGCTCAGACTCCGCTCATCCTGGCATCCGCTCAGACCCCAATCATCCCGGCATCCGCTCAGACCCCGCTCATCCCGCTCAGACTCCGCTCATCCCGGCATCCGCTCAGACCCCGCTCATCCCGGCATCCGCGCAAACCCCGCTCATCCCGCTCAGACCCCGCTCATCCCAGCATCCGCTCAGACCCCGATCATCCCGGCATCCGCTCAGACCCGGCTCATCCCGCTCAGACCCCACTCATCCCGGCAGCCGCTCAGACCCCGATCATCCCGGCATCCGCTCAGACCCGGCTCATCCCGCTCAGACCCCGCTCATCCCAGCATCCGCTCAGACCCGGCTCATCCCGCTCAGACCCCACTCATCCCGGCAGCCGCTCAGACCCCGCTCATCCCGCTCAGACTCCGCTCATCCCGGCATCTGCTCAGACCCCGCTCATCCCGGCATCCGCTCAGACCCCACTCATCCCGCTCAGAGCCCGCTCATCCCTCTCAGACCCCGCTCATCCCGGCATCCGCTCAGACCCCGCTCATCCCGCTCAGACCCCACTCATCCCGGCATCCGCTCAGACCCCGCTCATCCCGGCATCCGCTCAGACCCCGATCATCCCGCTCAGACTCCGCTCATCCCGGCATCCGCTCAGACCCCGCTCATCCCGGCATCCACTCAGACCCCGCTCATCCCTCTCAGACCCCGCTCATCCCGGCATCCGCTCAGACCCCGCTCATCCCGCTCAGAACCCGCTCATCCCGGCATCCGCTCAGACCCCCGCTCATCCCGGCATCCGCTCAGACCCCGCTCATCCCGCTCAGACCCCGCTCATCCCGGCATGCGCTCAGACCCCGCTCATCCCGCTCAGACCCCGCTCATCCCGGCATCCGCTCAGACCCCGCTCATCCCTGCATCTGCTCTGACCCCGCTCATCCCGCTCAGACCCCGCTCATCCCGTCATCTGCTCAGACCCCGATCATCCCGCTCAGACCCCACTCATCCCGCTCAGACCCCGCTCATCCCGCTCAGACCCCGCTCATCCCGGCATCCGCTCAGACCCCGCTCATCCCTGCATCTGCTCAGACCCCGCTCATCCCGCTCAGACCCCGCTCATCCCGGCATCTGCTCAGACCCCGATCATCCCGCTCAGACCCCACTCATCCCGCTCAGACCCCGCTCATCCCGCTCAGACCCCGCTCATCCCGGCATCCGCTCAGACCCCGCTCATCCCGCTCAGACTCCGCTCATCCTGGCATCCGCTCAGACCCGGCTCATCCCGCTCAGACCCCGCTCATCCCGCTCAGACTCCGCTCATCCCGGCATCCGCTCAGACCCCGCTCATCCCGCTCAGACTCCGCTCATCCCGGCATCCGCTCAGACCCCGCTCATCCCGGCATCGGCGCAAACCCCGCTCATCCCGCTCAGACCCCGCTCATCCCAGCATCCGCTCAGACCCCGATCATCCCGGCATCCGCTCAGACCCGGCTCATCCCGCTCAGACCCCACTCATCCCGGCAGCCGCTCAGACCCCGATCATCCCGGCATCCGCTCAGACCCGGCTCATCCCGCTCAGACCCCGCTCATCCCAGCATCCGCTCAGACCCCGATCATCCCGGCATCCGCTCAGACCCGGCTCATCCCGCTCAGACCCCACTCATCCCGGCAGCCGCTCAGACCCCGCTCATCCCGCTCAGACTCCGCTCATCCCGGCATCTGCTCAGACCCCGCTCATCCCGGCATCCGCTCAGACCCCACTCATCCCGCTCAGAGCCCGCTCATCCCTCTCAGACCCCGCTCATCCCGGCATCCGCTCAGACCCCGCTCATCCCGCTCAGACCCCACTCATCCCGGCATCCGCTCAGACCCCGCTCATCCCGGCATCCGCTCAGACCCCGATCATCCCGCTCAGACTCCGCTCATCCCGGCATCCGCTCAGACCCCGCTCATCCCGGCATCCACTCAGACCCCGCTCATCCCTCTCAGACCCCGCTCATCCCGGCATCCGCTCAGACCCCACTCATCCCGCTCAGAACCCGCTCATCCCGGCATCCGCTCAGACCCCGCTCATCCCGGCATCCGCTCAGACCCCGCTCATCCCGCTCAGACCCCGCTCATCCCGGCATGCGCTCAGACCCCGCTCATCCCGCTCAGACCCCGCTCATCCCGGCATCCGCTCAGACCCCGCTCATCCCTGCATCTGCTCTGACCCCGCTCATCCCGCTCAGACCCCGCTCATCCCATCATCTGCTCAGACCCCGATCATCCCGCTCAGACCCCACTCATCCCGCTCAGACCCCGCTCATCCCGCTCAGACCCCGATCATCCCGGCATCCGCTCAGACCCCGCTCATCCCGCTCAGACTCCGCTCATCCCCGCATCCGCTCAGACCCCGCTCATCCCGGCATCCGCTCAGACCCCGCTCTTCCCGCTAAGACCCCGCTCATCCCAGCATCCGCTCAGACCCCGATCATCCCGGCATCCGCTGAGACCCCGCTCATCCCGGCATCCGCTCAGACCCCGCTCATCCCGCTCAGACTCCGCTCATCCCGACATCCGCTCAGACCCCGCTCATCCCGCTCAGACCCCGCTCATCCCGCTCAGACCCCGCTCATCCCGGCATCCGCTCAGACTCCGCTCATCCCGGCATCCGCTCAGACCCCACTCATCCTGGCATCCGCTCAGACCCCGCTCATCCCGGCATCCGCTCAGACCCCGCTCATCCCGGCATCCGCTCAGACTCCGCTCATCCCGCTCAGAACCCGCTCATCCCGGCATCCGCTCACACCCCGCTCATCCCGGCATCCGCTCAGACCCCGCTCATCCCGCTCAGACCCCGCTCATCCCGGCATCCGCTCAGACCCCGCTCATCCCGACATCCGCTCAGACCCCGCTCATCCCGGCATCCGCTCAGACCCCGCTCATCCCACTCAGACCCCGATCATCCAGTCATCTGCTCAGACCCCGCTCATCCCGCTCATCCCGCTCATCCCGCTCAGACCCCGCTCATCCCACTCAGACCCCGCTCATCCCGCTCAGACCCCGCTCATCCCGGCATCCACTCAGACCCCGATCATCCCACTCAGACCCCGCTCATCCCGCTCAGACCCCACTCATCCCGCTCAGACCCCGCTCATCCCGCTCAGACCCCGCTCATCCCGGCATCCGCTCAGACCCCGCTCATCCCGGCATCCGCTCAGACCCCACTCATCCCGCTCAGACCCCGCTCATCCCTCTCAGACCCCACTCATCCCGGCTTCCGCTCAGACCCCGCTCATCCCGGCATCCGCTCAGAACCCGCTCATCCCGCTCAGACCTCGCTCATCCCAGCATCCGCTCAGACCCCGATCATCCCGGCATCCGCTCAGACCCCGCTCATCCCGACATCCGCTCAGACCCCGCTCATCCCTCTCAGACCCCACTCATCCCGGCATCCGCTCAGACCCCGCTCATCCCGACATCCGCTCAGACCCCGCTCATCCCGACATCCGCTCAGACCCCGCTCATCCAGTCATCTGCTCAGACCCCGCTCATCCCGCTCATCCCGCTCATCCCGCTCAGACCCCACTCATCCCGCTCAGACCCCGCTCATCCCACTCAGACTCCACTCATCCTGGCATCCGCTCAGACCCCGATCATCCCGGCATCCGCTCAGACCCCGCTCATCCCGCTCAGACTCCGCTCATCCCGGCATCTGCTGAGACCCCGCTCATCCCGGCATCCGCTCAGACCCCGCTCATCCCGCCCAGACTCCGCTCATCCCGGCATCCGCTCAGACCCCGCCCATCCCGCTCAGACCCCGCTCATCCCGCTCAGACCCCGCTCATCCCGGCATCCGCTAGGACCCCGCTCATTCCGGCATCCGCTCAGACCCCACTCATCCTGGCATCCGCTCAGACCCCGCTCATCCCGGCATCCGCTCAGACCCCGCTCATCCCGGCATCCGCTCAGACCCCGCTCATCCCGCTCAGAACCCGCTCATCCCGGCATCCGCTCACACCCCGCTCATCCCGGCATCCGCTCAGACCCCGCTCATCCCGCTCAGACCCCGCTCATCCCGGCATCCGCTCAGACCCCGCTCATCCCGGGATCCGCTCAGACCCCGCTCATCCCGCTCAGACCCCGCTCATCCCGGCATCCGCTCAGACCCCGCTCATCCCGGCATCCGCTCAGACCCCGCTCATCCCGCTCAGACCCCGCTCATCCCAGAATCCGCTCAGACCCCGCTCATCCCGGCATCCGCTCAGACCCCGCTCATCCCTGCATCTGCTCAGACCCCGCTCATCCCGCTCAGACCCCGCTCATCCCTGTATCTGCTCAGACCCCGCTCATCCCGCTCAGACTCCGCTATTCCCGGCATTCGCTCAGACCCCGATCATCCCGCTCAGACCCCGCTCATCCCGTCATCCGCTCAGACCCCGATCATCCCGCTCAGACCCCGCTCATCCCACTCAGACCCCGCTCATCCCGGCATCCGCTCAGACCCCGCTCATCCCGCTCAGACCCCGCTCATCCCGGCATCCGCTCAGACCCCGCTCATCCCACTCAGACCCCGCTCATCCCACTCAGACTCCACTCATCCTGGCATCCGCTCAGACCCCGCTCATCCCGCTCAGACTCCACTCATCCTGGCATCCGCTCAGACCCCGATCATCCCGGCATCCGCTCAGACCCCGCTCATCCCGCTCAGACTCCGCTCATCCCTGCATCCGCTCAGACCTCGCTCATCCCGGCATCCGCTCAGACCCCGCTCTTCCCGCTAAGACCCCGCTCATCCCAGCATCCGCTCAGACCCCGTTCATCCCGGCATCCGCTGAGACCCCGCTCATCCCGGCATCCGCTCAGACCCCGCTCATCCCGCTCAGACTCCGCTCATCCCGACATCCGCTCAGACCCCGCTCATCCCGCTCAGACCCCGCTCATCCCGCTCAGACCCCGCTCATCCCGGCATCCGCTCAGACCCCGCTCATCCCGGCATCCGCTCAGACCCCACTCATCCTGTCATCCGCTCAGACCCCGCTCATCCCGGCATCCGCTCAGACCCCGCTCATCCCGGCATCCGCTCGGACTCCGCTCATCCCGCTCAGAACCCGCTCATCCCGGCATCCGCTCACACCCCGCTCATCCCGGCATCCGCTCAGACCCGGCTCATCCCGCTCAGACCCCGCTCATCCCGGCATCCGCTCAGACCCCGCTCATCCCGACATCCGCTCAGACCCCGCTCATCCCGGCATCCGCTCAGACCCCGCTCATCCCACTCAGACCCCGATCATCCAGTCATCTGCTCAGACCCCGCTCATCCCGCTCAGACCCCGCTCATCCCGGCATCCGCTAGGACCCCGCTCATTCCGGCATCCGCTCAGACCCCACTCATCCTGGCATCCGCTCAGACCCCGCTCATCCCGGCATCCGCTCAGACCCCGCTCATCCCGGCATCCGCTCAGAACCCGCTCATCCCGCTCAGAACCCGCTCACCCCGGCATCCGCTCACACCCCGCTCATCCCGGCATCCGCTCAGACCCCGCTCATCCCGCTCAGACCCCGCTCATCCCGGCATCCGCTCAGACCCCGCTCATCCCGGGATCCGCTCAGACCCCGCTCATCCCGCTCAGACCCCGCTCATCCCGGCATCCGCTCAGACCCCGCTCATCCCGGCATCCGCTCAGACCCCGCTCATCCCGCTCAGACCCCGCTCATCCCAGAATCCGCTCAGACCCCGCTCATCCCGGCATCCGCTCAGACCCCGCTCATCCCTGCATCTGCTCAGACCCCGCTCATCCCGCTCAGACCCCGCTCATCCCTGTATCTGCTCAGACCCCGCTCATCCCGCTCAGACTCCGCTATTCCCGGCATTCGCTCAGACCCCGATCATCCCGCTCAGACCCCGCTCATCCCGTCATCCGCTCAGACCCCGATCATCCCGCTCAGACCCCGCTCATCCCACTCAGACCCCGCTCATCCCGGCATCCGCTCAGACCCCGCTCATCCCGCTCAGACCCCGCTCATCCCGGCATCCGCTCAGACCCCGCTCATCCCACTCAGACCCCGCTCATCCCACTCAGACTCCACTCATCCTGGCATCCGCTCAGACCCCGCTCATCCCGCTCAGACTCCACTCATCCTGGCATCCGCTCAGACCCCGATCATCCCGGCATCCGCTCAGACCCCGCTCATCCCGCTCAGACTCCGCTCATCCCTGCATCCGCTCAGACCTCGCTCATCCCGGCATCCGCTCAGACCCCGCTCTTCCCGCTAAGACCCCGCTCATCCCAGCATCCGCTCAGACCCCGTTCATCCCGGCATCCGCTGAGACCCCGCTCATCCCGGCATCCGCTCAGACCCCGCTCATCCCGCTCAGACTCCGCTCATCCCGACATCCGCTCAGACCCCGCTCATCCCGCTCAGACCCCGCTCATCCCGCTCAGACCCCGCTCATCCCGGCATCCGCTCAGACCCCGCTCATCCCGGCATCCGCTCAGACCCCACTCATCCTGTCATCCGCTCAGACCCCGCTCATCCCGGCATCCGCTCAGACCCCGCTCATCCCGGCATCCGCTCAGACTCCGCTCATCCCGCTCAGAACCCGCTCATCCCGGCATCCGCTCACACCCCGCTCATCCCGGCATCCGCTCAGACCCCGCTCATCCCGCTCAGACCCCGCTCATCCCGGCATCCGCTCAGACCCCGCTCATCCCGACATCCGCTCAGACCCCGCTCATCCCGGCATCCGCTCAGACCCCGCTCATCCCACTCAGACCCCGATCATCCAGTCATCTGCTCAGACCCCGCTCATCCCGCTCATCCCGCTCATCCCGCTCAGACCCCGCTCATCCCACTCAGACCCCGCTCATCCCGCTTAGACCCCGCTCATCCCGGCATCCACTCAGACCCCGATCATCCCACTCAGACCCCATTCATCCCGCTTAGACCCCGATCATCCCGGCATCCGCTCAGACCCCACTCATCCAGCTCAGACCCCGTTCATCCCGCTCAGACCCCGCTCATCCCAGCATCCGCTCATTCCCCGCTCATGCCGGCATCCGCTCAGACCCCACTCATCCCGCTCAGACCCCGCTCATCCCGCTCAGACCCCACTCATCCCGCTCAGACCCCGCTCATCCCGCTCAGACCCCGCTCATCCCGCTCAGACCCCGCTCATCCCGGCATCCGCTCAGACCCCGCTCATCCCGGCATCCGCTCAGACCCCACTCATCCCGCTCAGACCCCGCTCATCCCGCTCAGACCCCACTCATCCCGGCTTCCGCTCAGACCCCGCTCATCCCGGCATCCGCTCAGAACCCACTCATCCCGCTCAGACCTCGCTCATCCCAGCATCCGCTCAGACCCCGATCATCCCGGCATCCGCTCAGACCCCACTCATTCCGGCATCCGCTCAGACCACGCTCATCCCACTCAGACCCCGCTCATCCCGCTCAGACCCCGCTCATCCCGGCATCCGCTCAGACCCCGCTCATCCCGGCATCTGCTCATACCCCCGCTCATCCCGCTCAGACCCCGCTCATCCCGGCATCCGCTCAGACCCCGCTCATCCCGGCATCCGCTCAGACCCCGCTCATCCCGCTCAGACCCCGCTCATCCCGCTCAGACCCCACTCATCCCGCTCAGACCCCTCTCATCCCGGCATCCGCTCAGACCCCGCTCATCCCGGCATCCGCTCAACCCCGCTCAACCCACTCAGACCCCGATCATCCCGGCATCTGCTCAGACCCCGATCATCCCGCTCAGACCCCGCTCATCCCGCTCATCCCGCTCAGACCCCGCTCATCCCACTCAGACCCCGCTCATCCCACTCAGACCCCGCTCATCCCGCTCAGACCCCGCTCATCCCGCTCAGACCCCACTCTTCCTGCTCAGACCCCGCTCATCCCGCTCAGACCCGCTCATCCCGGCATCCGCTCAGACCCCGATCATCCCGCTCAGACCCCACTCATCCCGCTCAGACCCCGCTCAACCCACTCAGACCCCACTCTTCCTGCTCAGACCCCGCTCATCCCACTCAGACCCCGCTCATCCCACTCAGACCCCGCTCATCCCGCTCAGACCCCGCTCATCCCGCTCAGACCCCACTCTTCCTGCTCAGACCCCGCTCATCCCGCTCAGACCCGCTCATCCCGGCATCCGCTCAGACCCCGATCATCCCGCTCAGACCCCACTCATCCCGCTCAGACCCCGATCATCCCGCTCAGACCCCACTCATTCCGCTCAGACCCCGCTCATCCCACTCAGACCCCGCTCATCCCGCTCAGACCCCACTCTTCCTGCTCAGACCCCGCTCATCCCGCTCAGACCCGCTCATCCCGGCATCCGCTCAGACCCCGATCATCCCGCTCAGACCCCACTCATCCCGCTCAGACCCCGCTCATCCCGGCATCCGCTCAGACCCCGCTCATCCCGCTCAGACCCCGCTCATCCCACTCAGACCCCGCTCATCCCGGCATCCGCTCAGACCCCGTTCATCCCTCTCAGACCCCCGCTCATCCCGGCATCCGCTCAGACCCCGCTCATCCCGGCATCCGCTCAGACCCCGCTCATCCCGGCATCCGCTCAGACCCAGCTCATCCCGCTCAGACTCCGCTCATCCTGGCATCCGCTCAGACCCCGCTCATCCCGGCATCCGCTCAGACCCAGCTCATCCCGGCATCCGCTCAGACCCCGCTCATCCCGGCATCTGCTCAGACCCCGCTCATCCTGGCATCCGCTCAGACCCCGATCATCCCGGCATCCGCTCAGACCCCGCTCATCCCGCTCAGACTCCGCTCATCCCGGCATCCGCTCAGACCCCGCTCATCCCGGCATCCGCTCAGACCCCGCTCATCCCGCTCAGACCCCGCTCAGACCCCGATCATCCCGGCATCCGCTCAGACCCCGCTCATTCCGGCATCCGCTCAGACCCCGCTCATTCCGGCATCCGCTCAGACCCCGCTCATCCCGCTCAGACTCCGCTCATACCGGCATCCGCTCAGACCCCGCTCATCCCGGCATCTGCTCAGACCCCGATCATCCCGCTCAGACCCCACTCATCCCGGCATCCGCTCAGACCCCGCTCATCCCGCTCAGACCCCGTTCATCCCGCTCAGACCCCGCTCATCCCGCTGAGACCCCGCTCATCCCGCTCAGACCCCACTCATCCCTCTCAGACCCCGGTCATCCCGGCATCCGCTCAGACCCCGCTCATCCCACTCAGACCCCGATCATCCCGGCTTCTGCTCAGACCCCGCTCATCCCGCTCATCCTGCTCAGACCCCGCTCATCCCACTCAGACCTCGCTCATCCCACTCAGACAACGATCATCCCGCTCAGACCCCACTCATCCCGCTCAGACCCCTCTCATCCCGCTCAGACCCCGCTCATCCCGATCAGACCCCACTCTTCCCGCTCAGATCCCGCTCATCCCGCTCAGACCCCGCTATTCCCGGCATTCGCTCAGACCCCGATCATCCCGCTCAGACCCCGCTCATCCCGGCATCCGCTCAGACCCCGATCATCCCGCTCAGACCCCGCTCTTCCCACTCAGACCCCGCTCATCCCGGCATCCGCTCAGACCCCGCTCATCCCGCTCAGACTCCACTCATCCTGGCATCCGCTCAGACCCCGATCATCCCGGCATCCGCTCAGACCCCGCTCATCCCGCTCAGACTCAGCTCATCCCGGCATCCGCTGAGACCCCGCTCATCCCGGCATCCGCTCAGACCCCGCTCATCCCGCTCAGACTCCGCTCATCCCGGCATCCGCTCAGACCCCGCCCATCCCGCTCAGACCCCGCTCATCCCGCTCAGACCCCGCTCATCCCGGCATCCGCTCAGACCCCGCTCATCCCGGCATCCGCTCAGACCCCGCTCATCCCGGCATCTGCTCATACCCCGCTCATCCCGCTCAGACCCCGCTCATCCCGGCATCTGCTCATACCCCGCTCATCCCGCTCAGACCCCGCTCATCCCGGCATCCGCTCAGACCCCGCTCATCCCGGCATCCGCTCAGACCCCGCTCATCCCGCTCAGACCCCGCTCATCCCGCTCAGACCCCACTCATCCCGCTCAGACCCCTCTCATCCCGGCATCCGCTCAGACCCCGCTCATCCCGGCATCCGCTCAACCCCGCTCAACCCACTCAGACCCCGATCATCCCGGCATCTGCTCAGACCCCGATCATCCCGCTCAGACCCCGCTCATCCCGCTCATCCCGCTCAGACCCCGCTCATCCCACTCAGACCCCGCTCATCCCACTCAGACCCCGCTCATCCCGCTCAGACCCCGCTCATCCCGCTCAGACCCCGCTCATCCCGGCATCCGCTCAGACCCAGCTCATCCCGCTCAGACTCCGCTCATCCTGGCATCCGCTCAGACCCCGCTCATCCCGGCATCCGCTCAGACCCCGCTCATCCCGGCATCTGCTCAGACCCCGCTCATCCTGGCATCCGCTCAGACCCCGATCATCCCGGCATCCGCTCAGACCCCGCTCATCCCGCTCAGACTCCGCTCATCCCGGCATCCGCTCAGACCCCGCTCATCCCGGCATCCGCTCAGACCCCGCTCATCCCGCTCAGACCCCGCTCAGACCCCGATCATCCCGGAATCCGCTCAGACCCCGCTCATTCCGGCATCCGCTCAGACCCCGCTCATTCCGGCATCCGCTCAGACCCCGCTCATCCCGCTCAGACTCCGCTCATACCGGCATCCGCTCAGACCCCGCTCATCCCGGCATCTGCTCAGACCCCGATCATCCCGCTCAGACCCCACTCATCCCGGCATCCGCTCAGACCCCGCTCATCCCGCTCAGACCCCGTTCATCCCGCTCAGACCCCGCTCATCCCGCTGAGACCCCGCTCATCCCGCTCAGACCCCACTCATCCCTCTCAGACCCCGGTCATCCCGGCATCCGCTCAGACCCCGCTCATCCCACTCAGACCCCGATCATCCCGGCTTCTGCTCAGACCCCGCTCATCCCGCTCATCCTGCTCAGACCCCGCTCATCCCACTCAGACCTCGCTCATCCCACTCAGACAACGATCATCCCGCTCAGACCCCACTCATCCCGCTCAGACCCCGCTCATCCCGCTCAGACCCCGCTCATCCCGATCAGACCCCCACTCTTCCCGCTCAGATCCCGCTCATCCCGCTCAGACCCCGCTATTCCCGGCATTCGCTCAGACCCCGATCATCCCGCTCAGACCCCGCTCATCCCGGCATCCGCTCAGACCCCGATCATCCCGCTCAGACCCCGCTCTTCCCACTCAGACCCCGCTCATCCCGGCATCCGCTCAGACCCCGCTCATCCCGCTCAGACTCCACTCATCCTGGCATCCGCTCAGACCCCGATCATCCCGGCATCCGCTCAGACCCCGCTCATCCCGCTCAGACTCAGCTCATCCCGGCATCCGCTGAGACCCCGCTCATCCCGGCATCCGCTCAGACCCCGCTCATCCCGCTCAGACTCCGCTCATCCCGGCATCCGCTCAGACCCCGCCAATCCCGCTCAGACCCCGCTCATCCCGCTCAGACCCCGCTCATCCCGGCATCCGCTCAGACCCCGCTCATCCCGGCATCCGCTCAGACCCCACTCATCCTGGCATCCGCTCAGACCCCGCTCATCCCGGCATCCGCTCAGACCCCGCTCATCCCGGCATCCGCTCAGACCCCGCTCATCCCGCTCAGAACCCGCTCATCCCGGCATCCGCTCACACCCCCGCTCATCCCGGCATCCGCTCAGACCCCGCTCATCCCGCTCAGACCCCGCTCATCCCGGCATCCGCTCAGACCCCCGCTCATCCCTGCATCTGCTCAGACCCCGCTCATCCCGCTCAGACCCCCGCTCATCCCTGCATCTGCTCAGACCCCGCTCATCCCGCTCAGACCCCGCTATTCCCGGCATTCGCTCAGACCCCGATCATCCCGCTCAGACCCCGCTCATCCCGGCATCCGCTCAGACCCCGATCATCCCGCTCAGACCCCGCTCATCCCACTCAGACCCCGCTCATCCCGGCATCCGCTCACACCCCGCTCATCCCGGCATCCGCTCAGACCCCGCTCATCCCGCTCAGACCCCTCTCATCCCGCTCAGACCCCGCTCATCCCGCTCAGACCCCGCTCATCCCGGCATCCGCTCAGACCCCGCTCATCACGGCATCCGCTCAGACCCCGCTCATCCCGCTCAGACCCCGCTCATCCCAGAAACCGCTCAGACCCCGCTCATCCCGGCATCCGCTCAGACCCCGCTCATCCCTGCATCTGCTCAGACCCCGCTCATCCCGCTCAGACCCCGCTATTCCCGGCATTCGCTCAGACCCCGATCATCCCGCTCAGACCCCGCTCATCCCGGCATCCGCTCAGACCCCGCTCATCCCGCTCAGACCCCGCTCATCCCGGCATCCGCTCAGACCCCGCTCATCCCACTCAGACCCCGCTCATCCCACTCAGACTCCACTCATCCTGGCATCCGCTCAGACCCCGCTCATCCCGCTCAGACTGCACTCATCCTGGCATCCGCTCAGACCCCGATCACCCCGGCATCCGCTCAGACCCCGCTCATCCCGCTCAGACTCCGCTCATCCCGGCATCCGCTCAGACCCCGCTCATCCCGGCATCCGCTCAGACCCCGCTCTTCCCGCTAAGACCCAGCTCATCCCAGCATCCGCTCAGAACGCGATCATCCCGGCATCCGCTGAGACCCCGCTCATCCCGGCATCTGCTCAGACCCAGCTCATCCCGCTCAGACTCCGCTCATCCCGACATCCGCTCAGACCCCGCCCATCCCGCTCAGACCCCGCTCATCCCGCTCAGACCCCGCTCATCCCGGCATCCGCTCAGACCCCGCTCATCCCGGCATCCGCTCAGACCCCACTCATCCTGGCATCCGCTCAGACCCCGCTCATCCCGGCATCCGCTCAGACCCCGCTCATCCCGGCATCCGCTCAGACCCCGCTCATCCCGCTCAGAACCCGCTCATCCCGGCATCCGCTCACACCCCGCTCATCCCGGCATCCGCTCAGACCCCGCTCATCCCGCTCAGACCCCGCTCATCCCGGGATCCGCTCAGACCCCGCTCATCCCGCTCAGACCCCGCTCATCCCGGCATCCGCTCAGACCCCGCTCATCCCGGCATCCGCTCAGACCCCGCTCATCCCGCTCAGACCCCGCTCATCCCAGCATCCGCTCAGACCCCGCTCATCCCGGCATCCGCTCAGACCCCGCTCATCCCTGCATCTGCTCAGACCCCGCTCATCCCGCTCAGACCCCGCTCATCCCGGCATCTGCTCAGACCCCGATCATCCCGCTCAGACCCCACTCATCCCGCTCAGACCCCGCTCATCCCGGCATCTGCTCAGACCCCGATCATCCCGCTCAGACCTCGCTCATCCCGGCATCTGCTCAGACCCCGCTCATCCCGGCATCCGCGCAAACCCCGCTCATCCCGCTCAGACCCCGCTCATCCCAGCATCCGCTCAGACCCCGATCATCCCGGCATCCGCTCAGACCCGGCTCATCCCGCTCAGACTCCGCTCATCCCGGCATCCGCTCAGACCCCAATCATCCCGCTCAGACCCCGATCATCCCGCTCAGACCCCAATCATCCCGGCATCCGCTCAGACCCCGCTCATCCCGCTCAGACTCCGCTCATCCCGGCATCCGCTCAGACCCCGCTCATCCCGGCATCCGCGCAAACCCCGCTCATCCCGCTCAGACCCCGCTCATCCCAGCATCCGCTCAGACCCCGATCATCCCGGCATCCGCTCAGACCCGGCTCATCCCGCTCAGACCCCACTCATCCCGGCAGCCGCTCAGACCCCGATCATCCCGGCATCCGCTCAGACCCGGCTCATCCCGCTCAGACCCCGCTCATCCCAGCATCCGCTCAGACCCCGATCATCCCTGCATCCGCTCAGACCCGGCTCATCCCGCTCAGACCCCACTCATCCCGGCAGCCGCTCAGACCCCGCTCATCCCGCTCAGACTCCGCTCATCCCGGCATCCACTCAGACCCCGCTCATCCCGGCATCTGCTCAGACCCCGCTCATCCCGGCATCCGCTCAGACCCCACTCATCCCGCTCAGAGCCCGCTCATCCCGCTCAGACCCCGCTCATCCCGGCATCCGCTCAGACCCCGCTCATCCCGCTCAGACCCCACTCATCCCGGCATCCGCTCAGACCCCGCTCATCCCGGCATCCGCTCAGACCCCGATCATCCCGCTCAGACTCCGCTCATCCCGGCATCCGCTCAGACCCCGCTCATCCCGGCATCCACTCAGACCCCGCTCATCCCTCTCAGACCCCGCTCATCCCGGCATCCGCTCAGACCCCGCTCATCCCGCTCAGAACCCGCTAATCCCGGCATCCGCTCAGACCCCGCTCATCCCGGCATCCGCTCAGACTCCGCTCATCCCGCTCAGACCCCGCTCATCCCGGCATGCGCTCAGACCCCGCTCATCCCGCTCAGACCCCGCTCATCCCGGCGTCCGCTCAGACCCCGCTCATCCCTGCATCTGCTCTGACCCCGCTCATCCCGCTCAGACCCCGCTCATCCCGTCATCTGCTCAGACCCCGATCATCCCGCTCAGACCCCACTCATCCCGCTCAGACCCCGCTCATCCCGATCAGACCCCGCTCATCCCGGCATCCGCTCAGACCCCGCTCATCCCTGCATCTGCTCAGACCCCGCTCATCCCGCTCAGACCCCGCTCATCCCGGCATCTGCTCAGACCCCGATCATCCCGCTCAGACCCCACTCATCCCGCTCAGACCCCGCTCATCCCGGCATCCGCTCAGACCCCGCTCATCCCGCTCAGACCCCGCTCATCCTGGCATCCGCTCAGACCCCGCTCATCCCGCTCAGACTCCACTCATCCTGGCAACCGCTCAGACCCCGATCATCCCGGCATCCGCTCAGACCCCGCTCATCCCGCTCAGACTCCGCTCATCCCGGCATCCGCTCAGACCACGCTCATACCGGCATCCGCTCAGACCCCGCTCTTCCCGCTAAGACCCAGCTCATCCCAGCATCCGCTCAGAACCCGATCATCCCGGCATCCGCTGAGACCCTGCTCATCCCGGCATCTGCTCAGAGCCCGCTCATCCCGCTCAGACTCCGCTCATCCCGACATCCGCTCAGACCCCGCCCATCCCGCTCAGACCCCGCTCATCCCGCTCAGACCCCGCTCATCCCGGCATCCGCTCAGACCCCGCTCATCCCGGCATCCGCTCAGACCCCACTCATCCTGGCATCCGCTCAGACCCCGCTCATCCCGGCATCCGCTCAGACCCCGCTCATCCCGCTCAGACTCCGCTCATCCCGGCATCCGCTCAGACCACGCTCATACCGGCATCCGCTCAGACCCCGCTCTTCCCGCTAAGACCCAGCTCATCCCAGCATCCGCTCAGAACCCGATCATCCCGGCATCCGCTGAGACCCTGCTCATCCCGGCATCTGCTCAGAGCCCGCTCATCCCGCTCAGACTCCGCTCATCCCGACATCCGCTCAGACCCCGCCCATCCCGCTCAGACCCCGCTCATCCCGCTCAGACCCCGCTCATCCCGGCATCCGCTCAGACCCCGCTCATCCCGGCATCCGCTCAGACCCCGCTCATCCTGGCATCCGCTCAGACCCCGCTCATCCCGGCATCCGCTCAGACCCCGCTCATCCCGGCATCCGCTCAGACCCCGCTCATCCCGCTCAGAACCCGCTCATCCCGGCATCCGCTCAGACCCCGCTCATCCCGCTCAGACCCCGCTCATCCCGGGATCCGCTCAGACCCCGCTCATCCCGCTCAGACCCCGCTCATCCCGGCATCCGCTCAGACCCCGCTCATCCCGGCATCCGCTCAGACCCCGCTCATCCCGCTCAGACCCCGCTCATCCCAGCATCCGCTCAGACCCCGCTCATCCCGGCATCCGCTCAGACCCCGCTCATCCCTGCATCTGCTCAGACCCCGCTCATCCCGCTCAGACCCCGCTCATCCCGGCATCTGCTCAGACCCCGATCATCCCGCTCAGACCCCACTCATCCCGCTCAGACCCCGCTCATCCCGGCATCTGCTCAGACCCCGATCATCCCGCTCAGACCCCGCTCATCCCGGCATCTGCTCAGACCCCGCTCATCCCGGCATCCGCGCAAACCCCGCTCATCCCGCTCAGACCCCGCTCATCCCAGCATCCGCTCAGACCCCGATCATCCCGGCATCCGCTCAGACCCGGCTCATCCCGCTCAGACTCCGCTCATCCCGGCATCCGCTCAGACCCCAATCATCCCGCTCAGACCCCGATCATCCCGCTCAGACCCCAATCATCCCGGCATCCGCTCAGACCCCGCTCATCCCGCTCAGACTCCGCTCATCCCGGCATCCGCTCAGACCCCGCTCATCCCGGCATCCGCGCAAACCCCGCTCATCCCGCTCAGACCCCGCTCATCCCAGCATCCGCTCAGACCCCGATCATCCCGGCATCCACTCAGACCCGGCTCATCCCGCTCAGACCCCACTCATCCCGGCAGCCGCTCAGACCCCGATCATCCCGGCATCCGCTCAGACCCGGCTCATCCCGCTCAGACCCCGCTCATCCCAGCATCCGCTCAGACCCCGATCATCCCTGCATCCGCTCAGACCCGGCTCATCCCGCTCAGACCCCACTCATCCCGGCAGCCGCTCAGACCCCGCTCATCCCGCTCAGACTCCAGTCATCCCGGCATCCACTCAGACCCCGCTCATCCCGGCATCTGCTCAGACCCCGCTCATCCCGGCATCCGCTCAGACCCCACTCATCCCGCTCAGAGCCCGCTCATCCCGCTCAGACCCCGCTCATCCCGGCATCCGCTCAGACCCCGCTCATCCCGCTCAGACCCCACTCATCCCGGCATCCGCTCAGACCCCGCTTATCCCGGCATCCGCTCAGACCCCGATCATCCCGCTCAGACTCCGCTCATCCCGGCATCCGCTCAGACCCCGCTCATCCCGGCATCCACTCAGACCCCGCTCATCCCTCTCAGACCCCGCTCATCCCGGCATCCGCTCAGACCCCGCTCATCCCGCTCAGAACCCGCTAATCCCGGCATCCGCTCAGACCCCGCTCATCCCGGCATCCGCTCAGACCCCGCTCATCCCGCTCAGACCCCGCTCATCCCGGCATGCGCTCAGACCCCGCTCATCCCGCTCAGACCCCGCTCATCCCGGCATCCGCTCAGACCCCGCTCATCCCTGCATCTGCTCTGACCCCGCTCATCCCGCTCAGACCCCGCTCATCCCGTCATCTGCTCAGACCCCGATCATCCCGCTCAGACCCCACTCATCCCGCTCAGACCCCGCTCATCCCGCTCAGACCCCGCTCATCCCGGCATCCGCTCAGACCCCGCTCATCCCTGCATCTGCTCAGACCCCGCTCATCCCGCTCAGACCCCGCTCATCCCGGCATCTGCTCAGACCCCGATCATCCCGCTCAGACCCCACTCATCCCGCTCAGACCCCGCTCATCCCGGCATCCGCTCAGACCCCGCTCATCCCGCTCAGACCCCGCTCATCCTGGCATCCGCTCAGACCCCGCTCATCCCGCTCAGACTCCACTCATCCTGGCAACCGCTCAGACCCCGATCATCCCGGCATCCGCTCAGACCCCGCTCATCCCGCTCAGACTCCGCTCATCCCGGCATCCGCTCAGACCACGCTCATACCGGCATCCGCTCAGACCCCGCTCTTCCCGCTAAGACCCAGCTCATCCCAGCATCCGCTCAGAACCCGATCATCCCGGCATCCGCTGAGACCCTGCTCATCCCGGCATCTGCTCAGACCCCGCTCATCCCGCTCAGACTCCGCTCATCCCGACATCCGCTCAGACCCCGCCCATCCCGCTCAGACCCCGCTCATCCCGCTCAGACCCCGCTCATCCCGGCATCCGCTCAGACCCCGCTCATCCCGGCATCCGCTCAGACCCCACTCATCCTGGCATCCGCTCAGACCCCACTCATCCCGGCATCCGCTCAGACCCCGCTCATCCCGGCATCCGCTCAGACCCCGCTCATCCCGCTCAGAACCCGCTCATCCCGGCATCCGCTCACACCCCCGCTCATCCCGGCATCCGCTCAGACCCCGCTCATCCCGCTCAGACCCCGCTCATCCCGCTCAGAACCCGCTCATCCCTGCATCCGCTCACACCCCGCTCATCCCGGCATCCGCTCACACCCCGCTCATCCCGGCATCCGCTCAGACCCCGCTCATCCCGCTCAGACCCCGCTCATCCCGGCATCCGCTCAGACCCCGCTCATCCCGGCATCCGCTCAGACCCCGCTCATCCCGCTCAGACCCCGCTCATCCCAGCATCCGCTCAGACCCCGCTCATCCCGGCATCCGCTCAGACCCCGCTCATCCCTGCATCTGCTCAGACCCCGCTCATCCCGCTCAGACCCCGCTCATCCCGGCATCTGCTCAGACCCCGATCATCCCGCTCAGACCCCACTCATCCCGCTCAGACCCCGCTCATCCCGGCATCCGCTCAGACCCCGCTCATCCCGCTCAGACCCCGCTCATCCAGCTCAGACTCCACTCATCCTGGCATCCGCTCAGACCCCAATCATCCCGGCATCCGCTCAGACCCCGCTCATCCCGGCATCTGCTCAGACCCCGCTCATCCCGGCATCCGCTCAGACCCCACTCATCCCGCTCAGAGCCCGCTCATCCCGCTCAGACCCCGCTCATCCCGGCATCCGCTCAGACCCCGCTCATCCCGCTCAGACCCCACTCATCCCGGCATCCGCTCAGACCCCGCTCATCCCGGCATCCGCTCAGACCCCGATCATCCCGCTCAGACTCCGCTCATCCCGGCATCCGCTCAGACCCCGCTCATCCCGGCATCCACTCAGACCCCGCTCATCCCTCTCAGACCCCGCTCATCCCGGCATCCGCTCAGACCCCGCTCATCCCGCTCAGAACCCGCTCATCCCGGCATCCGCTCAGACCCCGCTCATCCCGGCATCCGCTCAGACCCCGCTCATCCCGCTCAGACCCCGCTCATCCCGGCATGCGCTCAGACCCTGCTCATCCCGCTCAGACCCCACTCATCCCGGCATCCGCTCAGACCCCGCTCATCCCTGCATCTGCTCTGACCCCGCTCATCCCGCTCAGACCCCGCTCATCCCAGAAACCGCTCAGACCCCGCTCATCCCGGCATCCGCTCAGACCCCGCTCATCCCTGCATCTGCTCAGACCCCGTTCATCCCGCTCAGACCCCGCTCATCCCTGCATCTGCTCAGACCCCGCTCATCCCGCTCAGACCCCGCTATTCCCGGCATTCGCTCAGACCCCGATCATCCCGCTCAGACCCCGCTCATCCCGGCATCCGCTCAGACCCCGCTCATCCCGCTCAGACCCCGCTCATCCCGGCATCCGCTCAGACCCCGCTCATCCCGCTCAGACCCCGCTCATCCCGCTCAGAACCCGCTCATCCCGGCATCCGCTCACACCCCGCTCATCCCGGCATCCGCTCACACCCCGCTCATCCCGGCATCCGCTCAGACCCCGCTCATCCCGCTCAGACCCCGCTCATCCCGGCATCCGCTCAGACCCCGCTCATCCCGGGATCCGCTCAGACCCCGCTCATCCCGGCATCCGCTCAGACCCCGCTCATCCCGCTCAGACCCCGCTCATCCCAGCATCCGCTCAGACCCCGCTCATCCCGGCATCCGCTCAGACCCCGCTCATCCCTGCATCTGCTCAGACCCCGCTCATCCCGCTCAGACCCCGCTCATCCCGGCATCTGCTCAGACCCCGATCATCCCGCTCAGACCCCACTCATCCCGCTCAGACCCCGCTCATCCCGGCATCCGCTCAGACCCCGCTCATCCCGCTCAGACCCCGCTCATCCAGCTCAGACTCCACTCATCCTGGCATCCGCTCAGACCCCAATCATCCCGGCATCCGCTCAGACCCCGCTCATCCCGCTCAGACTCCGCTCATCCCGGCATCCGCTCAGACCCCGCTCATCCCGGCATCCGCGCAAACCCCGCTCATCCCGCTCAGACCCCGCTCATCCCAGCATCCGCTCAGACCCCGATCATCCCGGCATCCGCTCAGACCCGGCTCATCCCGCTCAGACCCCACTCATCCCGGCAGCCGCTCAGACCCCGCTCATCCCGGCATCCGCTCAGACCCGGCTCATCCCGCTCAGACCCCACTCATCCCGGCATCCGCTCATACCCCGCTCATCCCGCTCAGACTCCGCTCATCCCGGCATCCACTCAGACCCCGCTCATCCCGGCATCTGCTCAGACCCCGCTCATCCCGGCATCCGCTCAGACCCTACTCATCCCGCTCAGAGCCCGCTCATCCCGCTCAGACCCCGCTCATCCCGGCATCCGCTCAGACCCCCGCTCATCCCGCTCAGACCCCACTCATCCCGGCATCCGCTCAGACCCCGCTCATCCCGGCATCCGCTCAGACCCCGATCATCCCGCTCAGACTCCGCTCATCCCGGCATCCGCTCAGACCCCGCTCATCCCGGCATCCACTCAGACCCCGCTCATCCCTCTCAGACCCCGCTCATCCCGGCATCGGCTCAGACCCCGCTCATCCCGCTCAGAACCCGCTCATCCCGGCATCCGCTCAGACCCCGCTCATCCCGCTCAGACCCCACTCATCCCGGCATCCGCTCAGACCCCGCTCATCCCTGCATCTGCTCTGACCCCGCTCATCCCGCTCAGACCCCGCTCATCCCAGAAACCGCTCAGACCCCGCTCATCCCGGCATCCGCTCAGACCCCGCTCATCCCTGCATCTGCTCAGACCCCGCTCATCCCGCTCAGACCGCGCTCATCCCAGCATCTGCTCAGACCCCGCTCATCCCGCTCAGACCCCGCTATTCCCGGCATTCGCTCAGACCCCGATCATCCCGCTCAGACCCCGCTCATCCCGGCATCCGCTCAGACCCCGCTCATCCCGCTCAGACCCCGCTCATCCCGGCATCCGCTCAGACCCCGCTCATCCCACTCAGTCCCCGCTCATCCCACTCAGACTCCACTCATCCTGGCATCCGCTCAGACCCCGCTCATCCCGCTCAGACTCCACTCATCCTGGCATCCGCTCAGACCCCGCTCATCCCTCTCAGACTCCGCTCATCCCGGCATCCGCTCAGACCCCGCTCATCCCGGCATCCGCTCAGACCCCGCTCTTCCCGCTAAGACCCAGCTCATCCCAGCATCCGCTCAGAACGCGATCATCCCGTCATCCGCTGAGACCCCGCTCATCCCGGCATCTGCTCAGACCCCGCTCATCCCGCTCAGACTCCGCTCATCCCGACATCCGCTCAGACCCCGCCCATCCCGCTCAGACCCCGCTCATCCCGCTCAGACCCCGCTCATCCGGGCATCCGCTCAGACCCCGCTCATCCCGGCATCCGCTCAGACCCCACTCATCCTGGCATCCGCTCAGACCCCGCTCATCCCGGCATCCGCTCAGACCCCGCTCATCCCGGCATCCGCTCAGGCCCCGCTCATCCCGGCATCCGCGCAAACCCCGCTCATCCCGCTCAGACCCCGCTCATCCCAGCATCCGCTCAGACCCCGATCATCCCGGCATCCGCTCAGACCCGGCTCATCCCGCTCAGACCCCACTCATCCCGGCAGCCGCTCAGACCCCGCTCATCCCGGCATCCGCTCAGACCCGGCTCATCCCGCTCAGACCCCACTCATCCCGGCATCCGCTCAGACCCCGCTCATCCCGCTCAGACTCCGCTCATCCCGGCATCCACTCAGACCCCGCTCATCCCGGCATCTGCTCAGACCCCGCTCATCCCGCTCAGAGCCCGCTCATCCCGCTCAGACCCCGCTCATCCCGGCATCTGCTCAGACCCCGCTCATCCCGGCATCCGCTCAGACCCTACTCATCCCGCTCAGAGCCCGCTCATCCCGCTCAGACCCCGCTCATCCCGGCATCCGCTCAGACCCCGCTCATCCCGCTCAGACCCCACTCATCCCGGCATCCGCTCAGACCCCGCTCATCCCGGCATCCGCTCAGACCCCGATCATCCCGCTCAGACTCCGCTCATCCCGGCATCCGCTCAGACCCCGCTCATCCCGGCATCCACTCAGACCCCGCTCATCCCTCTCAGACCCCGCTCATCCCGGCATCCGCTCAGACCCCGCTCATCCCGCTCAGAACCCGCTCATCCCGGCATCCGCTCAGACCCCGCTCATCCCGCTCAGACCCCACTCATCCCGGCATCCGCTCAGACCCCGCTCATCCCTGCATCTGCTCTGACCCCGCTCATCCCGCTCAGACCCCGCTCATCCCAGAAACCGCTCAGACCCCGCTCATCCCGGCATCCGCTCAGACCCCGCTCATCCCTGCATCTGCTCAGACCCCGCTCATCCCGCTCAGACCGCGCTCATCCCTGCATCTGCTCAGACCCCGCTCATCCCGCTCAGACCCCGCTATTCCCGGCATTCGCTCAGACCCCGATCATCCCGCTCAGACCCCGCTCATCCCGGCATCCGCTCAGACCCCGCTCATCCCGCTCAGACCCCGCTCATCCCGGCATCCGCTCAGACCCCGCTCATCCCACTCAGACCCCGCTCATCCCACTCAGACTCCACTCATCCTGGCATCCGCTCAGACCCCGCTCATCCCGCTCAGACTCCACTCATCCTGGCATCCGCTCAGACCCCGATCACCCCGGCATCCGCTCAGACCCCGCTCATCCCTCTCAGACTCCGCTCATCCCGGCATCCGCTCAGACCCCGCTCATCCCGGCATCCGCTCAGACCCCGCTCTTCCCGCTAAGACCCAGCTCATCCCAGCATCCGCTCAGAACGCGATCATCCCGGCATCCGCTGAGACCCCGCTCATCCCGGCATCTGCTCAGACCCCGCTCATCCCGCTCAGACTCCGCTCATCCCGACATCCGCTCAGACCCCGCCCATCCCGCTCAGACCCCGCTCATCCCGCTCAGACCCCGCTCATCCCGGCATCCGCTCAGACCCCGCTCATCCCGGCATCCGCTCAGACCCCACTCATCCTGGCATCCGCTCAGACCCCGCTCATCCCGGCATCCGCTCAGACCCCGCTCATCCCGGCATCCGCTCAGACCCCTCTCATCCCGCTCAGAACCCGCTCATCCCGGCATCCGCTCACACCCCGCTCATCCCGGCATCCGCTCAGACCCCGCTCATCCCGCTCAGACCCCGCTCATCCCGGGATCCGCTCAGACCCCGCTCATCCCGCTCAGACCCCGCTCATCCCGGCATCCGCTCAGACCCCGCTCATCCCGGCATCCGCTCAGACCCCGCTCATCCCGCTCAGACCCCGCTCATCCCAGCATCCGCTCAGACCCCGCTCATCCCGGCATCCGCTCAGACCCCGCTCATCCCTGCATCTGCTCAGACCCCGCTCATCCCGCTCAGACCCCGCTCATCCCGGCATCTGCTCAGACCCCGATCATCCCGCTCAGACCCCACTCATCCCGCTCAGACCCCGCTCATCCCGGCATCCGCTCAGACCCCGCTCATCCCGCTCAGACCCCACTCATCCCGGCATCTGCTCAGACCCCCGCTCATCCCGCTCAGACTCCGCTCATCCTGGCATCCGCTCAGACCCCGCTCATCCCGCTCAGACCCCACTCATCCCGGCATCTGCTCAGACCCCGCTCATCCCGCTCAGACCCCGCTCATCCCGGCATCTGCTCAGACCCCGATCATCCCGCTCAGACCCCACTCATCCCGCTCAGACCCCGCTCATCCCGGCATCCGCTCAGACCCCGCTCATCCCGCTCAGACCCCACTCATCCCGGCATCCGCTCAGACCCCGCTCATCCCGCTCAGACCCCGCTCATCCCGGCATCCGCTCAGACCCCGCTCATCCCGCTCAGACTCCGCTCATCCTGGCATCCGCTCAGACCCCAATCATCCCGGCATCCGCTCAGACCCCCGCTCATCCCGCTCAGACTCCGCTCATCCCGGCATCCGCTCAGACCCCGCTCATCCCGGCATCCGCGCAAACCCCGCTCATCCCGCTCAGACCCCGCTCATCCCAGCATCCGCTCAGACCCCGATCATCCCGGCATCCGCTCAGACCCGGCTCATCCCGCTCAGACCCCACTCATCCCGGCAGCCGCTCAGACCCCGATCATCCCGGCATCCGCTCAGACCCGGCTCATCCCGCTCAGACCCCGCTCATCCCAGCATCCGCTCAGACCCCGATCATCCCGGCATCCGCTCAGACCCGGCTCATCCCGCTCAGACCCCACTCATCCCGGCAGCCGCTCAGACCCCGCTCATCCCGCTCAGACTCCGCTCATCCCGGCATCTGCTCAGACCCCGCTCATCCCGGCATCCGCTCAGACCCCACTCATCCCGCTCAGAGCCCGCTCATCCCTCTCAGACCCCGCTCATCCCGGCATCCGCTCAGACCCCGCTCATCCCGCTCAGACCCCACTCATCCCGGCATCCGCTCAGACCCCGCTCATCCCGGCATCCGCTCAGACCCCGATCATCCCGCTCAGACTCCGCTCATCCCGGCATCCGCTCAGACCCCGCTCATCCCGGCATCCACTCAGACCCCGCTCATCCCTCTCAGACCCCGCTCATCCCGGCATCCGCTCAGACCCCGCTCATCCCGCTCAGAACCCGCTCATCCCGGCATCCGCTCAGACCCCGCTCATCCCGGCATCCGCTCAGACCCCGCTCATCCCGCTCAGACCCCGCTCATCCCGGCATGCGCTCAGACCCCGCTCATCCCGCTCAGACCCCGCTCATCCCGGCATCCGCTCAGACCCCGCTCATCCCTGCATCTGCTCTGACCCCGCTCATCCCGCTCAGACCCCGCTCATCCCGTCATCTGCTCAGACCCCGATCATCCCGCTCAGACCCCACTCATCCCGGCATCCGCGCAAACCCCGCTCATCCCGCTCAGACCCCGCTCATCCCAGCATCCGCTCAGACCCCGATCATCCCGGCATCCGCTCAGACCCGGCTCATCCCGCTCAGACCCCACTCATCCCGGCAGCCGCTCAGACCCCGCTCATCCCGCTCAGACTCCGCTCATCCCGGCATCCACTCAGACCCCGCTCATCCCGGCATCTGCTCAGACCCCGCTCATCCCGGCATCCGCTCAGACCCCGCTCATCCCGCTCAGACCCCACTCATCCCGGCATCCGCTCAGACCCCGCTCATCCCGCTCAGACCCCGCTCATCCCGGCATCCGCTCAGACCCCGCTCATCCCGCTCAGACTCCGCTCATCCTGGCATCCGCTCAGACCCGGCTCATCCCGCTCAGACCCCGCTCATCCCGCTCAGACTCCGCTCATCCCGGCATCCGCTCAGACCCCGCTCATCCCGCTCAGACTCCGCTCATCCCGGCATCCGCTCAGACCCCGCTCATCACCCGGCATCGGCGCAAACCCCGCTCATCCCGCTCAGACCCCGCTCATCCCAGCATCCGCTCAGACCCCGATCATCCCGGCATCCGCTCAGACCCGGCTCATCCCGCTCAGACCCCACTCATCCCGGCAGCCGCTCAGACCCCGATCATCCCGGCATCCGCTCAGACCCGGCTCATCCCGCTCAGACCCCGCTCATCCCAGCATCCGCTCAGACCCCGATCATCCCGGCATCCGCTCAGACCCGGCTCATCCCGCTCAGCACCCCACTCATCCCGGCAGCCGCTCAGACCCCGCTCATCCCGCTCAGACTCCGCTCATCCCGGCATCTGCTCAGACCCCGCTCATCCCGGCATCCGCTCAGACCCCACTCATCCCGCTCAGAGCCCGCTCATCCCTCTCAGACCCCGCTCATCCCGGCATCCGCTCAGACCCCGCTCATCCCGCTCAGACCCCACTCATCCCGGCATCCCGCTCAGACCCCGCTCATCCCGGCATCCGCTCAGACCCCGATCATCCCGCTCAGACTCCGCTCATCCCGGCATCCGCTCAGACCCCGCTCATCCCGGCATCCACTCAGACCCCGCTCATCCCTCTCAGACCCCGCTCATCCCGGCATCCGCTCAGACCCCGCTCATCCCGCTCAGAACCCGCTCATCCCGGCATCCGCTCAGACCCCGCTCATCCCGGCATCCGCTCAGACCCCGCTCATCCCGCTCAGACCCCGCTCATCCCGGCATGCGCTCAGACCCCGCTCATCCCGCTCAGACCCCGCTCATCCCGGCATCCGCTCAGACCCCGCTCATCCCTGCATCTGCTCTGACCCCGCTCATCCCGCTCAGACCCCGCTCATCCATCATCTGCTCAGACCCCGATCATCCCGCTCAGACCCCACTCATCCCGCTCAGACCCCGCTCATCCCGCTCAGACCCCGCTCATCCCGGCATCCGCTCAGACCCCGCTCATCCCTGCATCTGCTCAGACCCCGCTCATCCCGCTCAGGACCCCGCTCATCCCGGCATCTGCTCAGACCCCGATCATCCCGCTCAGACCCCACTCATCCCGCTCAGACCCCGCTCATCCCGGCATCCGCTCAGACCCCGCTCATCCCGGCATCCGCTCAGACCCCGCTCATCCCGCTCAGACTTCGCTCATCCTGGCATCCGCTCAGACCCCAATCATCCCGGCATTCCGCTCAGACCCCGCTCTACCCGCTCAGACTCCGCTCATCCCGGCATCCGCTCAGACCCCGCTCATCCCGGCATCCGCGCAAACCCCGCTCATCCCGCTCAGACCCCGCTCATCCCAGCATCCGCTCAGACCCCGATCATCCCGGCATCCGCTCAGACCCGGCTCATCCCGCTCAGACCCCACTCATCCCGGCAGCCGCTCAGACCCCGCTCATCCCACTCAGACCCCGCTCATCCCGGCATCTGCTCAGACCCCGCTCATCCCGGCATCCGCTCACACCCCACTCATCCCGGCATCCGCTCAGACCCCGCTCATCCCGCTCAGACCCCGCTCATCCCGGCATCCGCTCAGACCCCGCTCATCCCGGGATCCGCTCAGACCCCGCTCATCCCGCTCAGACCCCGCTCATCCCGGCATCCGCTCAGACCCCGCTCATTCCCGGCATCCGCTCAGACCCCGCTCATCCCGCTCAGACCCCGCTCATCCCAGCATCCGCTCAGACCCCGCTCATCCCGGCATCCGCTCAGACCCCGCTCATCCCACTCAGACCCGCTCATCCCACTCAGACCCCACTCATCCCGCTCAGACCCCGCTCATCCCTGCATCTGCTCAGACCCCGCTCATCCCGCTCAGACCCCGCTCATCCCGGCATCTGCTCAGACCCCGATCATCCCGCTCAGACCCCACTCATCCCGCTCAGACCCCGCTCATCCCGGCATCCGCTCAGACCCCGCTCATCCCGCTCAGACCCCGCTCATCCCAGCTCAGACTCCACTCATCCTGGCATCCGCTCAGACCCCGCTCATCCCGCTCAGACTCCGCTCATCCCGGCATCCGCTCAGACCCCGCTCATCCCGGCATCCGCGCAAACCCCGCTCATCCCGCTCAGACCCCGCTCATCCCAGCATCCGCTCAGACCCCGATCATCCCGGCATCCGCTCAGACCCGCTCATCCCTGCATCTGCTCTGACCCCGCTCATCCCGCTCAGACCCCGCTCATCCCGGCATCCGCGCAAACCCCGCTCATCCCGCTCAGACCCCACTCATCCCGGCATCCGCTCAGACCCCGCTCATCCCTGCATCTGCTCTGACCCCGCTCATCCCGCTCAGACCCCGCTCATCCCAGAAACCGCTCAGACCCCGCTCATCCCGGCATCCGCTCAGACCCCGCTCATCCTGCATCTGCTCAGACCCCGCTCATCCCGCTCAGACCCCGCTCATCCCTGCATCTGCTCAGACCCCGCTCATCCCGCTCAGACCCCGCTATTCCCGGCATTCGCTCAGACCCCGATCATCCCGCTCAGACCCCGCTCATTCCCGGCATCCGCTCAGACCCCGCTCATCCCGCTCAGACCCCGCTCATCCCGGCATCCGCTCAGACCCCGCTCATCCCGCTCAGACCCCGCTCATCCCAGCATCCGCTCAGACCCCGCTCATCCCGGCATCCGCTCAGACCCCGCTCATCCCTGCATCTGCTCAGACCCCGCTCATCCCGCTCAGACCCCGCTCATCCCGGCATCTGCTCAGACCCCGATCATCCCGCTCAGACCCCACTCATCCCGCTCAGACCCCGCTCATCCCGGCATCCGCTCAGACCCCCGCTCATCCCGCTCAGACCCCACTCATCCCGGCATCTGCTCAGACCCCGCTCATCCCGCTCAGACTCCGCTCATCCTGGCATCCGCTCAGACCCCGCTCATCCCGCTCAGACCCCACTCATCCCGGCATCTGCTCAGACCCCGCTCATCCCGCTCAGACCCCGCTCATCCCGGCATCTGCTCAGACCCCGATCATCCCGCTCAGACCCCACTCATCCCGCTCAGACCCCCGCTCATCCCGGCATCCGCTCAGACCCCGCTCATCCCGCTCAGACCCCACTCATCCCGGCATCCGCTCAGACCCCGCTCATCCCGCTCAGACCCCGCTCATCCCGGCATCCGCTCAGACCCCGCTCATCCCGCTCAGACTCCGCTCATCCTGCATCCGCTCAGACCCCAATCATCCCGGCATCCGCTCAGACCCCGCTCATCCCGCTCAGACTCCGCTCATCCCGGCATCTGCTCAGACCCCGCTCATCCCGGCATCCGCGCAAACCCCGCTCATCCCGCTCAGACCCCGCTCATCCCAGCATCCGCTCAGACCCCGATCATCCCGGCATCCGCTCAGACCCGGCTCATCCCGCTCAGACCCCACTCATCCCGGCAGCCGCTCAGACCCCGATCATCCCGGCATCCGCTCAGACCCGGCTCATCCCGCTCAGACCCCGCTCATCCCAGCATCCGCTCAGACCCCGATCATCCCGGCATCCGCTCAGACCCGGCTCATCCCGCTCAGACCCCACTCATCCCGGCAGCCGCTCAGACCCCGCTCATCCCGCTCAGACTCCGCTCATCCCGGCATCTGCTCAGACCCCGCTCATCCCGGCATCCGCTCAGACCCCACTCATCCCGCTCAGAGCCCGCTCATCCCTCTCAGACCCCGCTCATCCCGGCATCCGCTCAGACCCCGCTCATCCCGCTCAGACCCCACTCATCCCGGCATCCGCTCAGACCCCGCTCATCCCGGCATCCGCTCAGACCCCGATCATCCCGCTCAGACTCCGCTCATCCCGGCATCCGCTCAGACCACGCTCATCCCGGCATCCACTCAGACCCCGCTCATCCCTCTCAGACCCCGCTCATCCCGGCATCCGCTCAGACCCCGCTCATCCCGCTCGGAACCCGCTCATCCCGGCATCCGCTCAGACCCCGCTCATCCCGGCATCCGCTCAGACCCCGCTCATCCCGCTCAGACCCCGCTCATCCCGGCATGCGCTCAGACCCCGCTCATCCAGCTCAGACCCCGCTCATCCCGGCATCCGCTCAGACCCCGCTCATCCCTGCATCTGCTCTGACCCCGCTCATCCCGCTCAGACCCCGCTCATCCCGTCATCTGCTCAGACCCCGATCATCCCGCTCAGACCCCACTCATCCCGCTCAGACCCCGCTCATCCCGCTCAGACCCCGCTCATCCCGGCATCCGCTCAGACCCCGCTCATCCCTGCATCTGCTCAGACCCCGCTCATCCCGCTCAGACCCCGCTCATCCCGGCATCTGCTCAGACCCCGATCATCCCGCTCAGACCCCACTCATCCCGCTCAGACCCCGCTCATCCCGGCATCCGCTCAGACCCCGCTCATCCCGCTCAGACTCCGCTCATCCTGGCATCCGCTCAGACCCCAATCATCCCGGCATCCGCTCAGACCCCGCTCATCCCGCTCAGACTCCGCTCATCCCGGCATCCGCCAGACCCCGCTCATCCCGGCATCCGCGCAAACCCCGCTCATCCTGCTCAGACCCCGCTCATCCCGCTCAGACCCCACTCATCCCGGCAGCCGCTCAGACCCCGCTCATCCCACTCAGACCCCGCTCATCCCGGCATGCGCTCAGACCCCGCTCATCCAGCTCAGACCCCGCTCATCCCGGCATCCGCTCAGACCCCGCTCATCCCTGCATCTGCTCTGACCCCGCTCATCCCGCTCAGACCCCGCTCATCCCGTCATCTGCTCAGACCCCGATCATCCCGCTCAGACCCCACTCATCCCGCTCAGACCCCGCTCATCCCGCTCAGACCCCGCTCATCCCGGCATCCGCTCAGACCCCGCTCATCCCTGCATCTGCTCAGACCCCGCTCATCCCGCTCAGACCCCGCTCATCCCGGCATCTGCTCAGACCCCGATCATCCCGCTCAGACCCCACTCATCCCGCTCAGACCCCGCTCATCCCGGCATCCGCTCAGACCCCGCTCATCCCGCTCAGACTCCGCTCATCCTGGCATCCGCTCAGACCCCAATCATCCCGGCATCCGCTCAGACCCCGCTCATCCCGCTCAGACTCCGCTCATCCCGGCATCCGCCAGACCCCGCTCATCCCGGCATCCGCGCAAACCCCGCTCATCCTGCTCAGACCCGGCTCATCCCGCTCAGACCCCACTCATCCCGGCAGCCGCTCAGACCCCGCTCATCCCACTCAGACCCCGCTCATCCCGGCATCTGCTCAGACCCCGCTCATCCCGGCATCCGCTCAGACCCCACTCATCCCGCTCAGAGCCCGCTCATCCCGCTCAGACCCCGCTCATCCCGCTCAGACCCCGCTCATCCCGGCATCCGCTCAGACCCCGCTCATCCCGCTCAGACCCCACTCATCCCGGCATCCGCTCAGACCCCGATCATCCCGCTCAGACTCCGCTCATCCCGGCATCCGCTCAGAGCCCGCTCATCCCGGCATCCACTCAGACCCCGCTCATCCCTCTCAGACCCCGCTCATCCCGGCATCCGCTCAGACCCCGCTCATCCCGCTCAGAACCCGCTCATCCCGGCATCCGCTCAGACCCCGCTCATCCCGGCATCCGCTCAGACCCCGCTCATCCCGCTCAGACCCCGCTCATCCCGGCATGCGCTCAGACCCCGCTCATCCCGCTCAGACCCCGCTCATCCCGGCATCCGCTCAGACCCCACTCATCCCGCTCAGACCCCGCTCATCCCGCTCAGACCCCGCTCATCCCTGCATCTGCTCTGACCCCGCTCATCCCGCTCAGACCCCGCTCATCCCGTCATCTGCTCAGACCCCGATCATCCCGCTCAGACCCCACTCATCCCGCTCAGACCCCGCTCATCCCGCTCAGACCCCGCTCATCCCGGCATCCGCTCAGACCCCGCTCATCCCTGCATCTGCTCAGACCCCGCTCATCCCGCTCAGACCCCGCTCATCCCGGCATCTGCTCAGACCCCGATCATCCCGCTCAGACCACGCTCATCCCGGCATCCGCTCAGACCCCGCTCATCCCGCTCAGACCCTGCTCATCCCGGCATCCGCTCAGACCCCGCTCATCCCTGCATCCGCTCAGACCCCGCTCATCCCGGCATCTGCTCAGACCCCGATCATCCCGCTCAGACCCCACTCATCCCGCTCAGACCCCGCTCATCCAGCTCAGACTCCGCTCATCCTGGCATCCGCTCAGACCCCGCTCATCCAGCTCAGACTCCGCTCATCCTGGCATCCGCTCAGACCCCGCTCATCCCGCTCAGACTCCGCTCATCCTGGCATCCGCTCAGACCCCAATAATCCCGGCATCCGCTCAGACCCCGCTCATCCCGCTCAGACTCCGCTCATCCCGGCATCCGCTCAGACCCCGCTCATCCCGGCATCCGCTCAGACCCCGCTCATCCCGCTCATCCCGCTCAGACCCCGCTCATCCCGGCATCCGCTCAGACCCCGATCATCCCGGCATCCGCTCAGACCCGACTCATCCCGCTCAGACCCCACTCATCCCGGCAGCCGCTCAGACCCCGCTCATCCCGCTCAGACTCCGCTCATCCCGGCATCCACTCAGACCCCGCTCATCCCGGCATCTGCTCAGACCCCGCTCATCCCGGCATCCGCTCAGACCCCACTCATCCCGCTCAGAGCCCGCTCATCCCGCTCAGACCCCGCTCATCCAGGCATCCGCTCAGGCCCCGCTCATCCCGCTCAGAACCCGCTCATCCTGCTCAGACCCCGCTCATCCCGGCATCCGCTCAGACCCCGTTCATCCCGCTCAGACCCCGCTCATCCCGGCAGCCGCTCAGACCCCGCTCATCCCGCTCAGACCCCGCTCATCCCGGCATCCGCTCAGACCCCGCTCATCCCGGCATCCGCTCAGACCCCGCTCATCCCGCTCAGACCCCGCTCATCCCGGCATGCGCTCAGACCCCGCTCATCCCGCTCAGACCCCGCTCATCCCGGCATCCGCTCAGACCCCGCTCATCCCTGCATCTGCTCTGACCCCGCTCATCCCGCTCAGACCCCGCTCATCCCGTCATCTGCTCAGACCCCGATCATCCCGCTCAGACCCCGCTCATCCCACTCAGACCCCACTCATCCCGCTCAGACCCCGCTCATCCCACTCAGACCCCGCTCATCCCGGCATCCGCTCAGACCCCGCTCATCCCGCTCAGACCCTGCTCATCCCGCTCAGAACCCGCTCATCCCGGCATCCGCTCAGACCCCGCTCATCCCGGCATCCGCTCAGACCCCGCTCATCCCGCTCAGACCCCGCTCATCCCGGCATGCGCTCAGACCCCGCTCATCCCGCTCAGACCCCGCTCATCCCGGCATCCGCTCAGACCCCGCTCATCCCGGCATCCGCTCAGACCCCGCTCATCCCGCTCAGACCCCGCTCATCCCGGAATCCGCTCAGACCCCGCTCATCCCGGCATCCGCTCAGACCCCCGCTCATCCCGCTCAGACCCCGCTCATCCCTGCATCTGCTCAGACCCCGATCATCCCGCTCAGACCCCGATCATCCCGCTCAGACCCCACTCATCCCGCTCAGACCCCGCTCATCCCGGCATCCGCTCAGACCCCGCTCATCCCGCTCAGACCCCGCTCATCCCACTCAGACCCCACTCATCCCGCTCAGACCCCGCTCATCCCACTCAGACCCCGCTCATCCCGGCATCCGCTCAGACCCCGCTCATCCCGCTCAGACCCTGCTCATCCCACTCAGACCCCGCTGATCCCGGCATCCCCTCAGACCCCACTCATCCCGGCATCCGCTCAGACCCCGATCATCCCGGCATCCGCTCAGACCCGGCTCATCCCGCTCAGACCCCACTCATCCCGGCAGCCGCTCAGACCCCGCTCATCCCGCTCAGACTCCGCTCATCCCGGCATCCACTCAGACCCCGCTCATCCCGGCATCTGCTCAGACCCCGCTCATCCCGGCATCCGCTCAGACCCCACTCATCCCGCTCAGAGCCCGCTCATCCCGCTCAGACCCCGCTCATCCAGGCATCCGCTCAGGCCCCGCTCATCCCGCTCAGAACCCGCTCATCCTGCTCAGACCCCGCTCATCCCGGCATCCGCTCAGACCCCGTTCATCCCGCTCAGACCCTGCTCATCCCACTCAGACCCCGCTGATCCCGGCATCCCCTCAGACACCACTCATCCCGGCATCCGCTCAGACCCCGCTCATCCCGGCTCCCGCTCAGACTCCGCTCATCCCGGCATCCGCTCAGACCCCGCTCATCCCGCTCAGTCCACGCTCATCCTGGCATCCGCTCAGATCCCGCTCATCCCGGCATCCGCTCAGACCCCGCTCATCCCGCTCAGACCACGCTCATCCCGGCATCTGCTCAGAACCCGCTCATCCCGGCATCCGCTCCGACCCCGCTCATCCCGGCATCCGCTCAGACCCCGCTCATCCCGGCATCCGCTCAGACCCCGCTCATCCCGCTCAGACCCCGCTCATCCCGGCATCCGCTCAGACCCCGCTCATCCCGGCATCCGCTCAGACCCCGCTCATCCCGGCATCTGCTCAGACCCCGCTCATCCCGTCATCCGCTCAGACCCCGCTCATCCCGCTCAGACCCCTCTCATCCCGGCATCCGCTCAGACCCCGCTCATCCCGGCATCTGCTCAGACCCCGCTCATCCCGGCATCCGCTCAGACCCCGATCATCCCGGCATCCGCTCAGACCCCGCTCATCCCGCTCAGACCCCGCTCATCCCGCTCAGACCCCACTCATCCCGGCATCCGCTCAGACCCCGCTCATCCCACTCAGACCCCTCTCATCCCGGCATCCGCTCAGACCCCGCTCATCCCGCTCAGACCCCGCTCATCCCGGCATCCGCTCAGACCCCGCTCATCCCGCTCAGACCCCGATCATCCCGCTCATCCCGGCTGCCGATCCGCTCAGACCCCAGTAAGCGACGGAGGAAAATCAGAGTTTAAAGAAAGAAGTTCCACTCTGCCACAATCATGCGTCAAATTCAGAAAGAAAGATACTTTAGAAAAAGGTTAGAGAATTTCCGGTAAGTCAGAACTGCCAAACCTGTTGATTCAACCTGCGACGGTACAATATAGCCTGTTCCGAATTACCGATACTGTCATGAGGTAGAGGTACTTGTAAACACAGTATAAAGTCTGTTTACCGCTTCACCTGCCCTCTCCATAGCACCAATTAATTCCCACTTTGCCTCATCATTCGAAACTGGCCCACACGGATGCACAGCGAGGGCATTCATCTGCTCAAGCTAAACACAAAGTGAATGTTCGCTCGATGCTGTGTTTGAAGCAACAACATTAGCAATCATGAAGGAAGGGTGTCAGCACCTCGAGTTTCTTAGAAGCTTCAGGAAATTCAAAGTTTCACAGTACATTTAATATCAGAGGATGCATACGGTACAGACCCTGAAATGTGTCCTCTTCACAGACATGCAGGACACAAAGAAACCCCATGAAATGACAGAAACATCAAAGCTGATGCCCCCCTCACCCTCCCTTCAAACAAGCAGCAGCAAAATCATCAAGTTCCCCTCCGACCCCACCCACGGCAGCAGAAACACTTACACCCCTCCCCCCACCCCGGCCCCACCGTATGAGCAGCGGAATCAACAAACAGTCCATTGATCCAGAGACAGGGTCCCCCCTCAACCATACACACCTCACCCCTACACACTCCCCAGCCCCTACACTCCCCCGACCCGTACACCCTACACCCCTACCACCCCTACTGCCTCACCCCAACACTCACCCCTCACCCCTACACACACCCCCACCCATACACTCCCCCCACCCATACACTCCCCCGACCCGTACACCCTACACCCCTACCACCCCTACACCCCCACCCCTACACACACCCCTCACCCCTACACACTCCCCCACCCATACACTCCCCCCACCCCTACACTCACCCGACCCGTACACCCTACACCCCTACCACCCCTACTCCCCCACCCCTACACTCACCCCTCACCCCTACACACACCCCCACCACCCCTAATCCCCCACCCCTACACACTCCCCTCACCCCTACACACACCCCCACCACCCCTAATCCCCCACCCCTACACACTCCCCTCACCCCTACACACACCCCCACCCCTACACTCACCCGACCCGTACACCCTACACCCCTACCACCCCTACTCCCCGACCCCTACACTCCCCCCACCCCTACACACTCCCCAACCCCTACACTCCCCCGACCCGTACAGCCTACACCCCCACCACCCCTACTGCCTCACCCCTACACTCACCCCTCACCCCTACACACTCCCCCACCCCTACACCCCTCACCCATACACTCCCCCCACCTGTACACCCTACACCCCCCTCACCCCTACTCCCACACCCCTAAAAACTCCCCTCACCCCTACACACTCCCCAACCCCTACACTCCCCCGACCCGTACAGCCTACACCCCCACCACCCCTACTGCCTCACCCCTACACTCCCCCAACCCCTAAACACTCCCCCGACCCGAACACCCTACACCCATACCACCCCTACTCCCCTACCCCTACACTCCCCAACCCCTACACACTCCCCCACCCCTACACACACCGCTCACCACTACACTCCCCCGACCCGTACACCCTACACCCCTACCACCCCTACTCCCCCACCCCTACACACTCCCCCACCCCTACACACTCCCCCACCCATACACTCCCCCGACCCGTACACCCTACACCCCCACCACCCCTACTCCCTCACCCCTACACTCACCCGACCCGTACACCCTACACCCCTACCACCCCTACTGCCTCACCACTACACTCCCCCCACCCCTACACACACGCCCCACCCATACACTCCCCCGACCCGTACACCCTACACCCCCACCACCCATACACACTCCCCCACCCCTACACTCCCCCAACCCCTACACACACGCCCCACCCATACTCTCCCCCGACCCGTACACCCTACACCCCTACCACCCCTACTCCCCCACCCCAACACTCACCCCTCACCCCTACCCTCACCCCCACCCATACACTACCCCCACCCATACACTCACCCGAACCGTACACCCTACACCCCCCACCACCCCTACTCCCCCACCCCTACACACACCCCTCACCCCTACACACACCCCTCACCCCTACACACTCCCCACACCCCTACACACTCCCCCACCCATACACTCCCCCGACCCGTACACCCTACACCCCTACCACCCCTACTCCCCCACCCCAACACTCACCCCTCACCCCTACCCTCACCCCCACCCATACACTACCCCCACCCATACACTCACCCGAACCGTACACCCTACACCCCCACCACCCCTACTCCCCCACCCCTACACACACCCCTCACCCCTACACACACCCCTCACCCCTACACACTCCCCACACCCCTACACACTCCCCCACCCATACACTCCCCCGACCCGTACACCCTACACCACTACCACCCCTAATCCCCCACCCCTACACACACCCCTCACCCCTACACACTCCCCCACCCATACACTCCCCCGACCCGTACACCCAACACCCCCACCACCCCTACTCCCCTACCCCTACACTCACCCCTCACCCCTACACACACCCCCACCCATACACTCCCCCGACCCGTACACCCAACACCCCCACCACCCCTACTCCCCTACCCCTACACTCACCCCTCACCCCTACACACACCCCCACCCATACACTCCCCCGACCCGTACACTCACCCCTCACCCCTACACACACGCCCACCCATACACTCCCCCCACGCATACACTCCCCCGACCCGTACACCCTACACCCCCCTCACCCCTACACACTCCTCCACCCATACACTCCCCCGACCCGTACACCCTACACCCCCTCCACCCATACACACTCCCCCACCCCTACACTCCCCCGACCCCTACACACACGCCCCACCCATACACTCCCCTGACCCGTACACCCTACACCCCTACCACCCCTACTCCCCCACCCCTAAACACTCCCCCACCCATACACACTCCCCCACCCCATACACTCCCCCCACCCGTACACCCTACACCCCTACCACCCCTACTCCCCCACCCCTACACACTCCCCTCACCCCTACACACTCCCCCACCCATACACTCCCCCGACCCGTACACCCTACACCCCTACCACCCCTACTCCCCTACCCCTACACTCACCCCTCACCCCTACACACACCCCCACCCATACACTCCCCCCACCCATACACTCCCCCGACCCGTCGACCCTACACCCCCCTCACCCCTACACACTCCTCCACCCCTACACCCCCCAACCCTACACACTCCCCCACCCCTACACTCCCCCGACCCGTACACCCTACACCCCTACCACCCCTACTCCCCTACCCCTACACTCACCCCTCACCCCTACACACACCCCCACCCATACACTCCCCCCACCCATACACTCCCCCGACCCGTCGACCCTACACCCCCCTCACCCCTACACACTCCTCCACCCCTACAGCCCCCAACCCTACACACTCCCCCACCCCTACACTCCCCCGACCCGTACACCCTAAACGACTACCACCCCTACTCCCCTACCCCTACACTCACCCCTCACCCCTACACACTCCCCCACCCATACACTCCCCCGACCCGTACACCCTACACCCCTACCACCCCAACTCCCCCACCCCTACACACTCCCCCACCCATAAACTCCCCCACCCCTACACTCCCCCGACCCGTACACCCTACACCCCTACCACCCCTACTCCCCCACACCTACACTCACCCCTCACCCCTACACATGCCCCCACCCATACACTCCCCCGACCCGTACACTCACCCGACCCGTACACCCTACACCCCCCTCACCCCTACACACTCCTCCACCCCTACACCCCGCACCCATACACTCCCCCGACCCGTACACCCTACACCCCAACCACCCCAACTCCCCCACCCCTACACACACACCCACCCATAAACTCCCCCACCCCTACACTCCCCCGACCAGTACACCCTACACCCCTACCACCCCTACTCCCCCACACCTACACTCACCCCTCACCCCTACACATGCCCCCACCCATACACTCCCCCGACCCGTACACCCTACACCCCTCTCACCCCTACACACTCCCCCACCCCTACACCCCCCACCCATACATTCCCCCGACCCGTACACCCTACACCCCTACCACCCCAACTCCCCCACCCCTACACACACACCCACCCATAAACTCCCCCACCCCTACACTCCCCCGACCAGTACACCCTACACCCCTACCACCCCTACTCCCCCACACCTACACTCACCCCTCACCCCTACACACGCCCCCACCCATACACTCCCCCATCCCGTACACCCTACACCCCCCTCACCCCTACACACTCCCCCACCCCTACACTCCCCACCCATACATTCCCCCGACCCGTACACCCTACACCCCTACCTCCCCTACTCCCCCACCCCTAAACACTCCCTCACCCCTACACACGCCCCCACCCATACACTCCCCCGACCCGTACACCCTACACCCCTACCTCCCCTACTCCCCCACCCCTAAACACTCCCTCACCCCTACACACGCCCCCACCCATACACTCCCCCGACCCGTACACCCTACACCCCTACCTCCCCTACTCCCCCACCCCTAAACACTCCCTCACCCCTACACACGCCCCCACCCATACACTCCCCCGACCCGTACACCCTACACCCCTACCTCCCCTACTCCCCCACCCCTAAACACTCCCTCACCCCTACACACGCCCCCACCCATACACTCCCCCGACCCGTACACCCTACACCCCCCTCACCCCTACACACACGCCCCACCCATACACTCCCCCGACCCGTACACCCTACACCCCCACCACCCATACACACTCCCCCACCCCTACACTCCCCCGACCCCTACACACACGCCCCACCCATACACTCCCCCGACCCGTACACCCTACACCACTACCACCCCTACTCCCCCACCCCTACACACTCCCCTCACCCCTACACACTCCCCCACCCATACACTCCCCCGACCCGTACACCCTACACCCCTACCACCCCTACTCCCCCACCCCTACACACACCCCTCACCCATACACACTCCCCCACCCATACACTCCCCCCACCCGTACACCCTACACCCCCCTCACCCCTACACACTCCTCCACCCCTACACTCCCCACCCATACATTCCCCCGACCCGTACACCCTACACCCCTACCACGCCTACTCCCCCACCCCTACACAGTCCCCCACCCCTACACACCTGACCCGTACACCCTACACCCCTACCATCCCTACTGCCTCACCACTACACTCCCCCCACCCCTACACACTCCCCCCACCCCTACATACACGCCCCACCCATACACTCCCCCGACCCGTACACCCTACACCCCCACCACCCATACACACTCCCCCACCCCTACACTCCCCCGACCAGTACACCCTACACCCCTACCACCCCTACTCCCCCACACCTACACTCACCCCTCACCCCTACACACGCCCCCACCCATACACTCCCCCGACCCGTACACCCTACACCCCCCTCACCCCTACACACTCCCCCACCCCTACACCCCCCACCCATACATTCCCCCGACCCGTACACCCTACACCCCTACCACCACAACTCCCCCACCCCTACACACACACCCACCCATAAACTCCCCCACCCCTACACTCCCCTGACCAGTACACCCTACACCCCTACCACCCCTACTCCCCCACACCTACACTCACCCCTCACCCCTACACACACCCCCACCCATACACTCCCCCGACCCGTACACCCTACACCCCCCTCACCCCTACACACTCCTCCACCCCTACACCCCCCCACCCATACATTCCCCCGACCCGTACACCCTACACCCCTACCACGCCTACTCCCCCACCACTACACAGTCCCCCACCCCTACACACCTGACCCGTACACCCTACACCCCTACCATCCCTACTGCCTCACCACTACACTCCCCCCACCCCTACACACTCCCCCCACCCCTACACACACGCCCCACCCATACACTCCCCCGACCCGTACACCCTACACCCCCACCACCCATACACACTCCCCCACCCATACACTCCCCCGACCCGTACACCCTACACCACTACCACCCCTACTCCCCCACCCCTACACACTCCCCTCACCCCTACACACTCCCCCACCCATACACTCCCCCGACCCGTACACCCTACACCCCTACCACCCCTACTCCCCCACCCCTACACACACCCCTCACCCATACACACTCCCCCACCCATACACTCCCCCCACCCGTACACCCTACACCCCTACCACCCCTACTCCCCCACCCCTACACACACCCCTCACCCATACACACTCCCCCACCCATACACTCCCCCCACCCGTACACCCTACACCCCTACCACCCCTACTCCCCCACCCCTACACACTCCCCTCATCCCTACACACTCCCCCACCCATACACTCCCCCGACCCGTACACCCTACACCCCCACCACCCCTACTCCCCCACCCCTACACCCCTCACCCCTACACACACCCCTCACCCCTAAACACTCCCCTCACCCCTACACACTCCCCCGCCCCTACACTCCCCCGACCCGTACACCCGACATCCCTACCACGCATACTCCCCCACCCCTACACACTCCCCCACCCCTACACTCACCCGACCCGTACACCCTACACCCCTACCACCCCTACTGCCTCACCCCTACACACTCCCCCACCCCTACACTCACCCGACCCGTACACTCCCCCACCCATACACTCCCCCCACCCGTACACCCTACACCCCTACCACCCCTACTCCCCCACCCCTACACACTCCCCTCACCCCTACACTCACCCGACCCGTACACTCCCCCACCCATACACGCCCCCGACCCGTACACCCTACACCCCTACCAACCCTACTCCCCTACCCCTACACTCACCCCTTACCCCTACACACACCCCCACCCATACACTCCCCCCACCCATACACTCCCCGACCCGTAAACCTACACCCCCCTCACCCCTACACACTCCTCCACCCCTACACCCCCCACCCCTATGCACTCCCCCACCCCTACACTCCCCCGACCCGTACACCCTACACCCCCACCACCCCTACTCCCCCACCCCTACACACTCCCCCACCCATAAACTCCCCCACCCATACACTCCCCCCACCCATACACTCCCCCGACCCGTACACCCTACACCCCCCTCACCCCTACACACTCCTCCACCCCTACACCCCGCACCCATACACTCCCCCGACCCGTACACCCTACACCCCTACCACCCCAACTCCCCCACCCCTACACACTCCCCCACCCATAAACTCCCCCACCCCGACACTCCCCCGACCCGTACACCCTACACCCCTACCACCCCTACTCCCCCACACCTACACTCACCCCTCACCCCTACACACGCCCCCACCCATACACTCCCCCGACCCGTACACCCTACACCCCTACCTCCCCTACTCCCCCACGCCTACACACTCGCTCACCCCTACACACTCCTCCACCCCTACACCCCCCACCCATACACTCCCCCACCCCTAAACTCCCCCGACCCGTACACCCTACACCCCTACCACCCCTACTCCCCCACCCCTACACCCCTCACCCCTACACACACCCCTCACCCCTACACACTCCTCCACCCCTACACTCACCCGACCCGTACACCCTACAGCCGTACCACCCCTACTGCCTCACCACTACACTCCCCCCACCCCTACACACTCCCCCACCCCTACACTCACCCGACCCGTACACCCTACACCCCTACCACCCCTACTCCCCCACCCCTACACCCCTCACCCCTACACACTCCCCTCACCCCTACACACTCCTCCACCCCTACACTCACCCGACCCGTACACCCTACAGCCGTACCACCCCTACTGCCCCACCCCTACACACTCCCCTCACCCCTACACACTCCTCCACCCCTACACTCACCCGACCCGTACACCCTACACCCCTACCACCCCTACTCCCCCACCCCTACACACACCCCTCACCCCTACACACTACCCCACCCATACACTCCCCCCACCCATACACTCTACACCCCCACCACCCCTACTCCCCCACCCCTACACCCCTCACCCCTACACACTCCCCCCACCCATACACTCTACACCCCTACCACCCCTACTCCCCCACCCACACACACACCCCTCACCCATACACTCTCCCGACCCGTACACCCTACACCCCTACCACCCCTACTCCCCCACCCCTACACACTCCCCTCACCCCTACACACTCCCCCACCCTTACACACTCCCCCACCCTTACACCCTACACCCCTACCACCCCTACTCCCCCACCCCTACACACACCCCCACCCCTACACACTCCCCCACCCTTACACACTCCCCCACCCTTACACCCTACACCCCTACCACCCCTACTCCCCCACCCCTACACATACCCCCACCCCTACACACTCCCCCACACATACACTCCCCCCACCCGTACACCCTACACCACTACCACCCCTACTCCCCTCACCCCTACACACTCCCCCACACATACACTCCTCCGACCCGTACACCCTACACCCCTACCACCCCTACTCCCCCACCCCTACACACTCCCCCACCCTTACACCCTACACCCCCACCACCCCTACTCCCCCACCCCTACACACTCCCCCACCCTTACACCCTACACCCCTACCACCCCTACTCCCCTACCCCTACACACACCCCCACCCATACACACACACCTCACCCCTACACTCCCCCGACCCGTACACCCTACACCCCTACCAACCCTACTCCCCCACCCCTACACACTCCCCCACCCCTACACACTCCCCCACCCCTACACTCACCCGACCCGTACACCCTACACCCCTACCACCCCTACTCCCCCACCCCTACACACACTCCCCCACCCATACACTCCCCCAACCCGTACACCCTACAACCCCACCACCCCTACTCCCCCACCACTACACACACCCCCCACCCCTACACACTCCCGCACCCATACACTCCCCCAACCCATACACCCTACACTCCTACCACCCCTACTCCCCCACCCCTACACTCACCCCTCACCCCTACACACTACCCCACCCATACATTCCCCCGACCTGTACACCCTACACCCCCACCACCCCTACTCCCCCACCCCTACACTCACCCCTCACCCCTACACACTACCCCACCCATACACTCCCCCATCCATACACCCTACACCCCTACCACCCCTACTCCCCCACCCCTACACTCACCCCTCACCCCTACACACTCCCCCACTCATACACTCCCCCCACCCCTACACTCACCCCCCACCCCTACACACACCCCTCACCCCTACACTCACACCCCACCCCTACACTCCCCCGACCCGTACACCCTACATCCCTACCACCCCTATTCCCCTCAGCCCTACACACACCCCTCACACCTACACTCACCCGACCCGTACACCCTTCACCCCTACCACCCCTACTCCCCCAACCCTACACCTACCCCTCACCCCTACACTCACCCCTCACCCCTCACCCCTACCCACTCCCCCACCCCTACACACTCCCCCACCCCTACACTCCCCAGACCCATACACCCTACACCCCTACCACCCCTACTCCCCCACCCCTAAACACTCCCCTCACCCCTACACACTCCCCCACCCATACACCCCCCACCCATACACTCCCCCACCCCTACATTCCCCCACCCCTACACACTCCCCCACCCCTAAACACTCCACTCACCCCTACACACTCCCCCACCCCTACAACCCCCACCCATACACTCCCCCACCCATACACTCCCCCGAACCATCCACCCTACACCCCTACCACCCCTACTCCCCCACCCCTACACACTCCCCCACCCATACACTCCCCCACCCATACACTCCCCCGACCCGCACACCCTACACCCCTACCACCCCTACTCCCCCACCCCTACACACTCCCCCACCCATACACACACCCCTCACCCCTACACACTCCCCCACCCATACACTCCCCCACCCATGCACACTCCCCCACCCATACACACACCCCTCACCCCTACACACTCCCCCACCCATACACTCCCCCACCCATACACTCCCCCGACCCGTCCACCCTACAACCCTACCACGCCTACTCCCCCACCCCTACACACTCCCCCACCCATACACACACCCCCCCACCCATACACACACCCCTCACCCCTACACACTCCCCCCACCCATACACTCCCCCGACCCGTACACCCTACACCCCTACCACCCCTACTCCCCCACCCCTACACTCACCCCTCACCCCTACACACTCCCCCACCCATACACTCCCCCACCCATACACTCCCCCACCCATACACTCCCCCAGCCATACACCCTACACCCCTACCACCCCTACTCCCCCACCCCTAAACACTCCCCACCCCTACACTCACCCACCCATACACCCTACACCCCTACCACCCCTACTCCGCCACCCCTACACACACCCCCCACCCCTACACACTCCCCCACCCATACACTCCCCCAACCCGTACACCCTACACCCCTACCACCCCTACTCCCCCACCCCTACACACTCCCCTCACCCCTACACTCACCCGACCCGTACACTCCCCCACCCATACACGCCCCCGACCCGTACACCCTACACCCCTACCAACCCTACTCCCCTACCCCTACACTCACCCCTTACCCCTACACACACCCCCACCCATACACTCCCCCCACCCATACACTCCCCCCACCCATACACTCCCCCGACCCGTAAACCTACACCCCCCTCACCCCTACACACTCCTCCACCCCTACACCCCCCACCCCTACGCACTCCCCCACCCCTACACTCCCCCGACCCGTACACCCTACACCACTACCACCCCTACTCCCCTACCCCTACACTCACCCCTCACCCCTACACACTCCCCCACCCATACACTCCCCCGACCAGTACACCCTACACCCCCACCACCCCTACTCCCCCACCCCTACACACTCCCCCACCCATAAACTCCCCCACCCATACACTCCCCCCACCCATACACTCCCCCGACCCGTACACCCTACACCCCCCTCACCCCTACACACTCTTCCACCCCTACACCCCGCACCCATACACTCCCCCGACCCGTACACCCTACACCCCTACCACCCCAACTCCCCCACCCCTACACACTCCCCCACCCATAAACTCCCCCACCCCGACACTCCCCCGACCCGTACACCCTACACCCCTACCACCCCTACTCCCCCACACCTACACTCACCCCTCACCCCTACACACGCCCCCACCCATACACTCCCCCGACCCGTACACCCTCACCCCTACCTCCCCTACTCCCCCACGCCTACACACTCGCTCACCCCTACACACTCCTCCACCCCTACACCCCCCACCCATACACTCCCCCACCCCAAAACTCCCCCGACCCGTACACCCTACACCCCTACCACCCCTACTCCCCCACCCCTACACCCCTCACCCCTACACACACCCCTCACCCCTACACACTCCTCCACCCCTACACTCACCCGACCCGTACACCCTACAGCCGTACCACCCCTACTGCCTCACCACTACACTCCCCCCACCCCTACACACTCCCCCACCCCTACACTCACCCGACCCGTACACCCTACACCCCTACCACCCCTACTCCCCCACCCCTACACCCCTCACCCCTACACACTCCCCTCACCCCTACACACTCCTCCACCCCTACACTCACCCGACCCGTACACCCTACAGCCGTACCACCCCTACTGCCCCACCCCTACACACTCCCCTCACCCCTACACACTCCTCCACCCCTACACTCACCCGACCCGTACACCCTACACCCCTACCACCCCTACTCCCCCACCCCTACACACACCCCTCACCCCTACACACTACCCCACCCATACACTCCCCCCACCCATACACTCTACACCCCCACCACCCCTACTCCCCCACCCCTACACCCCTCACCCCTACACACTCCCCCCACCCATACACTCTACACCCCTACCACCCCTACTCCCCCACCCCTACACACACCCCTCACCCATACACTCTCCCGACCCCTACACCCTACACCCCTACCTCCCCTACTCCCCTACCCCTACACACACCCCCACCCATACACACACACCTCACCCCTACACTCCCCCGACCCGTACACCCTACACCCCTACCAACCCTACTCCCCCACCCCTACACACTCCCCCACCCCTACACACTCCCCCACCCCTACACTCACCCGACCCGTACACCCTACAGCCGTACCACCCCTACTGCCCCACCCCTACACACTCCCCTCACCCCTACACACTCCTCCACCCCTACACTCACCCGACCCGTACACCCTACACCCCTACCACCCCTACTCCCCCACCCCTACACACACCCCTCACCCCTACACACTACCCCACCCATACACTCCCCCCACCCATACACTCTACACCCCCACCACCCCTACTCCCCCACCCCTACACCCCTCACCCCTACACACTCCCCCCACCCATACACTCTACACCCCTACCACCCCTACTCCCCCACCCCTACACACACCCCTCACCCATACACTCTCCCGACCCGTACACCCTACACCCCTACCACCCCTACTCCCCTACCCCTACACACACCCCCACCCATACACACACACCTCACCCCTACACTCCCCCGACCCGTACACCCTACACCCCTACCAACCCTACTCCCCCACCCCTACACACTCCCCCACCCCTACACACTCCCCCACCCATACACTCCCCCAACCCGTACACCCTACAACCCCACCACCCCTACTCCCCCACCACTACACACACCCCCCACCCCTACACACTCCCGCACCCATACACTCCCCCAACCCGTACACCCTACACTCCTACCACCCCTACACCCCCACCCCTACACTCACCCCTCACCCCTACACACTACCCCACCCATACATTCCCCCGACCTGTACACCCTACACCCCCACCACCCCTACTCCCCCACCCCTACACTCACCCCTCACCCCTACACACTACCCCACCCATACACTCCCCCGACCCGTACACCCTACAACCCTACCACCCCTACTCCCCCACCCATACCCACTCCCCCACCCATACACCCTACACCCCTACCACCCCTACTCCCCCACCCCTACACTCACCCCTCACCCCTACACACTCCCCCACTCATACACTCCCCCCACCCCTACACTCACCCCAACCCATACACACCCCGCTCACCCCTACACACACCCCTCAACCCTAAACTCACACCCCACCCCTACACACACCCCTCACCCCTACACTCACACCCCACCCCTACACTCCCCCGACCCGTACACCCTACATCCCTACCACCCCTATTCCCCTCAGCCCTACACACACCCCTCACACCTACACTCACCCGACCCGTACACCCTTCACCCCTACCACCCCTACTCCCCCAACCCTACACTTACCCCTCACCCCTACACTCACCCCTCACCCCTCACCCCTACCCACTCCCCCACCCCTACACACTCCCCCACCCCTACACTCCCCCGACCCGTACACCCTACACCCCTACCACCCCTACTCCCCCACCCCTAAACACTCCCCTCACCCCTACACACTCCCCCACCCATACACCCCCCACCCATACACTCCCCCACCCCTACATTCCCCCACCCCTACACACTCCCCCACCCCTAAACACTCCACTCACCCCTACACACTCCCCCACCCCTACAACCCCCACCCATACACTCCCCCACCCATACACTCCCCCGAACCATCCACCCTACACCCCTACCACCCCTACTCCCCCACCCCTACACACTCCCCCACCCATACACTCCCCCCACCCATACACTCCCCCGACCCGTACACCCTACACACCCCCCACCCCTACACACACCCCCACCCATACACTTCCCCGACCCGTACACCCTACACCCCTACCACCCCTACTCCCCCACCCCTACACACACCCCCCACCCCTACACACTCCCCCACCCTTACACCCTACACCCATACCACCCCTACTCCCCTACCCCTACACTCACCCCTAACCCCTACACACTCCCCCACCTATACACTCCCCCGACCCGTACACCCTACACCCCTACCACCCCTACTCCCCCACCCCTACACACTCCCCCACCCATACACACACCCCTCACCCCTACACACTCCCCCACCCATACACTCCCCCACACATGCACACTCCCCCACCCATACACACACCCCTCACCCCTACACACTCCCCCACCCATACACTCCCCCACCCATGCACACTCCCCCACCCATACACTCCCCCGACCCGCACACCCTACACCCCTACCACCCCTACTCCCCCACCCCTACACACTCCCCCACCCATACACACACCCCTCACCCCTACACACTCCCCCACCCATACACTCCCCCACCCATGCACACTCCCCCACCCATACACACACCCCTCACCCCTACACACTCCCCTCACCCCTACACACTCCTCCACCCCTACACTCACCCGACCCGTACACCCTACAGCCGTACCACCCCTACTCCCCCACCCCTACACACTCCCCTCACCCCTACACACTACCCCACCCATACACTCCCCCCACCCATACACTCTACACCCCCACCACCCCTACTCCCCCACCCCTACACCCCTCACCCCTACACACTCCCCCCACCCATACACTCTACACCCCTACCACCCCTACTCCCCCACCCACACACACACCCCTCACCCATACACTCTCCCGACCCGTACACCCTACACCCCTACCACCCCTACTCCCCTACCCCTACACACACCCCCACCCATACACACACACCTCACCCCTACACTCCCCCGACCCGTACACCCTACACCCCTACCAACCCTACTCCCCCACCCCTACACACTCCCCCACCCCTACACACTCCCCCACCCCTACACTCACCCGACCCGTACACCCTACAGCCGTACCACCCCTACTGCCCCACCCCTACACACTCCCCTCACCCCTACACACTCCTCCACCCCTACACTCACCCGACCCGTACACCCTACACCCCTACCACCCCTACTCCCCCACCCCTACACACACCCCTCACCCCTACACACTACCCCACCCATACACTCCCCCCACCCATACACTCTACACCCCCACCACCCCTACTCCCCCACCCCTACACCCCTCACCCCTACACACTCCCCCCACCCATACACTCTACACCCCTACCACCCCTACTCCCCCACCCCTACACACACCCCTCACCCATACACTCTCCCGACCCGTACACCCTACACCCCTACCACCCCTACTCCCCTACCCCTACACACACCCCCACCCATACACACACACCTCACCCCTACACTCCCCCGACCCGTACACCCTACACCCCTACCAACCCTACTCCCCCACCCCTACACACTCCCCCACCCCTACACACTCCCCCACCCATACACTCCCCCAACCCGTACACCCTACAACCCCACCACCCCTACTCCCCCACCACTACACACACCCCCCACCCCTACACACTCCCGCACCCATACACTCCCCCAACCCGTACACCCTACACTCCTACCACCCCTACTCCCCCACCCCTACACTCACCCCTCACCCCTACACACTACCCCACCCATACATTCCCCCGACCTGTACACCCTACACCCCCACCACCCCTACTCCCCCACCCCTACACTCACCCCTCACCCCTACACACTACCCCACCCATACACTCCCCCGACCCGTACACCCTACAACCCTGGAGGTTGGAGGTGTGGCCTGGGTGGTGGTGTGGCCTGTGGTGAGAGTGTGGCCTGGGTGATGGTGTGGCCTTTGGTGAGAGCGTGGCCTGGGTGGTGGTGTGGCTTGTGGTGAGAGCATGGCCTGGGTGGTGGTGTGGCCTGGGTGGTGGTGTGGCCTGTGGTGAGAGTGTGGCCTGGGTGATGGTGTGGCCAGTGGTGAGAGCGTGGCCTGGGTGGTGGTGTGGCCTGGGTGGTGTTGTGGCCTGTGCTGAGCGCGTGGCCTAGGTGGTGAGAGCGTGGCCTGGGTGGTGAGAGCGTTGCCTGGGTGGTGGTGTGGCCTGTGCTGAGAGCGTGGCCTGGGTGGTGGTGTGGCCTGGGTGGTGGTGTGGCCTGGGTGGTGAGAGCATGTCCAGGGTGGTGGTGTGGCTTGTGGTGAGAGCGTGGCCTGGGTGGTGGTGTGGCCTGTGGTGAGAGTGTGGCCTGGGTGGTGACAGCGTGGCCTGGGTGGTGGTGTGGCCTGGGTGGTGCTGTGGCCTGTGGTGAGAGCGTGGCCTGGGTGGTGGTGTGGCCTGTGGTGAGAGTGTGGCCTGGGTGGTGAGAGCGTGGCCCGGGTGGTGGTGTTGCCTGGGTGGTGGTGTGGCCTGTGGTGAGAGTGTGGCCTGGGTGGTGGTGTGGCCTGTGGTGCGAGTGTGGCCTGGGTGGTGAGAGCGTGGCCTGGGTTGTGGTGTGGCTTGGGTGGTGGTGTGGCCTGTGGTGGTGGTGTGGCCTGTGGTGAGAGCGTGGCCTGTTTTGGAGGTGTGGCCTGGGTGGTGGTGTGTCCTGTGGTGGTGGTGTGGCCTGTGTTGGAGGTGTGGCCTGGGTGGTGGTGTGGCCTGTGGTGAGAGCATGGCCTGGGTGGTGGTGTGGACTGTGGTGGTGGTGTGGCCTGTGGTGAGAGTATGGCCTGGGTGGTGTTGTTGCCTGTGGTGAGAGCGTGACCTGAGTTGGAGGTGTGGCCTGTGTTGGAGGTGTGGCCTGTGTTGGAGGTGTGGCCTGGGTGGTGGTGTGGCCTGTGGTGAGAGCATGGCCTGGGTGGTAGTGTGGCCTGGGTGGTGGTGTGGCCTGTGGTGAGAGCGTGGCCTGGGTGGTGGTGTGGCCTGTGTTGGAGGTGTGGCCTGTGTTGGAGGTGTGGCCTGGGTGCTGGTGTGGCCTGGGTGTTGGTGTGGCCTGTGGTGAGAGCATTGCCTGGGTGGTGGTGTGGCCTGTGGTGAGAGCGTGGCCTGGGTAGTGGTGTGGCCTGGGTGGTGTTGTGGCCTGGGTGTTGGAGGTGTGGCCTGGGTGGTGGTGTGGCCTGTGGTGGTGGTGTGGCCTGGGTGGTGGAGGTGTGGCCTGGGACGTGTTGTGGTCTGTGGTGGTGGTGGTGTGGCCTGTGGTGAGAGTGTGGCCTGGGTGGTGGTGTGGCCTGGGTGGTGGAGGTGTGGCCTGGGTGGTGGTGTGGCCTGTGGTGGTGGTGTGGCCTGGGTGGTGGTGTGGCCTATGGTGGTGGTGTGGCCTGTGGTGAGAGCGTGGCCTGGGTGGTGAGAGCGTGGCCTGGGTGGTGGTTTGGCCTGGGTGGTGGTGTGGCCTGTGGTGGTGGTGTGGCCTGTGGTGAGAGCGTGGCCTGGGTGGTGGTGTGGCCTGTGGTGGTGGTGTGGCCTGTGGTGAGAGCGTGGCCTGGGTGGTGGTGTGGCCTGGGTGGTGGTGTCGCCTGTGGTGTTGAGAGCGTGGCCTGGGTGGTGGTGTGGCCTGGGTGGTGGTGTGGCCTGTGGTGAGAGCGTGGCCTGTGTGGTGGTGTGGTCTGTGGTGGTGGTGTAGCCTGGGTGGTGGTGTGGCCTGTGGTGAGAGCGTGCCCTGGGTGGTGGTGTGGTCTGGGTGGTGGTGTGGCCTGTGGTGAGAGCGTGTCCTGGGTGGTGGTGTGGCCTGAGTGGTGGTGTGGCCTGTGGTGAGAGCGTGGCCTGGGTGGTGGTGTGGCCTGTGTAGTGGTGTGGCCTGTGGTGGTGGTGTGGCCTGTGGTGAGAGCGTGGCCTGGGTGGTGGTGTGGCCTGCGTGGTGGTGTGGCCTGTGGTGAGAACGTGGCCTGGGTGGAGGTGTGTCCTGGGTGGAGGTGTGGCCTGGGTGGTGGTGTGTCCTGTGTTGGAGGTGTGGCCTGGGTGGTGGTGTGGCCTGTGGTGAGAGCGTGGCCTGTGTTGGAGGTGTGGCCTGGGTGGTGGTGTGGCCTGGGTTGTGGTGTGGCCTGTGGTGGTGAGAGCGTGGCCTGTGTTGGAGGTGTGGCCTGGGTGGTGGTGTGGCCTGGGTGGTGGTGTGGCTTGTGGTGAGAGCGTGGCCTGTGTTGGAGGTGTGGCCTGGGTGGTGGTGTGGCCTGGGTGGTGGTGTGGCCTGTGGTGGTGGTGTGGCCTGTGGTGGTGAGAGCCTGGCCTGTGTTGGAGGTGTGGCCTGGGTGGTGGTGTGCCCTGTGTGGTGGTGTGGCCTGGGTGGTGGTGTGGCCTGTGGTGGTGGTGTGGCCTGTGTTGGAGGTGTGGCCTGGGTGCTGGTGTGGCCTGGGTGTTGGTGTGGCCTGTGGTGAGAGCATTGCCTGGGTGGTGGTGTGGCCTGTGGTGAGAGCGTGGCCTGGGTAGTGGTGTGGCCTGGGTGGTGTTGTGGCCTGGGTGTTGGAGGTGTCGCCTGGGTGGTTGTGTGGCCTGGGTGGTGAGAGTGTGTCCTGTGGTGGTGGTGTGGCCTGGGTGGTGGTGTGGCCTGTGGTGAGAGTGTGGCCTGGGTGTTGGTGTGGACTGTGGTGGTGGTGTGGCCTGGGTGGTGAGAGCGTGGCCTGGGTGGTGGTGTGGTCTGTGTGGTCGTGAGAGCGTGGCCTGGGTGGTGGTGTGGCCTATGGTGGTGGTGTGGCCTGTGGTGAGAGCGTGGCCTGGGTGGTGAGAGCGTGGCCTGGGTGGTGGTTTGGCCTGGGTGGTGGTGTGGCCTGTGGTGGTGGTGTGGCCTGTGGTGAGAGCGTGGCCTGGGTGGTGGTGTGGCCTGTGGTGGTGGTGTGGCCTGTGGTGAGAGCGTGGCCTGGGTGGTGGTGTGGCCTGGGTGGTGGTGTCGCCTGTGGTGTTGAGAGCGTGGCCTGGGTGGTGGTGTGGCCTGGGTGGTGGTGTGGCCTGTGGTGAGAGCGTGGCCTGTGTGGTGGTGTGGTCTGTGGTGGTGGTGTAGCCTGGGTGGTGGTGTGGCCTGTGGTGAGAGCGTGCCCTGGGTGGTGGTGTGGTCTGGGTGGTGGTGTGGCCTGTGGTGAGAGCGTGTCCTGGGTGGTGGTGTGGCCTGAGTGGTGGTGTGGCCTGTGGTGAGAGCGTGGCCTGGGTGGTGGTGTGGCCTGTGTAGTGGTGTGGCCTGTGGTGGTGGTGTGGCCTGTGGTGAGAGCGTGGCCTGGGTGGTGGTGTGGCCTGCGTGGTGGTGTGGCCTGTGGTGAGAACGTGGCCTGGGTGGAGGTGTGTCCTGGGTGGAGGTGTGGCCTGGGTGGTGGTGTGTCCTGTGTTGGAGGTGTGGCCTGGGTGGTGGTGTGGCCTGTGGTGAGAGCGTGGCCTGTGTTGGAGGTGTGGCCTGGGTGGTGGTGTGGCCTGGGTTGTGGTGTGGCCTGTGGTGGTGAGAGCGTGGCCTGTGTTGGAGGTGTGGCCTGGGTGGTGGTGTGGCCTGGGTGGTGGTGTGGCTTGTGTTGGAGGTGTAGCCTGTGTTGGAGGTGTGGCCTGGGTGGTGGTGTGGCCTGGGTGGTGGTGTGGCCTGTGGTGGTGGTGTGGCCTGTGGTGGTGAGAGCCTGGCCTGTGTTGGAGGTGTGGCCTGGGTGGTGGTGTGCCCTGTGTGGTGGTGTGGCCTGGGTGGTGGTGTGGCCTGTGGTGGTGGTGTGGCCTGTGTTGGAGGTGTGGCCTGGGTGCTGGTGTGGCCTGGGTGTTGGTGTGGCCTGTGGTGAGAGCATTGCCTGGGTGGTGGTGTGGCCTGTGGTGAGAGCGTGGCCTGGGTAGTGGTGTGGCCTGGGTGGTGTTGTGGCCTGGGTGTTGGAGGTGTCGCCTGGGTGGTTGTGTGGCCTGGGTGGTGAGAGTGTGTCCTGTGGTGGTGGTGTGGCCTGGGTGGTGGTGTGGCCTGTGGTGAGAGTGTGGCCTGGGTGTTGGTGTGGACTGTGGTGGTGGTGTGGCCTGGGTGGTGAGAGCGTGGCCTGGGTGGTGGTGTGGTCTGTGTGGTCGTGAGAGCGTGGCCTGGGTGGTGGTGTGGCCAGGGTGGTGAGAGCGTGGCCTGGGTGGTGGTGTGGCCTGGGTGGTGGTGAGAGCGTGGCCTGGGTGGTGGTGTGGCCTGTGGTGAGAGCGTGGCCTGTGGTGGTGGTGTGGCCTGTGGTGAGAGCGTGGCCTGGGTGGTGGTGTGGCCTGGGTGATGGTGTGGCCTGTGGTGGTGGTGTGGCCTGTGGTGAGAGCGTGGCCTGGGTGGTGCTGTGGCCTGTGGTGAGAGCGTGGCCTGTGGTGGTGGTGTGGCCTGTGGTGAGAGCGTGGCCTGGGTGGTGGAGTGGCCTGTGGTGAGAGCGTGGCCTATGGTGGTGGTGTGGCCTGGGTGATGGTGTGGCCTGTGGTGGTGAGAGCGTGGCCTGGGTGGTGGTGTGGCCTGGGTGGTGTTGTGGCCTGGGTGTTGGAGGTGTGGCCTGGGTGGTGGTGTGGCCTGGGTGGTGAGAGTGTGTCCTGTGGTGGTGGTGTGGCCTGTGGTGGTGGTGTGGCCTGTGGTGAGAGCGTGGCCTGTGTTGGAGGTGTGGCCTGGGTGGTGGTGTGTCCTGTGGTGATGGTGTGGCCTGAGTTGGAGGTGTGGCCTGCGTGGTGGTGTGGCCTGTGGTGAGAGTGTGGCCTGAGTGGTGGTGTGGGCTGTGGTGAGAGCGTGGCCTGGGTGGTGGTGTGGCCTGAGTGATGGTGTGGCCTGTGGTGGTGGTGTGGCCTGTGGTGAGAGCGTGGCCTGGGTGGTGCTGTGGCCTGTGGTGAGAGCGTGGCCTGTGGTGGTGGTGTGGCCTGTGGTGAGAGCGTGGCCTGTGTGGTGGTGTGGCCTGTGGTGAGAGCGTGGCCTGTGGTGGTGGTGTGGCCTGGGTGATGGTGTGGCCTGTGGTGGTGAGAGCGTGGCCTGGGTGGTGGTGTGGCCTGGGTGGTGTTGTGGCCTGGGTGTTGGAGGTGTCGCCTGGGTGGTTGTGTGGCCTGGGTGGTGAGAGTGTGTCCTGTGGTGGTGGTGTGGCCTGTGGTGGTGGTGTGGCCTGTGGTGAGAGCGTGGCCTGTGTTGGAGGTGTGGCCTGGGTGGTGGTGTGTCCTGTGGTGGTGGTGTGGCCTGAGTTGGAGGTGTGGCCTGGGTGGTGGTGAGGCCTGTGGTGACAGTGTGGCCTGAGTGGTGGTGTGGCCTGTGGTGAGAGCGTGGCCTGGGTGGTGGTGTGGCCTGTGGTGAGAGCGTGGCCTAGGGTGGTGGTGTGGACTGTGGTGGTGGTGTGGCCTGGGTGGTGGCGTGGCCTGGGTGTTGGTGTGGCCTGTGGTGAGAGTATGGCCTGGGTGGTGTTGTTGCCTGTGGTGAGAGCGTGGCCCGGGTGGTGGTGTGGTCTGTGGTTGTGGTGTGGCCTGGGTGGTGGTGTGGCCTGTGGTGAGAGAGTGGCCTGGGTGGTGGTGTGGCCTGGGTGGTGCTGTGGCCTGTGTGGTGGTGTGGCCTGTGGTGAGAGCATGGCCTGGGTGGTGGTGTGGCCTGTGGTGAGAGTGTGGCCTGTGGTGAGAGTGTGGCCTGTGGTGAGAGCGTGGCCTGGGTGGTGGTGTGGCCTGGGTGGTGGAGGTGTGGCCTGGGTGGTGGTGTGGCCTGTGGTGAGAGTGTGGCCTGGGTGGTGGAGGTGTGTCCTGGGTGGTGGTTGTGTGGCCTGGGTGGTGGTGTGGCCTGGGTGGTGAGAGCGTGGCCTGGGTGGTGTTGTGGCCTGGGTGGTGAGAGCGTGGCCTGGGTGGTGTTGTGGCCTGGGTGGTGGTGTGGCCTTGGTGGTGGTGTGGCCTTTGGTGAGAGTGTGGCCTGGGTGGTGGTGTGGCCTGGGTGGTGGAGGTGTGGCCTGGGTGGTGGTGTGGCCTGTGTGGTGAGAGTGTGGCCTGGGTGGTGGTGTGGCCTGGGTGGTGAGAGCGTGGCCTGGGTGGTGTTGTGGCCTGGGTGCTGGCGGTGTGGCCTGGCTGGTGGTGTGGCCTGGGTGGTGAGAGTGTGGCCTGGGAGGTGGTGTGGCCTTGGTGGTGGTGTGGCCTGTGTTGAGAGTGTGGCCTGGGTGGTGGTGTGGCCTGGGTGGTGGAGGTGTGGCCTGGGTGGTGGTGTGGCCTGGATGGTGGTGTGGCCTGTGTGGTGAGAGTGTGGCCTGGGTGGTGGTGTGGCCTGGGTGGTGGTGTGGCCTGGGTGGTGAGAGCGTGGCCTGGGTGGTGGTGTGGCCTGTGGTGAGAGTGTGGCCTGGGTGGTGAGAGCGTGGCCTAGGTGGTGGTGTGGCCTGTGGTGAGAGTGTGGCCTGTGGTGAGAGCGTGGCCTGGGTGGTGGTGTGGCCTGTGGTGAGAGTGTGGCCTGTGTGGTGGTGTGGCCTGTGGTGAGAGTGTGGCCTGGGTGGTGGTGTGGCCTGGGTGGTGGAGGTGTGGCCTGGGTGGTGGTGTGGCCTGTGGTGGTGGTGTGGCCTGGGTGGTGGAGGTGTGGCCTGGGTGGTGGTGTGGCCTGTGTGGTGAGAGTGTGGCCTGGGTGGTGGTGTGGCCTGGGTGGTGAGAGCGTGGCCTGGGTGGTGTTGTGGCCTGGGTGCTGGCGGTGTGGCCTGGCTGGTGGTGTGGCCTGGGTGGTGAGAGTGTGGCCTGGGAGGTGGTGTGGCCTTGGTGGTGGTGTGGCCTGTGTTGAGAGTGTGGCCTGGGTGGTGGTGTGGCCTGGGTGGTGGAGGTGTGGCCTGGGTGGTGGTGTGGCCTGGATGGTGGTGTGGCCTGTGTGGTGAGAGTGTGGCCTGGGTGGTGTTGTGGCCTGGGTGGTGGTGTGGCCTGGGTGGTGAGAGCGTGGCCTGGGTGGTGGTGTGGCCTGTGGTGAGAGTGTGGCCTGGGTGGTGGTGTGGCCTGTGGTGAGAGCGTGGCCTGTGGTGGTGGTGTGGCCTGGGTGATGGTGTGGCCTGTGGTGGTGAGAGCGTGGCCTGGGTGGTGGTGTGGCCTGGGTGGTGTTGTGGCCTGGGTGTTGGAGGTGTCGCCTGGGTGGTTGTGTGGCCTGGGTGGTGAGAGTGTGTCCTGTGGTGGTGGTGTGGCCTGTGGTGGTGGTGTGGCCTGTGGTGAGAGCGTGGCCTGTGTTGGAGGTGTGGCCTGGGTGGTGGTGTGTCCTGTGGTGGTGGTGTGGCCTGAGTTGGAGGTGTGGCCTGGGTGGTGGTGAGGCCTGTGGTGACAGTGTGGCCTGAGTGGTGGTGTGGCCTGTGGTGAGAGCGTGGCCTGGGTGGTGGTGTGGCCTGTGGTGAGAGCGTGGCCTAGGGTGGTGGTGTGGACTGTGGTGGTGGTGTGGCCTGGGTGGTGGCGTGGCCTGGGTGTTGGTGTGGCCTGTGGTGAGAGTATGGCCTGGGTGGTGTTGTTGCCTGTGGTGAGAGCGTGGCCCGGGTGGTGGTGTGGTCTGTGGTTGTGGTGTGGCCTGGGTGGTGGTGTGGCCTGTGGTGAGAGAGTGGCCTGGGTGGTGGTGTGGCCTGGGTGGTGGTGTGGCCTGTGGTGAGAGCGTGGCCTGGGTAGTGGTGTGGCCTGGGTGGTGTTGTGGCCTGGGTGTTGGAGGTGTCGCCTGGGTGGTTGTGTGGCCTGGGTGGTGAGAGTGTGTCCTGTGGTGGTGGTGTGGCCTGGGTGGTGGTGTGGCCTGTGGTGAGAGTGTGGCCTGGGTGTTGGTGTGGACTGTGGTGGTGGTGTGGCCTGGGTGGTGAGAGCGTGGCCTGGGTGGTGGTGTGGTCTGTGTGGTCGTGAGAGCGTGGCCTGGGTGGTGGTGTGGCCTATGGTGGTGGTGTGGCCTGTGGTGAGAGCGTGGCCTGGGTGGTGAGAGCGTGGCCTGGGTGGTGGTTTGGCCTGGGTGGTGGTGTGGCCTGTGGTGGTGGTGTGGCCTGTGGTGAGAGCGTGGCCTGGGTGGTGGTGTGGCCTGTGGTGGTGGTGTGGCCTGTGGTGAGAGCGTGGCCTGGGTGGTGGTGTGGCCTGGGTGGTGGTGTCGCCTGTGGTGTTGAGAGCGTGGCCTGGGTGGTGGTGTGGCCTGGGTGGTGGTGTGGCCTGTGGTGAGAGCGTGGCCTGTGTGGTGGTGTGGTCTGTGGTGGTGGTGTAGCCTGGGTGGTGGTGTGGCCTGTGGTGAGAGCGTGCCCTGGGTGGTGGTGTGGTCTGGGTGGTGGTGTGGCCTGTGGTGAGAGCGTGTCCTGGGTGGTGGTGTGGCCTGAGTGGTGGTGTGGCCTGTGGTGAGAGCGTGGCCTGGGTGGTGGTGTGGCCTGTGTAGTGGTGTGGCCTGTGGTGGTGGTGTGGCCTGTGGTGAGAGCGTGGCCTGGGTGGTGGTGTGGCCTGCGTGGTGGTGTGGCCTGTGGTGAGAACGTGGCCTGGGTGGAGGTGTGTCCTGGGTGGAGGTGTGGCCTGGGTGGTGGTGTGTCCTGTGTTGGAGGTGTGGCCTGGGTGGTGGTGTGGCCTGTGGTGAGAGCGTGGCCTGTGTTGGAGGTGTGGCCTGGGTGGTGGTGTGGCCTGGGTTGTGGTGTGGCCTGTGGTGGTGAGAGCGTGGCCTGTGTTGGAGGTGTGGCCTGGGTGGTGGTGTGGCCTGGGTGGTGGTGTGGCTTGTGTTGGAGGTGTAGCCTGTGTTGGAGGTGTGGCCTGGGTGGTGGTGTGGCCTGGGTGGTGGTGTGGCCTGTGGTGGTGGTGTGGCCTGTGGTGGTGAGAGCCTGGCCTGTGTTGGAGGTGTGGCCTGGGTGGTGGTGTGCCCTGTGTGGTGGTGTGGCCTGGGTGGTGGTGTGGCCTGTGGTGGTGGTGTGGCCTGTGTTGGAGGTGTGGCCTGGGTGCTGGTGTGGCCTGGGTGTTGGTGTGGCCTGTGGTGAGAGCATTGCCTGGGTGGTGGTGTGGCCTGTGGTGAGAGCGTGGCCTGGGTAGTGGTGTGGCCTGGGTGGTGTTGTGGCCTGGGTGTTGGAGGTGTCGCCTGGGTGGTTGTGTGGCCTGGGTGGTGAGAGTGTGTCCTGTGGTGGTGGTGTGGCCTGGGTGGTGGTGTGGCCTGTGGTGAGAGTGTGGCCTGGGTGTTGGTGTGGACTGTGGTGGTGGTGTGGCCTGGGTGGTGAGAGCGTGGCCTGGGTGGTGGTGTGGTCTGTGTGGTCGTGAGAGCGTGGCCTGGGTGGTGGTGTGGCCAGGGTGGTGAGAGCGTGGCCTGGGTGGTGGTGTGGCCTGGGTGGTGGTGAGAGCGTGGCCTGGGTGGTGGTGTGGCCTGTGGTGAGAGCGTGGCCTGTGGTGGTGGTGTGGCCTGTGGTGAGAGCGTGGCCTGGGTGGTGGTGTGGCCTGGGTGATGGTGTGGCCTGTGGTGGTGGTGTGGCCTGTGGTGAGAGCGTGGCCTGGGTGGTGCTGTGGCCTGTGGTGAGAGCGTGGCCTGTGGTGGTGGTGTGGCCTGTGGTGAGAGCGTGGCCTGGGTGGTGGAGTGGCCTGTGGTGAGAGCGTGGCCTATGGTGGTGGTGTGGCCTGGGTGATGGTGTGGCCTGTGGTGGTGAGAGCGTGGCCTGGGTGGTGGTGTGGCCTGGGTGGTGTTGTGGCCTGGGTGTTGGAGGTGTGGCCTGGGTGGTGGTGTGGCCTGGGTGGTGAGAGTGTGTCCTGTGGTGGTGGTGTGGCCTGTGGTGGTGGTGTGGCCTGTGGTGAGAGCGTGGCCTGTGTTGGAGGTGTGGCCTGGGTGGTGGTGTGTCCTGTGGTGATGGTGTGGCCTGAGTTGGAGGTGTGGCCTGCGTGGTGGTGTGGCCTGTGGTGAGAGTGTGGCCTGAGTGGTGGTGTGGGCTGTGGTGAGAGCGTGGCCTGGGTGGTGGTGTGGCCTGAGTGATGGTGTGGCCTGTGGTGGTGGTGTGGCCTGTGGTGAGAGCGTGGCCTGGGTGGTGCTGTGGCCTGTGGTGAGAGCGTGGCCTGTGGTGGTGGTGTGGCCTGTGGTGAGAGCGTGGCCTGTGTGGTGGTGTGGCCTGTGGTGAGAGCGTGGCCTGTGGTGGTGGTGTGGCCTGGGTGATGGTGTGGCCTGTGGTGGTGAGAGCGTGGCCTGGGTGGTGGTGTGGCCTGGGTGGTGTTGTGGCCTGGGTGTTGGAGGTGTCGCCTGGGTGGTTGTGTGGCCTGGGTGGTGAGAGTGTGTCCTGTGGTGGTGGTGTGGCCTGTGGTGGTGGTGTGGCCTGTGGTGAGAGCGTGGCCTGTGTTGGAGGTGTGGCCTGGGTGGTGGTGTGTCCTGTGGTGGTGGTGTGGCCTGAGTTGGAGGTGTGGCCTGGGTGGTGGTGAGGCCTGTGGTGACAGTGTGGCCTGAGTGGTGGTGTGGCCTGTGGTGAGAGCGTGGCCTGGGTGGTGGTGTGGCCTGTGGTGAGAGCGTGGCCTAGGGTGGTGGTGTGGACTGTGGTGGTGGTGTGGCCTGGGTGGTGGCGTGGCCTGGGTGTTGGTGTGGCCTGTGGTGAGAGTATGGCCTGGGTGGTGTTGTTGCCTGTGGTGAGAGCGTGGCCCGGGTGGTGGTGTGGTCTGTGGTTGTGGTGTGGCCTGGGTGGTGGTGTGGCCTGTGGTGAGAGAGTGGCCTGGGTGGTGGTGTGGCCTGGGTGGTGCTGTGGCCTGTGTGGTGGTGTGGCCTGTGGTGAGAGCATGGCCTGGGTGGTGGTGTGGCCTGTGGTGAGAGTGTGGCCTGTGGTGAGAGTGTGGCCTGTGGTGAGAGCGTGGCCTGGGTGGTGGTGTGGCCTGGGTGGTGGAGGTGTGGCCTGGGTGGTGGTGTGGCCTGTGGTGAGAGTGTGGCCTGGGTGGTGGAGGTGTGTCCTGGGTGGTGGTTGTGTGGCCTGGGTGGTGGTGTGGCCTGGGTGGTGAGAGCGTGGCCTGGGTGGTGTTGTGGCCTGGGTGGTGAGAGCGTGGCCTGGGTGGTGTTGTGGCCTGGGTGGTGGTGTGGCCTTGGTGGTGGTGTGGCCTTTGGTGAGAGTGTGGCCTGGGTGGTGGTGTGGCCTGGGTGGTGGAGGTGTGGCCTGGGTGGTGGTGTGGCCTGTGTGGTGAGAGTGTGGCCTGGGTGGTGGTGTGGCCTGGGTGGTGAGAGCGTGGCCTGGGTGGTGTTGTGGCCTGGGTGCTGGCGGTGTGGCCTGGCTGGTGGTGTGGCCTGGGTGGTGAGAGTGTGGCCTGGGAGGTGGTGTGGCCTTGGTGGTGGTGTGGCCTGTGTTGAGAGTGTGGCCTGGGTGGTGGTGTGGCCTGGGTGGTGGAGGTGTGGCCTGGGTGGTGGTGTGGCCTGGATGGTGGTGTGGCCTGTGTGGTGAGAGTGTGGCCTGGGTGGTGGTGTGGCCTGGGTGGTGGTGTGGCCTGGGTGGTGAGAGCGTGGCCTGGGTGGTGGTGTGGCCTGTGGTGAGAGTGTGGCCTGGGTGGTGAGAGCGTGGCCTAGGTGGTGGTGTGGCCTGTGGTGAGAGTGTGGCCTGTGGTGAGAGCGTGGCCTGGGTGGTGGTGTGGCCTGTGGTGAGAGTGTGGCCTGTGTGGTGGTGTGGCCTGTGGTGAGAGTGTGGCCTGGGTGGTGGTGTGGCCTGGGTGGTGGAGGTGTGGCCTGGGTGGTGGTGTGGCCTGTGGTGGTGGTGTGGCCTGGGTGGTGGAGGTGTGGCCTGGGTGGTGGTGTGGCCTGTGTGGTGAGAGTGTGGCCTGGGTGGTGGTGTGGCCTGGGTGGTGAGAGCGTGGCCTGGGTGGTGTTGTGGCCTGGGTGCTGGCGGTGTGGCCTGGCTGGTGGTGTGGCCTGGGTGGTGAGAGTGTGGCCTGGGAGGTGGTGTGGCCTTGGTGGTGGTGTGGCCTGTGTTGAGAGTGTGGCCTGGGTGGTGGTGTGGCCTGGGTGGTGGAGGTGTGGCCTGGGTGGTGGTGTGGCCTGGATGGTGGTGTGGCCTGTGTGGTGAGAGTGTGGCCTGGGTGGTGTTGTGGCCTGGGTGGTGGTGTGGCCTGGGTGGTGAGAGCGTGGCCTGGGTGGTGGTGTGGCCTGTGGTGAGAGTGTGGCCTGGGTGGTGGTGTGGCCTGTGGTGAGAGCGTGGCCTGTGGTGGTGGTGTGGCCTGGGTGATGGTGTGGCCTGTGGTGGTGAGAGCGTGGCCTGGGTGGTGGTGTGGCCTGGGTGGTGTTGTGGCCTGGGTGTTGGAGGTGTCGCCTGGGTGGTTGTGTGGCCTGGGTGGTGAGAGTGTGTCCTGTGGTGGTGGTGTGGCCTGTGGTGGTGGTGTGGCCTGTGGTGAGAGCGTGGCCTGTGTTGGAGGTGTGGCCTGGGTGGTGGTGTGTCCTGTGGTGGTGGTGTGGCCTGAGTTGGAGGTGTGGCCTGGGTGGTGGTGAGGCCTGTGGTGACAGTGTGGCCTGAGTGGTGGTGTGGCCTGTGGTGAGAGCGTGGCCTGGGTGGTGGTGTGGCCTGTGGTGAGAGCGTGGCCTAGGGTGGTGGTGTGGACTGTGGTGGTGGTGTGGCCTGGGTGGTGGCGTGGCCTGGGTGTTGGTGTGGCCTGTGGTGAGAGTATGGCCTGGGTGGTGTTGTTGCCTGTGGTGAGAGCGTGGCCCGGGTGGTGGTGTGGTCTGTGGTTGTGGTGTGGCCTGGGTGGTGGTGTGGCCTGTGGTGAGAGAGTGGCCTGGGTGGTGGTGTGGCCTGGGTGGTGCTGTGGCCTGTGTGGTGGTGTGGCCTGTGGTGAGAGCATGGCCTGGGTGGTGGTGTGGCCTGTGGTGAGAGTGTGGCCTGTGGTGAGAGTGTGGCCTGTGGTGAGAGCGTGGCCTGGGTGGTGGTGTGGCCTGGGTGGTGGAGGTGTGGCCTGGGTGGTGGTGTGGCCTGTGGTGAGAGTGTGGCCTGGGTGGTGGAGGTGTGTCCTGGGTGGTGGTTGTGTGGCCTGGGTGGTGGTGTGGCCTGGGTGGTGAGAGCGTGGCCTGGGTGGTGTTGTGGCCTGGGTGGTGAGAGCGTGGCCTGGGTGGTGTTGTGGCCTGGGTGGTGGTGTGGCCTTGGTGGTGGTGTGGCCTTTGGTGAGAGTGTGGCCTGGGTGGTGGTGTGGCCTGGGTGGTGGAGGTGTGGCCTGGGTGGTGGTGTGGCCTGTGTGGTGAGAGTGTGGCCTGGGTGGTGGTGTGGCCTGGGTGGTGAGAGCGTGGCCTGGGTGGTGTTGTGGCCTGGGTGCTGGCGGTGTGGCCTGGCTGGTGGTGTGGCCTGGGTGGTGAGAGTGTGGCCTGGGAGGTGGTGTGGCCTTGGTGGTGGTGTGGCCTGTGTTGAGAGTGTGGCCTGGGTGGTGGTGTGGCCTGGGTGGTGGAGGTGTGGCCTGGGTGGTGGTGTGGCCTGGATGGTGGTGTGGCCTGTGTGGTGAGAGTGTGGCCTGGGTGGTGGTGTGGCCTGGGTGGTGGTGTGGCCTGGGTGGTGAGAGCGTGGCCTGGGTGGTGGTGTGGCCTGCGGTGAGAGTGTGGCCTGGGTGGTGAGAGCGTGGCCTAGGTGGTGGTGTGGCCTGTGGTGAGAGTGTGGCCTGTGGTGAGAGCGTGGCCTGGGTGGTGGTGTGGCCTGTGGTGAGAGTGTGGCCTGTGTGGTGGTGTGGCCTGTGGTGAGAGTGTGGCCTGGGTGGTGGTGTGGCCTGGGTGGTGGAGGTGTGGCCTGGGTGGTGGTGTGGCCTGTGGTGGTGGTGTGGCCTGGGTGGTGGAGGTGTGGCCTGGGTGGTGGTGTGGCCTGTGTGGTGAGAGTGTGGCCTGGGTGGTGGTGTGGCCTGGGTGGTGAGAGCGTGGCCTGGGTGGTGTTGTGGCCTGGGTGCTGGCGGTGTGGCCTGGCTGGTGGTGTGGCCTGGGTGGTGAGAGTGTGGCCTGGGAGGTGGTGTGGCCTTGGTGGTGGTGTGGCCTGTGTTGAGAGTGTGGCCTGGGTGGTGGTGTGGCCTGGGTGGTGGAGGTGTGGCCTGGGTGGTGGTGTGGCCTGGATGGTGGTGTGGCCTGTGTGGTGAGAGTGTGGCCTGGGTGGTGTTGTGGCCTGGGTGGTGGTGTGGCCTGGGTGGTGAGAGCGTGGCCTGGGTGGTGGTGTGGCCTGTGGTGAGAGTGTGGCCTGGGTGGTGAGAGCGTGGCCTAGGTGGTGGTGTGGCCTGTGGTGAGAGTGTGGCCTGTGGTGAGAGCGTGGCCTGGGTGGTGGTGTGGCCTGTGGTGAGAGTGTGGCCTGTGTGGTGGTGTGGCCTGTGGTGAGAGTGTGGCCTGGGTGGTGGTGTGGCCTGGGTGGTGGAGGTGTGGCCTGGGTGGTGGTGTGGCCTGTGGTGGTGGTGTGGCCTGGGTGGTGGAGGTGTGGCCTGGGAGGTGGTGTGGCCTGTGGTGGTGGTGGTGTGGCCTGTGGTGAGAGTGTGGCCTGGGTGGTGGTGTGGCCTGGGTGGTGGAGGTGTGGCCTGGGTGGTGGTGTGGCCTGTGGTGGTGGTGTGGCCTGGGTGGTGGTGTGGCCTATGGTGGTGGTGTGGCCTGTGGTGAGAGCGTGGCCTGGGTGGTGAGAGCGTGGCCTGGGTGGTGGTTTGGCCTGGGTGGTGGTGTGGCCTGTGGTGGTGGTGTGGCCTGTGGTGAGAGCGTGGCCTGGGTGGTGGTGTGGCCTGGGTGGTGGTGTCGCCTGTGGTGTTGAGAGCGTGGCCTGGGTGGTGGTGTGGCCTGGGTGGTGGTGTGGCCTGTGGTGAGTGCGTGGCCTGTGTGGTGGTGTGGTCTGTGGTGGTGGTGTAGCCTGGGTGGTGGTGTGGCCTGTGGTGAGAGCGTGCCCTGGGTGGTGGTGTGGTCTGGGTGGTGGTGTGGCCTGTGGTGAGAGCGTGGCCTGGGTGGTGGTGTGGCCTGAGTGGTGGTGTGGCCTGTGGTGAGAGCGTGGCCTGGGTGGTGGTGTGGCCTGTGTAGTGGTGTGGCCTGTGGTGGTGGTGTGGCCTGTGGTGAGAGCGTGGCCTGGGTGGTGGTGTGGTCTGCGTGGTGGTGTGGCCTGTGGTGAGAACGTGGCCTGGGTGGAGGTGTGTCCTGGGTGGAGGTGTGGCCTGGGTGGTGGTGTGTCCTGTGTTGGAGGTGTGGCCTGGGTGGTGGTGTGGCCTGGGTTGTGGTGTGGCCTGTGGTGGTGAGAGCGTGGCCTGTGTTTGAGGTGTGGCCTGGGTGGTGGTGTGGCCTGGGTGGTGGTGTGGCTTGTGGTGAGAGCGTGGCCTGTGTTGGAGGTGTGGCCTGGGTGGTGGTGTGGCCTGGGTGGTGGTGTGGCCTGTGGTGGTGGTGTGGCCTGTGGTGGTGAGAGCCTGGCCTGTGTTGGAGGTGTGGCCTGGGTGGTGGTGTGGCCTGGGTGGTGGTGTGGCCTGTCGTGGTGGTGTGGCCTGTGTTGGAGGTGTGGCCTGGGTGCTGGTGTGGCCTGGGTGTTGGTGTGGCCTGTGGTGAGAGCATTGCCTGGGTGGTGGTGTGGCCTGTGGTGAGAGTGTGGCCTGTGGTGAGAGCGTGGCCTGGGTGGTGGTGTGGCCTGTGGTGAGAGTGTGGCCTGTGTGGTGGTGTGGCCTGGGTGGTGGTGTGGCCTGTGGTGAGAGTGTGGCCTGGGTGGTGGTGTGGCCTGGGTGGTGGAGGTGTGGCCTGGGTGGTGGTGTGGCCTGTGGTGGTGGTGTGGCCTGTGGTGGTGGTGTGGCCTGGGTGGTGGAGGTGTGGCCTGGGAGGTGGTGTGGCCTGTGGTGGTGGTGGTGTGGCCTGTGGTGAGAGTGTGGCCTGGGTGGTGGTGTGGCCTGGGTGGTGGAGGTGTGGCCTGGGTGGTGGTGTGGCCTGTGGTGGTGGTGTGGCCTAGGTGGTGGTGTGGCCTGTGGTGGTGGTGTGGCCTGTGGTGAGAGCGTGGCCTGGGTGGTGAGAGCGTGGCCTGGGTGGTGGTTTGGCCTGGGTGGTGAGAGCGTGGGCTGTGGTAGTGGTGTGGCCTGGGTGGTGAGAGCGTGGGCTGTGGTGGTGGTGTGGCCTGTGGTGAGAGCGTGGCCTGGGTGGTGGTGTGGCCTGTGGTGAGAGCGTGGCCTGGGTGGTGGTGTAGCCTGGGTGGTGGTGTGGCCTGTGGTGAGAGCGTGGCCTGGGTGGTGGTGTGGCCTGTGGTGAGAGCGTGGCCTGGGTGGTGGTGTGGCCTGGGTGGTGATGTGGCCTGGGTGGTGGTGTAGCCTGGGTGGTGGTGTGGCCTGTGGTGAGAGCGTGGCCTGGGTGGTGAGAGCGTGGCCTGGGTGGTGGTGTGGCCTGTGGTGAGAACGTGGCCTGTGGTGGTGGTGTGGCCTGTGGTGAGAGCGTGGCCTGGGTGGTGAGAGCGTGGCCTGGTTGGTGGTGTGGCCTGTGGTGAGAGCGTGGCCTGATGTGGTGGTGTGGCCTGGGTGGTGGTGAGAGTGTGGCCTGGGTGGTAGTGTGGCCTGGGTGGAGGTGTGGCCTGGGTGGTGGAGGTGTGGCCTGGGTGGTGGTGTGGCCTGTGTGGTGAGAGTGTGGCCTGGGTGGTAGTGTGGCCTGGGTGGTGGTGTGGCCTGGGTGGTGGAGGTGTGGCCTGGGTGGTGGTGTGGCCTGTGTGGTGAGAGTGTGGCCTGGGTGGTGGTGTGGCCTGGGTGGTGAGAGCGTGGCCTGGGTGGTGTTGTGGCCTGGGTGCTGGCGGTGTGGCCTGGCTGGTGGTGTGGCCTGGGTGGTGAGAGTGTGGCCTGGGAGGTGGTGTGGCCTTGGTGGTGGTGTGGCCTGTGTTGAGAGTGTGGCCTGGGTGGTGGTGTGGCCTGGGTGGTGGAGGTGTGGCCTGGGTGGTGGTGTGGCCTGGATGGTGGTGTGGCCTGTGTGGTGAGAGTGTGGCCTGGGTGGTGGTGTGGCCTGGGTGGTGGTGTGGCCTGGGTGGTGAGAGCGTGGCCTGGGTGGTGGTGTGGCCTGCGGTGAGAGTGTGGCCTGGGTGGTGAGAGCGTGGCCTAGGTGGTGGTGTGGCCTGTGGTGAGAGTGTGGCCTGTGGTGAGAGCGTGGCCTGGGTGGTGGTGTGGCCTGTGGTGAGAGTGTGGCCTGTGTGGTGGTGTGGCCTGTGGTGAGAGTGTGGCCTGGGTGGTGGTGTGGCCTGGGTGGTGGAGGTGTGGCCTGGGTGGTGGTGTGGCCTGTGGTGGTGGTGTGGCCTGGGTGGTGGAGGTGTGGCCTGGGTGGTGGTGTGGCCTGTGTGGTGAGAGTGTGGCCTGGGTGGTGGTGTGGCCTGGGTGGTGAGAGCGTGGCCTGGGTGGTGTTGTGGCCTGGGTGCTGGCGGTGTGGCCTGGCTGGTGGTGTGGCCTGGGTGGTGAGAGTGTGGCCTGGGAGGTGGTGTGGCCTTGGTGGTGGTGTGGCCTGTGTTGAGAGTGTGGCCTGGGTGGTGCTGTGGCCTGGGTGGTGGAGGTGTGGCCTGGGTGGTGGTGTGGCCTGGATGGTGGTGTGGCCTGTGTGGTGAGAGTGTGGCCTGGGTGGTGTTGTGGCCTGGGTGGTGGTGTGGCCTGGGTGGTGAGAGCGTGGCCTGGGTGGTGGTGTGGCCTGTGGTGAGAGTGTGGCCTGGGTGGTGAGAGCGTGGCCTAGGTGGTGGTGTGGCCTGTGGTGAGAGTGTGGCCTGTGGTGAGAGCGTGGCCTGGGTGGTGGTGTGGCCTGTGGTGTGAGTGTGGCCTGTGTGGTGGTGTGGCCTGTGGTGAGAGTGTGGCCTGGGTGGTGGTGTGGCCTGGGTGGTGGAGGTGTGGCCTGGGTGGTGGTGTGGCCTGTGGTGGTGGTGTGGCCTGGGTGGTGGAGGTGTGGCCTGGGAGGTGGTGTGGCCTGTGGTGGTGGTGGTGTGGCCTGTGGTGAGAGTGTGGCCTGGGTGGTGGTGTGGCCTGGGTGGTGGAGGTGTGGCCTGGGTGGTGGTGTGGCCTGTGGTGGTGGTGTGGCCTGGGTGGTGGTGTGGCCTATGGTGGTGGTGTGGCCTGTGGTGAGAGCGTGGCCTGGGTGGTGAGAGCGTGGCCTGGGTGGTGGTTTGGCCTGGGTGGTGGTGTGGCCTGTGGTGGTGGTGTGGCCTGTGGTGAGAGCGTGGCCTGGGTGGTGGTGTGGCCTGGGTGGTGGTGTCGCCTGTGGTGTTGAGAGCGTGGCCTGGGTGGTGGTGTGGCCTGGGTGGTGGTGTGGCCTGTGGTGAGTGCGTGGCCTGTGTGGTGGTGTGGTCTGTGGTGGTGGTGTAGCCTGGGTGGTGGTGTGGCCTGTGGTGAGAGCGTGCCCTGGGTGGTGGTGTGGTCTGGGTGGTGGTGTGGCCTGTGGTGAGAGCGTGGCCTGGGTGGTGGTGTGGCCTGAGTGGTGGTGTGGCCTGTGGTGAGAGCGTGGCCTGGGTGGTGGTGTGGCCTGTGTAGTGGTGTGGCCTGTGGTGGTGGTGTGGCCTGTGGTGAGAGCGTGGCCTGGGTGGTGGTGTGGTCTGCGTGGTGGTGTGGCCTGTGGTGAGAACGTGGCCTGGGTGGAGGTGTGTCCTGGGTGGAGGTGTGGCCTGGGTGGTGGTGTGTCCTGTGTTGGAGGTGTGGCCTGGGTGGTGGTGTGGCCTGGGTTGTGGTGTGGCCTGTGGTGGTGAGAGCGTGGCCTGTGTTTGAGGTGTGGCCTGGGTGGTGGTGTGGCCTGGGTGGTGGTGTGGCTTGTGGTGAGAGCGTGGCCTGTGTTGGAGGTGTGGCCTGGGTGGTGGTGTGGCCTGGGTGGTGGTGTGGCCTGTGGTGGTGGTGTGGCCTGTGGTGGTGAGAGCCTGGCCTGTGTTGGAGGTGTGGCCTGGGTGGTGGTGTGGCCTGGGTGGTGGTGTGGCCTGTCGTGGTGGTGTGGCCTGTGTTGGAGGTGTGGCCTGGGTGCTGGTGTGGCCTGGGTGTTGGTGTGGCCTGTGGTGAGAGCATTGCCTGGGTGGTGGTGTGGCCTGTGGTGAGAGTGTGGCCTGTGGTGAGAGCGTGGCCTGGGTGGTGGTGTGGCCTGTGGTGAGAGTGTGGCCTGTGTGGTGGTGTGGCCTGGGTGGTGGTGTGGCCTGTGGTGAGAGTGTGGCCTGGGTGGTGGTGTGGCCTGGGTGGTGGAGGTGTGGCCTGGGTGGTGGTGTGGCCTGTGGTGGTGGTGTGGCCTGTGGTGGTGGTGTGGCCTGGGTGGTGGAGGTGTGGCCTGGGAGGTGGTGTGGCCTGTGGTGGTGGTGGTGTGGCCTGTGGTGAGAGTGTGGCCTGGGTGGTGGTGTGGCCTGGGTGGTGGAGGTGTGGCCTGGGTGGTGGTGTGGCCTGTGGTGGTGGTGTGGCCTAGGTGGTGGTGTGGCCTGTGGTGGTGGTGTGGCCTGTGGTGAGAGCGTGGCCTGGGTGGTGAGAGCGTGGCCTGGGTGGTGGTTTGGCCTGGGTGGTGAGAGCGTGGGCTGTGGTAGTGGTGTGGCCTGGGTGGTGAGAGCGTGGGCTGTGGTGGTGGTGTGGCCTGTGGTGAGAGCGTGGCCTGGGTGGTGGTGTGGCCTGTGGTGAGAGCGTGGCCTGGGTGGTGGTGTAGCCTGGGTGGTGGTGTGGCCTGTGGTGAGAGCGTGGCCTGGGTGGTGGTGTGGCCTGTGGTGAGAGCGTGGCCTGGGTGGTGGTGTGGCCTGGGTGGTGATGTGGCCTGGGTGGTGGTGTAGCCTGGGTGGTGGTGTGGCCTGTGGTGAGAGCGTGGCCTGGGTGGTGAGAGCGTGGCCTGGGTGGTGGTGTGGCCTGTGGTGAGAACGTGGCCTGTGGTGGTGGTGTGGCCTGTGGTGAGAGCGTGGCCTGGGTGGTGAGAGCGTGGCCTGGTTGGTGGTGTGGCCTGTGGTGAGAGCGTGGCCTGATGTGGTGGTGTGGCCTGGGTGGTGGTGAGAGTGTGGCCTGGGTGGTAGTGTGGCCTGGGTGGAGGTGTGGCCTGGGTGGTGGTGTGGCCTGTGGTGAGAGCGTGGCCTGGGTGGTGGTGTGGCCTGTGGTGAGAGCGTGGCCTGTGGTGGTGGTGTGGCCTGGGTGATGGTGTGGCCTGTGGTGGTGAGAGCGTGGCCTGGGTGGTGGTGTGGCCTGGGTGGTGGTGTGGCCTGGGTGGTGGTGTGGCCTGGGTGGTGAGAGTGTGTCCTGTGGTGGTGGTGTGGCCTGTGGTGGTGGTGTGGCCTGTGGTGAGAGCGTGGCCTGTGTTGGAGGTGTGGCCTGGGTGGTGGTGTGTCCTGTGGTGGTGGTGTGGCCTGTGTTGGAGGTGTGGCCTGGGTTGTGGTGTGGCCTGTGGTGAGAGCATGGCCTGGGTGGTTGTGTGGACTGTGGTGGTGGTGTGGCCTGTGGTGAGAGCGTGGCCTGGGTGGAGGTGTGGCCTGTGTGGTGGTGTGGCCTGTGGTGAGAGTGTGGCCTGGGTGGTGGTGTGGCCTGTGGTGAGAGTGTGGCCTGGGTGGTGTTGTTGCCTGTGGTGAGAGCGTGGCCAGGGTGGAGGTGTGGCCTGGGTGGTGGTGTGGCCAAGGTGAGAGTGTGGCCTGGGTGGTGGTGTGGCCTGTGGTGGTGGTGTGGCCTGTGTTGGAGGTGTGGCTTGCGTGCTGGTGTGGCCTGTGTTGGAGGTGTGGCCTGGGTGGTGGTGTGGCCTGTGGTGAGAGCATGGCCTGGGTGGTAGTGTGGCCTGGCTGGTGGTGTGGCCTGTGGTGAGAGCGTGGCCTGGGTGGAGGTGTGGCCTGGGTGGTGGTGTGGCCTGGGTGGTGGTGTGGCCTGTGGTGAGAGTGTGGCCTGGGTGGTGGTGTGGCCTGTGGTGAGAGTGTGGCCTGGGTGGTGGTGTGGACTGTGGTGAGAGCGTGGCCTGGGTGGTGTTGTTGCCTGTGGTGAGAGCGTCGCCTGGGTGGAGGTGTGGCCTGGGTGGTGGTGTGGCCTGTGGTTAGAGTGTGGCCTGGGTGGTGGTGTGGCCTGTGGTGGTGGTGTGGCCTGTGTTGGAGGTGTGGCCTGGGTTGTGGTGTGGCCTGTGTTGGAGGTGTGGCCTGGGTGGTGGTGTGGCCTGTGGTGAGAGCATGGCCTGGGTGGTAGTGTGGCCTGCGTGGTGGTGTGGCCTGTGGTGAGAGCGTGACCTGTGTTGGAGGTGTGGCCTGGGTGGTGGTGTGGCCTGTGTTGAAAGTGTGGCCTGGGTTGTGGTGTGGCCTGTGGTGAGAGTGTGGCCTGGGTGATGGTGTGGCCTGGGTGGTGAGAGCATGGCCTGGGTGGTGGTGTGGCTTGTGGTGAGAGTGTGTCCTGTGGTGGTGGTGTGGCCTGGGTGGTGGTGTGGCCTGTGGTGAGAGTGTGGCCTGGGTGTTGGTGTGGACTGTGGTGGTGGTGTGGCCTGGGTGGTGAGAGCGTGGCCTGGGTGGTGGTGTGGTCTGTGTGGTCGTGAGAGCGTGGCCTGGGTGGTGGTGTGGCCAGGGTGGTGAGAGCGTGGCCTGGGTGGTGGTGTGGCCTGGGTGGTGGTGAGAGCGTGGCCTGGGTGGTGGTGTGGCCTGTGGTGAGAGCGTGGCCTGTGGTGGTGGTGTGGCCTGTGGTGAGAGTGTGGCCTGGGTGGTGGTGTGGCCTGGGTGATGGTGTGGCCTGTGGTGGTGGTGTGGCCAGTGGTGAGAGCGTGGCCTGGGTGGTGCTGTGGCCTGTGGTGAGAGCGTGGCCTGTGGTGGTGGTGTGGCCTGTGGTGAGAGCGTGGCCTGGGTGGTGGAGTGGCCTGTGGTGAGAGCGTGGCCTATGGTGGTGGTGTGGCCTGGGTGATGGTGTGGCCTGTGGTGGTGAGAGCGTGGCCTGGGTGGTGGTGTGGCCTGGGTGGTGTTGTGGCCTGGGTGTTGGAGGTGTGGCCTGGGTGGTGGTGTGGCCTGGGTGGTGAGAGTGTGTCCTGTGGTGGTGGTGTGGCCTGTGGTGGTGGTGTGGCCTGTGGTGAGAGCGTGGCCTGTGTTGGAGATGTGGCCTGGGTGGTGGTGTGTCCTGTGGTGGTGGTGTGGCCTGAGTTGGAGGTGTTGCCTGCGTGGTGGTGTGGCCTGTGGTGAGAGTGTGGCCTGAGTGGTGGTGTGGGCTGTGGTGAGAGCGTGGCCTGGGTGGTGGTGTGGCCTGAGTGATGGTGTGGCCTGTGGTGGTGGTGTGGCCTGTGGTGAGAGCGTGGCCTGGGTGGTGCTGTGGCCTGTGGTGAGAGCGTGGCCTGTGGTGGTGGTGTGGCCTGTGGTGAGAGCGTGGCCTGGGTGGTGGTGTGGCCTGTGGTGAGAGCGTGGCCTGTGGTGGTGGTGTGGCCTGGGTGATGGTGTGGCCTGTGGTGGTGAGAGCGTGGCCTGGGTGGTGGTGTGGCCTGGGTGGTGTTGTGGCCTGGGTGTTGGAGGTGTCGCCTGGGTGGTTGTGTGGCCTGGGTGGTGAGAGTGTGTCCTGTGGTGGTGGTGTGGCCTGTGGTGGTGGTGTGGCCTGTGGTGAGAGCGTGGCCTGTGTTGGAGGTGTGGCCTGGGTGGTGGTGTGTCCTGTGGTGGTGGTGTGGCCTGAGTTGGAGGTGTGGCCTGGGTGGTGGTGAGGCCTGTGGTGACAGTGTGGCCTGAGTGGTGGTGTGGCCTGTGGTGAGAGCGTGGCCTGGGTGGTGGTGTGGCCTGTGGTGAGAGCGTGGCCTAGGGTGGTGGTGTGGACTGTGGTGGTGGTGTGGCCTGGGTGGTGGCGTGGCCTGGGTGTTGGTGTGGCCTGTGGTGAGAGTATGGCCTGGGTGGTGTTGTTGCCTGTGGTGAGAGCGTGGCCCGGGTGGTGGTGTGGTCTGTGGTTGTGGTGTGGCCTGGGTGGTGGTGTGGCCTGTGGTGAGAGAGTGGCCTGGGTGGTGGTGTGGCCTGGGTGGTGCTGTGGCCTGTGTGGTGGTGTGGCCTGTGGTGAGAGCATGGCCTGGGTGGTGGTGTGGCCTGTGGTGAGAGTGTGGCCTGTGGTGAGAGTGTGGCCTGTGGTGAGAGCGTGGCCTGGGTGGTGGTGTGGCCTGGGTGGTGGAGGTGTGGCCTGGGTGGTGGTGTGGCCTGTGGTGAGAGTGTGGCCTGGGTGGTGGAGGTGTGTCCTGGGTGGTGGTTGTGTGGCCTGGGTGGTGGTGTGGCCTGGTGGTGAGAGCGTGGCCTGGGTGGTGTTGTGGCCTGGGTGTTGGAGGTGTGGCCTGGCTGGTGGTGTGGCCTGGGTGGTGATAGTGTGGCCTGGGTGGTGGTGTGGCCTTGGTGGTGGTGTGGCATTTGGTGAGAGTGTGGCCTGGGTGGTGGTGTGGCCTGGGTGGTGGAGGTGTGGCCTGGGTGGTGGTGTGGCCTGTGTGGTGAGAGTGTGGCCTGGGTGGTGGTGTGGCCTGGGTGGTGAGAGCGTGGCCTGGGTGGTGTTGTGGCCTGGGTGTTGGCGGTGTGGCCTGGCTGGTGGTGTGGCCTGGGTGGTGAGAGTGTGGCCTGGGAGGTGGTGTGGCCTTGGTGGTGGTGTGGCCTGTGTTGAGAGTGTGGCCTGGGTGGTGGTGTGGCCTGGGTGGTGGAGGTGTGGCCTGGGTGGTGGTGTGGCCTGGATGGTGGTGTGGCCTGTGTGGTGAGAGTGTGGCCTGGGTGGTGGTGTGGCCTGGGTGGTGAGAGCGTGGCCTGGGTGGTGTTGTGGCCTGGGTGGTGGTGTGGCCTGGGTGGTGAGAGCGTGGCCTGGGTGGTGGTGTGGCCTGTGGTGAGAGTGTGGCCTGGGTGGTGAGAGCGTGGCCTAGGTGGTGGTGTGGCCTGTGGTGAGAGTGTGGCCTGTGGTGAGAGCGTGGCCTGGGTGGTGGTGTGGCCTGTGGTGAGAGTGTGGCCTGTGTGGTGGTGTGGCCTGTGGTGAGAGTGTGGCCTGGGTGGTGGTGTGGCCTGGGTGGTGGAGGTGTGGCCTGGGTGGTGGTGTGGCCTGTGGTGGTGGTGTGGCCTGGGTGGTGGAGGTGTGGCCTGGGAGGTGGTGTGGCCTGTGGTGGTGGTGGTGTGGCCTGTGGTGAGAGTGTGGCCTGGGTGGTGGTGTGGCCTGGGTGGTGGAGGTGTGGCCTGGGTGGTGGTGTGGCCTGTGGTGGTGGTGTGGCCTGGGTGGTGGTGTGGCCTATGGTGGTGGTGTGGCCTGTGGTGAGAGCGTGGCCTGGGTGGTGAGAGCGTGGCCTGGGTGGTGGTTTGGCCTGGGTGGTGGTGTGGCCTGTGGTGGTGGTGTGGCCTGTGGTGAGAGCGTGGCCTGGGTGGTGGTGTGGCCTGGGTGGTGGTGTCGCCTGTGGTGTTGAGAGCGTGGCCTGGGTGGTGGTGTGGCCTGGGTGGTGGTGTGGCCTGTGGTGAGAGCGTGGCCTGTGTGGTGGTGTGGTCTGTGGTGGTGGTGTAGCCTGGGTGGTGGTGTGGCCTGTGGTGAGAGCGTGCCCTGGGTGGTGGTGTGGTCTGGGTGGTGGTGTGGCCTGTGGTGGTGGTGTGGCCTGAGTTGGAGGTGTGGCCTGCGTGGTGGTGTGGCCTGTGGTGAGAGTGTGGCCTGAGTGGTGGTGTGGGCTGTGGTGAGAGCGTGGCCTGGGTGGTGGTGTGGCCTGAGTGATGGTGTGGCCTGTGGTGGTGGTGTGGCCTGTGGTGAGAGCGTGGCCTGGGTGGTGCTGTGGCCTGTGGTGAGAGCGTGGCCTGTGGTGGTGGTGTGGCCTGTGGTGAGAGCGTGGCCTGGGTGGTGGTGTGGCCTGTGGTGAGAGCGTGGCCTGTGGTGGTGGTGTGGCCTGGGTGATGGTGTGGCCTGTGGTGGTGAGAGCGTGGCCTGGGTGGTGGTGTGGCCTGGGTGGTGTTGTGGCCTGGGTGTTGGAGGTGTCGCCTGGGTGGTTGTGTGGCCTGGGTGGTGAGAGTGTGGCCTGTGGTGGTGGTGTGGCCTGTGGTGAGAGCGTGGCCTGGGTGGTGGTGTGGCCTGGGTGGTGGTGTCGCCTGTGGTGTTGAGAGCGTGGCCTGGGTGGTGGTGTGGCCTGGGTGGTGGTGTGGCCTGTGGTGAGTGCGTGGCCTGTGTGGTGGTGTGGTCTGTGGTGGTGGTGTAGCCTGGGTGGTGGTGTGGCCTGTGGTGAGAGCGTGCCCTGGGTGGTGGTGTGGTCTGGGTGGTGGTGTGGCCTGTGGTGAGAGCGTGGCCTGGGTGGTGGTGTGGCCTGAGTGGTGGTGTGGCCTGTGGTGAGAGCGTGGCCTGGGTGGTGGTGTGGCCTGTGTAGTGGTGTGGCCTGTGGTGGTGGTGTGGCCTGTGGTGAGAGCGTGGCCTGGGTGGTGGTGTGGTCTGCGTGGTGGTGTGGCCTGTGGTGAGAACGTGGCCTGGGTGGAGGTGTGTCCTGGGTGGAGGTGTGGCCTGGGTGGTGGTGTGTCCTGTGTTGGAGGTGTGGCCTGGGTGGTGGTGTGGCCTGGGTTGTGGTGTGGCCTGTGGTGGTGAGAGCGTGGCCTGTGTTTGAGGTGTGGCCTGGGTGGTGGTGTGGCCTGGGTGGTGGTGTGGCTTGTGGTGAGAGCGTGGCCTGTGTTGGAGGTGTGGCCTGGGTGGTGGTGTGGCCTGGGTGGTGGTGTGGCCTGTGGTGGTGGTGTGGCCTGTGGTGGTGAGAGCCTGGCCTGTGTTGGAGGTGTGGCCTGGGTGGTGGTGTGGCCTGGGTGGTGGTGTGGCCTGTCGTGGTGGTGTGGCCTGTGTTGGAGGTGTGGCCTGGGTGCTGGTGTGGCCTGGGTGTTGGTGTGGCCTGTGGTGAGAGCATTGCCTGGGTGGTGGTGTGGCCTGTGGTGAGAGTGTGGCCTGTGGTGAGAGCGTGGCCTGGGTGGTGGTGTGGCCTGTGGTGAGAGTGTGGCCTGTGTGGTGGTGTGGCCTGGGTGGTGGTGTGGCCTGTGGTGAGAGTGTGGCCTGGGTGGTGGTGTGGCCTGGGTGGTGGAGGTGTGGCCTGGGTGGTGGTGTGGCCTGTGGTGGTGGTGTGGCCTGTGGTGGTGGTGTGGCCTGGGTGGTGGAGGTGTGGCCTGGGAGGTGGTGTGGCCTGTGGTGGTGGTGGTGTGGCCTGTGGTGAGAGTGTGGCCTGGGTGGTGGTGTGGCCTGGGTGGTGGAGGTGTGGCCTGGGTGGTGGTGTGGCCTGTGGTGGTGGTGTGGCCTAGGTGGTGGTGTGGCCTGTGGTGGTGGTGTGGCCTGTGGTGAGAGCGTGGCCTGGGTGGTGAGAGCGTGGCCTGGGTGGTGGTTTGGCCTGGGTGGTGAGAGCGTGGGCTGTGGTAGTGGTGTGGCCTGGGTGGTGAGAGCGTGGGCTGTGGTGGTGGTGTGGCCTGTGGTGAGAGCGTGGCCTGGGTGGTGGTGTGGCCTGTGGTGAGAGCGTGGCCTGGGTGGTGGTGTAGCCTGGGTGGTGGTGTGGCCTGTGGTGAGAGCGTGGCCTGGGTGGTGGTGTGGCCTGTGGTGAGAGCGTGGCCTGGGTGGTGGTGTGGCCTGGGTGGTGATGTGGCCTGGGTGGTGGTGTAGCCTGGGTGGTGGTGTGGCCTGTGGTGAGAGCGTGGCCTGGGTGGTGAGAGCGTGGCCTGGGTGGTGGTGTGGCCTGTGGTGAGAACGTGGCCTGTGGTGGTGGTGTGGCCTGTGGTGAGAGCGTGGCCTGGGTGGTGAGAGCGTGGCCTGGTTGGTGGTGTGGCCTGTGGTGAGAGCGTGGCCTGATGTGGTGGTGTGGCCTGGGTGGTGGTGAGAGTGTGGCCTGGGTGGTAGTGTGGCCTGGGTGGAGGTGTGGCCTGGGTGGTGGTGTGGCCTGTGGTGAGAGCGTGGCCTGGGTGGTGGTGTGGCCTGTGGTGAGAGCGTGGCCTGTGGTGGTGGTGTGGCCTGGGTGATGGTGTGGCCTGTGGTGGTGAGAGCGTGGCCTGGGTGGTGGTGTGGCCTGGGTGGTGGTGTGGCCTGGGTGGTGGTGTGGCCTGGGTGGTGAGAGTGTGTCCTGTGGTGGTGGTGTGGCCTGTGGTGGTGGTGTGGCCTGTGGTGAGAGCGTGGCCTGTGTTGGAGGTGTGGCCTGGGTGGTGGTGTGTCCTGTGGTGGTGGTGTGGCCTGTGTTGGAGGTGTGGCCTGGGTTGTGGTGTGGCCTGTGGTGAGAGCATGGCCTGGGTGGTTGTGTGGACTGTGGTGGTGGTGTGGCCTGTGGTGAGAGCGTGGCCTGGGTGGAGGTGTGGCCTGTGTGGTGGTGTGGCCTGTGGTGAGAGTGTGGCCTGGGTGGTGGTGTGGCCTGTGGTGAGAGTGTGGCCTGGGTGGTGTTGTTGCCTGTGGTGAGAGCGTGGCCAGGGTGGAGGTGTGGCCTGGGTGGTGGTGTGGCCAAGGTGAGAGTGTGGCCTGGGTGGTGGTGTGGCCTGTGGTGGTGGTGTGGCCTGTGTTGGAGGTGTGGCTTGCGTGCTGGTGTGGCCTGTGTTGGAGGTGTGGCCTGGGTGGTGGTGTGGCCTGTGGTGAGAGCATGGCCTGGGTGGTAGTGTGGCCTGGCTGGTGGTGTGGCCTGTGGTGAGAGCGTGGCCTGGGTGGAGGTGTGGCCTGGGTGGTGGTGTGGCCTGGGTGGTGGTGTGGCCTGTGGTGAGAGTGTGGCCTGGGTGGTGGTGTGGCCTGTGGTGAGAGTGTGGCCTGGGTGGTGGTGTGGACTGTGGTGAGAGCGTGGCCTGGGTGGTGTTGTTGCCTGTGGTGAGAGCGTCGCCTGGGTGGAGGTGTGGCCTGGGTGGTGGTGTGGCCTGTGGTTAGAGTGTGGCCTGGGTGGTGGTGTGGCCTGTGGTGGTGGTGTGGCCTGTGTTGGAGGTGTGGCCTGGGTTGTGGTGTGGCCTGTGTTGGAGGTGTGGCCTGGGTGGTGGTGTGGCCTGTGGTGAGAGCATGGCCTGGGTGGTAGTGTGGCCTGCGTGGTGGTGTGGCCTGTGGTGAGAGCGTGACCTGTGTTGGAGGTGTGGCCTGGGTGGTGGTGTGGCCTGTGTTGAAAGTGTGGCCTGGGTTGTGGTGTGGCCTGTGGTGAGAGTGTGGCCTGGGTGATGGTGTGGCCTGGGTGGTGAGAGCATGGCCTGGGTGGTGGTGTGGCTTGTGGTGAGAGTGTGTCCTGTGGTGGTGGTGTGGCCTGGGTGGTGGTGTGGCCTGTGGTGAGAGTGTGGCCTGGGTGTTGGTGTGGACTGTGGTGGTGGTGTGGCCTGGGTGGTGAGAGCGTGGCCTGGGTGGTGGTGTGGTCTGTGTGGTCGTGAGAGCGTGGCCTGGGTGGTGGTGTGGCCAGGGTGGTGAGAGCGTGGCCTGGGTGGTGGTGTGGCCTGGGTGGTGGTGAGAGCGTGGCCTGGGTGGTGGTGTGGCCTGTGGTGAGAGCGTGGCCTGTGGTGGTGGTGTGGCCTGTGGTGAGAGTGTGGCCTGGGTGGTGGTGTGGCCTGGGTGATGGTGTGGCCTGTGGTGGTGGTGTGGCCAGTGGTGAGAGCGTGGCCTGGGTGGTGCTGTGGCCTGTGGTGAGAGCGTGGCCTGTGGTGGTGGTGTGGCCTGTGGTGAGAGCGTGGCCTGGGTGGTGGAGTGGCCTGTGGTGAGAGCGTGGCCTATGGTGGTGGTGTGGCCTGGGTGATGGTGTGGCCTGTGGTGGTGAGAGCGTGGCCTGGGTGGTGGTGTGGCCTGGGTGGTGTTGTGGCCTGGGTGTTGGAGGTGTGGCCTGGGTGGTGGTGTGGCCTGGGTGGTGAGAGTGTGTCCTGTGGTGGTGGTGTGGCCTGTGGTGGTGGTGTGGCCTGTGGTGAGAGCGTGGCCTGTGTTGGAGATGTGGCCTGGGTGGTGGTGTGTCCTGTGGTGGTGGTGTGGCCTGAGTTGGAGGTGTTGCCTGCGTGGTGGTGTGGCCTGTGGTGAGAGTGTGGCCTGAGTGGTGGTGTGGGCTGTGGTGAGAGCGTGGCCTGGGTGGTGGTGTGGCCTGAGTGATGGTGTGGCCTGTGGTGGTGGTGTGGCCTGTGGTGAGAGCGTGGCCTGGGTGGTGCTGTGGCCTGTGGTGAGAGCGTGGCCTGTGGTGGTGGTGTGGCCTGTGGTGAGAGCGTGGCCTGGGTGGTGGTGTGGCCTGTGGTGAGAGCGTGGCCTGTGGTGGTGGTGTGGCCTGGGTGATGGTGTGGCCTGTGGTGGTGAGAGCGTGGCCTGGGTGGTGGTGTGGCCTGGGTGGTGTTGTGGCCTGGGTGTTGGAGGTGTCGCCTGGGTGGTTGTGTGGCCTGGGTGGTGAGAGTGTGTCCTGTGGTGGTGGTGTGGCCTGTGGTGGTGGTGTGGCCTGTGGTGAGAGCGTGGCCTGTGTTGGAGGTGTGGCCTGGGTGGTGGTGTGTCCTGTGGTGGTGGTGTGGCCTGAGTTGGAGGTGTGGCCTGGGTGGTGGTGAGGCCTGTGGTGACAGTGTGGCCTGAGTGGTGGTGTGGCCTGTGGTGAGAGCGTGGCCTGGGTGGTGGTGTGGCCTGTGGTGAGAGCGTGGCCTAGGGTGGTGGTGTGGACTGTGGTGGTGGTGTGGCCTGGGTGGTGGCGTGGCCTGGGTGTTGGTGTGGCCTGTGGTGAGAGTATGGCCTGGGTGGTGTTGTTGCCTGTGGTGAGAGCGTGGCCCGGGTGGTGGTGTGGTCTGTGGTTGTGGTGTGGCCTGGGTGGTGGTGTGGCCTGTGGTGAGAGAGTGGCCTGGGTGGTGGTGTGGCCTGGGTGGTGCTGTGGCCTGTGTGGTGGTGTGGCCTGTGGTGAGAGCATGGCCTGGGTGGTGGTGTGGCCTGTGGTGAGAGTGTGGCCTGTGGTGAGAGTGTGGCCTGTGGTGAGAGCGTGGCCTGGGTGGTGGTGTGGCCTGGGTGGTGGAGGTGTGGCCTGGGTGGTGGTGTGGCCTGTGGTGAGAGTGTGGCCTGGGTGGTGGAGGTGTGTCCTGGGTGGTGGTTGTGTGGCCTGGGTGGTGGTGTGGCCTGGTGGTGAGAGCGTGGCCTGGGTGGTGTTGTGGCCTGGGTGTTGGAGGTGTGGCCTGGCTGGTGGTGTGGCCTGGGTGGTGATAGTGTGGCCTGGGTGGTGGTGTGGCCTTGGTGGTGGTGTGGCATTTGGTGAGAGTGTGGCCTGGGTGGTGGTGTGGCCTGGGTGGTGGAGGTGTGGCCTGGGTGGTGGTGTGGCCTGTGTGGTGAGAGTGTGGCCTGGGTGGTGGTGTGGCCTGGGTGGTGAGAGCGTGGCCTGGGTGGTGTTGTGGCCTGGGTGTTGGCGGTGTGGCCTGGCTGGTGGTGTGGCCTGGGTGGTGAGAGTGTGGCCTGGGAGGTGGTGTGGCCTTGGTGGTGGTGTGGCCTGTGTTGAGAGTGTGGCCTGGGTGGTGGTGTGGCCTGGGTGGTGGAGGTGTGGCCTGGGTGGTGGTGTGGCCTGGATGGTGGTGTGGCCTGTGTGGTGAGAGTGTGGCCTGGGTGGTGGTGTGGCCTGGGTGGTGAGAGCGTGGCCTGGGTGGTGTTGTGGCCTGGGTGGTGGTGTGGCCTGGGTGGTGAGAGCGTGGCCTGGGTGGTGGTGTGGCCTGTGGTGAGAGTGTGGCCTGGGTGGTGAGAGCGTGGCCTAGGTGGTGGTGTGGCCTGTGGTGAGAGTGTGGCCTGTGGTGAGAGCGTGGCCTGGGTGGTGGTGTGGCCTGTGGTGAGAGTGTGGCCTGTGTGGTGGTGTGGCCTGTGGTGAGAGTGTGGCCTGGGTGGTGGTGTGGCCTGGGTGGTGGAGGTGTGGCCTGGGTGGTGGTGTGGCCTGTGGTGGTGGTGTGGCCTGGGTGGTGGAGGTGTGGCCTGGGAGGTGGTGTGGCCTGTGGTGGTGGTGGTGTGGCCTGTGGTGAGAGTGTGGCCTGGGTGGTGGTGTGGCCTGGGTGGTGGAGGTGTGGCCTGGGTGGTGGTGTGGCCTGTGGTGGTGGTGTGGCCTGGGTGGTGGTGTGGCCTATGGTGGTGGTGTGGCCTGTGGTGAGAGCGTGGCCTGGGTGGTGAGAGCGTGGCCTGGGTGGTGGTTTGGCCTGGGTGGTGGTGTGGCCTGTGGTGGTGGTGTGGCCTGTGGTGAGAGCGTGGCCTGGGTGGTGGTGTGGCCTGGGTGGTGGTGTCGCCTGTGGTGTTGAGAGCGTGGCCTGGGTGGTGGTGTGGCCTGGGTGGTGGTGTGGCCTGTGGTGAGAGCGTGGCCTGTGTGGTGGTGTGGTCTGTGGTGGTGGTGTAGCCTGGGTGGTGGTGTGGCCTGTGGTGAGAGCGTGCCCTGGGTGGTGGTGTGGTCTGGGTGGTGGTGTGGCCTGTGGTGGTGGTGTGGCCTGAGTTGGAGGTGTGGCCTGCGTGGTGGTGTGGCCTGTGGTGAGAGTGTGGCCTGAGTGGTGGTGTGGGCTGTGGTGAGAGCGTGGCCTGGGTGGTGGTGTGGCCTGAGTGATGGTGTGGCCTGTGGTGGTGGTGTGGCCTGTGGTGAGAGCGTGGCCTGGGTGGTGCTGTGGCCTGTGGTGAGAGCGTGGCCTGTGGTGGTGGTGTGGCCTGTGGTGAGAGCGTGGCCTGGGTGGTGGTGTGGCCTGTGGTGAGAGCGTGGCCTGTGGTGGTGGTGTGGCCTGGGTGATGGTGTGGCCTGTGGTGGTGAGAGCGTGGCCTGGGTGGTGGTGTGGCCTGGGTGGTGTTGTGGCCTGGGTGTTGGAGGTGTCGCCTGGGTGGTTGTGTGGCCTGGGTGGTGAGAGTGTGTCCTGTGGTGGTGGTGTGGCCTGTGGTGGTGGTGTGGCCTGTGGTGAGAGCGTGGCCTGTGTTGGAGGTGTGGCCTGGGTGGTGGTGTGTCCTGTGGTGGTGGTGTGGCCTGAGTTGGAGGTGTGGCCTGGGTGGTGGTGAGGCCTGTGGTGACAGTGTGGCCTGAGTGGTGGTGTGGCCTGTGGTGAGAGCGTGGCCTGGGTGGTGGTGTGGCCTGTGGTGAGAGCGTGGCCTAGGGTGGTGGTGTGGACTGTGGTGGTGGTGTGGCCTGGGTGGTGGCGTGGCCTGGGTGTTGGTGTGGCCTGTGGTGAGAGTATGGCCTGGGTGGTGTTGTTGCCTGTGGTGAGAGCGTGGCCCGGGTGGTGGTGTGGTCTGTGGTTGTGGTGTGGCCTGGGTGGTGGTGTGGCCTGTGGTGAGAGAGTGGCCTGGGTGGTGGTGTGGCCTGGGTGGTGCTGTGGCCTGTGTGGTGGTGTGGCCTGTGGTGAGAGCATGGCCTGGGTGGTGGTGTGGCCTGTGGTGAGAGTGTGGCCTGTGGTGAGAGTGTGGCCTGTGGTGAGAGCGTGGCCTGGGTGGTGGTGTGGCCTGGGTGGTGGAGGTGTGGCCTGGGTGGTGGTGTGGCCTGTGGTGAGAGTGTGGCCTGGGTGGTGGAGGTGTGTCCTGGGTGGTGGTTGTGTGGCCTGGGTGGTGGTGTGGCCTGGTGGTGAGAGCGTGGCCTGGGTGGTGTTGTGGCCTGGGTGTTGGAGGTGTGGCCTGGCTGGTGGTGTGGCCTGGGTGGTGAGAGTGTGGCCTGGGTGGTGGTGTGGCCTTGGTGGTGTTGTGGCCTTTGGTGAGAGTGTGGCCTGGGTGGTGGTGTGGCCTGGGTGGTGGAGGTGTGGCCTGGGTGGTGGTGTGGCCTGTGTGGTGAGAGTGTGGCCTGGGTGGTGGTGTGGCCTGGGTGGTGAGAGCGTGGCCTGGGTGGTGTTGTGGCCTGGGTGTTGGCGGTGTGGCCTGGCTGGTGGTGTGGCCTGGGTGGTGAGAGTGTGGCCTGGGAGGTGGTGTGGCCTTGGTGGTGGTGTGGCCTGTGTTGAGAGTGTGGCCTGGGTGGTGGTGTGGCCTGGGTGGTGGAGGTGTGGCCTGGGTGGTGGTGTGGCCTGGATGGTGGTGTGGCCTGTGTGGTGAGAGTGTGGCCTGGGTGGTGGTGTGGCCTGGGTGGTGAGAGCGTGGCCTGGGTGGTGTTGTGGCCTGGGTGGTGGTGTGGCCTGGGTGGTGAGAGCGTGGCCTGGGTGGTGGTGTGGCCTGTGGTGAGAGTGTGGCCTGGGTGGTGAGAGCGTGGCCTAGGTGGTGGTGTGGCCTGTGGTGAGAGTGTGGCCTGTGGTGAGAGCGTGGCCTGGGTGGTGGTGTGGCCTGTGGTGAGAGTGTGGCCTGTGTGGTGGTGTGGCCTGTGGTGAGAGTGTGGCCTGGGTGGTGGTGTGGCCTGGGTGGTGGAGGTGTGGCCTGGGTGGTGGTGTGGCCTGTGGTGGTGGTGTGGCCTGGGTGGTGGAGGTGTGGCCTGGGAGGTGGTGTGGCCTGTGGTGGTGGTGGTGTGGCCTGTGGTGAGAGTGTGGCCTGGGTGGTGGTGTGGCCTGGGTGGTGGAGGTGTGGCCTGGGTGGTGGTGTGGCCTGTGGTGGTGGTGTGGCCTGGGTGGTGGTGTGGCCTATGGTGGTGGTGTGGCCTGTGGTGAGAGCGTGGCCTGGGTGGTGAGAGCGTGGCCTGGGTGGTGGTTTGGCCTGGGTGGTGGTGTGGCCTGTGGTGGTGGTGTGGCCTGTGGTGAGAGCGTGGCCTGGGTGGTGGTGTGGCCTGGGTGGTGGTGTGGCCTGTTGTGAGAGCGTGGCCTGTGTGGTGGTGTGGTCTGTGGTGGTGGTGTAGCCTGGGTGGTGGTGTGGCCTGTGGTGAGAGCGTGCCCTGGGTGGTGGTGTGGTCTGGGTGGTGGTGTGGCCTGTGGTGAGAGCGTGGCCTGGGTGGTGGTGTGGCCTGAGTGGTGGTGTGGCCTGTGGTGAGAGCGTGGCCTGGGTGGTGGTGTGGCCTGTGTAGTGGTGTGGCCTGTGGTGGTGGTGTGGCCTGTGGTGAGAGCGTGGCCTGGGTGGTGGAGGTGTGGCCTGGGAGGTGGTGTGGCCTGTGGTGGTGGTGGTGTGGCCTGTGGTGAGAGTGTGGCCTGGGTGGTGGTGTGGCCTGGGTGGTGGAGGTGTGGCCTGGGTGGTGGTGTGGCCTGTGGTGGTGGTGTGGCCTGGGTGGTGGTGTGGCCTATGGTGGTGGTGTGGCCTGTGGTGAGAGCGTGGCCTGGGTGGTGAGAGCGTGGCCTGGGTGGTGGTTTGGCCTGGGTGGTGGTGTGGCCTGTGGTGGTGGTGTGGCCTGTGGTGAGAGCGTGGCCTGGGTGGTGGTGTGGCCTGGGTGGTGGTGTCGCCTGTGGTGTTGAGAGCGTGGCCTGGGTGGTGGTGTGGCCTGGGTGGTGGTGTGGCCTGTGGTGAGAGCGTGGCCTGTGTGGTGGTGTGCTCTGTGGTGGTGGTGTAGCCTGGGTGGTGGTGTGGCCTGTGGTGAGAGCGTGCCCTGGGTGGTGGTGTGGTCTGGGTGGTGGTGTGGCCTGTGGTGAGAGCGTGGCCTGGGTGGTGGTGTGGCCTGAGTGGTGGTGTGGCCTTTGGTGAGAGCGTGGCCTGGGTGGTGGTGTGGCCTGTGTAGTGGTGTGGCCTGTGGTGGTGGTGTGGCCTGTGGTGAGAGCGTGGCCTGGGTGGTGGTGTGGTCTGCGTGGTGGTGTGGCCTGTGGTGAGAACGTGGCCTGGGTGGAGGTGTGTCCTGGGTGGAGGTGTGGCCTGGGTGGTGGTGTGTCCTGTGTTGGAGGTGTGGCCTGGGTGGTGGTGTGGCCTGGGTTGTGGTGTGGCCTGTGGTGGTGAGAGCGTGGCCTGTGTTGGAGGTGTGGCCTGGGTGGTGGTGTGGCCTGGGTGGTGGTGTGGCTTGTGGTGAGAGCGTGGCCTGTGTTGGAGGTGTGGCCTGGGTGGTGGTGTGGCCTGGGTGGTGGTGTGGCCTGTGGTGGTGGTGTGGCCTGTGGTGGTGAGAGCCTGGCCTGTGTTGGAGGTGTGGCCTGGGTGGTGGTGTGGCCTGGGTGGTGGTGTGGCCTGTGGTGGTGGTGTGGCCTGTGTTGGAGGTGTGGCCTGGGTGCTGGTGTGGCCTGGGTGTTGGTGTGGCCTGTGGTGAGAGCATTGCCTGGGTGGTGGTGTGGCCTGTGGTGAGAGTGTGGCCTGTGGTGAGAGCGTGGCCTGGGTGGTGGTGTGGCCTGTGGTGAGAGTGTGGCCTGCGTGGTGGTGTGGCCTGGGTGGTGGTGTGGCCTGTGGTGAGAGTGTGGCCTGGGTGGTGGTGTGGCCTGGGTGGTGGAGGTGTGGCCTGGGTGGTGGTGTGGCCTGTGGTGGTGGTGTGGCCTGGGTGGTGGAGGTGTGGCCTGGGAGGTGGTGTGGCCTGTGGTGGTGGTGGTGTGGCCTGTGGTGAGAGTGTGGCCTGGGTGGTGGTGTGGCCTGGGTGGTGGAGGTGTGGCCTGGGTGGTGGTGTGGCCTGTGGTGGTGGTGTGGCCTGGGTGGTGGTGTGGCCTGTGGTGGTGGTGTGGCCTGTGGTGAGAGCGTGGCCTGGGTGGTGAGAGCGTGGCCTGGGTGGTGGTTTGGCCTGGGTGGTGAGAGCGTGGGCTGTGGTAGTGGTGTGGCCTGGGTGGTGAGAGCGTGGGCTGTGGTGGTGGTGTGGCCTGTGGTGAGAGCGTGGCCTGGGTGGTGGTGTGGCCTGTGGTGAGAGCGTGGCCTGGGTGGTGGTGTAGCCTGGGTGGTGGTGTGGCCTGTGGTGAGAGCGTGGCCTGGGTGGTGGTGTGGCCTGTGGTGAGAGCGTGGCCTGGGTGGTGGTGTGGCCTGGGTGGTGATGTGGCCTGGGTGGTGGTGTAGCCTGGGTGGTGGTGTGGCCTGTGGTGAGAGCGTGGCCTGGGTGGTGAGAGCGTGGCCTGGGTGGTGGTGTGGCCTGTGGTGAGAACGTGGCCTGTGGTGGTGGTGTGGCCTGTGGTGAGAGCGTGGCCTGGGTGGTGAGAGCGTGGCCTGGTTGGTGGTGTGGCCTGTGGTGAGAGCGTGGCCTGATGTGGTGGTGTGGCCTGGGTGGTGGTGAGAGTGTGGCCTGGGTGGTAGTGTGGCCTGGGTGGAGGTGTGGCCTGGGTGGTGGTGTGGCCTGTGGTGAGAGCGTGGCCTGGGTGGTGGTGTGGCCTGTGGTGAGAGCGTGGCCTGTGGTGGTGGTGTGGCCTGGGTGATGGTGTGGCCTGTGGTGGTGAGAGCGTGGCCTGGGTGGTGGTGTGGCCTGGGTGGTGGTGTGGCCTGGGTGGTGAGAGTGTGTCCTGTGGTGGTGGTGTGGCCTGTGGTGGTGGTGTGGCCTGTGGTGAGAGCGTGGCCTGTGTTGGAGGTGTGGCCTGGGTGGTGGTGTGTCCTGTGGTGGTGGTGTGGCCTGTGTTGGAGGTGTGGCCTGGGTTGTGGTGTGGCCTGTGGTGAGAGCATGGCCTGGGTGGTTGTGTGGACTGTGGTGGTGGTGTGGCCTGTGGTGAGAGCGTGGCCTGGGTGGAGGTGTGGCCTGTGTGGTGGTGTGGCCTGTGGTGAGAGTGTGGCCTGGGTGGTGGTGTGGCCTGTGGTGAGAGTGTGGCCTGGGTGGTGTTGTTGCCTGTGGTGAGAGCGTGGCCAGGGTGGAGGTGTGGCCTGGGTGGTGGTGTGTCCAAGGTGAGAGTGTGGCCTGGGTGGTGGTGTGGCCTGTGGTGGTGGTGTGGCCTGTGTTGGAGGTGTGGCTTGGGTGGTGGTGTGGCCTGTGGTGAGAGCATGGCCTGGGTGGTAGTGTGGCCTGGCTGGTGGTGTGGCCTGTGGTGAGAGCGTGGCCTGGGTGGAGGTGTGGCCTGGGTGGTGGTGTGGCCTGGGTGGTGGTGTGGCCTGTGGTGAGAGTGTGGCCTGGGTGGTGGTGTGGCCTGTGGTGAGAGTGTGGCCTGGGTGGTGGTGTGGACTGTGGTGAGAGCGTGGCCTGGGTGGTGTTGTTGCCTGTGGTGAGAGCGTCGCCTGGGTGGAGGTGTGGCCTGGGTGGTGGTGTGGCCTGTGGTTAGAGTGTGGCCTGGGTGGTGGTGTGGCCTGTGGTGGTGGTGTGGCCTGTGTTGGAGGTGTGGCCTGGGTTGTGGTGTGGCCTGTGTTGGAGGTGTGGCCTGGGTGGTGGTGTGGCCTGTGGTGAGAGCGTGGCCTGGGTGGTGGTGTGGCCTGAGTGATGGTGTGGCCTGTGGTGGTGGTGTGGCCTGTGGTGGTGGTGTGGCCTGGGTGGTGCTGTGGCCTGTGGTGAGAGCGTGGCCTGTGGTGGTGGTGTGGCCTGTGGTGAGAGCGTGGCCTGGGTGGTGGTGTGGCCTGTGGTGAGAGCGTGGCCTGTGGTGGTGGTGTGGCCTGGGTGATGGTGTGGCCTGTGGTGGTGAGAGCGTGGCCTGGGTGGTGGTGTGGCCTGGGTGGTGTTGTGGCCTGGGTGTTGGAGGTGTCGCCTGGGTGGTTGTGTGGCCTGGGTGGTGAGAGTGTGTCCTGTGGTGGTGGTGTGGCCTGTGGTGGTGGTGTGGCCTGTGGTGAGAGCGTGGCCTGTGTTGGAGGTGTGGCCTGGGTGGTGGTGTGTCCTGTGGTGGTGGTGTGGCCTGAGTTGGAGGTGTGGCCTGGGTGGTGGTGAGGCCTGTGGTGACAGTGTGGCCTGAGTGGTGGTGTGGCCTGTGGTGAGAGCGTGGCCTGGGTGGTGGTGTGGCCTGTGGTGAGAGCGTGGCCTTGGGTGGTGGTGTGGACTGTGGTGGTGGTGTGGCCTGGGTGGTGGCGTGGCCTGGGTGTTGGTGTGGCCTGTGGTGAGAGTATGGCCTGGGTGGTGTTGTTGCCTGTGGTGAGAGCGTGGCCCGGGTGGTGGTGTGGTCTGTGGTTGTGGTGTGGCCTGGGTGGTGGTGTGGCCTGTGGTGAGAGAGTGGCCTGGGTGGTGGTGTGGCCTGGGTGGTGCTGTGGCCTGTGTGGTGGTGTGGCCTGTGGTGAGAGCATGGCCTGGGTGGTGGTGTGGCCTGTGGTGAGAGTGTGGCCTGTGGTGAGAGTGTGGCCTGTGGTGAGAGCGTGGCCTGGGTGGTGGTGTGGCCTGGGTGGTGGAGGTGTGGCCTGGGTGGTGGTGTGGCCTGTGGTGAGAGTGTGGCCTGGGTGGTGGAGGTGTGTCCTGGGTGGTGGTTGTGTGGCCTGGGTGGTGGTGTGGCCTGGGTGGTGAGAGCGTGGCCTGGGTGGTGTTGTGGCCTGGGTGTTGGAGGTGTGGCCTGGCTGGTGGTGTGGCCTGGGTGGTGAGAGTGTGGCCTGGGTGGTGGTGTGGCCTTGGTGGTGGTGTGGCCTTTGGTGAGAGTGTGGCCTGGGTGGTGGTGTGGCCTGGGTGGTGGAGGTGTGGCCTGGGTGGTGGTGTGGCCTGTGTGGTGAGAGTGTGGCCTGGGTGGTGGTGTGGCCTGGGTGGTGAGAGCGTGGCCTGGGTGGTGTTGTGGCCTGGGTGTTGGCGGTGTGGCCTGGCTGGTGGTGTGGCCTGGGTGGTGAGAGTGTGGCCTGGGAGGTGGTGTGGCCTTGGTGGTGGTGTGGCCTGTGTTGAGAGTGTGGCCTGGGTGGTGGTGTGGCCTGGGTGGTGGAGGTGTGGCCTGGGTGGTGGTTTGGCCTGGATGGTGGTGTGGCCTGTGTGGTGAGAGTGTGGCCTGGGTGGTGGTGTGGCCTGGGTGGTGAGAGCGTGGCCTGGGTGGTGTTGTGGCCTGGGTGGTGGTGTGGCCTGGGTGGTGAGAGCGTGGCCTGGGTGGTGGTGTGGCCTGTGGTGAGAGTGTGGCCTGGGTGGTGAGAGCGTGGCCTAGGTGGTGGTGTGGCCTGTGGTGAGAGTGTGGCCTGTGGTGAGAGCGTGGCCTGGGTGGTGGTGTGGCCTGTGGTGAGAGTGTGGCCTGTGTGGTGGTGTGGCCTGTGGTGAGAGTGTGGCCTGGGTGGTGGTGTGGCCTGGGTGGTGGAGGTGTGGCCTGGGTGGTGGTGTGGCCTGTGGTGGTGGTGTGGCCTGGGTGGTGGAGGTGTGGCCTGGGAGGTGGTGTGGCCTGTGGTGGTGGTGGTGTGGCCTGTGGTGAGAGTGTGGCCTGGGTGGTGGTGTGGCCTGGGTGGTGGAGGTGTGGCCTGGGTGGTGGTGTGGCCTGTGGTGGTGGTGTGGCCTGGGTGGTGGTGTGGCCTATGGTGGTGGTGTGGCCTGTGGTGAGAGCGTGGCCTGGGTGGTGAGAGCGTGGCCTGGGTGGTGGTTTGGCCTGGGTGGTGGTGTGGCCTGTGGTGGTGGTGTGGCCTGTGGTGAGAGCGTGGCCTGGGTGGTGGTGTGGCCTGGGTGGTGGTGTCGCCTGTGGTGTTGAGAGCGTGGCCTGGGTGGTGGTGTGGCCTGGGTGGTGGTGTGGCCTGTGGTGAGAGCGTGGCCTGTGTGGTGGTGTGGTCTGTGGTGGTGGTGTAGCCTGGGTGGTGGTGTGGCCTGTGGTGAGAGCGTGCCCTGGGTGGTGGTGTGGTCTGGGTGGTGGTGTGGCCTGTGGTGAGAGCGTGGCCTGGGTGGTGGTGTGGCCTGAGTGGTGGTGTGGCCTGTGGTGAGAGCGTGGCCTGGGTGGTGGTGTGGCCTGTGTAGTGGTGTGGCCTGTGGTGGTGGTGTGGCCTGTGGTGAGAGCGTGGCCTGGGTGGTGGTGTGGTCTGCGTGGTGGTGTGGCCTGTGGTGAGAACGTGGCCTGGGTGGAGGTGTGTCCTGGGTGGAGGTGTGGCCTGGGTGGTGGTGTGTCCTGTGTTGGAGGTGTGGCCTGGGTGGTGGTGTGGCCTGTGGTAAGAGCATGGCCTGTGTTGGAGGTGTGGCCTGGGTGGTGGTGTGGCCTGGGTTGTGGTGTGGCCTGTGGTGGTGAGAGCGTGGCCTGTGTTGGAGGTGTGGCCTGGGTGGTGGTGTGGCCTGGGTGGTGGTGTGGCTTGTGGTGAGAGCGTGGCCTGTGTTGGAGGTGTGGCCTGGGTGGTGGTGTGGCCTGGGTGGTGGTGTGGCCTGTGGTGGTGGTGTGGCCTGTGGTGGTGAGAGCCTGGCCTGTGTTGGAGGTGTGGCCTGGGTGGTGGTGTGGCCTGTGGTGGTGGTGTGGCCTGGGTGGTGGTGTGGCCTGTGGTGAGAGCGTGGCCTGGGTGGTGGTGTGGCCTGGGTGGTGATGTGGCCTGGGTGGTGGTGTAGCCTGGGTGGTGGTGTGGCCTGTGGTGAGAGCGTGGCCTGGGTGGTGAGAGCGTGGCCTGGGTGGTGGTGTGGCCTGTGGTGAGAACGTGGCCTGTGGTGGTGGTGTGGCCTGTGGTGAGAGCGTGGCCTGGGTGGTGAGAGCGTGGCCTGGTTGGTGGTGTGGCCTGTGGTGAGAGCGTGGCCTGATGTGGTGGTGTGGCCTGGGTGGTGGTGAGAGTGTGGCCTGGGTGGTAGTGTGGCCTGGGTGGAGGTGTGGCCTGGGTGGTGGTGTGGCCTGTGGTGAGAGCGTGGCCTGGGTGGTGGTGTGGCCTGTGGTGAGAGCGTGGCCTGTGGTGGTGGTGTGGCCTGGGTGATGGTGTGGCCTGTGGTGGTGAGAGCGTGGCCTGGGTGGTGGTGTGGCCTGGGTGGTGGTGTGGCCTGGGTGGTGAGAGTGTGTCCTGTGGTGGTGGTGTGGCCTGTGGTGGTGGTGTGGCCTGTGGTGAGAGCGTGGCCTGTGTTGGAGGTGTGGCCTGGGTGGTGGTGTGTCCTGTGGTGGTGGTGTGGCCTGTGTTGGAGGTGTGGCCTGGGTTGTGGTGTGGCCTGTGGTGAGAGCATGGCCTGGGTGGTTGTGTGGACTGTGGTGGTGGTGTGGCCTGTGGTGAGAGCGTGGCCTGGGTGGAGGTGTGGCCTGTGTGGTGGTGTGGCCTGTGGTGAGAGTGTGGCCTGGGTGGTGGTGTGGCCTGTGGTGAGAGTGTGGCCTGGGTGGTGTTGTTGCCTGTGGTGAGAGCGTGGCCAGGGTGGAGGTGTGGCCTGGGTGGTGGTGTGTCCAAGGTGAGAGTGTGGCCTGGGTGGTGGTGTGGCCTGTGGTGGTGGTGTGGCCTGTGTTGGAGGTGTGGCTTGGGTGGTGGTGTGGCCTGTGGTGAGAGCATGGCCTGGGTGGTAGTGTGGCCTGGCTGGTGGTGTGGCCTGTGGTGAGAGCGTGGCCTGGGTGGAGGTGTGGCCTGGGTGGTGGTGTGGCCTGGGTGGTGGTGTGGCCTGTGGTGAGAGTGTGGCCTGGGTGGTGGTGTGGCCTGTGGTGAGAGTGTGGCCTGGGTGGTGGTGTGGACTGTGGTGAGAGCGTGGCCTGGGTGGTGTTGTTGCCTGTGGTGAGAGCGTCGCCTGGGTGGAGGTGTGGCCTGGGTGGTGGTGTGGCCTGTGGTTAGAGTGTGGCCTGGGTGGTGGTGTGGCCTGTGGTGGTGGTGTGGCCTGTGTTGGAGGTGTGGCCTGGGTTGTGGTGTGGCCTGTGTTGGAGGTGTGGCCTGGGTGGTGGTGTGGCCTGTGGTGAGAGCGTGGCCTGGGTGGTGGTGTGGCCTGAGTGATGGTGTGGCCTGTGGTGGTGGTGTGGCCTGTGGTGGTGGTGTGGCCTGGGTGGTGCTGTGGCCTGTGGTGAGAGCGTGGCCTGTGGTGGTGGTGTGGCCTGTGGTGAGAGCGTGGCCTGGGTGGTGGTGTGGCCTGTGGTGAGAGCGTGGCCTGTGGTGGTGGTGTGGCCTGGGTGATGGTGTGGCCTGTGGTGGTGAGAGCGTGGCCTGGGTGGTGGTGTGGCCTGGGTGGTGTTGTGGCCTGGGTGTTGGAGGTGTCGCCTGGGTGGTTGTGTGGCCTGGGTGGTGAGAGTGTGTCCTGTGGTGGTGGTGTGGCCTGTGGTGGTGGTGTGGCCTGTGGTGAGAGCGTGGCCTGTGTTGGAGGTGTGGCCTGGGTGGTGGTGTGTCCTGTGGTGGTGGTGTGGCCTGAGTTGGAGGTGTGGCCTGGGTGGTGGTGAGGCCTGTGGTGACAGTGTGGCCTGAGTGGTGGTGTGGCCTGTGGTGAGAGCGTGGCCTGGGTGGTGGTGTGGCCTGTGGTGAGAGCGTGGCCTTGGGTGGTGGTGTGGACTGTGGTGGTGGTGTGGCCTGGGTGGTGGCGTGGCCTGGGTGTTGGTGTGGCCTGTGGTGAGAGTATGGCCTGGGTGGTGTTGTTGCCTGTGGTGAGAGCGTGGCCCGGGTGGTGGTGTGGTCTGTGGTTGTGGTGTGGCCTGGGTGGTGGTGTGGCCTGTGGTGAGAGAGTGGCCTGGGTGGTGGTGTGGCCTGGGTGGTGCTGTGGCCTGTGTGGTGGTGTGGCCTGTGGTGAGAGCATGGCCTGGGTGGTGGTGTGGCCTGTGGTGAGAGTGTGGCCTGTGGTGAGAGTGTGGCCTGTGGTGAGAGCGTGGCCTGGGTGGTGGTGTGGCCTGGGTGGTGGAGGTGTGGCCTGGGTGGTGGTGTGGCCTGTGGTGAGAGTGTGGCCTGGGTGGTGGAGGTGTGTCCTGGGTGGTGGTTGTGTGGCCTGGGTGGTGGTGTGGCCTGGGTGGTGAGAGCGTGGCCTGGGTGGTGTTGTGGCCTGGGTGTTGGAGGTGTGGCCTGGCTGGTGGTGTGGCCTGGGTGGTGAGAGTGTGGCCTGGGTGGTGGTGTGGCCTTGGTGGTGGTGTGGCCTTTGGTGAGAGTGTGGCCTGGGTGGTGGTGTGGCCTGGGTGGTGGAGGTGTGGCCTGGGTGGTGGTGTGGCCTGTGTGGTGAGAGTGTGGCCTGGGTGGTGGTGTGGCCTGGGTGGTGAGAGCGTGGCCTGGGTGGTGTTGTGGCCTGGGTGTTGGCGGTGTGGCCTGGCTGGTGGTGTGGCCTGGGTGGTGAGAGTGTGGCCTGGGAGGTGGTGTGGCCTTGGTGGTGGTGTGGCCTGTGTTGAGAGTGTGGCCTGGGTGGTGGTGTGGCCTGGGTGGTGGAGGTGTGGCCTGGGTGGTGGTTTGGCCTGGATGGTGGTGTGGCCTGTGTGGTGAGAGTGTGGCCTGGGTGGTGGTGTGGCCTGGGTGGTGAGAGCGTGGCCTGGGTGGTGGTGTGGCCTGGGTGGTGAGAGCGTGGCCTGGGTGGTGGTGTGGCCTGTGGTGAGAGTGTGGCCTGGGTGGTGAGAGCGTGGCCTAGGTGGTGGTGTGGCCTGTGGTGAGAGTGTGGCCTGTGGTGAGAGCGTGGCCTGGGTGGTGGTGTGGCCTGTGGTGAGAGTGTGGCCTGTGTGGTGGTGTGGCCTGTGGTGAGAGTGTGGCCTGGGTGGTGGTGTGGCCTGGGTGGTGGAGGTGTGGCCTGGGTGGTGGTGTGGCCTGTGGTGGTGGTGTGGCCTGGGTGGTGGAGGTGTGGCCTGGGAGGTGGTGTGGCCTGTGGTGGTGGTGGTGTGGCCTGTGGTGAGAGTGTGGCCTGGGTGGTGGTGTGGCCTGGGTGGTGGAGGTGTGGCCTGGGTGGTGGTGTGGCCTGTGGTGGTGGTGTGGCCTGGGTGGTGGTGTGGCCTATGGTGGTGGTGTGGCCTGTGGTGAGAGCGTGGCCTGGGTGGTGAGAGCGTGGCCTGGGTGGTGGTTTGGCCTGGGTGGTGGTGTGGCCTGTGGTGGTGGTGTGGCCTGTGGTGAGAGCGTGGCCTGGGTGGTGGTGTGGCCTGGGTGGTGGTGTCGCCTGTGGTGTTGAGAGCGTGGCCTGGGTGGTGGTGTGGCCTGGGTGGTGGTGTGGCCTGTGGTGAGAGCGTGGCCTGTGTGGTGGTGTGGTCTGTGGTGGTGGTGTAGCCTGGGTGGTGGTGTGGCCTGTGGTGAGAGCGTGCCCTGGGTGGTGGTGTGGTCTGGGTGGTGGTGTGGCCTGTGGTGAGAGCGTGGCCTGGGTGGTGGTGTGGCCTGAGTGGTGGTGTGGCCTGTGGTGAGAGCGTGGCCTGGGTGGTGGTGTGGCCTGTGTAGTGGTGTGGCCTGTGGTGGTGGTGTGGCCTGTGGTGAGAGCGTGGCCTGGGTGGTGGTGTGGTTTGCGTGGTGGTGTGGCCTGTGGTGAGAACGTGGCCTGGGTGGAGGTGTGTCCTGGGTGGAGGTGTGGCCTGGGTGGTGGTGTGTCCTGTGTTGGAGGTGTGGCCTGGGTGGTGGTGTGGCCTGTGGTAAGAGCATGGCCTGTGTTGGAGGTGTGGCCTGGGTGGTGGTGTGGCCTGGGTTGTGGTGTGGCCTGTGGTGGTGAGAGCGTGGCCTGTGTTGGAGGTGTGGCCTGGGTGGTGGTGTGGCCTGGGTGGTGGTGTGGCTTGTGGTGAGAGCGTGGCCTGTGTTGGAGGTGTGGCCTGGGTGGTGGTGTGGCCTGGGTGGTGGTGTGGCCTGTGGTGGTGGTGTGGCCTGTGGTGGTGAGAGCCTGGCCTGTGTTGGAGGTGTGGCCTGGGTGGTGGTGTGGCCTGTGGTGGTGGTGTGGCCTGTGTTGGAGGTGTGGCCTGGGTGCTGGTGTGGCCTGGGTGTTGGTGTGGCCTGTGGTGAGAGCATTGCCTGGGTGGTGGTGTGGCCTGTGGTGAGAGTGTGGCCTGTGGTGAGAGCGTGGCCTGGGTGGTGGTGTGGCCTGTGGTGAGAGTGTGGCCTGCGTGGTGGTGTGGCCTGGGTGGTGGTGTGGCCTGTGGTGAGAGTGTGGCCTGGGTGGTGGTGTGGCCTGGGTGGTGGAGGTGTGGCCTGGGTGGTGGTGTGGCCTGTGGTGGTGGTGTGGCCTGGGTGGTGGTGTGGCCTGTGGTGAGAGCGTGGCCTGGGTGGTGGTGTGGCCTGTGGTGAGAGCGTGGCCTGTGGTGGTGGTGTGGCCTGGGTGATGGTGTGGCCTGTGGTGGTGAGAGCGTGGCCTGGGTCGTGGTGTGGCCTGGGTGGTGGTGTGGCCTGGGTGGTGGTGTGGCCTGGGTGGTGAGAGTGTGTCCTGTGGTGGTGGTGTGGCCTGTGGTGGTGGTGTGGCCTGTGGTGAGAGCGTGACCTGTGTTGGAGGTGTGGCCTGGGTGGTGGTGTGTCCTGTGGTGGTGGTGTGGCCTGTGTTGGAGGTGTGGCCTGGGTTGTGGTGTGGCCTGTGGTGAGAGCATGGCCTGGGTGGTTGTGTGGACTGTGGTGGTGGTGTGGCCTGTGGTGAGAGCGTGGCCTGGGTGGAGGTGTGGCCTGTGTGGTGGTGTGGCTTGGGTGCTGGTGTGGCCTGTGTTGGAGGTGTGGCCTGGGTGGTGGTGTGGCCTGTGGTGAGAGCATGGCCTGGGTGGTGGTGTGGCCTGGCTGGTGGTGTGGCCTGTGGTGAGAGCGTGGCCTGGGTGGAGGTGTGGCCTGGGTGGTGGTGTGGCCTGGGTGGTGGTGTGGCCTGTGGTGAGAGTGTGGCCTGGGTGGTGGTGTGGCCTGTGGTGAGAGTGTGGCCTGGGTGGTGGTGTGGACTGTGGTGAGAGCGTGGCCTGGGTGGTGTTGTTGCCTGTGGTGAGAGCGTCGCCTGGGTGGAGGTGTGGCCTGGGTGGTGGTGTGGCCTGTGGTTAGAGTGTGGCCTGGGTGGTGGTGTGGCCTGTGGTGGTGGTGTGGCCTGTGTTGGAGGTGTGGCCTGGGTTGTGGTGTGGCCTGTGTTGGAGGTGTGGCCTGGGTGGTGGTGTGGCCTGTGGTGAGAGCATGGCCTGGGTGGTAGTGTGGCCTGGGTGGTGGTGTGGCCTGTGGTGAGAGCGTGACCTGTGTTGGAGGTGTGGCCTGGGTGGTGGTGTGGCCTGTGTTGAAAGTGTGGCCTGGGTTGTGGTGTGGCCTGTGGTGAGAGTGTGGCCTGGGTGATGGTGTGGCCTGGGTGGTGAGAGCATGGCCTGGGTGGTGGTGTGGCTTGTGGTGAGAGCGTGGCCTGGGTGGTGGTGTGGCCTGGGTGGTGTTGTGGCCTGGGTGTTGGAGGTGTGGCCTGGGTGGTGGTGTGGCCTGGGTGGTGAGAGTGTGTCCTGTGGTGGTGGTGTGGCCTGTGGTGGTGGTGTGGCCTGTGGTGAGAGCGTGGCCTGTGTTGGAGGTGTGGCCTGGGTGGTGGTGTGTCCTGTGGTGGTGGTGTGGCCTGAGTTGGAGGTGTGGCCTGCGTGGTGGTGTGGCCTGTGGTGAGAGTGTGGCCTGAGTGGTGGTGTGGGCTGTGGTGAGAGCGTGGCCTGGGTGGTGGTGTGGCCTGAGTGATGGTGTGGCATGTGGTGGTGGTGTGGCCTGTGGTGAGAGCGTGGCCTGGGTGGTGCTGTGGCCTGTGGTGAGAGCGTGGCCTGTGGTGGTGGTGTGGCCTGTGGTGAGAGCGTGGCCTGGGTGGTGGTGTGGCCTGTGGTGAGAGCGTGGCCTGTGGTGGTGGTGTGGCCTGGGTGATGGTGTGGCCTGTGGTGGTGAGAGCGTGGCCTGGGTGGTGGTGTGGCCTGGGTGGTGTTGTGGCCTGGGTGTTGGAGGTGTCGCCTGGGTGGTTGTGTGGCCTGGGTGGTGAGAGTGTGTCCTGTGGTGGTGGTGTGGCCTGTGGTGGTGGTGTGGCCTGTGGTGAGAGCGTGGCCTGTGTTGGAGGTGTGGCCTGGGTGGTGGTGTGTCCTGTGGTGGTGGTGTGGCCTGAGTTGGAGGTGTGGCCTGGGTGGTGGTGAGGCCTGTGGTGACAGTGTGGCCTGAGTGGTGGTGTGGCCTGTGGTGAGAGCGTGGCCTGGGTGGTGGTGTGGCCTGTGGTGAGAGCGTGGCCTGGGGTGGTGGTGTGGACTGTGGTGGTGGTGTGGCCTGGGTGGTGGCGTGGCCTGGGTGTTGGTGTGGCCTGTGGTGAGAGTATGGCCTGGGTGGTGTTGTTGCCTGTGGTGAGAGCGTGGCCCGGGTGGTGGTGTGGTCTGTTGTTGTGGTGTGGCCTGGGTGGTGGTGTGGCCTGTGGTGAGAGAGTGGCCTGGGTGGTGGTGTGGCCTGGGTGGTGCTGTGGCCTGTGTGGTGGTGTGGCCTGTGGTGAGAGCATGGCCTGGGTGGTGGTGTGGCCTGTGGTGAGAGTGTGGCCTGTGGTGAGAGTGTGGCCTGTGGTGAGAGCGTGGCCTGGGTGGTGGTGTGGCCTGGGTGGTGGAGGTGTGGCCTGGGTGGTGGTGTGGCCTGTGGTGAGAGTGTGGCCTGGGTGGTGGTGTGGCCTGGGTGGTGAGAGCGTGGCCTGGGTGGTGTTGTGGCCTGGGTGTTGGAGGTGTGGCCTGGCTGGTTGTGTGGCCTGGGTGGTGAGAGTGTGGCCTGGGTGGTGGTGTGGCCTTGGTGGTGGTGTGGCCTTTGGTGAGAGTGTGGCCTGGGTGGTGGTGTGGCCTGGGTGGTGGAGGTGTGGCCTGGGTGGTGGTGTGGCCTGTGTGGTGAGAGTGTGGCCTGGGTGGTGGTGTGGCCTGGGTGGTGAGAGCGTGGCCTGGGTGGTGTTGTGGCCTGGGTGTTGGCGGTGTGGCCTGGCTGGTGGTGTGGCCTGGGTGGTGAGAGTGTGGCCTGGGAGGTGGTGTGGCCTTGGTGGTGGTGTGGCCTGTGTTGAGAGTGTGGCCTGGGTGGTGGTGTGGCCTGGGTGGTGGCGGTGTGGCCTGGGTGGAGGTGTGGCCTGGATGGTGGTGTGGCCTGTGTGGTGAGAGTGTGGCCTGGGTGGTGGTGTGGCCTGGGTGGTGAGAGCGTGGCCTGGGTGGTGTTGTGGCCTGGGTGGTGGTGTGGCCTGGGTGGTGAGAGCGTGGCCTGGGTGGTGGTGTGGCCTGTGGTGAGAGTGTGGCCTGGGTGGTGAGAGCGTGGCCTAGGTGGTGGTGTGGCCTGTGGTGAGAGTGTGGCCTGTGGTGAGAGCGTGGCCTGGGTGGTGGTGTGGCCTGTGGTGAGAGTGTGGCCTGTGTGGTGGTGTGGCCTGTGGTGAGAGTGTGGCCTGGGTGGTGGTGTGGCCTGGGTGGTGGAGGTGTGGCCTGGGTGGTGGTGTGGCCTGTGGTGGTGGTGTGGCCTGGGTGGTGGAGGTGTGGCCTGGGAGGTGGTGTGGCCTGTGGTGGTGGTGGTGTGGCCTGTGGTGAGAGTGTGGCCTGGGTGGTGGTGTGGCCTGGGTGGTGGAGGTGTGGCCTGGGTGGTGGTGTGGCCTGTGGTGGTGGTGTGGCCTGGGTGGTGGTGTGGCCTATGGTGGTGGTGTGGCCTGTGGTGAGAGCGTGGCCTGGGTGGTGAGAGCGTGGCCTGGGTGGTGGTTTGGCCTGGGTGGTGGTGTGGCCTGTTGTGGTGGTGTGGCCTGTGGTGAGAGCGTGGCCTGGGTGGTGGTGTGGCCTGGGTGGTGGTGTCGCCTGTGGTGTTGAGAGCGTGGCCTGGGTGGTGGTGTGGCCTGGGTGGTGGTCTGGCCTGTGGTGAGAGCGTGGCCTGTGTGGTGGTGTGGTCTGTGGTGGTGGTGTAGCCTGGGTGGTGGTGTGGCCTGTGGTGAGAGCGTGCCCTGGGTGGTGGTGTGGTCTGGGTGGTGGTGTGGCCTGTGGTGAGAGCGTGGCCTGGGTGGTGGTGTGGCCTGAGTGGTGGTGTGGCCTGTGGTGAGAGCGTGGCCTGGGTGGTGGTGTGGCCTGTGGTGAGAGCGTGGCCTGGGTGGTGGTGTGGTCTGCGTGGTGGTGTGGCCTGTGGTGAGAACGTGGCCTGGGTGGAGGTGTGTCCTGGGTGGAGGTGTGGCCTGGGTGGTGGTGTGTCCTGTGTTGGAGGTGTGGCCTGGGTGGTGGTGTGGCCTGTGGTGAGAGCATGGCCTGTGTTGGAGGTGTGGCCTGGGTGGTGGTGTGGCCTGGGTTGTGGTGTGGCCTGTGGTGGTGAGAGCGTGGCCTGTGTTGGAGGTGTGGCCTGGGTGGTGGTGTGGCCTGGGTGGTGGTGTGGCTTGTGGTGAGAGCGTGGCCTGTGTTGGAGGTGTGGCCTGGGTGGTGGTGTGGACTGGGTGGTGGTGTGGCCTGTGGTGGTGGTGTGGCCTGTGGTGGTGAGAGCCTGGCCTGTGTTGGAGGTGTGGCCTGGGTGGTGGTGTGGCCTGGGTGGTGGTGTGGCCTGTGGTGGTGGTGTGGCCTGTGTTGGAGGTGTGGCCTGGGTGCTGGTGTGGCCTGGGTGTTGGTGTGGCCTGTGGTGAGAGCATTGCCTGGGTGGTGGTGTGGCCTGTGGTGAGAGTGTGGCCTGTGGTGAGAGCGTGGCCTGGGTGGTGGTGTGGCCTGTGGTGAGAGTGTGGCCTGCGTGGTGGTGTGGCCTGGGTGGTGGTGTGGCCTGTGGTGAGAGTGTGGCCTGGGTGGTGGTGTGGCCTGGGTGGTGGAGGTGTGGCCTGGGTGGTGGTGTGGCCTGTGGTGGTGGTGTAGCCTGGGTGGTGGAGGTGTGGCCTGGGAGGTGGTGTGGCCTGTGGTGGTGGTGGTGTGGCCTGTGGTGAGAGTGTGGCCTGGGTGGTGGTGTGGCCTGGGTGGTGGAGGTGTGGCCTGGGTGGTGGTGTGGCCTGTGGTGGTGGTGTGGCCTGGGTGGTGGTGTGGCCTGTGGTGGTGGTGTGGCCTGTGGTGAGAGCGTGGCCTGGGTGGTGAGAGCGTGGCCTGGGTGGTGGTTTGGCCTGGGTGGTGAGAGCGTGGGCTGTGGTAGTGGTGTGGCCTGGGTGGTGAGAGCGTGGGCTGTGGTGGTGGTGTGGCCTGTGGTGAGAGCGTGGCCTGGGTGGTGGTGTGGCCTGTGGTGAGAGCGTGGCCTGGGTGGTGGTGTAGCCTGGGTGGTGGTGTGGCCTGTGGTGAGAGCGTGGCCTGGGTGGTGGTGTGGCCTGTGGTGAGAGCGTGGCCTGGGTGGTGGTGTGGCCTGGGTGGTGATGTGGCCTGGGTGGTGGTGTAGCCTGGGTGGTGGTGTGGCCTGTGGTGAGAGCGTGGCCTGGGTGGTGAGAGCGTGGCCTGGGTGGTGGTGTGGCCTGTGGTGAGAACGTGGCCTGTGGTGGTGGTGTGGCCTGTGGTGAGAGCGTGGCCTGGGTGGTGAGAGCGTGGCCTGGTTGGTGGTGTGGCCTGTGGTGAGAGCGTGGCCTGATGTGGTGGTGTGGCCTGGGTGGTGGTGAGAGTGTGGCCTGGGTGGTAGTGTGGCCTGGGTGGAGGTGTGGCCTGGGTGGTGGTGTGGCCTGTGGTGAGAGCGTGGCCTGGGTGGTGGTGTGGCCTGTGGTGAGAGCGTGGCCTGTGGTGGTGGTGTGGCCTGGGTGATGGTGTGCCCTGTGGTGGTGAGAGCGTGGCCTGGGTGGTGGTGTGGCCTGGGTGGTGGTGTGGCCTGGGTGGTGAGAGTGTGTCCTGTGGTGGTGGTGTGGCCTGTGGTGGTGGTGTGGCCTGTGGTGAGAGCGTGGCCTGTGTTGGAGGTGTGGCCTGGGTGGTGGTGTGTCCTGTGGTGGTGGTGTGGCCTGTGTTGGAGGTGTGGCCTGGGTTGTGGTGTGGCCTGTGGTGAGAGCATGGCCTGGGTGGTTGTGTGGACTGTGGTGGTGGTGTGGCCTGTGGTGAGAGCGTGGCCTGGGTGGAGGTGTGGCCTGTGTGGTGGTGTGGCCTGTGGTGAGAGTGTGGCCTGGGTGGTGGTGTGGCCTGTGGTGAGAGTGTGGCCTGGGTGGTGTTGTTGCCTGTGGTGAGAGCGTGGCCAGGGTGGAGGTGTGGCCTGGCTGGTGGTGTGGCCAAGGTGAGAGTGTGGCCTGGGTGGTGGTGTGGCCTGTGGTGGTGGTGTGGCCTGTGTTGGAGGTGTGGCTTGGGTGCTGGTGTGGCCTGTGTTGGAGGTGTGGCCTGGGTGGTGGTGTGGCCTGTGGTGAGAGCATGGCCTGGGTGGTAGTGTGGTCTGGCTGGTGGTGTGGCCTGTGGTGAGAGCGTGGCCTGGGTGGAGGTGTGGCCTGGGTGGTGGTGTGGCCTGGGTGGTGGTGTGGCCTGTGGTGAGAGTGTGGCCTGGGTGGTGGTGTGGCCTGTGGTGAGAGTGTGGCCTGGGTGGTGGTGTGGACTGTGGTGAGAGCGTGGCCTGGGTGGTGTTGTTGCCTGTGGTGAGAGCGTCGCCTGGGTGGAGGTGTGGCCTGGGTGGTGGTGTGGCCTGTGGTGAGAGTGTGGCCTGGGTGGTGGTGTGGCCTGTGGTGGTGGTGTGGCCTGTGTTGGAGGTGTGGCCTGGGTTGTGGTGTGGCCTGTGTTGGAGGTGTGGCCTGGGTGGTGGTGTGGCCTGTGGTGAGAGCATGGCCTGGGTGGTAGTGTGGCCTGGGTGGTGGTGTGGCCTGTGTTGAAAGTGTGGCCTGGGTTGTGGTGTGGCCTGTGGTGAGAGTGTGGCCTGGGTGATGGTGTGGCCTGGGTGGTGAGAGCATGGCCTGGGTGGTGGTGTGGCTTGTGGAGAGAGCGTGGCCTGGGTGGTGGTGTGGCTTGTGGTGAGAGCGTGGCCTGTGGTGGTGGTGTGGCCTGTGGTGAGAGCGTGGCCTGTGTTGGAGGTGTGGCCTGGGTGGTGGTGTGTCCTGTGGTGGTGGTGTGGCCTAGGTTGGAGGTGTGGCCTGCGTGGTGGTGTGGCCTGTGGTGAGAGTGTGGCCTGGGGTGGTGGTGTGGACTGTGGTGAGAGTGTGGCCTGGGTGGTGGTGTGGCCTGGGTGTTGGAGGTGTGGCCTGAGTGGTGGTGTGGCCTGTGGTGAGAGCGTGGCCTGGGTGGTGGTGTGGCCTGTGGTGAGAGCGTGGCCTGGGGTGGTGGTGTGGACTGTGGTGGTGGTGTGGCCTGGGTGGTGAGAGTGTGGCCTGGGTGGTGTTGTTGCCTGTGGTGAGAGTGTGGCCCGGGTGGTGGTGTGGTCTGTGGTGGTGGTGTGGCCTGGGTAGTGGTGTGGCCTGTGGTGAGAGCGTGGCCTGGGTGGTGGTGTGGCCTGTGTGGTGAGAGTGTGGCCTGGGTGGTGGTGTGGCCTGGGTGGTGAGAGCGTGGCCTGGGTGGTGTTGTGGCCTGGGTGGTGGTGTGGCCTGGGTGGTGAGAGTGTGGCCTGGGTGGTGGTGTGGCCTGTGGTGAGAGCGTGGCCTGGGTGGTGGTGTGGCCTGTGGTGAGAGCGTGGCCTGGGGTGGTGGTGTGGCCTGTGGTGAGAGTGTGGCCTGGGTGGTGGTGTGGCCTGGGTGGTGGAGGTGTGGCCTGGGTGGTGGTGTGGCCTGTGGTGGTGGTGTGGCCTGGGTGGTGGAGGTGTGGCCTGGGAGGTGGTGTGGCCTGTGGTGGTGGTGTGGCCTGTGGTGAGAGCGTGGCCTGGGTGGTGAGAGCGTGGCCTGGGTGGTGGTTTGGCCTGGGTGGTGAGAGCGTGGGCTGTGGTAGTCGTGTGGCCTGGGTGGTGAGAGCGTGGGCTGTGGTGGTGGTGTGGCCTGTGGTGAGAGCGTGGCCTGGGTGGTGGTGTGGCCGGTGGTGAGAGCGTGGCCTGGGTGGTGGTGTGGCCTGGGTGGTGGTGTGGGCTGTGGTGAGAGCGTGGCCTGGTTGGTGGTGTGGCCTGTGGTGAGAGCGTGGCCTGGGTGGTGGTGTGGCCTGGGTGGTGATGTGGCCTGGGTGGTGGTGTAGCCTGGGTGGTGGTGTGGCCTGTGGTGAGAGCGTGGCCTGGGTGGTGAGAGCGTGGCCTGGGTGGTGGTGTGGCCTGTGGTGAGAACGTGGCCTGTGGTGGTGGTGTGGCCTGTGGTGAGAGCGTGGCCTGGGTGGTGGTGTGGCTGGTTGTGAGAGCGTGGCCTGGGTGGTGAGAGCGTGGCCTGGGTGGTGGTGTGGCCTGTGGTTAGAGCGTGGCCTGTGGTGGTGGTGTGGCCTGGGTGGTGGTGAGAGTGTGGCCTGGGTGGTGGTGTGGCCTGGGTGGAGGTGTGGCCTGGGTGGTGGTGTGGCCTGTGGTGAGAGCGTGGCCTGGGTGGTGGTGTGGCCTGTGGTGAGAGCGTGGCCTGTGGTGGTGGTGTGGCCTGTGTGATGGTGTGGCCTGTGGTGGTGAGAGCGTGGCCTGGGTGGTGGTGTGGCCTGGGTGGTGGTGTGGCCTGGGTGGTGAGAGTGTGTCCTGTGGTGGTGGTGTGGCCTGTGGTGGTGGTGTGGCCTGTGGTGAGAGCGTGGCCTGTGTTGGAGGTGTGGCCTGGGTGGTGGTGTGTCCTGTGGTGGTGGTGTGGCCTGAGTGGTGGTGTGGCCTGTGGTGAGAGCGTCGCCTGGGTGGTGGTGTGGCCTGTGGTGAGAGCGTGGCCTGGGGTGGTGGTGTGGACTGTGGTGGTAGTGTGGCCTGGGTGGTGAGAGTGTGGCCTGGGTGGTGTTGTTGCCTGTGGTGAGAGTGTGGCCCGGGTGGTGGTGTGGTCTGTGGTGGTGGTGTGGCCTGGGTGGTGGTGTGGCCTGTGGTGAGAGCGTGGCCTGGGTGGTGGTGTGGCCTGTGTGGTGAGAGTGTGGCCTGGGTGGTGGTGTGGCCTGGGTGGTGAGAGCGTGGCCTGGGTGGTGAGAGCGTGGCCTGGGTGGTGGTTTGGCCTGGGTGGTGAGAGCGTGGGCTGTGGTAGTCGTGTGGCCTGGGTGGTGAGAGCGTGGGCTGTGGTGGTGGTGTGGCCTGTGGTGAGAGCGTGGCCTGGGTGGTGGTGTGGCCGGTGGTGAGAGCGTGGCCTGGGTGGTGGTGTGGCCTGGGTGGTGGTGTGGCCTGTGGTGAGAGCGTGGCCTGGGTGGTGGTGTGGCCTGTGGTGAGAGCGTGGCCTGGGTGGTGGTGTGGCCTGGGTGGTGGTGTGGCCTGTGGTGAGAGCGTGGCCTGGTTGGTGGTGTGGCCTGTGGTGAGAGCGTGGCCTGGGTGGTGGTGTGGCCTGGGTGGTGATGTGGCCTGGGTGGTGGTGTAGCCTGGGTGGTGGTGTGGCCTGTGGTGAGAGCGTGGCCTGGGTGGTGAGAGCGTGGCCTGGGTGGTGGTGTGGCCTGTGGTGAGAACGTGGCCTGTGGTGGTGGTGTGGCCTGTGGTGAGAGCGTGGCCTGGGTGGTGGTGTGGCTGGTTGTGAGAGCGTGGCCTGGGTGGTGAGAGCGTGGCCTGGGTGGTGGTGTGGCCTGTGGTTAGAGCGTGGCCTGTGGTGGTGGTGTGGCCTGGGTGGTGGTGAGAGTGTGGCCTGGGTGGTGGTGTGGCCTGGGTGGAGGTGTGGCCTGGGTGGTGGTGTGGCCTGTGGTGAGAGCGTGGCCTGGGTGGTGGTGTGGCCTGTGGTGAGAGCGTGGCCTGTGGTGGTGGTGTGGCCTGTGTGATGGTGTGGCCTGTGGTGGTGAGAGCGTGGCCTGGGTGGTGGTGTGGCCTGGGTGGTGGTGTGGCCTGGGTGGTGAGAGTGTGTCCTGTGGTGGTGGTGTGGCCCGTGGTGGTGGTGTGGCCTGTGGTGAGAGCGTGGCCTGTGTTGGAGGTGTGGCCTGGGTGGTGGTGTGTCCTGTGGTGGTGGTGTGGCCTGAGTGGTGGTGTGGCCTGTGGTGAGAGCGTCGCCTGGGTGGTGGTGTGGCCTGTGGTGAGAGCGTGGCCTGGGGTGGTGGTGTGGACTGTGGTGGTAGTGTGGCCTGGGTGGTGAGAGTGTGGCCTGGGTGGTGTTGTTGCCTGTGGTGAGAGTGTGGCCCGGGTGGTGGTGTGGTCTGTGGTGGTGGTGTGGCCTGGGTGGTGGTGTGGCCTGTGGTGAGAGCGTGGCCTGGGTGGTGGTGTGGCCTGTGGTGAGAGTGTGGCCTGGGTGGTGGTGTGGCCTGGGTGGTGGTGTGGCCTGTGGTGAGAGCGTGGCCTGGGTGGTGGTGTGGCCTGTGTGGTGAGAGTGTGGCCTGGGTGGTGGTGTGGCCTGGGTGGTGAGAGCGTGGCCTGGGTGGTGTTGTGGCCTGGGTGGTGGTGTGGCCTGGGTGGTGAGAGTGTGGCCTGGGTGGTGGTGTGGCCTGTGGTGAGAGCGTGGCCTGGGTGGTGGTGTGGCCTGTGGTGAGAGCGTGGCCTGGGGTGGTGGTGTGGCCTGTGGTGAGAGTGTGGCCTGGGTGGTGGTGTGGCCTGGGTGGTGGAGGTGTGGCCTGGGTGGTGGTGTGGCCTGTGGTGGTGGTGTGGCCTGGGTGGTGGAGGTGTGGCCTGGGAGGTGGTGTGGCCTGTGGTGGTGGTGTGGCCTGTGGTGAGAGCGTGGCCTGGGTGGTGAGAGCGTGGCCTGGGTGGTGGTTTGGCCTGGGTGGTGAGAGCGTGGGCTGTGGTAGTCGTGTGGCCTGGGTGGTGAGAGCGTGGGCTGTGGTGGTGGTGTGGCCTGTGGTGAGAGCGTGGCCTGGGTGGTGGTGTGGCCGGTGGTGAGAGCGTGGCCTGGGTGGTGGTGTGGCCTGGGTGGTGGTGTGGCCTGTGGTGAGAGCGTGGCCTGGTTGGTGGTGTGGCCTGTGGTGAGAGCGTGGCCTGGGTGGTGGTGTGGCCTGGGTGGTGATGTGGCCTGGGTGGTGGTGTAGCCTGGGTGGTGGTGTGGCCTGTGGTGAGAGCGTGGCCTGGGTGGTGAGAGCGTGGCCTGGGTGGTGGTGTGGCCTGTGGTGAGAACGTGGCCTGTGGTGGTGGTGTGGCCTGTGGTGAGAGCGTGGCCTGGGTGGTGGTGTGGCTGGTTGTGAGAGCGTGGCCTGGGTGGTGAGAGCGTGGCCTGGGTGGTGGTGTGGCCTGTGGTTAGAGCGTGGCCTGTGGTGGTGGTGTGGCCTGGGTGGTGGTGAGAGTGTGGCCTGGGTGGTGGTGTGGCCTGGGTGGAGGTGTGGCCTGGGTGGTGGTGTGGCCTGTGGTGAGAGCGTGGCCTGTGGTGGTGGTGTGGCCTGTGTGATGGTGTGGCCTGTGGTGGTGAGAGCGTGGCCTGGGTGGTGGTGTGGCCTGGGTGGTGGTGTGGCCTGGGTGGTGAGAGTGTGTCCTGTGGTGGTGGTGTGGCCTGTGGTGGTGGTGTGGCCTGTGGTGAGAGCGTGGCCTGTGTTGGAGGTGTGGCCTGGGTGGTGGTGTGTCCTGTGGTGGTGGTGTGGCCTGAGTGGTGGTGTGGCCTGTGGTGAGAGCGTCGCCTGGGTGGTGGTGTGGCCTGTGGTGAGAGCGTGGCCTGGGGTGGTGGTGTGGACTGTGGTGGTAGTGTGGCCTGGGTGGTGAGAGTGTGGCCTGGGTGGTGTTGTTGCCTGTGGTGAGAGTGTGGCCCGGGTGGTGGTGTGGTCTGTGGTGGTGGTGTGGCCTGGGTGGTGGTGTGGCCTGTGGTGAGAGCGTGGCCTGGGTGGTGGTGTGGCCTGTGTGGTGAGAGTGTGGCCTGGGTGGTGGTGTGGCCTGGGTGGTGAGAGCGTGGCCTGGGTGGTGGTGTGGCCTGGGTGGTGGTGTGGCCTGGGTGGTGGTGTGGCCTGGGTGGTGAGAGTTTGGCCTGGGTGGTGGTGTGGCCTGTGGTGAGAGCATGGCCTGGGTGGTGGTGTGGCCTGTGGTGAGAGCGTGGCCTGGGGTGGTGGTGTGGCCTGTGGTGAGAGTGTGGCCTGGGTGGTGGTGTGGCCTGGGTGGTGGAGGTGTGGCCTGGGTGGTGGTGTGGCCTGTGGTGGTGGTGTGGCCTGGGTTGTGGAGGTGTGGCCTGGGAGGTGGTGTGGCCTGTGGTGGTGGTGTGGCCTGTGGTGAGAGCGTGGCCTGGGTGGTGAGAGCGTGGCCTGGGTGGTGGTTTGGCCTGGGTGGTGAGAGCGTGGGCTGTGGTAGTCGTGTGGCCTGGGTGGTGAGAGCGTGGGCTGTGGTGGTGGTGTGGCCTGTGGTGAGAGCGTGGCCTGGGTGGTGGTGTGGCCGGTGGTGAGAGCGTGGCCTGGGTGGTGGTGTGGCCTGGGTGGTGGTGTGGCCTGTGGTGAGAGCGTGGCCTGGGTGGTGGTGTGGCCTGTGGTGAGAGCGTGGCCTGGGTGGTGGTGTGGCCTGGGTGGTGGTGTGGCCTGTGGTGAGAGCGTGGCCTGGTTGGTGGTGTGGCCTGTGGTGAGAGCGTGGCCTGGGTGGTGGTGTGGCCTGGGTGGTGATGTGGCCTGGGTGGTGGTGTAGCCTGGGTGGTGGTGTGGCCTGTGGTGAGAGCGTGGCCTGGGTGGTGAGAGCGTGGCCTGGGTGGTGGTGTGGCCTGTGGTGAGAACGTGGCCTGTGGTGGTGGTGTGGCCTGTGGTGAGAGCGTGGCCTGGGTGGTGGTGTGGCTGGTTGTGAGAGCGTGGCCTGGGTGGTGAGAGCGTGGCCTGGGTGGTGGTGTGGCCTGTGGTTAGAGCGTGGCCTGTGGTGGTGGTGTGGCCTGGGTGGTGGTGAGAGTGTGGCCTGGGTGGTGGTGTGGCCTGGGTGGAGGTGTGGCCTGGGTGGTGGTGTGGCCTGTGGTGAGAGCGTGGCCTGGGTGGTGGTGTGGCCTGTGGTGAGAGCGTGGCCTGTGGTGGTGGTGTGGCCTGTGGTGGTGAGAGCGTGGCCTGGGTGGTGGTGTGGCCTGGGTGGTGGTGTGGCCTGGGTGGTGAGAGTGTGTCCTGTGGTGGTGGTGTGGCCCGTGGTGGTGGTGTGGCCTGTGGTGAGAGCGTGGCCTGTGTTGGAGGTGTGGCCTGGGTGGTGGTGTGTCCTGTGGTGGTGGTGTGGCCTGAGTGGTGGTGTGGCCTGTGGTGAGAGCGTCGCCTGGGTGGTGGTGTGGCCTGTGGTGAGAGCGTGGCCTGGGGTGGTGGTGTGGACTGTGGTGGTAGTGTGGCCTGGGTGGTGAGAGTGTGGCCTGGGTGGTGTTGTTGCCTGTGGTGAGAGTGTGGCCCGGGTGGTGGTGTGGTCTGTGGTGGTGGTGTGGCCTGGGTGGTGGTGTGGCCTGTGGTGAGAGCGTGGCCTGGGTGGTGGTGTGGCCTGTGGTGAGAGTGTGGCCTGGGTGGTGGTGTGGCCTGGGTGGTGGAGGTGTGGCCTGGGTGTTGGTGTGGCCTGTGGTGGTGGTGTGGCCTGGGTGGTGGAGGTGTGGCCTGGGAGGTGGTGTGGCCTGTGGTGGTGGTGTGGCCTGTGGTGAGAGCGTGGCCTGGGTGGTGAGAGCGTGGCCTGGGTGGTGGTTTGGCCTGGGTGGTGAGAGCGTGGGCTGTGGTAGTCGTGTGGCCTGGGTGGTGAGAGCGTGGGCTGTGGTGGTGGTGTGGCCTGTGGTGAGAGCGTGGCCTGGGTGGTGGTGTGGCCGGTGGCGAGAGCGTGGCCTGGGTGGTGGTGTGGCCTGGGTGGTGGTGTGGCCTGTGGTGAGAGCGTGGCCTGGGTGGTGGTGTGGCCTGTGGTGAGAGCGTGGCCTGGGTGGTGGTGTGGCCTGGGTGGTGATGTGGCCTGGGTGGTGGTGTAGCCTGGGTGGTGGTGTGGCCTGTGGTGAGAGCGTGGCCTGGGTGGTGAGAGCGTGGCCTGGGTGGTGGTGTGGCCTGTGGTGAGAACGTGGCCTGTGGTGGTGGTGTGGCCTGTTGTGAGAGCGTGGCCTGGGTGGTGGTGTGGCTGGTTGTGAGAGCGTGGCCTGGGTGGTGAGAGCGTGGCCTGGGTGGTGGTGTGGCCTGTGGTTAGAGCGTGGCCTGTGGTGGTGGTGTGGCCTGGGTGGTGGTGAGAGTGTGGCCTGGGTGGTGGTGTGGCCTGGGTGGAGGTGTGGCCTGGGTGGTGGTGTGGCCTGTGGTGAGAGCGTGGCCTGGGTGGTGGTGTGGCCTGTGGTGAGAGCGTGGCCTGTGGTGGTGGTGTGGCCTGGGTGATGGTGTGGCCTGTGGTGGTGAGAGCGTGGCCTGGGTGGTGGGGTGGCCTGGGTGGTGGTGTGGCCTGGGTGGTGAGAGTGTGTCCTGTGGTGGTGGTGTGGCCTGTGGTGGTGGTGTGGCCTGTGGTGAGAGCGTGGCCTGTGTTGGAGGTGTGGCCTGGGTGGTGGTGTGTCCTGTGGTGGTGGTGTGGCCTGTGTTGGAGGTGTGGCCTGGGTTGTGGTGTGGCCTGTGGTGAGAGCATGGCCTGGGTGGTTGTGTGGACTGTGGTGGTGGTGTGGCCTGTGGTGAGAGCGTGGCCTGGGTGGAGGTGTGGCCTGTGTGGTGGTGTGGCCTGTGGTGAGAGTGTGGCCTGGGTGGTGGTGTGGCCTGTGGTGAGAGTGTGGCCTGGGTGGTGTTGTTGCCTGTGGTGAGAGCGTGGCCTGGGTGGAGGTGTGGCCTGGGTGGTGGTGTGGCCTGTGGTGAGAGTGTGGCCTGGGTGGTGGTGTGGCCTGGGTGGTGGTGTGGCCTGTGTTGGAGGTGTGGCCTGGGTGGTGGTGTGGCCTGTGGTGAGAGCTTGGCCTGGGTGGTAGTGTGGCCTGGGTGGTGGTGTGGCCTGTGGTGAGAGCGTGGCCTGGGTGGAGGTGTGGCCTGGGTGGCGGTGTGGCCTGGGTGGTGGTGTGGCCTGTGGTGAGAGTGTGGCCTGGGTGGTGGTGTGGCCTGTGGTGAGAGCGTGGCCTGGGTGGTGTTGTTGCCTGTGGTGAGAGCGTGGCCTGGGTGGAGGTGTGGCCTGGGTGGTGGTGTGGCCTGTGGTGAGAGTGTGGCCTGGGTGGTGGTGTGGACTGTGGTGGTGGTGTGGCCTGTGTTGGAGGTGTGGCCTGGGTTGTGGTGTGGCCTGTGTTGGAGGTGTGGCCTGGGTGGTGGTGTGGCCTGTGGTGAGAGCATGGCCTGGGTGGTAGTGTGGCCTGGGTGGTGGTGTGGCCTGTGGTGAGAGCGTGACCTGTGTTGGAGGTGTGGCCTGGGTGGTGGTGTGGCCTGTGTTGGAGGTGTGGCCTGGGTTGTGGTGTGGCCTGTGGTGAGAGTGTGGCCTGGGTGATGGTGTGGCCTGGGTGGTGAGAGCATGGCCTGGGTGGTGGTGTGGCTTGTGGTGAGAGCGTGGCCTGGGTGGTGGTGTGGCCCGTGCTGAGAGCGTGGCCTGGGTGGTGAGAGCGTGGCCTGGGTGGTGAGAGCGTTGCCTGGGTGGTGGTGTGGCCTGTGCTGAGAGCGTGGACTGTGGTGAGAGTGTGGCCTGGGTGGTGGTGTGGCCTGTGGTGAGAGTGTGGCCTGGGTGGTGGTGTGGTCTGCGTGGTGGTGTGGCCTGTGGTGAGAGCGTGGCCTGGGTGGAGGTGTGTCCTTGGTGGAGGTGTGGCCTGGGTGGTGGTGTGTCCTGTGTTGGAGGTGTGGCCTGGGTGGTGGTGTGGCCTGTGCTGGTGGTGTGGCCTGTGCTGAGAGCATGGCCTGGGTGGTGGTGTGGCCTGTGGTGAGAGCGTGGCCTGGGTGGTGAGAGCGTGGCCTGGGTGGTGGTGTGGCCTGTGGTGGTGGTGTGGCCTGTGTGGTGGTGTGGCCTGTGGTGAGAGCATGGCCTGGGTGGTGGTGTGGCCTGTGGTGCGAGCGTGGCCTGGGTGCTGCTGTGGCCTGTGGTGGTGGTGTGGCCTGTGGTGGTGTGGCCTGGGTGGTGAGAGCGTGGCCTGGGTGGTGGTGTGGCCTGGGTGTTGATGTAGCCTGTGGTGAGAGTGTGGCCTGGGTGGTGAGAGCGTGGCCTGGGTGGTGGTGTGGCCTGTGCTCGTGGTGTGGCCTGTGGTGAGAGCATGGCCTGTGTGGTGGTGTGGCCTGTGGTGAGAGCGTGGCCTGGGTGGTGAGAGCGTGGCCTGGGTGGTGGTGTGGCCTGTGGTGGTGGTGTGGCCTGTGTGGTGGTGTGGCCTGTGGTGAGAGCATGGCCTGGGTGGTGGTGTGGCCTGTGGTGCCAGTGTGGCCTGGGTGCTGCTGTGGCCTGTAGTGGTGGTGTGGCCTGTGTGGTGGTGTGGCCTGTGGTGAGAGTGTGGCCTGGGTGGTGGTGTGGCCTGGGTGGTGGTGTGGCCTGTGGTGAGAGCATGGCCTGGGTGGTGGTGTGGCCTGTGTGGTGGTGTGGCCTGTGGTGAGAGTGTGGCCTGGGTGGTGTTGTTGCCTGTGGTGAGAGCGTGGCCTGGGTGGTGTTGTTGCCTGTGGTGAGAGTGTGGCCTGGGTGGTGGTGTGGCCTGTGGTGAGAGCGTGGCCTGCGTGGAGCTGTGGCCTGGCTGGTGGTGTGGCCTGGGTGGTGAGAGCGTGGCCTGGGTGGTGGTGTAGCCTGTGGTGAGAGCATGGCCTGGGTGGTGGTGTGACCTGTGGTGAGAGCGTGGCCTGGGTGGTGGTGTGGCCTGGGTGGTGGTGTGGCCTGTGGTGCGAGCGTGGCCCGGGTGGCGGTGTGGCCTGTGGTGGTGGTGTGGCCTGGGTGGTGAGAGTGTGGCCTGTGTGGTGGTGTGGCCTGTGGTGAGAGCATGGCCTGGGTGGTGGTGTGGCCTGTGGTGGTGGTGTGGCCTGGGTGGTGGTGTGGCCTGTGGTGAGAGCGTGGCCTGGGTGGTGGTGTGGCCCGGGTGGTGGTGTGGCCTGGGTGGTGAGAGCGTGACCTGGGTGGTGGTGTGGCCTGTGGTAGTGGTGTGGCCTGGGTGGTGGTGTGGCCTGTGGTGAGAGCATGGCCTGGTTGGTGGAGGTGTGGCCTGGGTGGTGGTGTGGACTGTGGTGGTGAGAGCGTGGCCTGGGTGGTGGTGTGGCCTGGGTGGTGGTGTGGCCTGTGGTGCGAGCGTGGCCTGGGTGGTGGTGTGGCCTGTGGTGGTGGTGTGGCCTGGTTGGTGGTGTGGCCTGTGGTGCGAGCGTGGCCTGGGTGGTGGTGTGGCCTGTGGTGGTGGTGTGGCCTGGGTGGTGGTGTGGCCTGTGGTGAGAGTGTGGCCTGTGATGAGAGTGTGGCCTGGGTGGTGGTGTGGCCTGTGGTGAGAGTGTGGCCTGTGTGGTGGTGTGGCCTGTGGTGAGAGCGTGGCCTGGGAGGTGGTGTGGCCTGTGGTGGTGTGGCCTGGGTTGTGAGAGCGTGGCCTGGGTGGTGGTGTGGCCTGTGGTGGTGGTGTGGCCTGTGGTGGTGTGGCCTGGGTGGTGAGAGCGTGGCCTGGGTGGTGGTGTGGCCTGTGGTGGGAGCGTGGCCTGGGTGGTGAGAGCGTGGCCTGGGTGGTGGCGTGGCCTAGGTGATGGTGTGGCCTGTGGTGAGAGTGTGGCCTGGGTGGTGGTGTGGCCTGTGGTGAGAGTGTGGCCTGGGTGGTGGTGTGGCCTGGGTGTTGGTGTGGCCTGTGGTGAGAGCATGGCCTGGGTGGTGGTGTGGCCTGTGGTGAGAGTGTGGCCTGGGTGGTGGTGTGGCCTGGGCGGTGGTGTGGCCTGGGTGTTGGTGTGGCCTGTGGTGAGAGCATGGCCTGGGTGGTGGTGTGGCCTGTGGTGAGAGTGTGGCCTGGGTGGTGTTGTTGCCTGTGGTGAGAGCGTCGCCTGGGTGGTGTTGTTGCCTGTGGTGAGAGTGTGGCCTGGGTGGTGGTGTGGCCTGTGGTGAGAGTGTGGCCTGGGTGGTGGTGTGGCCTGAGTGGTGGTGTGGCCTGTGGTGAGAGTGTGGCCTGGGTGGTGAGAGTGTGGCCTGTGGTGAGAGCGTGGCCTGGGTGGTGGTGTGACCTGTGGTGAGAGTGTGGCCTGAGTGGTGGTGTGGCCTGTGGTGAGAGCGTGGCCTGGGTGGTGGTGTGGCCTGTGGTGGTGGTGTGGCCTGGGTGGTGGTGTGGCCTGTGGTGGTGAGAGCGTGGTCTGGTTGGTGAGAGTGTGGCCTGGGTGGTGGTGTGGCCTGTGGTGAGAGCGTGGCCTGGGTGGTCGTGTGGCCTGTGGTGAGAGCCTGGCCTGTGGTGAGATCGTATCCTGTGTGGTGGTGTGGCCTGTGGTGAGATCGTATCCTGGGTGGTGGTGTGGCCTGGGTGGTGGTTTGGCCTGTGTTGGAGGAGTGGCCTGGGTGATGGTGTGGCCTGTGGTGAGAGCGTGGCCTGGGTGGTGGTGTGGCCTGTGTTGTGGTGTGGCCTGTGGTGAGATCGTATCCTGGGTGGTGGTGTGGCCTGTGGTGAGAGCGTGGCCTGGGTGGTGAGAGCGTGGCCTGGGTGGTGGTGTGGCCTGTGTGGTGGTGTGGCCTGTGGTGAGATCGTATCCTGGGTGGTGGTGTGGCCTGTGGTGAGAGCGTGGCCTGGGTGGTGGTGTGGCCTGGGTGGTGGTGTGACCTGTGGTGAGAGCGTGGCCTGGGTGGTGGTGTGGCCTGGGTGGTGAGAGCGTGACCTGGGTGGTGGTGTGGCCTGTGGTAGTGGTGTGGCCTGGGTGGTGGTGTGGCCTGTGGTGCGAGCGTGGCCTGGGTGGTGGTGTGGCCTGTGGTGAGAGCATGGCCTGGGTGGTGGTGTGGCCTGGGTGGTGAGAGCATGGCCTGGTTGGTGGAGGTGTGGCCTGGGTAGTGGTGTGGCCTGTGGTGGTGAGAGCGTGGCCTGGGCGGTGTTGTGGCCTGGGTGGTGGTGTGGCCTGTGGTGCGAGCGTGGCCTGGGTGGTGGTGTGGCCTGTGGTGAAAGTGTGGCCTGAGTGGTGGTGTGGCCTGTGGTGAGAGCGTGGCCTGTGAGGTGGTGTGGCCTGTGGTGGTGTGGCCTGGGTGGTGAGAGCGTGGCCTGGGTGGTGGTGTGGCCTGTGGTGGTGGTGTGGCCTGTGGTGGTGTGGCCTGGGTGGTGAGAGCGTGGCCTGGGTGGTGGTGTGGCCTGGTTGGTGGTGTGGCCTGGGTGATGGTGTGGCCTGTGGTGGTGTGGCCTGGGTGGTGAGAGCGTGGCCTGGGTGGTGGTGTGGCCTGTGGTGGGAGTGTGGCCTGGGTGGTGAGAGCGTGCCCTGGGTGGTGGCGTGGCCTGGGTGATGTTGTGGCCTGTGGTGAGAGTGTGGCCTGGGTGGTGGTGTGGCCTGTGGTGAGAGTGTGGCCTGGGTGGTGGTGTGGCCTGGGTTTTGGTGTGTCCTGTGGTGAGAGCATGGCCTGGGTGGTGGTGTGGCCTGTGGTGAGAGTGTGGCCTGGGTGGTGGTGTGGCCTGGGTGGTGGTGTGGCCTGGGTGTTGGTTTGGCCTGTGGTGAGAGCATGGCTTGGGTGGTGGTGTGGCCTGTGGTGAGAGTGTGGCCTGGGTGGTGTTGTTGCCTGTGGTGAGAGCGTGGCCTGGGTGGTGTTGTTGCCTGAGGTGAGAGTGTGGCCTGGGTGGTGGTGTGTCCTGTGGTGAGAGTGTGGCCTGGGTGTTGGTGTGGCCTGAGTGGTGGTGTGGCCTGTGGTGAGAGTGTGGCCTGGGTGGTGAGAGTGTGGCCTGTGGTGAGAGCGTGGCCTGGGTGGTGGTGTGGCCTGTGGTGAGAGTGTGGCCTGAGTGGTGGTGTGGCCTGTGGTGAGAGCGTGGCCTGGGTGATGGTGTGGCCTGTGGTGGTGGCGTGGCCTGGGTGGTGGTGTGGCCTGTGGTGAGAGCATGGCCTGGGTGGTGGTGTGGCCTGTGGTGAGATGTTGTCCTGTGTGGTGGTGTGGCCTGTGGTGAGAGCGTGGCCTGGGTGGTGAGAGCGTGGCCTGGGTGGTGGTGTGGCCTGTGTGGTGGTGTGGCCTGTGGTGAGAGCATGGGCTGGGTGGTGGTGTGGCCTGTGGTGAGAGCGTGGCCTGGGTGGTGGTGTGGCCTGGGTGGAGGTGTGGCCTGGCTGGTGGTGTGGCCTGGGTGGTGAGAGCGTGGCCTGGGTGGTGGTGTGGCCTGGGTGGTGGTGTAGCCTGTGGTGAGAGCATGGGCTGGGTGGTGGTGTGGCCTGGGTGGTGGTGTGGCCTGTGGTGGTGGTGTGGCTGTGTGGTGGTGTGGCCTGTGGTGAGAGCATGGCCTGGGTGGTGGTGTGGCCTGTGGTGAGAGCGTGGCCTGGGTGGTCGTGTGGCCTGTGGTGAGAGCCTGGCCTGTGGTGAGATCGTTTACTGTGTGGTGGTGTGGCCTGTGGTGAGATCGTATCCTGGGTGGTGGTGTGGCCTGGGTGGTGGTTTGGCCTGTGTTGGAGGAGTGGCCTGGGTGATGGTGTGGCCTGTGGTGAGAGCGTGGCCTGGGTGGTGGTGTGGCCTGTGTTGTGGTGTGGCCTGTGGTGAGATCGTATCCTGGGTGGTGGTGTGGCCTGTGGTGAGAGCGTGGCCTGGGTGGTGAGAGCGTGGCCTGGGTGGTGGTGTGGCCTGTGTGGTGGTGTGGCCTGTGGTGAGATCGTATTCTGGGTGGTGGTGTGGCCTGTGGTGAGAGCGTGGCCTGGGTGGTGGTGTGGCCTGGGTGGTGGTGTGACCTGTGGTGAGAGCGTGGCCTGGGTGGTGGTGTGGCCTGGGTGGTGAGAGCGTGACCTGGGTGGTGGTGTGGCCTGTGGTAGTGGTGTGGCCTGGGTGGTGGTGTGGCCTGTGGTGCGAGCGTGGCCTGGGTGGTGGTGTGGCCTGTGGTGAGAGCATGTCCTGGGTGGTGGTGTGGCCTGGGTGGTGAGAGCATGGCCTGGTTGGTGGAGGTGTGGCCTGGGTAGTGGTGTGGCCTGTGGTGGTGAGAGCGTGGCCTGGGCGGTGTTGTGGCCTGGGTGGTGGTGTGGCCTGTGGTGCGAGCGTGGCCTGGGTGGTGGTGTGGCCTGTGGTGAAAGTGTGGCCTGAGTGGTGGTGTGGCCTGTGGTGAGAGCGTGGCCTGTGAGGTGGTGTGGCCTGTGGTGGTGTGGCCTGGGTGGTGAGAGCGTGGCCTGGGTGGTGGTGTGGCCTGTGGTGGTGGTGTGGCCTGTGGTGGTGTGGCCTGGGTGGTGAGAGCGTGGCCTGGGTGGTGGTGTGGCCTGGTTGGTGGTGTGGCCTGGGTGATGGTGTGGCCTGTGGTGGTGTGGCCTGGGTGGTGAGAGCGTGGCCTGGGTGGTGGTGTGGCCTGTGGTGGGAGTGTGGCCTGGGTGGTGAGAGCGTGCCCTGGGTGGTGGCGTGGCCTGGGTGATGTTGTGGCCTGTGGTGAGAGTGTGGCCTGGGTGGTGGTGTGGCCTGTGGTGAGAGTGTGGCCTGGGTGGTGGTGTGGCCTGGGTTTTGGTGTGTCCTGTGGTGAGAGCATGGCCTGGGTGGTGGTGTGGCCTGTGGTGAGAGCATGGCCTGGGTGGTGGTGTGGCGTGTGGTGAGAGTGTGGCCTGGGTGGTGGTGTGGCCTGGGTGTTGGTTTGGCCTGTGGTGAGAGCATGGCTTGGGTGGTGGTGTGGCCTGTGGTGAGAGTGTGGCCTGGGTGGTGTTGTTGCCTGTGGTGAGAGCGTGGCCTGGGTGGTGTTGTTGCCTGAGGTGAGAGTGTGGCCTGGGTGGTGGTGTGGCCTGTGGTGAGAGTGTGGCCTGGGTGTTGGTGTGGCCTGAGTGGTGGTGTGGCCTGTGGTGAGAGTGTGGCCTGGGTGGTGGTGTGGCCTGTGGTGAGAGTGTGGCCTGGGTGTTGGTGTGGCCTGAGTGGTGGTGTGGCCTGTGGTGAGAGTGTGGCCTGGGTGATGGTGTGGCCTGTGGTGGTGGTGTGGCCTGGGTGGTGGTGTGGCCTGTGGTGAGAGCATGGCCTGGGTGGTGGTGTGGCCTGTGGTGAGATGTTGTCCTGTGTGGTGGTGTGGCCTGTGGTGAGAGCGTGGCCTGGGTGGTGAGAGCGTGGCCTGGGTGGTGGTGTGGCCTGTGTGGTGGTGTGGCCTGTGGTGAGAGCATGGGCTGGGTGGTGGTGTGGCCTGTGGTGAGAGCGTGGCCTGGGTGGTGGTGTGGCCTGGGTGGAGGTGTGGCCTGGCTGGTGGTGTGGCCTGGGTGGTGAGAGCGTGGCCTGGGTGGTGGTGTGGCCTGGGTGGTGGTGTAGCCTGTGGTGAGAGCATGGCCTGGGTGGTGGTGTGGCCTGGGTGGTGGTGTGGCCTGTGGTGGTGGTGTGGCTGTGTGGTGGTGTGGCCTGTGGTGAGAGTGTGGCCTGGGTGGTGGTGTGGCCTGGGTGTTGGTGTGTCCTGTGGTGAGAGCATGGCCTGGGTCGTGGTGTGGCCTGTGGTGAGAGCATGGCCTGGGTGGTGGTGTGGCCTGTGGTGAGAGTGTGGCCTGGGTGGTGGTGTGGCCTGGGTGGTGGTGTGGCCTGGGTGTTGGTGTGGCCTGTGGTGAGAGCATGGCCTGGGTGGTGGTGTGGCATGTGGTGAGAGTGTGGCCTGGGTGGTGTTGTTGCCTGTGGTGAGAGCGTGGCCTGGGTGGTGTTGTTGCCTGTGGTGAGAGTGTGGCCTGGGTGGTGGTGTGGCCTGTGGTGAGAGTGTGGCCTGGGTGGTGGTGTGGCCTGAGTGGTGGTGTGGCCTGTGGTGAGAGTTTGGCCTGGGTGGTGAGAGTGTGGCCTGTGGTGAGAGCGTGGCCTGTGTGGTGGTGTGGCCTGTGGTGAGAGTGTGGCCTGAGTGGTGGTGTGGCCTTTGGTGAGAGTGTGGCCTGGGTGGTGGTGTGGCCTGTGGTTAGAGCGTGGCCTGGGTGGTGGTGTGGCCTGAGGTAGTGGTGTGGCCTGTGGTGGGAGCGTGGCCTGGGTGGTGGTGTGGCCTGTGGTGAGAGCGTGGCCTGGGTGGTGGTTTGGCCTGTGGTGAGAGCGTGGCCTGGGTGGTGAGAGCGTGGCCTGGGTGGAGGTGTGGCCTGGGTTGTGGTGTGGCCTGTGGTGGTGATGTGGCCTGGGTGGTGGTGTGGCCTGTGGTGGTGATGTGGCCTGGGTGGTGGTGTGGCCTGGGTGGTGAGAGCGTGGCCTGTGTGGTGAGAGTGTGGCCTGCGTGGTGGTGTGGCCTGTGGTGAGAGCGTGGCCTGGGTGGTCGTGTGGCTTGTGGTGAGAGCCTGGCCTGTGGTGGTGGAGTGGCCTGTGTGGTGCTGTGGCCTGTGGTGAGAGCATGGCCTGGGTGGTGGTGTGGCCTGTGGTGAGAGCATGGCCTGGGTGGTGGTGTGGCCTGTGGTGAGAGTGTGGCCTGAGTGGTGGTGTGGCCTGTGGTGAGAGCGTGGCCTGGGTGGTGGTGTGGCCTGTGGTGATGGTGTGGCCTGGGTGGTGGTGTGGCCTCTGGTGAGAGCATGGCCTGGGTGGTGGTGTGGCCTGTGGTGAGATGTTGTCCTGTGTGGTGGTGTGGCCTGTGGTGAGAGCGTGGCCTGGGTGGTGAGAGCGTGGCCTGGGTGGTGGTGTGGCCTGTGTGGTGGTGTGGTCTGTGGTGAGAGCATGGGCTGGGTGGTGGTGTCGCCTGTGGTGAGATGTTGTCCTGTGTGGTGGTGTGGCCTGTGGTGAGAGCGTGGCCTGGGTGGTGACAGCGTGGCCTGGGTGGTGGTGTGGCCTGTGTGGTGGTGTGGTCTGTGGTGAGAGCATGGGCTGGGTGGTGGTGTCGCCTGTGGTGAGAGCGTGGCCTGGGTGGTGGTGTGGCCTGGGTGGAGGTGTGGCCTGGCTGGTGGTGTGGCCTGGGTGGTGAGAGCGTGGCCTGCGTGGTGGTGTGGCCTGGGTGGTGGTGTAGCCTGTGGTGAGAGCATGGGCTGGGTGGTGGTGTGGCCTGGGTGCTGGTGTGGCCTGTGGTGGTGGTGTGGCTGTGTGGTGGTGTGGCCTGTGGTGAGAGCATGGCCTGGGTGGTGGTGTGACCTGTGGTGAGAGCGTGGCCTGGGTGGTGGTGTGGCCTGGGTGGTGGTGTGGCCTGTGGTGAGAGTGTGGCCTGGGTGGTGGTGTGGCCTGTGGTGAGAGTGTGGCCTGGGTGGTGAGAGTGTGGCCTGGGTGGTGGTGTGGCCTGTGGTGAGAGTGTGGCCTGGGTGGTGGTGTGGCCTGTGGTGAGAGCGTGGCCTGGGTGGTGGTGTGGCCTGGGTGGTGAGAGCGTGGCCTGGGTGGTGGTGTGGCCTGTGGTATTGGTGTGGCCTGTGTGGTGGTGTGGCCTGTGGTGCGACCGTGGCCTGGGTGGTGGTGTGGCCTGTGTGGTGGTGTGGCCTGGGTGGTGGTGTGGCCTGGGTGGTGGAGGTGTGGCCTGTGTGGTGGAGTGGCATGTGGTGAGAGCATGGCCTGGGTGGTGGTGTGGCCTGTGGTGAGAGCGTGGCCTGGGTGGTTGTGTGGCCTGGGTGGTGGTGTGGCCTGTGGTGAGAGTGTGGCCTGGGTGGTGTTGTTGCCTGTGGTGAGAGTGTGGCCTGGGTGGTGAGAGTGTGGCCTGTGGTGAGAGCGTGGCCTGGGTGGTGGTGTGGTATGTGGTGAGAGTGTGGCCTGGGTGGTGTTGTTGCCTGTGGTGGGAGTGTGGCCTGGGTGGTGGTGTGGCCTGTGGTGAGAGTGTGGCTTGAGTGGTGGTGTGGCCTGTGGTGAGAGCGTGGCCTGGGTGGTGGTGTGGCCTGTGGTGAGAGTGTGGCCTGAGTGGTGGTGTGGCCTGTGGTGAGAGTGTGGCCTGGGTGGTGGTGTGGCCTGTGGTGAGAGCGTGGCCTGGGTGGTGGTGTGGCCTGAGGTAGTGGTGTGGCCTTTGGTGGGAGCGTGGCCTGGGTGGTGGTGTGGCCTGTGGTGAGAGCGTGGCCTGGGTGGTGGTGTGGCCTGTGGTGAGAGCGTGGCCTGGGTGGTGAGAGCGTGGCCTGGGTGGAGGTGTGGCCTGGGTTGTGGTGTGGCCTGTGGTGGTGATGTGGCCTGGGTGGTGGTGTGGCCTGTGGTGGTGATGTGGCCTGGGTGGTGGTGTGGCCTGGGTGGTGAGAGCGTGGCCTGTGTGGTGAGAGTGTGGCCTGCGTGGTGGTGTGGCCTGTGGTGAGAGCGTGGCCTGGGTGGTCGTGTGGCTTGTGGTGAGAGCCTGGCCTGTGGTGGTGGAGTGGCCTGTGTGGTGCTGTGGCCTGTGGTGAGAGCATGGCCTGGGTGGTGGTGTGGCCTGTGGTGAGAGCATGGCCTGGGTGGTGGTGTGGCCTGTGGTGAGAGTGCGGCCTGGGTAGTGGTGTGGCCTGGGTGGTGGTGTGGCCTGGGTGTTGGTGTGGCCTGTGGTGAGAGCATGGCCTGGGTGGTGGTGTGGCCTGTGGTGAGAGTGTGGCCTGGGTGGTGTTGTTGCCTGTGGTGAGAGCGTGGCCTGGGTGGTGTTGTTGCCTGTGGTGAGAGTGTGGCCTGGGTGGTGGTGTGGCCTGTGGTGAGAGTGTGGCCTGGGTGGTGGAGGTGTGGCCTGGGTGGTGATGTGGCCTGTGGTGAGAGCGTGGCCTGTGGTGAGGGCATGGCCTGGGTGGTGGTGTGGCCTGTGGTGAGAGCGTGGCCTGGGTGGTGGTGTGGCCTGGGTGGTGGTGTGGCCTGTGGTGAGATCGTGGCCTGGGTGGTTTTGTGGCCTGTGGTGAGAGCGTGGCCTGGGTGGTGGTGTGGCCTGTGGTGGGAGCGTGGCCTGGGTGGTGGTGTGGCCTCTGGTGAGAGCGTGACCTGGTTGGTGGTGTGGCCTGGGTGGTGGTGTGGCCTGTGGTGGGAGCGTGGCCTGGGTGGTGAGAGCGTGGCCTGGGTGGTGAGAGCGTGGCCTGGGTGGAGGTGTGGCCTGGGTTGTGGTGTGGCCTGTGGTGGTGATGTGGCCTGGGTGGTGGTGTGGTTTGGGTGGTGGTGTGGCCTGGGTGGTGAGAGCGTGGCCTGGGTGGTGAGAGTGTGGCCTGGCTGGTGGTGTGGCCTGTGGTGAGAGCGTGGCCTGGGTGGTCGTGTGGCCTGTGGTGAGAGCCTGGCCTGTGGTGGTGGTGTGGCCTGGGTGGTGGTTTGGCCTGTGTTGGAGGAGTGGCCTGGGTGGTGGTGTGGCCTGGGTGGTGGTGTGGCCTGGGTGGTGGTGTGGCCTGTGTTGTGGTGTTGCCTGTGGTGAGATCGTATCCTGGGTGGTGGTGTGGCCTGTGGTGAGAGCGTGGCCTGGGTGGTGAGAGCGTGGCCTGGGTGGTGGTGTGGCCTGTGGTGAGATCGTATCCTGGGTGGTGGTGTGTCCTGTGGTGGTGGTGTGGCCTGTGGTGAGAGTGTGGCCTGTGGTGAGAGCGTGGCCTGTGGTGGTGGTGTGGCCTGGGTGGTGGTGTGGCCTGTGGTGAGAGTGTGGCCTGCGGTAGTGGTGTGGCCTGGGTGGTGGTGTGGCCTGTGGTGAGAGCGTGGCCTGGGTGGTGGTGTGGCCTGTGGTGAGAGCGTGGCCTGGGTGGTGGTGTGGCCTGGGTGGTGGTGTGGCCTGGGTGGAGGTGTGGCCTGGGTGGTGAGAGCGGGGCCTGGGTGGTGGTGTGGCCTGTGGTTAGAGCATGGCCTGGGTTGTGGTGTGGCCTGTGGTGGTGAGAGCGTGGCCTGAGTGGTGAGAGCGTGGCCTGGGTGGTGGTGTGGCCTGTGGTGGTGGTGTGGCCTGGGTGGTAGTGTGGCCTGTGGTGAGATCGTGGCCTGGGTGCTGGTGTGGCCTGTGGTGAGAGTGTGGCCTGAGTGGTGGTGTGGCCTGTGGTGAGAGCGTGGCCTGGGAGGTGGTGTGGCCTGTGGTTAGAGCATGGCCTGTGGTGGTGTGGCCTGGGTGGTGAGAGCGTGGCCTGGGTGGTGGTGTGGCCTGTGGTAAGAGCGTGGCCTGGGTGGTGGTGTGGCCTGTGGTGGTGGTGTGGCCTGTGGTGGTGTGGCCTGGGTGGTGAGAGCGTGGCCTGGGTGGTGGTGTGGCATGTGGTGGGAGCGTGGCCTGGGTGGTGGTGTGGCCTGGGTGTTGGTGTGGCCTGGGTGTTGGTGTGGCCTGTGGTGAGAGTGTGGCCTGGGTGGTGGTGTGGCCTGTGTTGTGAGCATGGCCTGGGTGGTGGTGTGGCCTGTGGTGAGAGTGTGGCCTGGGTGGTGGTGTGGTCTGAGTGGTGGTGTGGCCTGTGTTGAGAGCGTGGCCTGGGTGGTGGTGTGGCCTTGGTGGTGGTGTGGCCTGTGGTGCGAGCGTGGCCTGGGTGGTGGTGTGGCCTGTGGTGAGAGTGTGGCCTGGGTGGTGGTGTGGCCTGTGGTGCGAGCGTGGCCTGGGTGGTGGTGTGGCCTGTGGTGAGAGTGTGGCCTGGGTGGTGGTGTGGCCTGGGTGGTGCGAGCGTGGCCTGGGTCGTGGTGTGGCCGGTGCTGAGAGCATGGACTGGGTGGTGGTGTGGCCTGTGGTGAGAGCGTGGCCTGGGTGGTGGTGTGGCCTGGTTGGTGGTGTGGCCTGGGTGGTGGTGTGGCCTGTGGTGGATGTGTGGCCTGGCTGGTGGTGTGGCCTGGTTGGTGGTGTGGCCTGGGTGGTGGTGTGGCCTGGTTGGTGGTGTGGCCTGTGGTCGTGGTGTGGCCTGTGGTGAGAGCGTGGCCTGGGTGGTGGTGTGGCCTGGGTGATGGTGTGGCCTGGGTGGTGGTGTGGCCTGGGTGGTGGTGTGGCCTGTGGTGAGAGTGTGGCCTGGGTGGTGGAGGTGTGGCCTGGGTGGTGATGTGGCCTGTGGTGAGAGCGTGGCCTGTGGTGAGGGCATGGCCTGGGTGGTGGTGTGGCCTGTGGTGAGAGCGTGGCCTGGGTGGTGGTGTGGCCTGGGTGGTGGTGTGGCCTGTGGTGAGATCATGGCCTGGGTGGTTTTGTGGCCTGTGGTGAGAGCGTGGCCTGGGTGGTGGTGTGGCCTGTGGTGGGAGCGTGGCCTGGGTGGTGGTGTGGCCTCTGGTGAGAGCGTGACCTGGTTGGTGGTGTGGCCTGGGTGGTGGTGTGGCCTGTGGTGGGAGCGTGGCCTGGGTGGTGAGAGCGTGGCCTGGGTGGTGAGAGCGTGGCCTGGGTGGAGGTGTGGCCTGGGTTGTGGTGTGGCCTGTGGTGGTGATGTGGCCTGGGTGGTGGTGTGGTTTGGGTGGTGGTGTGGCCTGGGTGGTGAGAGCGTGGCCTGGGTGGTGAGAGTGTGGCCTGGCTGGTGGTGTGGCCTGTGGTGAGAGCGTGGCCTGGGTGGTCGTGTGGCCTGTGGTGAGAGCCTGGCCTGTGGTGGTGGTGTGGCCTGGGTGGTGGTTTGGCCTGTGTTGGAGGAGTGGCCTGGGTGGTGGTGTGGCCTGGGTGGTGGTGTGGCCTGGGTGGTGGTGTGGCCTGTGTTGTGGTGTTGCCTGTGGTGAGATCGTATCCTGGGTGGTGGTGTGGCCTGTGGTGAGAGCGTGGCCTGGGTGGTGAGAGCGTGGCCTGGGTGGTGGTGTGGCCTGTGGTGAGATCGTATCCTGGGTGGTGGTGTGTCCTGTGGTGGTGGTGTGGCCTGTGGTGAGAGTGTGGCCTGTGGTGAGAGCGTGGCCTGTGGTGGTGGTGTGGCCTGGGTGGTGGTGTGGCCTGTGGTGAGAGTGTGGCCTGCGGTAGTGGTGTGGCCTGGGTGGTGGTGTGGCCTGTGGTGAGAGCGTGGCCTGGGTGGTGGTGTGGCCTGTGGTGAGAGCGTGGCCTGGGTGGTGGTGTGGCCTGGGTGGTGGTGTGGCCTGGGTGGAGGTGTGGCCTGGGTGGTGAGAGCGGGGCCTGGGTGGTGGTGTGGCCTGTGGTTAGAGCATGGCCTGGGTTGTGGTGTGGCCTGTGGTGGTGAGAGCGTGGCCTGAGTGGTGAGAGCGTGGCCTGGGTGGTGGTGTGGCCTGTGGTGGTGGTGTGGCCTGGGTGGTAGTGTGGCCTGTGGTGAGATCGTGGCCTGGGTGCTGGTGTGGCCTGTGGTGAGAGTGTGGCCTGAGTGGTGGTGTGGCCTGTGGTGAGAGCGTGGCCTGGGAGGTGGTGTGGCCTGTGGTTAGAGCATGGCCTGTGGTGGTGTGGCCTGGGTGGTGAGAGCGTGGCCTGGGTGGTGGTGTGGCCTGTGGTAAGAGCGTGGCCTGGGTGGTGGTGTGGCCTGTGGTGGTGGTGTGGCCTGTGGTGGTGTGGCCTGGGTGGTGAGAGCGTGGCCTGGGTGGTGGTGTGGCATGTGGTGGGAGCGTGGCCTGGGTGGTGGTGTGGCCTGGGTGTTGGTGTGGCCTGGGTGTTGGTGTGGCCTGTGGTGAGAGTGTGGCCTGGGTGGTGGTGTGGCCTGTGTTGAGAGCATGGCCTGGGTGGTGGTGTGGCCTGTGGTGAGAGTGTGGCCTGGGTGGTGGTGTGGTCTGAGTGGTGGTGTGGCCTGTGTTGAGAGCGTGGCCTGGGTGGTGGTGTGGCCTTGGTGGTGGTGTGGCCTGTGGTGCGAGCGTGGCCTGGGTGGTGGTGTGGCCTGTGGTGAGAGTGTGGCCTGGGTGGTGGTGTGGCCTGTGGTGCGAGCGTGGCCTGGGTGGTGGTGTGGCCTGTGGTGAGAGTGTGGCCTGGGTGGTGGTGTGGCCTGGGTGGTGCGAGCGTGGCCTGGGTCGTGGTGTGGCCGGTGCTGAGAGCATGGACTGGGTGGTGGTGTGGCCTGTGGTGAGAGCGTGGCCTGGGTGGTGGTGTGGCCTGGTTGGTGGTGTGGCCTGGGTGGTGGTGTGGCCTGTGGTGGATGTGTGGCCTGGCTGGTGGTGTGGCCTGGTTGGTGGTGTGGCCTGGGTGGTGGTGTGGCCTGGTTGGTGGTGTGGCCTGTGGTCGTGGTGTGGCCTGTGGTGAGAGCGTGGCCTGGGTGGTGGTGTGGCCTGGGTGATGGTGTGGCCTGGGTGGTGGTGTGGCCTGTGGTGGTGGTGTGGCCTGTGGTGAGAGCGTGGCCTGGGTGGTGGTGTGGCCTCTGGTGGTGATGTGGCCTGGGTGGTGGTGTGGCCTGTGGTGGTGGTGTGGCCTGTGGTGAGAGCGTGGCCTGGGTGGTGGTGTGGCCTGGGTGGTGGTGTGGTCTGGGTTGTGGTGTGGCCTGTGGTGGTGGGTATCTCTGATGATAGATGCTGCTCTCCTATGACAGCATTTCATGTAGATGTGCTTGATGTTTGGGAGAGCTGTAACCGTGATATACTGGGCCAAATCCAGTACCTTTTGTAGGATTTTCCATTCAAGGTGATTGGTGTTTCCATACCAGGCTGTGATCTAGCCAGTCCGCACACTTTCCACTACACATCGATAGATGTTTGTCGAAGTTTTAGACGTCAAGCTGAATCTCCAGAAACGCCTAAGGAAGTGGAGACACTGCCATGCTTTCTTAGCAATTACACTTACTGCGGGGCCCAGGACAGGCCATCTGAAATAGTGACAGCTCGGAGTTTAAAGCTGCTGATCCTCCAATGACCTCTGGTTTACCTCATTTACTCTAAACATCTCTTCTATATGAAGTGTGCTCCCCCTGTGCACACATCTGACACTCAAACTCTGGAACCCATGCTCGAAGCTCAAGGTGAATTGATTATCAGAGTACTGCACATATATGTCTCCACATACAGAACTACCCTGAGAGTCATCTTCTTGTGAGTATTCACAAAATCCCTCCAGGTTGACCACAACCTTGATGTGGCCTGGGGAGCTATGAGCCTCGATGACCCGGACAGCTATGCTGGCTGGAGTCAGGGCTTTGTGCTTTGGCTCTTGGTAGGGTCGCCCATGCCAAACAGGTCAAAGGGTAGAGGTCAGACTAAGAGTGATCCACCGTCCTCCAGGTTTGGGGGTTCAGCCCAGGGCTAACAACCCTGACTGGTAAAACAAAACTGTTACAGAAACAGTAAAGAAGAATCCTTCTCATGGGCCTCTGCTTTCCGTCTCCTGTAGTCAATAATCAGCTCTTTAGTTCTGCTAACGCTGAGTGAGGCAATGTTGTTGTGGCACCATTGAAGCAGATTTTCAATCTCCCTTCTTTATGTAGATTCATTACCAACTTTGATGTCATCACAGCTACAACCCCATGTAATCGCCCTGGATCCTGCGGAATGTTATCACCCTGTGCTCACACTTTGTGTGCTCTCTACTCACACTGAGCACTACCAGGTATTGACCATGCACTCTCACTCTAAACCCACTGAACCTGCTGTGTTCAAATGGGATGCACCCGTTTACTCACACTCTCCACAAGCTGTGATCACACCTTACACACTCTGAGATCACACTCTCCACAAGCTGTGATCACACTCTCCACAAGCTCTGATCACACCTTACACACTCTGCGATCACACTCTCCACAAGCTGTGATCACACCTTACACACTCTGAGATCACACTCTCCACAATCTGTGATCACACCTTACACACTCTGAGATCACACTCTCCACAAGCTGTGATCACACCTTACACACTCTGCGATCACACTCTCCACAAGCTGTGATCACACCTTACACACTCTGAGATAACACTCTCCACAATCTGTGATCACACTCTCCACAAGCTGTGATCACACCTTACACTCTGCATTCACCCTCTGCACAACCTGCGATCACACTTGCCACAATCTGTGATCACACTCCCCACCCCCTGTGATCACACTCTCCACAACCTGTGATCACACCTTACACACTCTGCGATCACACTCTCCACAATCTGCGATCACACTCTCCACAAGCTGTGATCACACCTTACATGCCCCACGATCACACTCTCCACAAACTGTGATCACACTCTCCACGCCCTGAGATCACACTCTCCACAAGCTGTGATCACACTCTCCACAAACTGTGATCACACCTTACACACTCTGAGATCACACTCTCCACAAGCTGTGATCACACCTTACACACTCTGCGATCACACTCTCCACAAGCTGTGATCACACCTTACACACTCTGAGATCACTCTCTCCACAAGCTGTGATCACACTCTCCACAAGCTGTGCTCACACCTTACACACTCTGCGATCACACTCTCCACAAGCTGTGATCACACCTTACACACTCTGAGATCACACTCTCCACAAGCTGTGATCACACCTTACACACTCTGAGATCACACTCTCCACAAGCTGTGATCACACCTTACACACTCTGCAATCACACTCTCCACAAGCTGTGATCACACTCTCCACAAACTGTGATCAAACCTTACACACTCTGAGATCACACTCTCCACAAGCTGTGATCACACCTTACACACTCTGCAATCACACTCTCCACAAGCTGTGATCACACTCTCCACAAACTGTGATCAAACCTTACACACTCTGAGATCACACTCTCCACAAGCTGTGATCACACCTTACACACTCTGCGATCACATTCTCCACAAGTTGTGATCACACCTTACACACTCTGAGATCACACTCTCCACAATCTGTGATCACACTCTCCACAAGCTGTGATCACACCTTACACACTCTGCGATCACACTCTCCACAAGCTGTGATCACACCTTACACACTCTGCGATCACACTCTCCACAAACTGTGATCACACCTTACACACTCTGAGATCACACTCTCCACAATCTGCGATCACACTCTCCACAAGCTGTAATCACACCTTACACACTCTGCGATCACACTCTCCACAAACTGTGATCACAGCTTACACACTCTGCGATCACACTCTCCACAAGCTGTGATCACACCTTACACACTCTGCGATCACACTCTCCACAATCTGTGATCACACTCTCCACAAGCTGTGATCACACCTTACACACTCTGCAATCACACTCTCCACAAGCTGTGATCACACTCTCCACAAACTGTGATCACACCTTACACACTCTGAGATCACACTCTCCACAAGCTGTGATCACACCTTACACACTCTGTGATCAGACTCTCCACAAACTGTGATCACACCTTACATGCCCCACGATCACACTCTCCACAAACTGTGATCACACCTTACATGCCCTGTGATCACACTCTCCACAAACTGTGATCACACCTTACATGCCCTGTGATCACACTCTCCACAAACTGTGATCACACTCTCCACAAACTGTGATCACACCTTACATGCCCTGTGATCACACTCTCCACAAACTGTGATCACACCTTACATGCCCTGTGATCACACTCTCCACAAACTGTGATCACACCTTACATGCCCCACGTTCACACTCTCCACAAACTGTGATCACACCTTACATGCCCCACGATCACACTCTCCACAAACTGTGATCACACCTTACATGCCCCACGATCACACTCTCCACAAACTGTGATCACACCTTACATGCCCTGTGATCACACTCTCCACAAACTGTGATCACACCTTACATGCCCTGTGATCACACTCTCCACAAACTGTGATCACACCTTACATGCCCTGTGATCACACTCTCCACAAACTGTGATCACACCTTACATGCCCTGTGATCACACTCTCCACAAACTGTGATCACACCTTACATGCCCCACGATCACACTCTCCACAACCAGTGACCACACCTTACATGCCTTGTGATCACACTCTCCATAATCTGTGATCACATATTAGACACTCTGTGATCACACACTCCACTCCCTATGATCACACTACACACATCCTGTGCTCACAATTTACACACACTGTTACACCCCGTGAACACATTTTACACATCCTGTGTTCTCTCCACAAGCTGTGAACACACCTTACACAACTTGTTATCAAACTTTACACACCCAGTGATTACACTCACCAGATCCTGTGATCACACTTTGCACACCTGTGATGTGTACTCCCAGGTCAACTCTATCTATCCCCCTCATAATTTTAAATACCTCTATTAAGCCCCCCCCCCTCAACCTTCTACGCTCCAAAGAATAAAGACCTAACTTGTTCAACCTTTCCCTGTGACTTAGGTGCTGAAACCCAGGTAACATTCTAGTAAATCTCCTCTGTACTCTCTCTATTTTGTTGATATCTTTCCTGTAATTTGGTGACCAGAACTGTACACAATACTCCAAATTTGGCCTCACCAATGCCTTGTACAATTTTAACATTACATCCCAACTCCTATACTCAATGCTCTGATTTATAAAGACCAGCATACCAAAAGCTTTCTTCACCACCCTATCCACATGAGATTCCACCTTCAGGGAACTATGCACCATTATTCCTAGATCACTCTGTTCTACTGCATTCCTCAACGCCCTACCATTTACCATGTATGTCCTATTTGGATTATTCCTACCAAAATGTAGCACCTCACACTTTTCAGCATTAAACTCCATCTGCCATCGCTCAGCCCACTCTTCTAACTGGCCTAAATCTCCCTCCAAGCTTTGAAAACCTACTTCATTATCCACAACACCACCTACCTTAGTATCATCTGCATACTTACTAATCCAATTTACCACCCCATCATCCAGATCATTAATGTATCTGACAAACAATATTGGACCCAGTACAGATCCCTGAGGCACACCACTAGTCACCGGCCTCCAACCTGACAAACAGTTATCCACCACTACTCTCTGGCATCTCCCATCCAGCCACTGTTGAATCCATTTTACTACTTCAATATTAATACCTAACGATTGAACCTTCCCAACTAACCCTTCCTGTGATCACACTCTCCACACCCTCTGGTCAACTTACACACCTTCTGATCACACCTTACACACTGTGATCACACAGCACACCCTCACATCACACCTTACACTGTTATCAAACCTTGCACACAATGGCTCATACAGTCAGCCTACCCACACTTCTACTCCCTCTCCTTCCTGCTCGGGTTGAAAGTCTACACACGAGACCATGAGATAGGAGTAGAGTTACGCCATTCACCTCTTCCACTCTGCTCCGGCATCCCATCCTTCTCAATCCTGGTCTTCTGCCTCTTCCCGGAACCTTTGACACCATGACTAATCAAGAACCTATCAACCTCAGCTTTAATTATACTCAATGATTTCACCTCCACAGCCACCTGTAGCAATGAATTCCACAGATTCACCACTCTCTGGCTAAAGAAATTCCTCCTCATCTCTGTGCTAAAGGGACATCTTTCTATACTGAGGCTGTGACCTCTGGCCCTAGGGTCCCCCAGTATAGGAAACATCCTCTCCATCCAGTCTATTTTGGCCTTCTAATACTCAATGATATTGCCCTCATTGTCAAATATTGAATATAGTCAGTCACTCCCCTGCACTCACAATCTGTAACTTCCCATAATCAAGCTCCATTGTTTAGATGTGAGTCTATCACCGACTGTACGCATACCCTGTGCATGTCTGTACTCAACCCCCCACCCCCACCCGTTGCTCTTTCATTCTATCGTTGGAAACCACCCTGGACAGAGAACTGGACAAGGGGTGATGAGGTGGAGTACAAGTGTTAATGGTGTGTAGAATTTGATGAGTAGGGTTTAGAATCAGAATGGCGGCCGGTTTATGATTGCCACAGTGGAAAGCTCACCTGTTCATAGAAATAAAATCAGCCGACAGTGCGCTGGGATTCTGCAAGGTAAAACCAAACAGAATGCAGAATAAAGTTTAAAAGCTACAGAGAGATTGCAGTGCAGTCAGGCAATAGATTGCAAGATCATAACAAGGTAGATTGTGAAATCAAGAGTGGGCTTTATTGTACATTTATTACAGCAGGGCCGAAGCTACCTCTGAACATATTCATAAACAGTACATGGAACCATTTTTTATCTTCCTCCCAATGAGGCGTGAGGGAATCTGTGAGTGAGTGTGAGGGAGCCTGAGTGAGAGTGTGAGGGAATCTGAGTGAGAGTGTGAGGGAGTCTGAGTGAGAGTGTGAGTGTGTTAGAGACTGAGTGTGAGGGAGTCTGTGAGTGAGTGTGAGGGAGTCTGAGTGAGAGTGTGAGTGTGAGGGAGTCTGTTAGTGAGAGTGTGAGGGAGTCTGAGTGAGTGTGAGTGTGTGAGAGTCTGTTAGTGAGAGTGTGAGGGAGTCTGAGTGAGAGTGTGAGTGTGAGGGAGTCTGTTAGTGAGAGTGTGAGGGAGTCTGAGTGAGTGTGAGTGTGTGAGAGTCTGTTAGTGAGAGTGTGAGGGAGTCTGAGTGAGAGTGTGAGTGTGAGGGAGTCTGTTAGTGAGAGTGTGAGGGAGTCTGAGTGAGAGTGTGAGTGTGAGAGTCTGTTAGTGAGAGTGTGAGGGAGTCTGAGTGAGAGTGTGAGTGTGAGGGAGTCTGTTAGTGAGAGTGTGAGGGAGTCTGAGTGAGAGTGTGAGTGTGAGGGAGTCTGTTAGTGAGAGTGTGAGGGAGTCTGAGTGAGAGTGTGAGTGTGAGGGAGTCTGTTAGTGAGAGTGTGAGGGAGTCTGAGTGAGAGTGTGAGTGTGAGGGAGTCTGTTAGTGAGAGTGTGAGGGAGTCTGAGTGAGAGTGTGAGTGTGAGGGAGTCTGAGTGAGAGTGTGAGTGTGAGGGAGTCTGTTAGTGAGAGTGTGAGGGAGTCTGAGTGAGTGTGAGTGTGTGAGAGTCTGTTAGTGAGAGTGTGAGGGAGTCTGAGTGAGAGTGTGAGTGTGAGGGAGTCTGTTAGTGAGAGTGTGAGGGAGTCTGAGTGAGAGTATGAGTGTGAGGGAGTCTTAGTGAGAGTGTGAGGGAGTCTGAGTGAGAGTGTGAGTGTGTGAGAGTCTGTTAGTGAGAGTGTGAGGGAGTCTGAGTGAGAGTGTGAGTGTGAGTGTGAGGGAGTCTGTTAGTGAGAGTGTGAGGGAGTCTGAGTGAGAGTGTGAGTGTGAGAGTCTGTTAGTGAGAGTGTGAGGGAGTCTGAGTGAGAGTGTGAGTGTGAGGGAGTCTGAGTGAGAGTGTGAGGGAGTCTGAGTGAGAGTGTGAGTGTGAGGGAGTCTGTTAGTGAGAGTGTGAGGGAGTCTGTGAGAGTGTGAGTGTGAGGGAGTCTGTTAGTGAGAGTGTGAGGGAGTCTGAGTGAGAGTGTGAGTGTGAGGGAGTCTGTTAGTGAGAGTGTGAGTGTGAGGGAGTCTGAGTGTGAGTGTGAGTGTGAGGGAGTCTGTTAGTGAGAGTGTGAGGGAGTCTGAGTGAGAGTGTGAGTGTGAGGGAGTCTGAGTGAGAGTGTGAGGGAGTCTGAGTGAGAGTGTGAGTGTGAGGGAGTCTGAGTGAGAATGTGAGTGTGTGAGAGTCTGAGTGAGAATTTGAGTGTGTGAGAGTCTGTTAGTGAGAGTGTGAGGGAGTCTGAGTGAGTGTGAGTGTGAGGGAGTCTGTTAGTGAGAGTGTGAGGGAGTCTGAGTGAGTGTGAGTGTGAGGGAGTCTGTTAGTGAGAGTGTGAGGGAGTCTGAGTGAGTGTGAGTGTGAGGGAGTCTGTTAGTGAGAGTGTGAGGGAGTCTGAGTGGGAGTGTGAGGGAGTCTGAGTGAGTGTGAGTGTGAGGGAGTCTGTTAGTGAGAGTGTGAGGGAGTCTGAGTGAGTGTGAGTGTGAGGGAGTCTGTTAGTGAGAGTGTGAGGGAGTCTGAGTGGGAGTGTGAGGGAGTCTGAATGAGAGTGAGTGTGAGGGAATCTGAGTGAGAGTGTGAGGGAGTCTGAGTGGGAATGTGAGGGAGTCTGAGTGAGAGTGAGTGTGAGGGAGTCTGAGTGAGAGTGAGTGTGAGGGAGTCTGAGTGAGAGTGTGAGGGAGTCTGAGTGAGAGTGTGTGTGAGGGAGTCTGAGTGAGAGTGTGAGTGTGAGGGAGTCTGAGTGAGAGTGTGAGGGAGTCTGAGTGAGAGTATGAGTGTGTGAGAGTCTGTTAGTGAGAGTGTGAGGGAGTCTGAGTGAGAGTGTGAGTGTGTGAGAGTCTGTTAGTGAGAGTGTGAGGGAGTCTGAGTGAGAGTGTGAGGGAGTCTGAGTGAGAGTGTGAGTGTGAGGGAGTCTGAGTGAGAGTGTGAGTGTGAGGGAGTCTGAGTGAGAGTGTGAGGGAGTAGGGAGAGGAGAGAACACTTTGCTTATGATCGCTGCTTTACTGAGACATTAGAGATATAGACAGAGTCCGTGCAGAAACTGTCTGGTTTTGCTAAGTGCTGAGCTGTGCCATCACCCTCTGTAGTCTCTTGTGGCCACGTGCAGAGCAGGGGCTGTACAAACCGTGATGTATCTGGGTAGTGTATCGATGTGCTACACACAGCGCTGAAATAACGACACGCAGTCGGTAAGTCGTTTCAAATTTCGCGGCGCTGGTATTTAATCCCTAGCGCCCGCCCTCTCCGGGTGGAAATGACGTCAGAGGTGCATTACCAAAGTCTCTCCCCGCGCGCTGGCTATTTGTGAGCTGGTTCGCCTGCGCAGAAAGTGGGTCACCACATAACTCCCCCCAGAACCGGCGATACACCCCCCAATGTCCTCAGTCTGGGTCGGACTCTGTTTGGGAGGTCTGCCTCTGTGCCTCGGTGCCTGAACCGCGACCGGCTGCGCCAAGTCCACATGGGCTGGTTTGAGTCGGTCCACCGTTAAAACCTCCTCTTTCCCCCCAATGCCCAGAGCGTATGTGGACCCGTTGTTGTTGATCACCTTGAACGGCCCCTCGTACGGCTGCTGTAGCGGTGCCCGGTGTCCACCCCTTCGTACAAACACAAACTTACAGTTCTGCAGATCTTTGGGTACATGGGTCGGGGTCCATCCGTGCTGTGAAGTTGGTACGGGGCCAGGTTGCCGAGCCTTTCATGTAGTCTGTCCAGGACTGCTGCAAATTCTTCCTCTTGCCCCCTTGGGGCTGGTATGAACTCTCCTGGGATGGCCAGGGGTGCGCTGTACACCAACTCGGCCATCGAGGTGTCCAGATCCTCTTTGGGCACTGTGCGAATTCCAAGCAGGACCCAGAGAAGCTCGTCCACCCAGTTAGGTCCTCTCAGGCAGGCCATGAGAGCCGACTTCAAGTGACGGTGTAAGCGTTCCACCAGTCCGTTCGACTGTGGGTGGTAGGCAGTTGTGTGGTGCAGCTGCGTTCCCAACAGGCTGGCCACAGCTGACCACAGGCTGTAGGTGAACTGGGCGCCTCTGTCGGAGGTAATGTGGGCAAGTACCCCGAAGCGTGCTACCCAGGTTGCAATCAGTGCTCGGGCGCAGGAATCGGCAGATGTGTCGGTGAGCGGGACTGCCTCTGGTCACCTCGTGAACCGGTCTTCCATAGTTAGGAGGTACCGCGCTCCTCGGGACAATGGTAGGGGGCCCACGATATCCACATGAATGTGGTCGAACCTCCGGTGGGTGGGGTGGAACTGCTGCGGCGGGGCTTTAGTGTGCCGCTGCACCTTGGCTGTTTGGCACTGCGCGCACGTTCTGGCCCATTCACTGACCTGCTTGCGAAGTCCGTGCCACGCGAACTTGCTGGAGACCAGCCGAACGGTTGTCCTGATAGATGGGTGCGCCAAACCGTGTATGGAGTCGAAAACTCGCCGCCTCCAGGCTGCCGGGACGACGGGGTGGAGTTGGCCGGTAGCCACGTCACACAGGAGGGTCCTCTCACCTGGGCCTACGAGAAAGTCTTGCAGCTGCAAACCCGAGACTGCGGTCCTGTAGCTGGGCATCTCGTCGTCTGCCTGCTGCGCCTCCACCAGTGCTGCATAGTCCACCCCCAGGGACAGGGCCTGGACAGCTGGTCTGGAGAGTGCGTCCGCCACGACGTTGTCCTTCCCCAAGACATGCTGGATGTCCGTCGTGTACTCGGAGATGTAGGACAGATGTCGCTGCTGGCGAGCCGACCAGGGCTTGGACACCTTTGTGAACGCAAAGGTCAACGGTTTGTGGTCCGTGAATGCGGCGAACGGCCCGCCTTCTAAGAAGTACCTGAAATGCCGGATTGCCAGATACAGTGCCAACAGGTCCCGGTCGAAAGCACTGTATTTGAGCTCGGGTGGTCGTAGGTGTTTGCTGAAAAACGGCAGGGGTTGCCAGCGACCCTCGATGAGTTGTTCCAGCACCCCACCAACTGCCGTGTTAGATGCGTCCACTGTGAGGGCGGTAGGGACGTCCATTCTGGGGTGCACTAGCATCGCGGCGTTTGCCAAGGCTTCTTTCGTTTTAATGAAAGCGGCAGCGGACTCCTCGTCCCCGGTAATGTCCTTGCCCGGACCCGACAGCAGGGCGAACAGGGGGCGCATGATTCGGGCAGCTGAAGGGAGGAAACGGTGGTAGAAATTTACCATACCCACGAATTCCTGAAGGCCTTTGATTGTGTTGGGTCGGGGGAAATGGCGGACTGCGTCTACCTTGGCGGGCAGAGAAGTTGCCCCGTCTTTAGTAATCCTGTGGCCCAGGAAGTCGATGGTGTCGAGCCCGAACTGGCATTTGGCTGGGTTGATTGTCAGGCCGTATTCACTCAGTCGGGCGTAGAGTTGACGGAGGTGGGACAGATGCTCCTGACGACTGCTGCTGGCTATGAGGATGTCATCCAAATAGATGAAAGCGAAGTCCAGGTCGCGTCCCACCGCGTCCATTAACCGCTGAAACGTCTGTGCGGCATTCTTTAGGCCGAACGGCATGGGGAGGAACTCGAAAAGGCCGAACGGGGTGATGAGTGCCGTTTTGGGGACGTCGTCCGGTTGCATCGGGATTTGATGGTATCCTCGGACAAGGTCTACCTTGGAGAAGATCTGTGCACCGTGCAGGTTTGCTGCAAAGTCCTGAATGTGCGGCACAGGGTAGCGGTCCGCTGTTGTAGCCTCATTCAGCCTGCGGTAGTCGCCACATGGTCTCCAGCCCCCTGTCGCTTTGAGCACCATGTGCAGGGGGGAGGCCCATGGGCTGTCGGACCGCCGTATGATCCCCAATTCCTCCATTCGCCTGAATTCCTCCTTCGCCAGGCGGAGTTTTTCTGGGGGGAGCCTTCATGCACGGGCGTGGAGGGGTGGTCCCTGGGTCGGAATGTGGTGCTGTACCCCGTGTCTGGGCATGACTGCTGTGAACTGCGGTGCCAGAATCGATGGAAAGTCCGCCAGGATTCTGGTGAATTTGTTGTCCGACAGCATGACGGAGTCCAGGTGTGGGGCCGGCAACTTGGCTTCACCCAGGGAGAACATCTGGAAAGTCTCGGCATGTACCAGTCTTTTCCCTTGCAAGTCGACCAGCAGGCTGTGAGCTCGCAAGAATTCCGCCCCCAGGAGTGGTTGGGCCACCGTGGCCAGTGTGAAGTCCCACGTGAACCGGCTGGTGCCGACCTGCAGCTGCACTGTGCAGGTGCCGTAGGTCCGTATCATGCTGCCGTTTGTGGCCCTCAGGGTGGGTCCTGGCTTCCTGTTGCGGGTGTCGTACCCTGTCGGGGTCAAGACGCTGATCTCCGCTCCGGTGTCGACCAAGAAGCGGCATCCCGACTGTTTGTCCCAGATGTACAAGAGGCTGTCCTGGTGGCCATCCGCCATTGTCATTAGCGGCAGCTGGCCCTGGCCCTGGCCCTTACAGGGCGGGCAACAACGGCGGGCTTTTGTGCTCCACCGCTGGTGGTAGAAACATCACTGTTCACTGGCCTCCTCGCTCCTGCCTCTGTGTTGTGTGCGCCCCCCTGCCGGGCCTGGTCTGGTCTGCTGTTGGGCGCATGGCCTGGTAATCTGACCGACGGACGCCACGCTCTCCCTCTTGGCTTTCCACAGCACGTCTGCCCGGGCTGCCACCTTCCGGGGGTCTCTGAAATCTGCATCGGCCAGCAGCAGATGTATGTCCTCGGGCAGTTGCTCTAGGAACGCTTGCTCGAACATGAGGCAGGGCTTGTGTCTGTCAGCCAGGGACAGCATCTCGTTCATCAATGCTGACGGCAGCCTGTCTCCCAAACCGTCCAGGTGAAGCAGGCGGGCACCCCACTCACGCCGTGAGAGGCCAGAGGTCCCAATGAGCAGCGCTTTGAATGCTTCATATTTGCCTTCTTCTGGGGGTGACTGTATGAAATCCGCAACTTGGGCGGCGGTCTGCTGGTCAAGGGCACTCACCACGTGGTAGTAACGCGTGGAATCAGAGGATATCTGCCGAATCTGGAACTGGGCTTGTGCTTGGCTAAACCACACGCGTGGTCGCAGCGTCCAGAAAGTCAGCAGTTTTGGCGAAACTGCGTGAACAGATGAAGAGTCGGTCATCTTTGGTCCAAATCCCGTTTGGACCGTTGGGGTCACCAATGTAGCGATGTGCTACACACAGCGCTGAAATAACGACACGCAGTCGGTAAGTCGTTTCGAGACTAGTTTATTCAAACTTCGCGGCGCTGGCATTTAATCCCTAGCGCCCGCCCTCTCCGGGCGGAAATGACGTCAGAGGTGCATTACCAAAGTCTCTCCCCGCGCGCTGGCTATTTGTGAGCTGGTTCGCCTGCACAGAAAGTGGGTCGCCACAGTAGGACGCTTTCTGTGGTGCATTGGTGAAAATGGCGAGGGTTGATGGAGACAAGTGTAATTTCTTTAGCCTCCTCTGGACCAGGGCAGACCAGATGTTATTCACTCTGATGAATCACTCACTATGGGGCCATTTATCATGCTCACTTTAGACTGACCAGGGCCCCGGTTCCCGTATCACTCACTATGGGGCCATTTATTGTGCTCCCTTTGAGCTGACCAGGGCCCCGGTTCCCATATCACTCACTATGGGGCCATTTATTGTGCTCGCTTTGAGCTGACCAGGGCCCCGGATCCCATATCACTCACTATGGGGCCATTTATCATGCTCCCTTTAGACTGACCAGGGCCCCGGTTCCCGTATCACTCACTATGGGGCCATTTATTGTGCTCGCTTTGAGCTGACCAGGGCCCCGGATCCCATATCACTCACTATGGGGCCATTTATCATGCTCCCTTTGAGCTGACCGGGGCCCCGGTTCCCGTATCACTCACTATGGGGCCATTTATCATGCTCCCCTTAGACTGACCAGGGCCCCGGTTCCCGTATCACTCACTATCGGGCCATTTATCGTGCTCCCTTTAGACTGACCAGGGCCCCGGTTCCCGTATCACTCACTATGGGGCCATTTATCGTGCTCCCTTTAGACTGACCAGGGCCCCGGTTCCCGTATCACTCACTAAGGGGCCATTTATCGTGCTCCCTTTAGACTGACCAGGGCCCCGGTTCCCATATCACTCACTATGGGGCCATTTATCGTGCTCCCTTTGAGCTGACCGGGGCCCCGGTTCCCGTATCACTCACTATGGGGCCATGTATCGTGCTCCCTTTAGACTGACCAGGGCCCCGGTTCCCGTATCACTCATGGGAACCGGGGCCCCGGTCAGCTCAAAGGGAGCACGATAAATGGCCCCATAGTGAGTGATATGGGAACCGGGGCCCTGGTCAGTCTAAAGGGAGCACGATAAATGGCCCGATAGTGAGTGATATGGGAACCGGGGCCCTGGTCAGTCTAAAGGGAGCACGATAAATGGCCCGATAGTGAGTGATATGGGAACCGGGGCCCTGGTCAGTCTAAAGGGAGCATGATAAATGGCCCCATAGTGAGTGATAAGGGAACCGGGACCCTGGTCAGTCTAAAGGGAGCACGATAAATGGCCCGATAGTGAGTGATATGGGAACCGGGGCCCTGGTCAGTCTAAAGGGAGCACGATAAATGGCCCGATAGTGAGTGATATGGGAACCGGGGCCCCGGTCAGCTCAAAGGGAGCACGATAAATGGCCCCATAGTGAGTGATGACCAGGGCCCCGGTTCCCGTATCACTCACTATGGGGCCATTTATCGTGCTCCCTTTAGACTGACCAGGGCCCCGGTTCCCGTATCACTCACTATCGGGCCATTTATCGTGCTCCCTTTGAGCTGACCGGGGCCCCGGTTCCCATATCACTCACTATGGGGCCATTTATCATGCTCCCTTTGAGCTGACCAGGGCCCCGGTTCCCATATCACTCACTATGGGGCCATTTATCATGCTCCCTTTGAGCTGACCAGGGCCCCGGTTCCCATATCACTCACTATGGGGCCATTTATCGTGCTCCCTTTGAGCTGACCGGGGCCCCGGTTCCCATATCACTCACTATGGGGCCATTTTTCATGCTCCCTTTGAGCTGTCCAGGGCCCCGGTTCCCATATCACTCACTATGGGGCCATTTATCGTGCTCCCTTTGAGCTGACCGGGGCCCCGGTTCCCATATCACTCACTATCGGGCCATTTATCATGCTCACTTTAGACTGACCAGGGCCCCGGTTCCCGTATCACTCACTATCGGGCCATTTATCGTGCTCCCTTTGAGCTGACCAGGGCCCCGGTTCCCGTATCACTCACTATGGGGCCATTTATCGTGCTCCCTTTGAGCTGACCGGGGCCCCGGTTCCCGTATCACTCACTATGGAGCCATTTATCGTCCTCCCTTTAGACTGACCAGGGCCCCGGTTCCCATATCACTCACTATGGGACCATTTATCGTGCTCCCTTTGAGCTGACCAGGGCCCCGGTTCCCGTATCACTCACTATGGGGCCATTTATCATGCTCCCTTTAGACTGACCAGGGCCCCGGTTCCCGTATCACTCACTATCGGGCCATTTATCGTGCTCCCTTTAGACTGACCGGGGCCCCGGTTCCCGTATCACTCACTATCGGGCGATTTATCGTGCTCCCTTTGAGCTGACCGGGGCCCCGGTTCCCGTATCACTCACTGTGCGGCCATTTATCGTGCTCCCTTTAGACTGACCAGGGCCCCGGTTCCCGTATCACTCACTATCGGGCCATTTATCGTGCTCCCTTTAGACTGACCAGGGCCCCGGTTCCCGTATCACTCACTATCGGGCCATTTATCGTGCTCCCTTTAGACTGACCAGGGCCCCGGTTCCCGTATCACTCACTATCGGGCCATTTATCGTGCTCCCTTTAGACTGACCGGGGCCCCGGTTCCCGTATCACTCACTATGGGGCCATTTATCATGCTCCCTTTAGACTGACCAGGGCCCCGGTTCCCGTATCACTCACTATGGGGCCATTTATCGTGCTCCCTTTGAGCTGACCAGGGCCCCGGTTCCCGTATCACTCACTATGGGGCCATTTATCGTGCTCCCTTTGAGCTGACCAGGGCCCCTGTTCCCGTATCACTCACTATGGGGCCATTTATCGTGCTCCCTTTAGACTGACCAGGGCCCCGGTTCCCATATCACTCACTATGGGGCCATTTATCGTGCTCCCTTTAGACTGACCAGGGCCCCGGTTCCCATATCACTCACTATGGGGCCATTTATCGTGCTCCCTTTAGACTGACCAGGGCCCCGGTTCCCATATCACTCACTATGGAGCCATTTATCATGCTCCCTTTGAGCTGACCAGGGCCCCGGTTCCCATATCACTCACTATGGGGCCATTTATCGTGCTCCCTTTAGACTGACCAGGGCCCCGGTTCTCATATCACTCACTATGGGGCCATTTATCATGCTCCCTTTAGACTGACCAGGGCCCCGGTTCTCATATCACTCACTATGGGGCCATTTATCATGCTCCCTTTAGACTGACCAGGGCCCTGGTTCTATATAGGGGCAATATAGCAATATATTGTGTTCCATTTAGACTCACCAAGGCCGCTGTTCACACACTCCCTTCAAATTTACCGGAGTTTGTTTTCTGTGCTTCCTTTAAACTGAACACTTTCACTGGAAAATGGATTATTCCACTGCATACCATGGGTGGCGTACTAAAATCATCGATTACTAATGGAGTGTTGATGAAATAACATCCAATTGTCTAAAGATTCTGCCAGTCTGGCACCTCCAGAATCCCAAAAGAGCCAGATTAGCAGAGCCTTAATATAATTAAGTATAAATAACTTCAGTTTCTGCTTACTGAGCTAATCAAAGCAGAATAAGACCTGTGAAATGCACATCCTGAACCATGTGAGAATGCGACAACTGAAGTGATACCAGCTGGAGGAACTGAAGAGTAGCTTTCGGAGCCTGAGTACAGTAGGAGTGCTTCATGATTGTATGTGCCTAGAGACTGTACAGAGAGGGGGCAGGGTAACCGCAGACATGTGGTTCAGGAGACTCGCGGGAATATCCTAGTCTCCAGCTGACATTAATTTCTAAATTCTGGTTGGAGAGAGGTTTCCAGTGATGAGCGCACCAGCAAAGACCATGCTCAGTTTTGCAGGGAGAGGGGGAAAACAGAGAGAGGAGCAATTACAGGGCAGCAGACAGGTGCTTTTGCAGTAGCTAAAGACACCACGGAGCAGCTTCAGGACTGTCAGGGAGGGGGTGGCTAGTGGTCCATATCGGTACAATGGCATACGTACAAGAAGGTTTCAGGTCCTACTGAAGAGTTTTAAGAAGTTAAGGAATAGATTAAAAAGTAGAGTAAAGCCCTGGTTATACTGCTATGCTATAGGTATTTCATTTAGTAGCTTTCTGTTAAAGCTGTGTGTCTTGCTACTAGAATGTTTTGGTTTCAGTTAAAGGTAATGAGGCATGTTAGTCAACTTAGGAATGTGGTGTCAGCCAATCAGGATGTTGGAATTGGGAGACTGTTCTAGAGATAGCTGGGCAGAGAGAGATTTGTGATGGACACTGGTGGGGTTTGTGGTCTTTTGGCAGGAGATGTGGACGAGAGGAGACGGCAGTAAGATTCAATTTGATGGGAAGACATGATTACAAGGAGCATTTCACAAGATGAAGGAGTCCAAGATGGGAAGCTCTACTGGTGATTGGTGATGAGAATTCAGAGCCGTAAGTAATGATTATACCCAACTTTTGGAAGACACAAGCTCCAATGGTCATTTAGACTGGTTTAACTGTAAAGGGCTTTTTTAGTTTTTTTCCTTCTTGTACTAATTGTTTGATAAAGCTGAAATCAGTAAATATACTTTTGTTGTAATTTTATGTGGTGTATGATCTGTTATTTCTTGCTGACTGAAAACTCTATGGGCAGTATTTACAATGCACTTGCTCAAATTGAGGTTTCTTTAATTGGATGTTCCTGTTTGGTTGAACCCCAAATCATACCAACCCTAGACGTATATTGTTTGTAAAAGGCAACCGTTCATCACTGAATCACATGGCTTTTAGCAGAGTTCACTATTCAGCCAAGTTTACAGAGGGAGTTACAGTAGGAATCTTTGGATGAGTAAAGAAAGGAGAAGGTAATGCAGGTGAAGAAGTTGGTAGGTTGGCCCAAACCTGTTATCTAAGTTAGCCCTTAACTCATCTAAATGGGAAAATTAACAAGGCAGCAAAACCCAAGCAGACCCAACCCAAGCCAACTCAAATCAGAGTGTAATATAAACACAGATACCACAAAGAACACTGGCATAAGATGAAACATGAGAAAATACTACGAAATGCCTTGTTCTGATAGGAACCCTATACCTCAAACAACTTTGACACTTAACTACTAGCATCTTTCCATGCCTACACTGGCAATAAATACTATTTGCAGTTAGTTTCCTTGCTTTATTCTGTAACAGTATATAATATCACTTTTTCTTTAACACTATATAATTTTAAAAGAACGCACCATGGAAAGAGGATGTACTTGAACTTTGGAAAAACATTAGGATAGATAAATCACCAGGGTCAGACGGGAGACACCCCACGTTAGCAAGGAAAGATTGCTAGGCCCTTGTCAATGAGCTTTGCATCCTCACGGGCCACAGGAGTAGCATCAGATAATTGGGGGATGGCAAATGTTATTCTTTTGTTCAAAAAAGGGAGTAGGGATAACCCTGGGATGCCCTGACCAATCAAGTTGTAAAATTTGTGGCAGCTGTACAGTGCAATACGTAAAAATTTACTGTAAGTTACAAAAAATGCAAAATTAATAAATTAAGATGGCATGATCAGCCATCTTATAAAGTATTCAGACAGGTTAAAAGGACCATCTGCTTCCATTTCACATTCTTAATCCTTAAGACAGCATACTTTATTTTTCAATTATGAATAAATTCATGAAACAATCCTGCTGTTTTTAAAACTTATTTAGAGATACAACACAATAACCTTTCCAGCCCAAATCAAAGTAAACTTATTGTCAAAGTACATAAACAAGAGAAAATCTGCAGATGCTGGAAATCCGAGCAACACACACAAAATGCTGGAGGAAATCAGCAGGTAAGGCTGCATCTGTGAAAAAAAGTACAGTCGATGTTTCAGGCCGAGATCCTTCGGCAGGACTGAAGGTACAAAAATGAGTAGATTTAGAAGGAGGGGGAAGGTGAGAGAGAAACCAGGAGGGGGAGGGATGAGGTAAAGAGCTGGGAAGTTGATTAGTGAAAAAGATATGGGGTTGGAGAAGAGGGGAGTCTGATGGAACAGGACAGGTGGCCATGGAAGAAAGAAAAGGGGGGAGGAGCACCAGAGGGAGGCAATGGATGGGCAAGGAGATAAGGTGAGAGAGGGAAAAGGGGATGGGGAATGGTGAAGAAGCGGGGGGGATTACTAGAGGTTCAAGAAATCGATGTTCATGCCATCAGGTTAGAGGCTACCCGGATGGAATACATAGTGTTGTTCCTCCAACCTGAGTGTGGCTACATCATGACAGATAGACACGTCAGAATGGGAATTAAAATGGGTGACCACTGGGAGATCCCGCTTTATCCTGCCCCACTGAACTCAAATCTGCATACTTTCACTGTTTTATTCCCCCTAATTTAGTCCATTCCTACCTCCATCCCCCACCAGGAAGGCCTCAAAGCTCTCTATTTCTTTCTGCACAGCAGACCCAACCAGTTCCCTCCACCACCACTCTCCTCCACACAGCGGAGCTTGTCTTCACTCTAAATAATTTCTCCTTTGGCTCCTCCCACTTCCTTCAAACAGAAGGTGTAGTCATGGGCACTCACATGGGTCCCAGCTCTGCCAGCTTGTTTGTCAGCTATGTGGAACAGTCTATGTTCCAAGCCTACACTGGTGACGGTCCCGCACTTCTCCTACGTTGGTTTGAGGGTCGGCACAACATTGTGGGCCAAAGGGCCTGTCATGTGCTGTACTATTCTATGTTCTATATCGACAACTGTATTGGTGCTGCTTCCACCCTGCCCTCAAATTCACCTGGTCCATTTCCAACACTTCCCTTCCCTTTCTCAATCTTACTGTCTCTACCTCCGGAGACAGCTTTGTCTATTACAAACCCACGGACTCTCACAGCTACCTAGACTATACCTCCTCCCAACCTGTAAAAACACCATCCCCTTCTCTCAATTTCTCCATCTGCTCATTCTAGAATGAAGGAGATGTCCTCCTTCTTCAGAGAAAGAGGCTTCCCTTCCTTCAGCACAACGCTGCCCTCAACCGCATTCCATGCACGTCTGCTCTCACCCCATCCTCCAGCCACCCTACCAGGGATAGGGTTTCTCTCGTCCTCACCTACCACCCCACCAGTCTCCGCATCCAGCACATAATTCTCCACAACTTCTTCCATCTCCGACAGGATTCCAACACCAAACACATCTTTCCCTCGCCCCACCCCCACTTTCTGCTTTCCACAGGGATCACTCCCTACATGACTCCCTTTCCCATTTGTCCCTTCCCCCCAGATATCCCTCCTGGCACTTATCCTTGCAAGCGGAACAAGTGCTACATCTGCCCTTACACCCCTCCCTCATAGAAACATAGAAAACCTACAGCACAATACAGGCCCTTCAGCCCACAAAGTTGTGCTGAACATGTCCCTACCTTAGAAATTACTAGGCTTACCTATAGCCCTCTATTTTACTAAGCTCAATGTACCTATTCAAAAGTCTCTTAAAAGACCCTATCGTATCCACCTCCACCATGGTTGCCGGCAGCCCATTCCACACACTCACCACTCTCAGAGTAAAAAACTTACCCCTGACATCCCCTCTATACCTACTCCCCAGCACCTTCAACCTGTGTCCTCTTGTGGCAACCATTTCAGCCCTGGGAAAAAGCCTCTGACTATCCACACGATCAATGTCTCTCATCATCTTGTACACCTCAACCAGGTCACCTCTCATCCCCAATCGCTCCAAGGAGAAAAGGCCGCGATCATTCAACCTATTCTCATAAGGCATTCTCCCCAATCCAGGCAACATCCTTGTAAATCTCAACACAAAAATACAAAAATACAACTGCAGATGCTGTGGATCAAAGAATACGTACACAATGCTGGAAGAACTCAGCAGGTCAGGCAGCATCCGTGAGAAAAGAGTAACCAACGTTTCGGGCTGAGACCCTTCATCAGGAATGGGGGGGGGGAGAGAGGGCTGAAGCCCAGTAATAGAGATAGGGGAGGGGTAGGGTCTAGAGGCGCCAGGTGGAAAACCAATCAGAGGAAAGATAAAGGGGGAGGGGATAAGCATGAACGAACTGTAGAGATAAAGAAGCAGAAAGTTGAAAGGGGAGAGAGGCAGAAAGGGACCTGGGATAGGGGGAGGGAATTACCGGAAATTGGAGGTGTGGGTGTGGGGTGAAGAAGTCGGTTGAGTAGGGGTGAAGGAATCGGTTGAGTGGGGGTGTGAGGTGAAGGAATCGGTTGAGTTGGTGTGAAGCAGTTGGTTGAGTGGGGTTGTGGGGGTGAAGGAGTCAGTAGAGTGGGAGGGTGGGGTGAAGGATTCGGTTCAGTGGGGGTGAAGGAATCGGTTGAGTTGGTGTGAAGGAGTTGGTTGAGTGGGGCTGTGGGGGTGAAGGAGTTGGGTGAGTGGGGGTGAAGGGGTGGGTTGAGTGGGGGTGAAGGAATTGGATGAGTGGGTGTGAAGGAGTCAGTTGAGTGGGGGTGAAGGAATCGGTTGAGTGGGGGTGTGCAGTGAAGGAATCGGTTGAGTGGGGGTGAAGGGGTGGGTTGAGTGAGGGTGAAGTTGGTTGAGTGGGGGTGAAGGGGTGGGTTGAGTGGGGGTGTGGGGTGAAGGATTGGGTTGAGTGGGGGTGAAGGGGTGGGTTGAGTGGGGGTGAAGGATTGGGTTGAGTGGTGGTGTGGGGGTGAAGGGGTCGGTTGAGTGGGGGTGAAGGAATCCGTTGAGTGGGGGTGCGGGGGTGAAGGGGTTGGTTGAGTGGGGGGTGAAGGATTGGGTTGAGTGGTGGTGTGGGGTGAAGGGGTGGGTTGAGTGGGGGTGAAGGATTGGGTTGAGTGGTGGTGTGGGGTGAAGGGGTGGGTTGAGTGGGGTTGGAGTTGGTTGAGTGGGGCTGTGGGGGTGAAGGAGTCGGTTGAGTGGGGGTGAAGGAGTTGGTTGAGTGGGGCTGTGGGGGTGAAGGAGTCGGTTGAGTGGGGGCGTGGGTGTGAAGGAGTCGGTTGAGTGAGGGTGAAGGATTGGGTTGAGTGGGGGTGCAGGGGTGAAGGAATCGGTTGAGTGGGGGCGTGGGGGTGAAGGTGTCGGTTGAGTGGGGGTGAAGGAATCGGTTGAGTGGGGGTGTGGGGGTGAAGGAGTTGGTTGAGTGGGGCTGTGGGGGTGAAGGAGTTGGGTGAGTGGGGTGAAGGAGTCGGTTGAGTGGGGGGTGTGGTGAAGCAGTTGGTTGAGTGGGGTTGTGGGGGTGAAGGAGTCAGCAGAGTGCGAGGGTGGGGTGAAGGAGTCGGTTGAGTGAGGGAGGAGTTGGTTGAGTGGGGCTGTGGGGGTGAAGGAGTCAGTTGAGTGGGGGGTGAAGGATTGGGTTGAGTGGTGGTGTGGGGTGAAGGGGTGGGTTGAGTGGGGGTGGAGTTGGTTGAGTGGGGGTGAAGGAGTCGGTTGAGTGGGGGTGAAGGATTGGGTTGAGTGGGGGTGCAGGGGTGAAGGAATCGTTTGAGTGGGGGTGAAGGAGTCGGTTGAGTGGGGGCTGGGGGTGAAGGAGTCGGTTGAGTGGGGGTGAAGGGTTTGTTTGAGTGGGGGTGAAGTTGGTTGACTGGGGTTGTGGAGGTGAAGGATTCTGTTGAGTGGGGGGGTGTGGTGAAGCAGTTGGTTGAGTGGGGTTGTGGGGGTGAAGGAGTCAGCAGAGTGCGAGGGTGGGGTGAAGGAGTCGGTTGAGTGAGGGAGGAGTTGGTTGAGTGGGGCTGTGGGGGTGAAGGAGTCAGTTGAGTGGGGGGTGAAGGATTGGGTTGAGTGGTGGTGTGGGGTGAAGGGGTGGGTTGAGTGGGGGTGGAGTTGGTTGAGTGGGGCTGTGGGGGTGAAGGAGTCGGTTGAGTGGGGGTGAAGGATTGGGTTGAGTGGGGGTGCAGGGGTGAAGGAATCATTTGAGTGGGGGTGAAGGAGTCGGTTGAGTGGGGGCTGGGGGTGAAGGAGTCTGTTGAGTGGGGGTGAAGGGGTTGTTTGAGTGGGGGTGGAGTTGGTTGAGTGGGGCTGTGGGGTTGAAGTTGGTTGAGTGGAGCTGTGGGCGTGAAGGAGTCGGTTGAGTGGGGGTGTGGGGTGAAGGAGTTGGTTGAGTGTGGGTGTGGGGGTGAAGGAGTCAGTTGAGTGTGGGTGAAGGAATCGGTTGATTGGGGGTGCGGGGGTGAAGGGTTTGGCTGAGTGGGGGTTGAAGGAATCGGTTGAGTGGGGGTGTGGGGTGAAGGAGTTGGTTGAGTGGGGGTGTGGGGGTGAAGGAATTGGTTGAGTGGGGGTGTGGTGGTGAAGGAGTCGGTTGAGTGGGGGTGAAGGATTCTGTTGAGTGGGGGTGAAGGGTTGGGTTGAGTGGGGGTGGAGTTGGTTGAGTGGGGCTGTGGGGGTGAAGGAATCGGTTGAGTGGGGGTGTGCAGTGAAGGAGTCGGTTGAGTGGGGGTGAAGGAGTCAGTTGAGTGGGGGTGAAGGATTGGGTTGAGTGGGGGTGTGGGGCTGAAGGAATTGGTTGAGTGGGGGTGAAGGAGTCGGTTGAGTGGGGGCTGTGGGGGTGAAGGAGTCGGTTGAGTGGGGGTGCAGGGGTGAAGGAATCAGTTGAGTGGGGGTGAAGGAGTCGGTTGAGTGGGGGCGTGGGGGTGAAGGAGTCGGTTGAGTGGGGGTGAAGTGTTGGGTTGATTGGGGGTGGAGTTGGTTGAGTGGGGCTGTGGGGGTGAAGGAGTCGGTTGAGTGGGGGTTAAGGATTGGGTTGAGTGGGGGCGTGGGGGCATGGGGGTGAAGGAGTCAGTTGAGTGGGGGTGAAGTTGGTTGAGTGGGGTTGTGGAGGTGAAGGATTCTGTTGAGTGGGGGGGGTGTGGTGAAGCAGTTGGTTGAGTGGGGTTGTGGGGGTGAAGGAGTCAGTTGGGTGGGGGTGAAGGAATCGGTTGTGTGGGGGTGCGGGGGTGAAGGGGTTGGTTGAGTGGGTGTGAAGGATTGGGTTGAGTGGGGGTGTGGGGTGAAGGGGTGGGTTGAGTGGGGTTGGAGTTGGTTGAGTGGGGCTGTGGGGGTGAAGGAGTCAGTTGAGTGGGGGTGAAGGATTGGGTTGAGTGGGGGTGCAGGGGTGAAGGAATCAGTTGAGTGGGGGTGAAGGAGTCGGTTGAGTGGGGGCGTGGGGGTGAAGGAATCGGTTGAGTGGGGATGCGGGGGTGAAGGGGTTGGTTGAGTGGGGGTGAAGGATTGGGTTGAGTGGTGGTGTGGGGTGAAGGGGTGGTTTGTGTGGGGTTGGAGTTGGTTGAGTGGGGCTGTGGGGGTGAAGGAGTCGGTTGAGTGGGGGTGAAGGATTGGGTTGAGTGGGGGTGCAGGGGTGAAGGAATCGGTTGAGTGGGGGTGAAGGAGTCGGTTGAGTGGGGGCATGGGGGTGAAGGAGTCGGTTGAGTGGGGGTGAAGTGTTGGGTTGAGTGGGGGCGTGGGTGTGAAGGAGTCGGTTGAGTTGGGGTGAAGTGTTGGGTTGAGTGGGGGTGAAGGATTGGGTTGAGTGGGGTTGTGGAGGTGAAGTAGTCGGTTGAGTGGGGGTGACGGAATCGGTTGAGAGGGGGTGTTTTGGTGAAGGAGTCAGTTAAATGGGGGTGTGGGGGTAAAGGACCGGGTTGAATGGAGTTGTTGACGTAGTGTGGTGGGGGGTGTATGTGTGATGTAGCCTGAATGTAGTTTAGTGATGTGGTGGCGTTGGGACTATCGATGTACAAGTGTGGATGTAGCCTGTGTGATGTGGTGCGGTGGAGTGTAATGATTTGGGTGGGTCGGCCTCGGGGCGGAGGGTGGTAGGCGGTCACTCCACCCTCCGAGCCTCCCGAGGCTGAGCCCCGCCCAGCAGCGAGGCGGGCGCTGGACCCGGCGCGGAACGTAAGCAGGACGCGGGCTGCGGGCTGCGGGCGTGAGGCGGCCGCTCGCCGTGATGTCGCCTCGGACCTTGGCCGTGGTCGTTCTGTCCGTCGCGCTCGGGCTGTTCTTTGTCTTCATGGGGACTGTCAAACTGACGCCGCGCCTCAGCAGGGATGCGTTCAGTGAGATGGTAAGTGAGGGAGGGGGTGCGCCGGCATCATCGAGCTCCGAGATTGGGGCCGCGGGCATCGGCCTCTAGATTTGGGGCCGCGGGAACCAGTGATTGGGGCTGCTGACACTGGGCTCGGGTACCGAGGCCGTCACCGGGCCGCGGGCTCAGGGCGATCTGCTGGTCTCCGGCCTGCGAGCTGTTTATGTGGGAGCCGGGGTTAGAGAACGCATCAGAAAGCCTCACACGCTCATTACTGCGGCGGCTTCGGAGAAGTGCACACTCGGATACCGCCTTGCAAACGTGCAGTTTGTACCCCAGCACATCGCACACACTCATGCAGGAGCACCGCTCGCTCAGTTTCAGCACCGCAGTCGGTGGACAGTGCACTCGGCAGCCTGGGGGCGGCTCCTAACATCCGGCTCACTCTCAAACACACCTGAACCCCGGGGAACTGTGTGAGATACTCAAGAAAAGGCAATCACAAATGCGTTGGGGCTTTGGTAAGAGTCACAGAGTTTAGGAAATCTGCTAGTTTGGCACCACCTAAGTCAATACTGAGAATTATTGAAGTTCTGTATTTTTTCCTCTTTTTCTTTTGAAGGGGTCTGGGGGTAAGTTTTTTTTCCACAGAGAGGAATTGATATTTGGAACGCTGCCAGAGGAGGTAGTGGAATCAAATTATTTATTATGTATGAGGCATTTATAGGCTCAACAGAGATGAGAAGGGATATCTTTCGCCATGGGTAGTGAATGGGTGGAAGTCATTGCCACAGACAGCTGTGCAGGCCGATAGGCTCTTGATTAGAAAGGGCATCAAAGATTACAGGGAGAAGGCAGGAGAATGGGTTTGACAGGAATAACAAATCAGCCATGATCGAATGGCAGAGCAGACTTGATGGGCCAAATGGCCTAATTCTACTCTATGTCTTATTGTCTTTATTCAAGCACGTGCATTACACAATAGGGAAGGCAGAGAAGGAAATTGCCTAATGCAGACAAATAGGATTAGTATAGGTGGGCAAAACAGTCAGCTGGGCTCAGAGGCCAGTTTCTGTGCTCAACTCCATGCCACCAAACGACTTGAGCGTTGCCACATTCATCCAAGCAACAGAGATGACTCTGTCATGTTTCTAACTTGTACCTTGATGGATAGACCATGGGAATGAGTCACCAGGAGGGTTTGGGAAGGTCCCCTGATCTGATAGCCACAGAAATTAAGTTTCTAAATCTGAGGATGGGGATGTAGGGTCAAGGAGATGTAGATATCAGTATCGGTTTGGTCTTGGTTTGGCATTTTGCTCACGTGTGAGGTACAGTGAAAAGAATGTCTCTTATACTGTTCACACAGATCATTGTGATGGAACAAGTAAAACAATAAAATTGCAGAATAAAGTCTTGCAGCTACAGGAAAGAGCAGTGTGGTACACAATAAGGTACGAGGTTGCAACCAGGTAGATTATGAGGTTAAGAATCCATCTTATTGTACGAAGGAACCATTCAATCATCTTACTGCAGTGGGGTAGAAGCTGTCCTTGATCCTGGTGGTTTGTGCTTTCAGGCATCGTGAAGAGAGAATGTCTTGGAGATGGTTGTTGCCTCTATTTCACTGGGCGCATGTCAGTTCCTGTGTCAATATTGCACAGGTCCTAGGAACACCACTTTGTCTGAGAGTGACGAGTCATGGAATTGCCAGCACGCATCCCACCTGGTGATGAAGGTTGAGGCGAAGCAGCAATGCGAGGAAGGCAGGCAGTTTTGTCCTGACACTGAGATTTCCCCTCAGAAACCAGTCTTTTTCCTTTGGTGTTTGCAGATCTCAGTTTCACCCGAGGCAGCCTGGGGTCAGGGCAACTGGCTGTACTCCCACCACCCTCTGCTGTGCCAGGGACTGACAGCAAACAATGCCTTGCCACCTTGTTGCCTGCTAGGGACCTCGTGCAACCCACAGCCTCCCCCACCCTCCGGGTCAGTGGCCGAGGGAGAAGCTGTAATGAGGGCTGGTTCAGAAGGCACCAATCACCCCTACCCCCAAGCTGATATGTGGGGCTTTTGACCACACTCTGGTACAGTGAGTAAGAACTTTGCTGGAGAGTGGCACCACCTTTCTGTGTGTCAACAGACTGCACGGCTCTGTTGAGTGTGACTTAAACTGCTGTCTCCACCTTTCTTTGAACAACTCTCCTCAATCCAGAGCTTAGTAATAAATTCAAAGGTGGTCGCTATAAATATAATACTAACTTGGCCCCTTTAGCACTATCATTCCTTTTCTTTTATCGATTTATCTAATCTACCTATTGAGATGTAGCGCAGAATACGCTCTTCCAATCCGCTATCATGATGTTCCATTCTCCCGCAACGCCACAGTCGGCATGGAATCAGCCTGTCCACAGGGCCTCACCCCGAAGGTACACATCTTCCAGGCTGCACCCTTGGGATATCAAAAAATGGCCGGTTGGTGAGCTGCAGGAGTGGGGACCATCACCATAAAGAACCACAGTTTGAGAGCAGCTGTAGATCATGGACTCCAACAGAGCCCCATCAGAGAAGAAACTAAAGCTGTTTGGTAGATTAGCTCAAAGAGGCCACCCTCTGGCGACGCCTTAGCTCCGCATCCTACTGTGGCCAATCACTTTGCTACATCCAGTCTATCATTTGATTCTGATGGGATGTGAAATGAATAGAATTGGCTGACAACCTACTTCTGTGTTGGTGGGATCTCAGGCAGAAGGTCACTTGACACTTCTGGCTGAAGATGGGGATTATTCTCAAGGTTTGGGACTAACACAGCTTCAAGGTGAAGTGAAAAAAAGGAGATATCTAAAGGAGAGGTGCTAACCATAGAACCATAGAACATTACAGCACAGAAACAGGCCTTTTGGCCCTTCTTGGCTGTGCTGAACCATTTTTCTGCCTAGTCCCACCAACCTGCACCTGGGCCATATCCCTCCATACACCTCTCATCCATGTACCTGTCTAAGTTTTTCTTAAATGTTGAAAGTGAGCCCACACTTACCACTTTACCTGGCAGCTCATTCCACACTCCCACCACTCTCTGTGAAGAAGCGCCCCCTAATGTTCCCTTTAAACTTTTCCCCCTTCACCCTTAACCCATGTCCTCTGGTTTTTTTCTCCCCTAGCCTCAGTGGAAAAAGCCTGCTTGCATTCACTCTATCTATACCCGTCATAATTTTATATATCTCTATCAAATCTCCCCTCATTCTTCTACACTCCAGGGAATAAAGTCCTAACCTATTCAACCTTTCTCTGTAACTCAGTTTCTCAAATCCTGGCAACATCCTTGTAAACCTTCTCTGCACTCTTTCAACATTATTAATATCCTTCCTGTAATTTGGTGACCAAAACTGCACACAATACTCCAAATTCTGCCTCACCAATGCCCTATACAACCTCACCATAACATTCCAACTCTTATACTCAATACTTTGATTTATAAAGGCCAATGTACCAAAAGCTCTCCTTACTACCCTATCTACCTGTGACACCACTTTTAGGGAATTTTGTATCTGTATTCCCAGATCCCTCTGTTCTATTGCACTCCTCAGTGCCCTACCATTTACCTTGTATGTTCTACCTTGGTTTGACCTTCCAAGTGCAATACCTCACACTTGTCTGTATTAAACTCCATCTGCCATTTTCAGCCCATTTTTCCAGCTGGTCCAAATCCCTCTGCAAGCTTTGAAAACCTTCCTCACTGTCCACTACACCTCCAATCTTTGTATCATCATCAAATTTGCTAATCCAATTTACCACATTATCATACAGATCATTGATATAGATGACAAATAACAATGGACCCAGCAGTGATCCCTGTGGCACACCACTAGTCACTCCTCCACTCAGAGTAGAATCCTCCACTACCACTCTCTGACTTCTCCCATTGAGCCAATGTCTAATCCAATTTACTACCTCACCATGTATACCTAGCAACTGAATCTTCCTAACTAACCTCCCATGCGGGACCTTGTCAAAGGCCTTACTGAAGTCCATGTATACAACATCCACTGTCTTCCCTTCATCCACTTTCCTGGTAACTTCCTCGAAAAACTCTAATAGATTGGTTAAACATGACTTACCATGCACAAAGCCATACTGACGTTTTCTAATAAGTCCCTGTCTATCCAAATACTTGTAGATCCTATCTCTTAGTACTCCTTCCAATAATTTATCTCTTAGTACTCCTTCCAATAATTTATCTCTTAGTACTCCTTCCAATAATTTACCTACTACCAGCGTCAAACTTACCGGCCTATAATTTCCATGATTATAGTTATCAAAGCTCATTCCAAAGTATTGAGTATAAATCAAAGTATTGAGTTAGAACTTAATTCTAACATGTCAAAGCTGTAGAATTAGTTGCAAGCTGAACAGCAGAAGCAGCATGTCTAGGAAATCCCACAACTCCAGGATCAGACCAGAACTCTGTAGTCCTGCTGCTTCTGGTTATGAATGATGACTGACCATGAACAGGTAAAGGAGATACTAAGGACAGGCCCAGTGTGTGAGGGAGAGCGAGCTGATCCTGGTTGAAATCAAATGAAGTCCACCAGTTTCTTTATTTGCAGGCATCCGGTTGAAGTGAGAAGAGGAAAAGAATGAGAACAGAAAGGGTGAGAGGGAGGGAGGAAGAGAGAATAAGTGTAGAAGAGTGGTAAAATAAGAAGGAAGATGCTGTGCAGTCTGCATACAGTCAAAGTGCAGAGATGTGTTCTCCATTGAGATCGTGGCTCAGACTTAGTTGTTTTTTAATCAAAGAACAGCCAGAGTCGAGGCCTCTGCTCCACACTGGAAAGGCCAGTGATGTGGATGGATGACAAAAAATACCCCAGGTCATCTGGACCCAGGTTGGATGTCCATGCGAACAGGAAGCACGAGGGCCAGTGAGTCGGTGAGCCTGGAGTTCGGGGTTGTGTCGTCGACCAGTCCGTGGGTTGACACCATAGATCAATGCCTGGAGGCTGAAGCCCAGAGGCCAGTTCTGGAGTTGGTGGACTGTCCATGTATGTGGGAGGTGTGAAGGAGGAAAGGGGCTTTTTTTGGCTGTTATTTCTTTGCTTATTATGTTCTGCTTTGTTGTGTTGGTGTTGATCTGCCAAGCATCGTTTGCAAGCTATATTGGCACCGAAGGTTTGCTCGGGCTGCATGGAGAGGTTTAAACTAGATTTGCAAGGGGATGGGAACCAGTGTGACAGAACAGATAGAGGAAAGGTTGTGGAGACAGATGTTTAGACCTCAGACAAAGTCAGGAATCAAAAGGTTGAGTATGGTGTGACTAGTGTCCTGAATAGACTAATATCTATTTCAATGCAAAAAATAATGTAGGAAAGGCAGATAAGCTCAAAACATGGATTAACAGATGAAATTATGATATTGTAGCTATTAGTGATACTTAGTTACAGGAGGGACAGAACTGGAAACTCAATCTTGTTTTAGATGCAACAGAGCGGAAGGGATTAAAAGTGAAGGGTTACTAACCAGGGAAAATGTCATGGCAGTTTTCAGTCAGGACATACTCGAGAACTTGTCTAGTGAGGGTTTATGGATGTAACTGAAGAATAAGAAAGGTATGACCACATTCATGGGCCATATTATAGTCCACCCAACAGTCGGCATGATTTAGAGGACAAATTTGTAAGAGAGATTGCAGACTGTTGCAAGAAACATGAGGTTATTATAGGTGATTTTAACTTTCTACATCTCGATTGGAACTCCCATACTGTAAAAGGGCAGGATGGGGTAGAGTTTGTCAAATGTGTACAGGAAAGTTTCCTTAATCAGTTCTAAGAAGTCCCATCAAGAGAGTGTGCAATAATCTACTATTCTGTAGTGTATCTTAAAAAATAAATAAAGTAAATATGGAAAAATGATATGTTTGATCACAGGTTGAGATTCTAAATTGGAGAAAGGCCAATTTTGATGGTGTCAGAAAGGATCTGGCAAGTGTGGCTGTTTTCTGGCAAATGTCTACTTGGTATACAAGGTGTTCCCTCGAAAGGCCGAATGGTCTACTTCTGCACCTATTGTCTTTGGAAGGAAAGTGTAGAAACAGCCAGGGCCCTCGCAGAGACATTCATATCATCCTTAGTGACAGGTGAGGTACTAGAGGATTGGTGGATAACCAGTATTGTTCTGCTGTTTAAGAAAAGCCCTAAAAATAAACCAGGATAAACTATAGGCCAGTGAGCCTGACATCAATAGTGGGAAGGTTATTGGAAGCTATTCTAAGGGACCAGATATATGGATATTTGGATAGATTTGGACCTATTAGGGATAGCCAATCCTATAGGATTTTTCAAGGAAGTTACCAGGAAGATTGATGAAGGCAAGACAGTGGATGTTGTCCACATGGACAAGGTCCCACATGGGAGGTTGGTCAAGGTAAGTTCAGTCGATTGGCATTCAAGATGAGGAGGTAAATTGGATTTGACATTGGCTTTCTGTGGGAGAAGCCAGAGAGCAGTAGTAGATGGTTACCTCTCTGGCTGGAAGCCTGTGACTAGTGGAATGCAGCAGGGATTGGTGCTGGGACGTTGTTGTTTGTCATCTGTATCAATAATCTGAATGATAATGTGGTTAAGTGGATCGGTAAATTTGTGAATGATACCAAGATTGGGGGTGTAGTGGACAGTGAGGAAGACTGTCAAAACTTACAGCGAGATCAAAGCTTACACATTGAATGGTAGACATCTGAAGAGACAAGTCATCAAAGTTTCAAAGCTAAATATTGCAAACAGAGAATAGGTAAATGGAATCCTTGTCTTTGAATCTAGAGAACAAAAGGGTTAAACTTACGTAGAAAGCTCAGTCCTGTGAATGGTCTGCAGAAGGGTGCACAGTGTAGATTTACTAGAATGATGCCGGGACTCTGGGTTAAATTACAAGATGAGATCACGTTAAGTAAGGCTTTGTTTCCTGGAACTTAGAAGAATAATTTGAGCCATGTTTCAGGATGCTAAGGGAAAGCAAATCAATTGAAACCAAACTGCTCCTTCTCTCTAGAGAATTTAGGTGGGGTGGGGTGGGGGGGTTGTTACATTAATAGCCAGAGCCAGGCTGCATATGGAAGTGGGGTTTTGGGCACATTTCTATATGCAGAACTTGGTGTTAATTCTGAAGTGTGTAAGAATCGGAATTAATGCCTGTAGTTAAAATTTTAAATGTGTGATTGATTAACTCCTGATAAGGATTCTAATGAAATAATGGGTTTTCATGCTCCTGTTGCAGAGTTAGGATTCAAGAAATTCTGAAGCTGGAGTCGCGTACAGACCAGGTTGAATAAGGATAGCTAATTAAAGATACTAACTTTTAATTCCAGGTTATATGTATTAATTCCTCAGCTGTTGAGATAGGATTTGAACTCATGTCCCTAGATTATTAGTCCAAGTCTCTATAGACCACAGGACCATAAGAAATAGGATCAGAATTAGGCCATTTGGCCCATTGAGTGCTCAATCATGGCAGGTCCTTGTTTCCCTCCTCAGCTCCACTCCCTGGCCTTCTCCCCATGACTTTTGAAGCCATGTCCAATCAAGAACCTATCAATCTCTGCCTTAAATACATCCAATGATCTGGCCTCCACAGCTTCCTGTGGTAACAAATTTCACAAATTCACCACCCTCTGGCTAAAGAAATTTCTCCACATCTCTGTTTTAAATGGACACCCCTCTATCCTGATGCTGTGCCCTCTTGTCCTCGACTCTCCCACCATGGGAAACATCCTTTCCACTTCTACTCTGTCTAGGCCTTTCAGCATTTGAAAGGTTTCAATGAGATCCCCCCTCATCCTTCTGAATTCCAGACCCAGAGATATCAAGCTTTCCTCATATGATAACCCTTTCATTCCTGGAATCACCTCTGAACCCTCTCCAATGGCAGCACATCTGTTCTTAGATGAGAAGCCCAAAACTGTTCCCAATACTCAAGGTTAGGTCTCACCAGTGCCTTATAAAACCTCAGCATCAATCCTTGAAATGAATGCTAACATGGCATTTGCCTTTTTCACCACCTGCGAGTTAACCTTTAGGGTGTTCTGCACAAGGACTCCCAAGTCCCTTTGCATCTCAGATTTTTGTATTTTCTCCCCATTTAGAAAATAATCTGCACATTTATTTCTACTACAAAAGTGCATGACCATGCATTTTCCAACATTGTATTTCATTTGCCACTTTCTTGCCCATTCTCCTAATCTGTCTAAGTCCTTCTGCATTCCTCAACACTACCTGCCCCTCCACCAATCTTCATATCATCTGCCAACTTGGAACAAAGACATCTATTCGATCATCTAAATCATTGATATACAGCATAAAAAGAAGCTGTCCCAACACTGACCCCTGCGGAACACCACTTGTCACTGGCAGCCAACCAGATTCTTAAAAGATCCTTTCTTTCCCACTTGCTGCCTCCTACCAATCAGCCAATGCTCTAACTGTGTCAGTAACTTTCCTGTAATACCATGGGCTCATGTGTGGCACCTTGACAAAGGCCTCCTGAAAGTCCAAATATACAACATCCACTGCATCCCCTTTATCTATCCTACTTGTAATCTCCTCAAAGAATTCCAACAGGTTTGTCAGGCAAGATCTTCCTTAAGGAAACCATGTTGACTTTGTCCTATCTTGTCCTGTGTCACCAAGTACTCCATAACCTCCAATTGACTCCAGCATCTTCCCAACCACTGAGGTCAGGCTAACTGGTCTATAATTTCCTCTCGGCTGCCTTCTTAAAGAGTGGAGTGACATTTGCAATTTTTCAGTCCTCTGGCACCAGGCCAGAATCCAATAATTTTTGGAATATCATTACTAATGCCTCCACAATCTCTACCGTTACCTCTTTCAGAACCCTATGGTGCAGTTCATCTGGTCACTTTGGCCAGCTCCTCTCTCGTACCACTGTAATTTCCTTCACTCCTCTGAAATACTGCTATGTCAGACTTTACTCTCTCCCTATCAAATTTCATGTGGAACTCAATCATATTGTGATCAATACCTCCTAAAGGATCTTTTACCTTAAGCTCCCTAATCACTTTCATTCCATAACACTCAATCCAGTATAGTTGATCCCCTAGTAGGCTCAACGACAAGCTTGTTCTAAAAAGCCACCTGTAGGCATTTGACAAACTCACTCTCTTGAGATCCATTACAAACCTGATTTTCCAACTGACCTGCATGTTAAAATCTCCCAGGACTATCATAACATTGCCCTTTTGACACACCTTTTCTATTTCCTGTTGTAATCTGTTTTCCACCTCCTAGCCACTGTTGGGAGGCCTGTATATAACTGCCATCAGAGTCCTTTTACCCTTGCAGTTTCTTAACTCAGCCCACAAGGATTCAACATCTTCTGATCCTATGTCACATCTTTCTACTGATTTGATGACCTTCTTCACCAGCAGAGCCACACCACCCCCTCTGCTGACCTTCCTCTCCCTCTGATACAATGTGTAACCTTGGATAATATTCAGCTCCCAACTACAGCCATCCTTCAGCCACAATTCAGTGATGGCCACAACATCGTACCTGGCAATCTGTAAAAGTGCAACAAGATCATCCACCTTATTTCTTATACTCCATGCATTGAGATATAACACTTTGAGTACTGTATTTGCTATCCTTTTTGATTCTGCATCCCTGATGCACTAATATTCAACCTGCTGGCTGCAATTTTGTCCCATCATCTGCCTGTCCTTCCTGACAGTCTAACTGCAAGCTATCTTTGTTTTTTAACCTTCTGTCCTTTTCTGAGTCCCCTCACTCCGGTTCCCATCCCCTGCCAAATTAGTTTAAACCTTCCCCAACAGCTCTAACAAACCTGCCCGCGAGAATATTGGACCCCTTGGGTAACGTAGTCACTGTATTTCCATTTCCTTATTGGCCACAGTATCACCTTTCCTAAATAAGGAAGCTCAAATGCAAAATTAAGTTTTTTAGAATGACAGGGTGAAACTAAAATGAGGGAAAAAAGAGTGTCTGTGGTAGATGTTGGATGAGGGAGAAGAACAGCTCCAGTCCCAGAGTACTGAATTCTTAACTTTAACTATAGTCTAATGGAAATGTTTGCTGGGATGTGGGTAAGTGCAAACAACGGGACTAAGTATTAAACAACTCTGGATGCATCTTTGAACAACTAATGGCTTCAGTTTTAAATCATTTTGATTGCAGAAAAGAGCATACAAGGAATATGCCAAGGCCCTTCCTGTGTTAAAGAAGATGGGTATCTCCTCGATCCTGCTGCGGAAACTCATCGGGACGCTGGAGGTGACGTGTGGCATTGTCATAACCCTGGTCCCTGGGAGACCCAAGGACGTGGCCAACTTCATCCTGCTGCTGGTTGTTCTAGCTGTGCTCTTCTTCCACCAGCTGGTGGGTGACCCGCTCAGACGTTATGCCCATGCCCTTGTCTTTGGGATCCTGCTCACCTGCCGACTGCTGATCATCAGACAAGCCGATGACAGAGACAAGGAGGTGGTAGCGGGAGCGGCGGTGAAAGAAGCCGATGGGAAGGACGACCCTGAGCAAGAGAAAGGGAAGCTGAAAACCACCTAAAGCAGCTTTCGGAGGATTGGGACTGGGAGCCCTCACCAGCCAGCTGTCATCCCGAGCACACAGAACCTGTTCCCCACTTCAGTCGAGCCTTGCTCAAAGTGACTGAGCATCTGTTGACAGAGAATCTGAGCACTGGCAGGAGTACCTCCCCATGACTGACAGCCAATCCTGATCACACATCAGAGCAGAAACCAGCACCATTGTCATTCTACCAGTGTTCCGCAGCGATTATAAACTCCAAGTTCAGCTCAGCGAGAGGAAGAACTCTGTGCTGAGTGAATAGATTTGAGAAATTTCACCTTTAAACAAGTCCACACCATGTCCTGTGTCTCTCACACATTAGAGTCAAATGGGTTCCCATTCCCACAACCGTGACCATCTCAATAGGCAGCTCCTCCCAACATTTAAGCTGGAAAGCTTCCACACTGAAGCCATTGCAGGAAATTGGAAAGTTCCAAAACAGACAAACACTGAGAGGATGATAGAGAAATCAACAGCATTGTGGGTAGTGGTACCGAGGGATCCACCTCCTGGCTAGCAGGCATGTACAGGGTTGGTCACCAGGCTAGTGATCGTCTTTTCTCCTCTTCCTTCCACTCCCTCATTATCTTTGTCCCGTTGCCCCCTTCCCCTCTCCCACCTTAACCTTTACCACCCTCCCTAACCCCCTTCCTCCCTCTACCACCCCTTTTCCCCTCTCCTACCCAACCACTTCCCCTGATTGACACTACCGTCTTCCCCCACACAGCTCCTTTTCCCTCTCCCATTCCACCCTTCCTCTCTCCAGTACCTTCTCCAATTACCTTTCCTATTGTTCCTGGTATGGGTCTCCAACATCTCTTTCTCCCACACACCAGAATTACGTGTAATTCCCACAGCACCACCTCCTTCATTCCTGAACCCATTTGAGGAGGGCAGACTTGTGGCCATCAGTACAGGCTCTGTGCTCCTCCACAACCACTGGCACTGATCATTAAATGTAGGTTAGTTACAGGATAAGATGGCAAGGACTGTATCCGAGGTTCCTGGAGAAATGTCCTCACTGGGTGAGCTAAGCAGGCCAAGACCTCTTTACCTGATGTGCGGCGTGATAGTTCTGTTGTCAAGCTCTGCTGTTGACTTCGATGCATGTCTTAGTCGCATTTCCGCTTTTTTTGTTAATTGCATCTCAGTTGTAACCACGGTTTCTGAAAATAAACCTCAATTACACTTTCAAGAGCAGGCCCTCTCTTGTCTTTTTATTGTTCTGTTGTAAGAATTCCACTGAAAAGCCCCATGTAGCTCACTGTAGGTTAATGTCTGGATGTGAAAACCTTTGTGTTTGTTCTGAAAATTGTATCCACTACTATAGTTCAACAGTTGCGATACAAATCAGTCATTTCCAGAACAAGTTACCCATCCCTTGTTGCCAGGAAATTGCTTTAATTTATCACTCAATAGAGGCTGCACATTCTCAAATGCTTAGAGCAGCTAGGAAGGACCATGCTTAGAGGAGTTGATGGAGTGTTTTAAAGAGGACGCTAATGATGTGGTGCAATGCCTTTTCATTGTATTTGTCAGCTTCCAGAAACATCTGAAGAAGTCCCTCCTCAGAGATTTAAGTAAATTTGCTTTTGCAATCTAAGATGAATTCTTGACCTAAATGTGAATTAGGTTAAACAGCAATAGACAGGGTAGGGTATGTACTTTAATTGATAAGATCCAACTAGTGCGATCAAACATTCATAAATATCCGAGAGTCATTGCTATACATTTATCTCAGTGATACTAAGGTAGATAATGTCAGCAGTTTGGTTTAAGATAATAAATTACTGATAAATCACTGGCAAATGGAAGTCAATATGAGCCAATGTGTGGCCACCCAAATAGAACATTAACCGATTGTTGAGAGAAATGACAATTACACAGAGTCTGGAGCCTGTGCTGCCATTCCATAAAGTGTGTCTCCTTAAATGCAAAGACTTCTTTTCTCCTATTTTTGCTACCAACGAGGAAAATTTCACATTTACTTACAATATGTTCCTTCTACTCTCTTCGGTAATTTAACTAACCTGTCATTGTCTCCCCTAACACAAGAGAATGGGGGAAATAGTAGGCTCCTCAAACCCTCCAGCATGCCCCACCATTCAATATGATTATGAATTGACTTTATTTCTTACAGCCTTCACATACATGAGGGGTAAAAATCTTTATATTACGTCTCCGTCGAAATGTGCCATGTGCAATCATAGTAATTTATAATAAATAGAACAGTCAATGTAGCATAGAAATACACTCAGATCAGTGTGAGTTAATCTGTCTGATGGCCTGGTGGAAGAAGCTGTCCTGGAGCCTGTTGGTCCTGGCTTTTATGCTGCGGTACCGTTTCCCGGATGGTAGCAGCTGGAATAGATTGTTGGGGACATGATTCAGGACATTTACAATCATTGGGACCTCTTCTGGGGCAGGTGTGACCTGTAGAAAAAGGATGGGTTGCACCTGAATCTGGCGGAGAGGTTTGCAAAGACTGTTGGGGAGCGTTTAAACTAAGATTGCTGCAGAATGGGAACCAAACTGAAGTAATGGAGGAAAGGGAGGGTGGCTCACAAATAGAGAAAGCTTGAAGACAGTGCGAGAGGGAGGATAGGCAGGTGATAGAGAAGGGACACACTCAGACTGATGGTTTGAGATGTGTCTTTTAATGCGAGGAGTATTATGAATAAAGTGATGAGCTTAGAGCGTGGATCAGCACTTGGAGCTATGATGTTGTGGCCATTACAGAGACTTGGATGGTGCAGGGGCAGGAATGGTTACTTCAAGTGCCAGGCTTTAGATATTTCAGAAAGGACAGGGAGGGAGGCAAAAGAGGTGGGGGCGTGGCACTGTTGATCAGAGATAGTGTCATGGTTGCAGAAAAGGAGGAAGTCATGGAGGGATTGTCTACGGAATCTCTGTGGGTGGAAGTTAGGAATAGGAAGGGGTCAATAACTGTACTACTACTACATCCACTCAGGCTTAGGGGGCCGGTGTCGGGCATCCCATAACTCTACTCGGTGTTTTTTATAGACCACCCAGTAGTAACAGGGACATCAAGGAGCAGATAGGGAGACAGATTCTGGAAAGGTGTAATAATAACAGGGTTGTCATTTTGGGGGATTTTAATTTCCCCAATATTGACTGGCATCTCCCTAGAGCGAGGGGTTTAGATGGGTTGGAGTTTGTTAGGTGTGTTCAGGAAGGTTTATATATATAGATAAGCCTACAAGAGGAGATGCTGTACTTGATCTGGTATTGGGAAATGAACCTGGTCAGGTGTCAGATCTCTCAGTGGGAGAGCATTTTGGAGATAGTGATCTCAATTCTATCTCCTTTACCATGGCATTGGAGAGGGATAGGAACAGACAAGTTAGGGAAATGTTTGATTGGAGTAAGGGGAAATATGAGGCTATGAGGCAGGATCTTGGAAGCATAAATTGGAAACAGATGTTCTCAGAGAAATGTATGGAAGAAATGTGGCAAATATTCAGGGGATATTTGTGTGGAGTTCCAATGAGACAAGGAAAGGATGGTTGGGTACAGGAACCATGGTGTACAAAGGCTGTTGTAAATCTAGTCAAGAAGAAAGAAGAGCTTATGAAAGGTTCAAAAAACTAGGTAATGGTGGAGATCTAGAGGACTATACAACTAGTAGGAAGGAGCTTAAGAATGAAATTAGGAGAGCCAGAAGGGGCCATGAGAAGGCCTAGGCAGACAGGATTAAGGAAAATCCTAAGGCATTCTACAAGTATGTGAAGAGCAAGAGGATAAGGCGTGAGAAAATAGGACCAATCAAGTGTGACAGTGGAAAAGTGTGTATGGAACCGGAGGAGATGGCAGAGGTACTTAATGAATACTTTACTTCAGTATTCACTATGGAAAAGGATCTTGGTGATTGTAGTGATGACTTGCAGCAGACTGAAAAGCTTGAGCATGTAGATATTAAGAAAGGGGATGTGCAGGAGCTTTTGGAAAGCATCAAGTTGGATAAGTCACCGGGATTGGATGGGATGTACCCCAGGCTACTGTGGGAGGTGAGGGAGGAGATTGCTGATCCTCTGGTGATCTTTGCGTCATCAATGAGGCCGGGAGAGGTTCTGGAGGGTTGCAGATGTTGTTCCCTTATTCAAGAAAGGGAGTAGGGATAGCCCAGGAAATTATAGACCAGTGAGTCTTATTTCAGTGGTTGTTAAGTTGATGGAGAAAATCCTGAGAGGCAGAATTTATGAGCATTTGGTGAGGCATAATATGATTAGGAATAGTCAGCATGGCTTTGTCAAGGGCAGGCCATGCCTTACGAGCCTGATTGAATTTTTTGAGAATGTGACTAAACACATTGATGAAGGTAGAGCAGTAGATGTAGTGTATATGGATTTTAGCAAGGCATTTGACAAGGTACCCTATGCAAAGCTTGTTGAGAAAGTAAGGAGGCATGGGATCCAAGGGGACCTTGCTTTGTGGATCCAGAATTGGCTTGCCCACAGAAGGCAAAGAGTGGTTGTAGACAGGTCATATTCTGCATTGAGGGCAGTGACCAGTGGTGTGGCTCAGAGATCTGTTCTGGGACCCCTACTCTTTGTATTTTTATAAATGACCTGGATGAGGAAGTGGAAGGATGGGTTAGTAAATTTGCTGATGACACAAAGGTTGGGGGTGTTGTGGATAGTGTGGAGGGCTGTCAGAGGTTACAGCGGGACATTGATAGGATGCAAAACTGGGCTGAGAAGTGGCAGATGGAGTTCAACCCAGATAAGTGTGAGGTGGTTCATTTTGGTAGGTCAAATATGATGGCAGAATATAGCATTAATGGCAAGACTCTTGGCAGTGTGGAGGATCAGAGGGATCTTAGGGTCCGATTCCATAGGACACTCAAAGGGTCTTTCAAGAGACTCCTGGATAGGTACGTGGAGCTCAGAAAAATAGAGGGCTATGGGTAACCCTAGGTAATTTCTGAAGTAAGTACATGTTCAGCACAGCATCGTGGGCTGAAGGGCCTGTATTGTGCTATAGGTTTTCCATGTTCCTATGTTTCCCTTCTGTGCCAATTCTGCTTAATATATTTCTTCAATCTTAGAAATACAGTCTGCATCTTCACTTTAAATATATCTAATGATCAGTCTTCTACTACCCTTGTGGGCTGAGAATTCCAGTGATTCATTATCCTCTGAGAAATGAAATGTATTCACAGCTCAGTTTTAAATAACCAGCTGGTTATTTTGCAACATCCTCTCCTGCTTTGTGAATCTCATTTCAAAATCTTCCCCATCAAGCTTCCACACCTTCTTGTATGTTTCATTAAGTTTACCTCTCATTCTCCTAAACTAAAACTGTTCAGCCTCTTTTGATAGGACAATCCTGTCATCTCAGGAATTAGCTTGAAGAATTTCATTTGGACTGTCTCCAATGTGAGTATATTTTAGGTAGGGAACTAAAACTGTGGCCTTACCCATATACTCAACTGTAACAAAACTTCCCTAATCTTAAACTCCAATCCTGTTACAACAAAGGGTGACTTGCAATTTGTCTTCTTAGATATTTGTTGGACCTACTTGCGTACTGTGATCAATGCACTGGGTATTCCGGTGCGTACTGTGATCAATGCACTGGGTATTCCGGTGCGTACTGTGATCAATGCACTGGGTATTCCGGTGCGTACTGTGATCGATGCACTGGGTATTCCGGTGCGTACTGTGATCGATGCACTGGGTATTCCGGTGCGTACTGTGATCGATGCACTGGGTATTCCGGTGCGTACTGTGATCGATGCAGTGGGTATTCCGGTGCGTACTGTGATCGATGCACTGGGTATTCCGGTGCGTACTGTGATCGATGCACTGGGTATTCCGGTGCGTACTGTGATCGATGCACTGGGTATTCCGGTGCGTACTGTGATCGATGCACTGGGTATTCCGGTGCGTACTGTGATCGATGCACTGGGTATTCCGGTGCGTACTGTGATCGATGCACTGGGTATTCCGGTGCGTACTGTGATCGATGCACTGGGTATTCCGGTGCGTACTGTGATCGATGCACTGGGTATTCCGGTGCGTACTGTGATCGATGCACTGGGTATTCCGGTGCGTACTGTGATCGATGCACTGGGTATTCCGGTGCGTACTGTGATCGATGCACTGGGTATTCCGGTGCGTACTGTGATCGATGCACTGGGTATTCCGGTGCGTACTGTGATCGATGCACTGGGTATTCCGGTGCGTACTGTGATCGATGCACTGGGTATTCCGGTGCGTACTGTGATCGATGCACTGGGTATTCCGGTGCGTACTGTGATCGATGCAGTGGGTATTCCGGTGCGTACTGTGATCGATGCAGTGGGTATTCCGGTGCGTACTGTGATCGATGCACTGGGTATTCCGGTGCGTACTGTGATCGATGCACTGGGTATTCCGGTGCGTACTGTGATCGATGCACTGGGTATTCCGGTGCGTACTGTGATCGATGCACTGGGTATTCCGGTGCGTACTGTGATCGATGCACTGGGTATTCCGGTGCGTACTGTGATCGATGCAGTGGGTATTCCGGTGCGTACTGTGATCGATGCAGTGTGTATTCCGGTGCGTACTGTGATCGATGCAGTGGGTATTCCGGTGCGTACTGTGATCGATGCAGTGTGTATTCCGGTGCGTACTGTGATCGATGCAGTGGGTATTCCGGTGCGTACTGTGATCGATGCACTGGGTATTCCGGTGCGTACTGTGATCGATGCAGTGGGTATTCCGGTGCGTACTGTGATCGATGCACTGGGTATTCCGGTGCGTACTGTGATCGATGCACTGGGTATTCCGGTGCGTACTGTGATCGATGCACTGGGTATTCCGGTGCGTACTGTGATCGATGCATTGGGTATTCCGGTGCGTACTGTGATCGATGCAGTGGGTATTCCGGTGCGTACTGTGATCGATGCACTGGGTATTCCGGTGCGTACTGTGATCGATGCACTGGGTATTCCGGTGCGTACTGTGATCGATGCACTGGGTATTCCGGTGCGTACTGTGATCGATGCACTGGGTATTCCGGTGCGTACTGTGATCGATGCAGTGTGTATTCCGGTGCGTACTGTGATCGATGCACTGGGTATTCCGGTGCGTACTGTGATCGATGCACTGGGTATTCCGGTGCGTACTGTGATCGATGCACTGGGTATTCCGGTGCGTACTGTGATCGATGCAGTGGGTATTCCGGTGCGTACTGTGATCGATGCACTGGGTATTCCGGTGCGTACTGTGATCGATGCAGTGGGTATTCCGGTGCGTACTGTGATCGATGCAGTGGGTATTCCGGTGCGTACTGTGATCGATGCACTGGGTATTCCGGTGCGTACTGTGATCGATGCAGTGGGTATTCCGGTGCGTACTGTGATCGATGCAGTGGGTATTCCGGTGCGTACTGTGATCGATGCACTGGGTATTCCGGTGCGTACTGTGATCGATGCAGTGGGTATTCCGGTGCGTACTGTGATCGATGCAGTGGGTATTCCGGTGCGTACTGTGATCGATGCACTGGGTATTCCGGTGCGTACTGTGATCGATGCATTGGGTATTCCGGTGCGTACTGTGATCGATGCACTGGGTATTCCGGTGCGTACTGTGATCGATGCAGTGGGTATTCCGGTGCGTACTGTGATCGATGCACTGGGTATTCCGGTGCGTACTGTGATCGATGCAGTGGGTATTCCGGTGCGTACTGTGATCGATGCACTGGGTATTCCGGTGCGTACTGTGATCGATGCACTGGGTATTCCGGTGCGTACTGTGATCGATGCAGTGGGTATTCCGGTGCGTACTGTGATCGATGCATTGGGTATTCCGGTGCGTACTGTGATCGATGCAGTGGGTATTCCGGTGCGTACTGTGATCGATGCACTGGGTATTCCGGTGCGTACTGTGATCGATGCACTGGGTATTCCGGTGCGTACTGTGATCGATGCACTGGGTATTCCGGTGCGTACTGTGATCGATGCACTGGGTATTCCGGTGCGTACTGTGATCGATGCAGTGGGTATTCCGGTGCGTACTGTGATCGATGCAGTGGGTATTCCGGTGCGTACTGTGATCGATGCACTGGGTATTCCGGTGCGTACTGTGATCGATGCATTGGGTATTCCGGTGCGTACTGTGATCGATGCAGTGGGTATTCCGGTGCGTACTGTGATCGATGCACTGGGTATTCCGGTGCGTACTGTGATCGATGCACTGGGTATTCCGGTGCGTACTGTGATCGATGCACTGGGTATTCCGGTGCGTACTGTGATCGATGCAGTGGGTATTCCGGTGCGTACTGTGATCGATGCACTGGGTATTCCGGTGCGTACTGTGATCGATGCACTGGGTATTCCGGTGCGTACTGTGATCGATGCACTGGGTATTCCGGTGCGTACTGTGATCGATGCACTGGGTATTCCGGTGCGTACTGTGATCGATGCAGTGGGTATTCCGGTGCGTACTGTGATCGATGCAGTGGGTATTCCGGTGCGTACTGTGATCGATGCACTGGGTATTCCGGTGCGTACTGTGATCGATGCAGTGGGTATTCCGGTGCGTACTGTGATCGATGCACTGGGTATTCCGGTGCGTACTGTGATCGATGCAGTGGGTATTCCTGTGCGTACTGTGATCGATGCAGTGGGTATTCCGGTGCGTACTGTGATCGATGCATTGGGTATTCCGGTGCGTACTGTGATCGATGCACTGGGTATTCCGGTGCGTACTGTGATCAATGCAGTGGAATACTTAGATTCCCCTGGATTTCATTCACCTGCACTCTCTCTCCATTTAGGTAATAGTTTGCCTTTTGAATCCTCTTACCAAAGTGCATGACCTCATATTTTCCTCACTTTAAACTTGATTTGCTGGTTTTTCATCCAATCATTCTAACTATCTATATGACCCATTGCAGAGTCACAATATCCTCATCATTACTTGCCATTCCATCTATTCTCATATTATCAACAAAATTGAAACATTACATTCTGTTACTTCCTCCAGGTAATTAATGTAAAATAATGAACAATTGAGGGCTATGAACTGCTTTTGTGTCTTGGGGAAGTAAATGCTCATCTAGATTCCTCTTAAATGTTGAACCAGTTCTTGCCTCCATCAGCTTCTTCAGCAGTGCAATCCAGATTGTAATTAGGTGAAAAAGTTCTTTTTCTGATTCTATCTAAATCTTGTTCCTTACTTGAAATCTGTACCTTCTAGTTTTTGGATACAGCTGCTCTGGCAAGAATTTTCCAATCTCCACCCTATCTATGCCCCACATACAGTAATTTTGTTTCCTCCCCTCACTGCCTTCTCCAAACCAAGGAAAACAAACACAGCCTATCAAGTTTCTTCTCATGACCGGAACATTCCATCCCTGACAACAGCCTGGTGAATCTCTTCTGTACCCTCTCCAGTGCAATCTTGTGCTTCCTATGTTGTGGCAACTGGAACTGCACAGAGTACTTCAGCTGCTGTCTAACCAGAATTTTATAAAACTATACGATTGTCTCCCATCCTTATGTTTCATTCTTTGGCTAACAAAAGCAAGTATCCCATATGTTTTCTTTACTACCTCTGCTGTCCGTTCTGTGGACCCTCCTACATCAAGGTCCCTTGGCCCTCAGCAGGGCCCTACCCTTGTACATCCTCCCACAACCACAAGTTAAATTCCATCTGCCATTGCTCTGTTTGTCATACCAACAGATGAGTATCCTCCTCTAAGCTTAAGACTACCCTCTTCATCATCAATAACACATCATCTCCAAACCTGCTAATCATACCTCCTACATTCATATCCAAGTCATAAGTGGATATAACAAACAAGAGTCCCAGTACTGATCCCCGTGGTAACCTCTGGACATGTGTTTCTGATCATATAAATAACCCTCCTTCATAGAGTTCTGCTCCCTATTGCCAAGCCACTTTGGGATCTAATTGGCCAACTTTCATGAGATCCCATGGGTTGAAACCCTGTGGATTGGTTTCTCACGTGTGACTTTGTCAAATGCTTTAATGAAGTCCATGTAGGCTACACCTATGACATTGTTATCATCAATACAGCTCATTGCCTCTGAAAATGGAATCCGTTTGGTCAGGCAGAATCATCCCGAAAAAGCTGTGCTGAATAAATTTGAGTTAGTGTTCTCTTTACAAATATAAGTGAATTGTGTTCTGCAATTATTCAATAATTTTCCTACCACTGATATATAGATTACCCAGTTTATTCCTGCTGCCCTTTTTGAATACTTAAAGTCTCTGTTAGGCCCATCAATCTCCTCACTTACCTTCTGTAGCAGCTGGTGATCATCTCATCCGGTCCTAAGGATTTATTCACTTTTAAGCTGCCAAGATATTATGGAAACAGTGAGCAATTAAGTACAGAGATGTAGATACCATGTATATAGATTACTAACTTGGAATTAGGTATAAAACAAAATTAAAATGAATATATATCTGCAGAGTTAAGATATAAGAAGGGAGAAATTTTGCAACAAAAATAAAAATGAAAATACCCTGCATTATGCAGAGGTTTTCATGACCTTTAAAGAGTATTATTGGAATGTCAAAAGCAGTTAGCAAATGAAAATATACCATTTGACGTAGATAGATAATCTGAGTTCAAGATGATGCTGGAAACTAGAACAAAAACCAGAAAACTACCACAGCAACACAGGGAGAGGAACAGTTGACAAATCAGGTTGAGACTCTGCATTAGTACATTGTAAAGAAACATGTCCTTGGCCTTATTTCAGATAAGTTATTACCAATCTGAGAAAGCAAATAGATTGTTTAAAATGTCACCTGAAAAACAAAAGTGCCATGTTTGTGGGTGAGCTTGGATAGTGTGATCCAATCCCAGTAAAGAGATTTGAACATGTGACCTTCTAATACAGAAACTCAAACCTTTAGTCAAGCTATCAGAAGTCCTGGTTTCAATATATTGTATTTAATTCTGGACTTCACAGACTGGACATTTTACCTCTTAAAGATAGATGACATAAGTTTGCATTTATATAGAGGCTTAGCTGGGAATTAGATGTCCAAATTTCAAAATGTAAGTTGCAGATAATTCGTGAAAGAAACTGAATTTGCCTTTGCAAGATAGCTGTGCAAATTTACCTGAATACAATTAGGGCACCAAGATTGGCATTGGTCATGAACTAGACTTTTATTCCCTGGAATATCGGTTGAGTGAGGATTGTAGGGTGCTGGAAGGACTGATTGAATATGTGATTGTTTTTCTGTTGGAGTTTAGAATATAGAGATATAATCTTAAAAGTAGCCCGGCCTTTCAGGAGAGAAGCAATGAAATCCACCTTCATACAGACAGTAATAAATTACAGAACAAATTTCTGCAAAAACAAATGGATGATATTGCAGTTAATGATTTTAATATGGCAGGTTTTTTTGCTGAACAAAATGGAGCAATTTTTTTCTTAGTCATTGTTGTGGATACATTGCATTTACCCCAGTTCTGTAAGTTCTGAGGAGTTGGAATCATTCTCTGCAGGATCTGGAGACTGCCAGAAGGAGGTTAGATGATGATGGGGTCTTTCAATTGTTGGTGTAACTGTGAGCTTCAGTTCTTGTTGCACAACATCTCTGTTTACTCCCATTGTACAACTGTCCCGTGCAGGACCCTGTCTGGTCCTCCTCCATTTTGATTGGTGTTGGGCCAGGGATTCACAAGGAGATTCATAGTTCCCTTGCCACACTGCTTGCCTCTACTTCCTATTCAAGATCTAGAAAACTAACTGCCTGGATAGGCAAATAGTTTCTCTCTGCTCCCGCCCCACTGAACTCCATCAGACATACACAGGAGCAGAATTAGGCCATTTGGCCAAACGAGCCCGCACTGCCATTTAATCATGACTGATCCATTTCCCTCTCAATCCCATTTTCCTGCCTTCTCCCCTTAACATTTATTGCCCGGCCTAATCAGGATTCAACCTCTGCCTTAAATACACCCAATGACCTGGCCTCCACAGCCAGCTGTAGTAAAGAATTCCACAGAGTCACCACCCTATGGCTAAAGAAATTCCTCCTCACTTCTATTCTAAGTGGACATCCCTCCATCCTGAGGATCTGCCCTCAGGTCCTAGACTCCCCCCGCTATAGGAAACATTCACTCTTACTAGGCCTTTTAACGTTTGATAAGTTTCAAATAAATACTCCCTTATTCTTCCAAATTCAAGCAAGTACAGGTCAGAGCCATTAAACATTCCTCATGTGATAAACTTTTCAATCGCGGAATCATTTTTGTGAACTTCCTTTAAACTCTCTCCAATGTCAATGCTTCCTTTCTTAGATTAATGGGCCCAGAACTGATCTCAGTACTCCATGGGAGGCCTCACCTCCGCTTTGTAAAGCCTCATCATTACATCCTTCTTTTTATATTCTAGTCCTCTTGAAATGAATGCCAACATTGTATTTGTCCTCCTCAACCTGTAAGTTAACCTTAAGGGAAATCTGCACAAGGACTCCCAAGTCCCTTTGTATCTAGGATTTTTTAATTTTCTCCCTGTTTAGAAAATAATCTCTGCTTTATTTCTTCTACCAAAGCACACAGCCATACACTTCCCTAAACTGCATTCCATCTGCCACTTCTTTGCCCATTCTCTTAATCTGTCTAAATCTTTCTGCAGCCTCCTTACTTCCTCAACACTACCTGCCCCTCCACCTGTCTTCATATTGTCCGCAAATTTGGTCGCAAGGCCATCAATTATATCATCCAAATCACCAGCAGCCAAACAGAAAAGTCTCCTTTTATTCCCACTCTTTGCCTCCTGCCAATCAATCAATGCTCTATCCATGTGTGCGAGGATCTTTTCTGTAATCCCTCTTGCTCTGCAGCCTCATGTGCAGCACCTTGTCAAAGGCCTTCTGAAAATCCAAGCACACCACATCTACTGATTCTCCTTTGTTTATCTGCAAGCGAACAAAATAGTCCAGAAGCTGAGTCCATGAATGCCACAGATATCTGCAGTTGACCAAAATACAGCTTGTCTTCTGCCGAGTGAATACAGGGGGAGTGGGAGGCAGCACCAACTTCAGCCTGAAGGAGGCGCCACGCCACCCCCGGTGGAACGCGCTGTCTTCTCCGCCTCTCTCCTGGTGCCTGTAATACTGTGTCGAGACCTATTCCTCACTATGACCAAAGCCATGCAGCTTCCCCCGCTGTCCGCCAAAAACTCAGACTTGCAGCAATCCACATTAACTATGTTGGAAAGGGTCTTGTGATCACAAGAAAAGTGACTAAGATGGTTGCTTGCTACCAGACTACACACCTCCTTGACTCCTGCAAAGCCTCTCTGACACAAGCAGAGGCATGATCTACACCAAGTCCAGGTCATGTGCCTCAAGTACCCTGAACCCTCATCTTTAACAATCAACTCCAACATCATCTCAAATACTGAGGTCAGGCTAACCGGCCTATAAACTCATTTCTTCCACCCTCCTTTATTGAAGGATGTAGTGAAATTTGCAATCTTCCAGTCTCTGGAACCATGGCAGGATCTATTGATTCTTGAAAGATCATTACTAATGCCTGCACAATCTCTTCAGCCACCTCTTTCAGAACCCGGGGTGCAGTCCATCTGGTCCAGGTGACTTCTCTACCTTCAGAACCCGGGGTGTAGTCCATCTGGTCCAGGTGACTTCTCTACCTTCAGAACCCGGGGTGTAGTCCATCTGGTCCAGGTGACTTCTCTACCTTCAGAACCCGGGGTGTAGTCCATCTGGTCCAGGTGACTTCTCTACCTTCAGAACCCGGGGTGTAGTCAATCTGCTCCAATGAATTACCTACATTTAGAACTCGGGGATGCAGACCATCTGGTCCAAGTGACTATTCTACCATCAGAACTCTGGGATGTAGTCCATCTGGTCCAATGACGTATCTACCTTCAGAACTCTGGGATGTAGTCCATCTGGTACAATAAACTACCTCGAGACTCTGTGTGTGGATTGTCCAACTCACAGTAAAATGGGTCGAAGCTCTGTGTGTGGATTGTCCAACTCAGAGTAAACTGGCTGGAAGCTCTGTGTGCGGATTGTCCAACAGAGAGTAAACTGGCCCGAAGCTCTGTGTGTGGATTCTCCCACTCACAGTAAACTGGCTCGAAGCTCTCTGTGTGGATTCTCTAAATCAGAGCAAAGTGGCTCGAAGCTCTGTGTGTGGATTGTCCAAGTTAGAGTAAACTGGCTCGAAGCACTGTGTGTGGATTGTCCAACTCAGAGTAAACTGGCTCGAAGCTCTCTGTGTGGATTGTCCAAATCAGAGTAAACTGGCTCAAAGCACTATGTGTGGATTGTCCAATTCAGAGAAACTGGCTCGAAGCTCTGTGTGTGGATTGTCCAACTCAGAGTAAACTGGCTCGAAACACTATGTGTGGATTGTCCAACTCAGAGTAAACTGGCTCGAAGCTCTGTGTGTCGATTGTCCAACTCAGAGTAAACTGGCTCGAATCTCTGTGTGTGGATTGTGCAACTCAGAGTAAACTGTCTCAAAGCTCTGTGTGTCGATTCTGCAAATCAGAGCAAAGCGGCTCGAAGCTCTGTGTGTGGATTGTCCAAGTTAGAATAAACTGGCTCGAAGCACTGTGTGTGGATTCTCCAAATCAGAGTAAACTGGCTCGAAGCTCTGTGTGTGGATAGTCCAACTCAGAGTAAACTGGCTCGAAGCTCTGTGTGTGGATTGTCCAACTCAGAGAAATTGGCTCTAAGCTCTGTGTGTGGATTCTCCAACTCAGAGTAAACTGGCTGGAAGCTCTGTGTGTGGATTTTCCAACTCAGAGAAACTGGCTCGAAGCTCTGTGTGTGGATTGTGCCACTCACAGTAAACTGGCTCGAAGCTCTGTGGGTGAATTGTCCAACATATAGTAAACTGGCTCGAAGCTCTGTGTGTGGATAGTCCGACTCACTGTAAACTGGCTCGAAGCTCTGTATGTGGATTGTCCCACTCACAGTTAACTGGCTAGAAGCTCTGTGTATGGATTGTCCAACTCAGAGTAAACTGGCTGGAAGCTCTGTGTCTGGATTGTCCAACTCAGAGTAAACTGGCTCGAAACTTTGTGTGTGGATTGTCCAACTCAGAGTAAACTGGCTGGAAGCTCTGTGTGTGGATGGTCCGACTCACTGTAAACTGGCTCGAAGCTCTGTGTGTGGATTGTCCAACTCAGAGAAACTGGCTCGAAGCACTGTGAGTGAATTGTCCAACACATAGTAAACTGGCTCGAAGCTCTGTGTGTGGATTGTCCAACTCAGAGAAACTGGCTCGAAGCTCTGTGTGTGGATTGTCCAACTCAGAGTAAACTGTCTCAAAGCTCTGTGTGTGGATTGTCCAACTCAGAGAAACTGGCTCTAAGCTCTGTGTGTGGATTGTCCAACTCAGAGAAACTGGCTCGAAGCTCTGTGTGTGGATTGTCCAACTCAGAGTAAACTGTCTCAAAGCTCTGTGTGTGGATTGTCCAACTCAGAGAAACTGGCTCTAAGCTCTGTGTTTGGATTGTCCAACTCAGAGTAAACTGGCTCGAAGCTCTGTGTGTGGATTGTCCCACTCACAGTAAACTGGCTGGAAGCTCTGTGTGTGGATTGTCCAACTCAGAGTAAACTGTCTCAAAGCTCTGTGTGTGGATTGTCCAACTCAGAGAAACTGGCTCTAAGCTCTGTGTGTGGATTGTCCAACTCAGAGTAAACTGTCTCAAAGCTCTGTGTGTGGATTGTCCAACTCAGAGCAAAGCGGCTCGAACCTCTGTGTGTGGATTGTCCAACTCAGAGCAAAGCGGCTCGAAGCTCTGTGTGTCGATTGTCCAACTCAGAGTAAACTGGCTCGAATCTCTGTGTGTGGATTGTCCAACTGAGATTAAACTGTCTCAAAGCTCTGTGTGTGGATTGTCCAACTCAGAGTAATCTGGCTGGAAGCTCTGTGTGTGGATTGTCCAACTCAGAGCAAAGCGGCTCGAACCTCTGTGTGTCGATTCTCCAAATCAGAGCAAAGCGGCTCGAAGCTCTGTGTGTGGATTGTCCAAGTTAGAATAAACTGGCTCGAAGCACTGTGTGTGGATTCTCCAAATCAGAGTAAACTGGCTCGAAGCTCTGTGTGTGGATAGTCCAACTCAGAGTAAACTGGCTCGAAGCTCTGTGTGTGGATTGTCCAACTCAGAGAAATTGGCTCTAAGCTCTGTGTGTGGATTCTCCAACTCAGAGTAAACTGGCTGGAAGCTCTGTGTGTGGATTTTCCAACTCAGAGAAACTGGCTCGAAGCTCTGTGTGTGGATTGTCCCACTCACAGTAAACTGGCTCGAAGCTCTGTGTGTGAATTGTCCAACACATAGTAAACTGGCTCGAAGCTCTGTGTGTGGATAGTCCGACTCACTGTAAACTGGCTCGAAGCTCTGTATGTGGATTGTCCCACTCACAGTAAACTGGCTAGAAGCTCTGTGTGTGGATTGTCCAACTCAGAGTAAACTGGCTGGAAGCTCTGTGTCTGGATTGTCCAACTCAGAGTAAACTGGCTCGAAACTTTGTGTGTGGATTGTCCAACTCAGAGTAAACTGGCTGGAAGCTCTGTGTGTGGATGGTCCGACTCACTGTAAACTGGCTCGAAGCTCTGTGTGTGGATTGTCCAACTCAGAGAAACTGGCTCGAAGCTCTGTGAGTGAATTGTACAACACATAGTAAACTGGCACGAAGCTCTGTGTGTGGATTGTCCAACTCAGAGAAACTGGCTCGAAGCTCTGTGTGTGGATTGTCCAACTCAGAGTAAACTGTCTCAAAGCTCTGTGTGTGGATTGTCCAACTCAGAGAAACTGGCTCTAAGCTCTGTGTGTGGATTGTCCAACTCAGAGAAACGGGCTCTAAGCTCTGTGTGTGGATTGTCCAACTCAGAGTAAACTGGCTCGAAGCTCTGTGTGTGGATTGTCCCACTCACAGTAAACTGGCTCGAAGCTCTGTGTGTGGATTGTCCAACTCAGAGTAAACTGTCTCAAAGCTCTGTGTGTGGATTGTCCAACTCAGAGAAACTGGCTCTAAGCTCTGTGTGTGGATTGTCCAACTCAGAGTAAACTGTCTCAAAGCTCTGTGTGTGGATTCCCCAAATCAGAGCAAAGTGGCTCGAAGCTCTGTGTGTGGATTGTCCAACTCAGAGTAAACAGTCTCAAAGCTCTGTGTGTGGATTGTCCAACTCAGAGTAAACTGGCTCGAAGCTCTGTGTGTGGATTGTCCAACTGAGATTAAACTGTCTCAAAGCTCTGTGTGTGGATTGAACAACTCAGAGTAATCTGGCTGGAAGCTCTGTGTGTGGATTGTCCAACTCAGAGTAAACTGTCTCAATGCTCTGTGTGTGGATTGTCCAACTCAGAGTAAACTGTCTCAAAGCTCTGTGAGTGGATTGTCCAACTCAGAGTAAACAGTCTCAAAGCTCTGTGCGTGGATTGTCCAACTCAGAGTAAACTGTCTCAAAGCTCTGTGTGTGCATTGTCCAACTCAGAGAAACTGCCTCGAAGCTCTGTGTGTGGATTGTCCAACTCAGAGTAAACTGTCTCAAAGCTCTGTGTGTGGATTGTCCAACTCAGAGAAACTGTCTCAAAGCTCTGTGTGTGGATTGTCCAACTCAGAGAAACTGGCTCTAAGCTCTGTGTGTGGATCGTCCAACTCAGAGTAAACTGACTGGAAGCTCTGTGTGTGGATTGTCCAACTCAGAGTAACCTGGCTGGAAGCTCTGTGTGTGGATTGTCCAACTCAGAGTAAACTGGCTCGAAGCTCTGTATGTGGATTGTCCCACTCACAGTAAACTGGCTCAAAGCTCTGTGTGTGGATTGTCCAACTCATAGTAAACTGGCTTGAAGCTCTGTGTGTGGATTGTCCAACTCAGAGTAAACTGCCTCGAAACTCTGTGTGTGTATTGTCCAAGTTAGAGTAAACTGGCTCGAAGCACTGTGTGTGGATTGTCCAACTCAGAGTAAACTGGCTCGAAGCTCTCTGTGTGGATTGTCCAAATCAGAGTAAACTGGCTCGAAGCACTATGTGTGGATTGTCCAACTCAGAGAAACTGGCTCGAAGCTCTGTGTGTGGATTGTCCAACTCAGAGTAAACTGGCTCGAAGCACTATGTGTGGATTGTCAAACTCAGAGTAAACTGGCTCGAAGCTCTGTGTGGGGATTGTCCAACTCAGAGAAATTGGCTCTAAGCTCTGTGTGTGGATTCTCCAACTCAGAGTAAACTGGCTGGAAGCTCTGTGTGTGGATTTTCCAATTCAGAGAAACTGGCTCGAAGCTCTGTGTGTGGATTGTCCCACTCACAGTAAACTGGCTCGAAGCTCTGTTGGTGAATTGTCTAACACATGGTAAACTGGGTCGAAGCTCTGTGTGTGGATAGTCCGACTCACTGTAAACTTGCTCAAAGCTCTGTATGTGGATTGTCCCACTCACAGTAAACTGGCTAGAAGCTCTGTGTGTGGATTGTCCAACTCAGAGTAAACTGGCTGGAAGCTCTGTGTGTGGATGGTCCGACTCACTGTAAACTGGCTCAAAGCTCTGTGTGTGGATTGTCCAACTCAGAGAAACTGGCTCGAAGCTCTGTGAGTGAATTGTCCAACACATAGTAAACTGGCTCTAAGCTCTGTGTGTGGATTGTCCAACTCAGAGAAACTGGCTCGAAGCTCTGTGAGTGAATTGTCCAACATATAGTAAACTGGCTCGAAGCTCTGTGTGTGGATTGTCCAACTCAGAGAAACTGGCTCGAAGCTCTGTGTGTGGATTGTCCAACTCAGAGTAAACTGTCTCAAAGCTCTGTGTGTGGATTGTCCAACTCAGAGTAAACTGTCTCAAAGCTCTGTGTGTGGATTGTCCAACTCAGAGAAACTGGCTCGAAGCTCTGTGTGTGGATTGTCCAACTCAGAGTAAACTGTCTCAAAGCTCTGTGTGTGGATTGTCCAACTCAGAGAAACTGGCTCTAAGCTCTGTGTGTGGATTGTCCAACTCAGAGTAAACTGGCTCGAAGCTCTGTGTGTGGATTGTCCCACTCACAGTAAACTGGCTCGAAGCTCTGTGTGTGGATTGTCCAACTCAGAGTAAACTGTCTCAAAGCTCTGTGTGTGGATTGTCCAACTCAGAGAAACTGCCTCGAAGCTCTGTGTGTGGATTGTCCAACTCAGAAAAACTTTCTCTAAGCTATGTGTGTGCATTGTCAAACTCAGAGGAAACTGGCTCGAAGCTCTGTGTGTGGATTGTTCAACTCAGAGTAAACTTCCTCGAAACTCTGTGTGTGGATTGTCCACCTCATAGTAAACTGGCTTGAATCTCTGTGTGTGGATTGTCCAACTCAGAGAAACTGGCTCGCAGCTCTGTGTGTGGATTGTCCAACTCAGAGTAAACTGTCTCAAAGCTCTGTGTGGATTGTCCAACTCAGAGTAAACTGGCTCGAAGCTCTGTGTGTGGATTGTCCAACTGAGATTAAACTGTCTCAAAGCTCTGTGTGTGGATTGTCCAACTCAGAGTAAACTGTCTCAATGCTCTGTGTGTGGATTGTCCAACTCAGAGTAAACTGTCTCAAAGCTCTGTGAGTGGATTGTCCAACTCAGAGTAAACAGTCTCAAAGCTCTGTGCATGGATTGTCCAACTCAGAGTAAACTGTCTCAAAGCTCTGTGTGTGGATTGTCCAACTCAGAGAAACTGCCTCGAAGCTCTGTGTGTGGATTGTCCAAATCAGAGAAACTGTCTCAAAGCTCTGTGTGTGGATTGTCCAACTCAGAGAAACTGGCTCTAAGCTCTGTGTGTGGATTGTCCAACTCAGAGGAAACTGGCTTGAAGCTCTGTATGTGGATTGTCCAACTCAGAGTAAACTGGCTGGAAGCTCTGTGTGTGGATTGTCCAACTCAGAGTAAACTTGCTCGAAACACTGTGTGTGCATTCTCCAACTCAGAGTAAACTGTCTCGAAGCTCTGTGTGTGGATTGTGCAACTATGAGTAAACTGGCTCGAAGCGCTATGTGTGGATTGTCCAACTCAGAGTAAACTGACAGGAAGCTCTGTGTGTGGATTGTCCAACACAGAGTAACCTGGCTGGAAGCTCTGTGTGTGGATTGTCCAACTCAGAGTAAACTGGCTCGAAGCTCTGTATGTGGATTGTCCCACTCACAGTAAACTGGCTCGAAGCTCTGTGTGTGGATTGTCCAACTCACAGTAAACTGGCTCGAAGCTCTGTGTGTGGATTGTTCATCTCAGAGTAAACTGGCTGGAATCTCTGTGTGTGGATTGTCCAACTCAGAGTAAACTGGCTGGAAGCTCTGAGTGTGGATTCACCAACTCAGAGTAAACTGCCTCGAAACTCTGTGTGTGGATTGTCCAACTCATAATAAACTGGCTGGAATCTCTCTGTGTGGATTGTCCAACTCAGAGAAACTGGCTCGAAACTCTGTTTGTGGATTGTTCAACTCAGAGTAAACTGGCTCGAAGCTCTGTGTGTGGATTCTCCAACTCAGAGAAACTTTCTCTAAGCTATGTGTGTGGATTGTCCAACTCAGAGGAAACTGGCTCGAAGCTCTGTGTGTGGATTGTTCAACTCAGAGTAAACTGCCTCGAAACTCTGTGTGTGGATTGTCCACCTCATAGTAAACTGGCTTGAATCTCTGTGTGTGGATTGTCCAACTCAGAGAAACTGGCTCGAAGCTCTGTGTGTGGATTGTCCAACTCAGAGTAAACTGTCTCAAAGCTCTGTGTGTGGATTGTCCAACTCAGAGTAAACTGGCTCGAAGCTCTGTGTGTGGATTGTCCCACTCACAGTAAACTGGCTCGAAGCTCTGTGTGTGGATTGTCCAACTCAGAGTAAACTGTCTCAAAGCTCTGTGAGTGGATTGTCCAACTCAGAGAAACTGGCTCTAAGCTCTGTGTGTGGATTGTCCAACTCAGAGAAACTTTCTCTCAGCTATGTGTGTGGATTGTCAAACTCAGAGGAAACTGCCTCGAAGCTCTGTGTGTGGATTGTTCAACTCAGAGTAAACTGCCTCGAAACTCTGTGTGTGGATTGTCCACCTCATAGTAAACTGTCTTGAATCTCTGTGTGTGGATTGTCCAACTCAGAGAAACTGGCTCGAAGCTCTGTGTGTGGATTGTCCTACTCAGAGTAAACTGTCTCAAAGCTCTGTGTGGATTGTCCAACTCAGAGTAAACTGGCTCGAAGCTCTGTGTGTGGATTGTCCAACTGAGATTAAACTGTCTCAAAGCTCTGTGTGTGGATTGTCCAACTCAGAGTAATCTGGCTGGAAGCTCTGTGTGTGGATTGTCCAACTCAGAGTAAACTGTCTCAATGCACTGTGTGTGGATTGTCCAACTCAGAGTAAACTGTCTCAAAGCTCTGTGTGTGGATTGTCCAACTCAGAGAAACTGGCTCTAAGCTCTGTGTGTGGATTGTCCAACTCAGAGTAAACTGGCTCGAAGCTCTGTGTGTGGATTGTCCCACTCACAGTAAACTGGCTCGAAGCTCTGTGTGTGGATTGTCCAACTCAGAGTAAACTGTCTCAAAGCTCTGTGTGTGGATTGTCCAACTCAGAGAAACTGCCTCGAAGCTCTGTGTGTGGATTGTCCAACTCAGAGAAACTTTCTCTAAGCTATGTGTGTGCATTGTCAAACTCAGAGGAAACTGGCTCGAAGCTCTGTGTGTGGATTGTCCACCTCATAGTAAACTGGCTTGAATCTCTGTGTGTGGATTGTCCAACTCAGAGAAACTGGCTCGCAGCTCTGTGTGTGGATTGTCCAACTCAGAGTAAACTGTCTCAAAGCTCTGTGTGGATTGTCCAACTCAGAGTAAACTGGCTCGAAGCTCTGTGTGTGGATTGTCCAACTGAGATTAAACTGTCTCAAAGCTCTGTGTGTGGATTGTCCAACTCAGAGTAAACTGTCTCAATGCTCTGTGTGTGGATGGTCCAACTCAGAGTAAACTGTCTCAAAGCTCTGTGAGTGGATTGTCCAACTCAGAGTAAACAGTCTCAAAGCTCTGTGCATGGATTGTCCAACTCAGAGTAAACTGTCTCAAAGCTCTGTGTGTGGATTGTCCAACTCAGAGAAACTGCCTCGAAGCTCTGTGTGTGGATTGTCCAAATCAGAGAAACTGTCTCAAAGCTCTGTGTGTGGATTGTCCAACTCAGAGAAACTGGCTCTAAGCTCTGTGTGTGGATTGTCCAACTCAGAGGAAACTGGCTTGAAGCTCTGTATGTGGATTGTCCAACTCAGAGTAAACTGGCTGGAAGCTCTGTGTGTGGATTGTCCAACTCAGAGTAAACTTGCTCGAAACACTGTGTGTGCATTCTCCAACTCAGAGTAAACTGTCTCGAAGCTCTGTGTGTGGATTGTGCAACTATGAGTAAACTGGCTCGAAGCGCTATGTGTGGATTGTCCAACTCAGAGTAAACTGACAGGAAGCTCTGTGTGTGGATTGTCCAACACAGAGTAACCTGGCTGGAAGCTCTGTGTGTGGATTATCCAACTCAGAGTAAACTGGCTCGAAGCTCTGTATGTGGATTGTCCCACTCACAGTAAACTGGCTCGAAGCTCTGTGTGTGGATTGTCCAACTCACAGTAAACTGGCTCGAAGCTCTGTGTGTGGATTGTTCATCTCAGAGTAAACTGGCTGGAATCTCTGTGTGTGGATTGTCCAACTCAGAGTAAACTGGCTGGAAGCTCTGAGTGTGGATTCACCAACTCAGAGTAAACTGCCTCGAAACTCTGTGTGTGGATTGTCCAACTCATAGTAAACTGGCTGGAATCTCTCTGTGTGGATTGTCCAACTCAGAGAAACTGGCTCGAAACTCTGTTTGTGGATTGTTCAACTCAGAGTAAACTGGCTCGAAGCTCTGTGTGTGGATTCTCCAACTCAGAGAAACTTTCTCTAAGCTATGTGTGTGGATTGTCCAACTCAGAGGAAACTGGCTCGAAGCTCTGTGTGTGGATTGTTCAACTCAGAGTAAACTGCCTCGAAACTCTGTGTGTGGATTGTCCACCTCATAGTAAACTGGCTTGAATCTCTGTGTGTCGATTGTCCAACTCAGAGAAACTGGCTCGAAGCTCTGTGTGTGGATTGTCCAACTCAGAGTAAACTGTCTCAAAGCTCTGTGTGTGGATTGTCCAACTCAGAGTAAACTGGCTCGAAGCTCTGTGTGTGGATTGTCCCACTCACAGTAAACTGGCTCGAAGCTCTGTGTGTGGATTGTCCAACTCAGAGAAACTGGCTCTAAGCTCTGTGTATGGATTGTCCAACTCAGAGAAACTTTCTCTCAGCTATGTGTGTGGATTGTCAAACTCAGAGGAAACTGCCTCGAAGCTCTGTGTGTGGATTGTTCAACTCAGAGTAAACTGCCTCGAAACTCTGTGTGTGGATTGTCCACCTCATAGTAAACTGTCTTGAATCTCTGTGTGTGGATTGTCCAACTCAGAGAAACTGGCTCGAAGCTCTGTGTGTGGATTGTCCTACTCAGAGTAAACTGTCTCAAAGCTCTGTGTGTGGATTGTCCAACTCAGAGTAATCTGGCTGGAAGCTCTGTGTGTGGATTGTCCAACTCAGAGTAAACTGTCTCAATGCACTGTGTGTGGATTGTCCAACTCAGAGTAAACTGTCTCAAAGCTCTGTGAGTGGATTGTCCAACTCAGAGTAAACAGTCTCAAAGCTCTGTGCGTGGATTGTCCAACTCAGAGTAAACTGTCTCAAAGCTCTGTGTGTGGATTGTCCAACTCAGAGAAACTGCCTCGAAGCTCTGTGTGTGGATTGTCCAAATCAGAGAAACTGTCTCAAAGCTCTGTGTGTGGATTGTCCAACTCAGAGTAAACTGTCTCAAAGCTCTGTGTGTGGATTGTCCAACTCAGAGAAACTGGCTCTAAGCTCTGTGTGTGGATTGTCCAACTCAGAGTAAACTGGCTCGAAGCTCTGTGTGTGGATTGTCCCACTCACAGCAAACTGGCTCGAAGCTCTGTGTGTGGATTGTCCTACTCAGAGTAAACTGTCTCAAAGCTCTGTGTGGATTGTCCAACTCAGAGTAAACTGGCTCGAAGCTCTGTGTGTGGATTGTCCAACTGAGATTAAACTGTCTCAAAGCTCTGTGTGTGGATTGTCCAACTCAGAGTAATCTGGCTGGAAGCTCTGTGTGTGGATTGTCCAACTCAGAGTAAACTGTCTCAATGCACTGTGTGTGGATTGTCCAACTCAGAGTAAACTGTCTCAAAGCTCTGTGTGTGGATTGTCCAACTCAGAGAAACTGGCTCTAAGCTCTGTGTGTGGATTGTCCAACTCAGAGTAAACTGGCTCGAAGCTCTGTGTGTGGATTGTCCCACTCACAGTAAACTGGCTCGAAGCTCTGTGTGTGGATTGTCCAACTCAGAGTAAACTGTCTCAAAGCTCTGTGTGTGGATTGTCCAACTCAGAGAAACTGCCTCGAAGCTCTGTGTGTGGATTGTCCAACTCAGAGAAACTTTCTCTAAGCTATGTGTGTGCATTGTCAAACTCAGAGGAAACTGGCTCGAAGCTCTGTGTGTGGATTGTCCACCTCATAGTAAACTGGCTTGAATCTCTGTGTGTGGATTGTCCAACTCAGAGAAACTGGCTCGCAGCTCTGTGTGTGGATTGTCCAACTCAGAGTAAACTGTCTCAAAGCTCTGTGTGGATTGTCCAACTCAGAGTAAACTGGCTCGAAGCTCTGTGTGTGGATTGTCCAACTGAGATTAAACTGTCTCAAAGCTCTGTGTGTGGATTGTCCAACTCAGAGTAAACTGTCTCAATGCTCTGTGTGTGGATGGTCCAACTCAGAGTAAACTGTCTCAAAGCTCTGTGAGTGGATTGTCCAACTCAGAGTAAACAGTCTCAAAGCTCTGTGCATGGATTGTCCAACTCAGAGTAAACTGTCTCAAAGCTCTGTGTGTGGATTGTCCAACTCAGAGAAACTGCCTCGAAGCTCTGTGTGTGGATTGTCCAAATCAGAGAAACTGTCTCAAAGCTCTGTGTGTGGATTGTCCAACTCAGAGAAACTGGCTCTAAGCTCTGTGTGTGGATTGTCCAACTCAGAGGAAACTGGCTTGAAGCTCTGTATGTGGATTGTCCAACTCAGAGTAAACTGGCTGGAAGCTCTGTGTGTGGATTGTCCAACTCAGAGTAAACTTGCTCGAAACACTGTGTGTGCATTCTCCAACTCAGAGTAAACTGTCTCGAAGCTCTGTGTGTGGATTGTGCAACTATGAGTAAACTGGCTCGAAGCGCTATGTGTGGATTGTCCAACTCAGAGTAAACTGACAGGAAGCTCTGTGTGTGGATTGTCCAACACAGAGTAACCTGGCTGGAAGCTCTGTGTGTGGATTATCCAACTCAGAGTAAACTGGCTCGAAGCTCTGTATGTGGATTGTCCCACTCACAGTAAACTGGCTCGAAGCTCTGTGTGTGGATTGTCCAACTCACAGTAAACTGGCTCGAAGCTCTGTGTGTGGATTGTTCATCTCAGAGTAAACTGGCTGGAATCTCTGTGTGTGGATTGTCCAACTCAGAGTAAACTGGCTGGAAGCTCTGAGTGTGGATTCACCAACTCAGAGTAAACTGCCTCGAAACTCTGTGTGTGGATTGTCCAACTCATAGTAAACTGGCTGGAATCTCTCTGTGTGGATTGTCCAACTCAGAGAAACTGGCTCGAAACTCTGTTTGTGGATTGTTCAACTCAGAGTAAACTGGCTCGAAGCTCTGTGTGTGGATTCTCCAACTCAGAGAAACTTTCTCTAAGCTATGTGTGTGGATTGTCCAACTCAGAGGAAACTGGCTCGAAGCTCTGTGTGTGGATTGTTCAACTCAGAGTAAACTGCCTCGAAACTCTGTGTGTGGATTGTCCACCTCATAGTAAACTGGCTTGAATCTCTGTGTGTCGATTGTCCAACTCAGAGAAACTGGCTCGAAGCTCTGTGTGTGGATTGTCCAACTCAGAGTAAACTGTCTCAAAGCTCTGTGTGTGGATTGTCCAACTCAGAGTAAACTGGCTCGAAGCTCTGTGTGTGGATTGTCCCACTCACAGTAAACTGGCTCGAAGCTCTGTGTGTGGATTGTCCAACTCAGAGAAACTGGCTCTAAGCTCTGTGTATGGATTGTCCAACTCAGAGAAACTTTCTCTCAGCTATGTGTGTGGATTGTCAAACTCAGAGGAAACTGCCTCGAAGCTCTGTGTGTGGATTGTTCAACTCAGAGTAAACTGCCTCGAAACTCTGTGTGTGGATTGTCCACCTCATAGTAAACTGTCTTGAATCTCTGTGTGTGGATTGTCCAACTCAGAGAAACTGGCTCGAAGCTCTGTGTGTGGATTGTCCTACTCAGAGTAAACTGTCTCAAAGCTCTGTGTGTGGATTGTCCAACTCAGAGTAATCTGGCTGGAAGCTCTGTGTGTGGATTGTCCAACTCAGAGTAAACTGTCTCAATGCACTGTGTGTGGATTGTCCAACTCAGAGTAAACTGTCTCAAAGCTCTGTGAGTGGATTGTCCAACTCAGAGTAAACAGTCTCAAAGCTCTGTGCGTGGATTGTCCAACTCAGAGTAAACTGTCTCAAAGCTCTGTGTGTGGATTGTCCAACTCAGAGAAACTGCCTCGAAGCTCTGTGTGTGGATTGTCCAAATCAGAGAAACTGTCTCAAAGCTCTGTGTGTGGATTGTCCAACTCAGAGTAAACTGTCTCAAAGCTCTGTGTGTGGATTGTCCAACTCAGAGAAACTGGCTCTAAGCTCTGTGTGTGGATTGTCCAACTCAGAGTAAACTGGCTCGAAGCTCTGTGTGTGGATTGTCCCACTCACAGCAAACTGGCTCGAAGCTCTGTGTGTGGATTGTCCAACTCAGAGTAAACTGTCTCAAAGCTCTGTGTGTGGATTGTCCAACTCAGAGAAACTGGCTCTAAGCTCTGTGTGTGGATTGTCCAACTCAGAGAAACTGCCTCTAAGCTCTGTGTGTGGATTGTCCAACTCAGAGGAAACTGGCTTGAAGCTCTGTATGTGGATTGTCCAACTCAGAGTAAACTGGCTGGAAGCTCTGTGTGTGGATTGTCCAACTCAGAGTAAACTTGCTCGAAACACTGTGTGTGCATTCTCCAACTCAGAGTAAACTGTCTCGAAGCTCTGTGTGTGGATTGTGCAACTATGAGTAAACTGGCTCGAAGCGCTGTGTGTGGATTGTCCAACTCAGAGTAAACTGACTGGAAGCTCTGTGTGTGGATTGTCCAACTCAGAGTAAACTGGCTCGAAGATCTGTATGTGGATTGTCCCACTCAGAGTAAACTGGCTCGAAGCTCTGTGTGTGGATTGTCCAACTCATAGTAAACTGGCTCGAAGCTCTGTGTGTGGATTGTTCATCTCAGAGTAAACTGGATGGAATCTCTGTGTGTGGATTGTCCAACTCAGAGTAAACTGGCTGGAAGCTCTGAGTGTGGATTCTCCAACTCAGAGTAATCTGCCTCGAAACTCTGTGTGTGGATTGTCCAACTCAGAGTAAACTGGCTCGAAGCTCTGTGTGTGGATTGTCCCACTCACAGTAAACTGGCTCGAAGCTCTGTGTGTGGATTGTCCAACTCAGAGTAAACTGTCTCAAAGCTCTGTGTGTGGATTGTCCAACTCAGAGAAACTGCCTCGAAGCTCTGTGTGTGGATTGTCCAACTCAGAGAAACTTTCTCTAAGCTATGTGTGTGCATTGTCAAACTCAGAGGAAACTGGCTCGAAGCTCTGTGTGTGGATTGTCCACCTCATAGTAAACTGGCTTGAATCTCTGTGTGTGGATTGTCCAACTCAGAGAAACTGGCTCGCAGCTCTGTGCATGGATTGTCCAACTCAGAGTAAACTGTCTCAAAGCTCTGTGTGTGGATTGTCCAACTCAGAGAAACTGCCTCGAAGCTCTGTGTGTGGATTGTCCAAATCAGAGAAACTGTCTCAAAGCTCTGTGTGTGGATTGTCCAACTCAGAGAAACTGGCTCTAAGCTCTGTGTGTGGATTGTCCAACTCAGAGGAAACTGGCTTGAAGCTCTGTATGTGGATTGTCCAACTCAGAGTAAACTGGCTGGAAGCTCTGTGTGTGGATTGTCCAACTCAGAGTAAACTTGCTCGAAACACTGTGTGTGCATTCTCCAACTCAGAGTAAACTGTCTCGAAGCTCTGTGTGTGGATTGTGCAACTATGAGTAAACTGGCTCGAAGCGCTATGTGTGGATTGTCCAACTCAGAGTAAACTGACAGGAAGCTCTGTGTGTGGATTGTCCAACACAGAGTAACCTGGCTGGAAGCTCTGTGTGTGGATTATCCAACTCAGAGTAAACTGGCTCGAAGCTCTGTATGTGGATTGTCCCACTCACAGTAAACTGGCTCGAAGCTCTGTGTGTGGATTGTCCAACTCACAGTAAACTGGCTCGAAGCTCTGTGTGTGGATTGTTCATCTCAGAGTAAACTGGCTGGAATCTCTGTGTGTGGATTGTCCAACTCAGAGTAAACTGGCTGGAAGCTCTGAGTGTGGATTCACCAACTCAGAGTAAACTGCCTCGAAACTCTGTGTGTGGATTGTCCAACTCATAGTAAACTGGCTGGAATCTCTCTGTGTGGATTGTCCAACTCAGAGAAACTGGCTCGAAACTCTGTTTGTGGATTGTTCAACTCAGAGTAAACTGGCTCGAAGCTCTGTGTGTGGATTCTCCAACTCAGAGAAACTTTCTCTAAGCTATGTGTGTGGATTGTCCAACTCAGAGGAAACTGGCTCGAAGCTCTGTGTGTGGATTGTTCAACTCAGAGTAAACTGCCTCGAAACTCTGTGTGTGGATTGTCCACCTCATAGTAAACTGGCTTGAATCTCTGTGTGTGGATTGTCCAACTCAGAGAAACTGGCTCGAAGCTCTGTGTGTGGATTGTCCAACTCAGAGTAAACTGTCTCAAAGCTCTGTGTGTGGATTGTCCAACTCAGAGTAAACTGGCTCGAAGCTCTGTGTGTGGATTGTCCCACTCACAGTAAACTGGCTCGAAGCTCTGTGTGTGGATTGTCCAACTCAGAGTAAACTGTCTCAAAGCTCTGTGAGTGGATTGTCCAACTCAGAGAAACTGGCTCTAAGCTCTGTGTGTGGATTGTCCAACTCAGAGAAACTTTCTCTCAGCTATGTGTGTGGATTGTCAAACTCAGAGGAAACTGCCTCGAAGCTCTGTGTGTGGATTGTCCACCTCATAGTAAACTGTCTTGAATCTCTGTGTGTGGATTGTCCAACTCAGAGAAACTGGCTCGAAGCTCTGTGTGTGGATTGTCCTACTCAGAGTAAACTGTCTCAAAGCTCTGTGTGGATTGTCCAACTCAGAGTAAACTGGCTCGAAGCTCTGTGTGTGGATTGTCCAACTGAGATTAAACTGTCTCAAAGCTCTGTGTGTGGATTGTCCAACTCAGAGTAATCTGGCTGGAAGCTCTGTGTGTGGATTGTCCAACTCAGAGTAAACTGTCTCAATGCACTGTGTGTGGATTGTCCAACTCAGAGTAAACTGTCTCAAAGCTCTGTGAGTGGATTGTCCAACTCAGAGGAAACAGTCTCAAAGCTTTGTGCGTGGATTGTCCAACTCAGAGTAAACTGTCTCAAAGCTCTGTGTGTGGATTGTCCAACTCAGAGAAACTGCCTCGAAGCTCTGTGTGTGGATTGTCCAAATCAGAGAAACTGTCTCAAAGCTCTGTGTGTGGATTGTCCAACTCAGAGTAAACTGTCTCAAAGCTCTGTGTGTGGATTGTCCAACTCAGAGAAACTGGCTCTAAGCTCTGTGTGTGGATTGTCCAACTCAGAGTAAACTGGCTCGAAGCTCTGTGTGTGGATTGTCCCACTCACAGCAAACTGGCTCGAAGCTCTGTGTGTGGATTGTCCAACTCAGAGTAAACTGTCTCAAAGCTCTGTGTGTGGATTGTCCAACTCAGAGAAACTGGCTCTAAGCTCTGTGTGTGGATTGTCCAACTCAGAGAAACTGGCTCTAAGCTCTGTGTGTGGATTGTCCAACTCAGAGGAAACTGGCTTGAAGCTCTGTATGTGGATTGTCCAACTCAGAGTAAACTGGCTGGAAGCTCTGTGTGTGGATTGTCCAACTCAGAGTAAACTTGCTCGAAACACTGTGTGTGCATTCTCCAACTCAGAGTAAACTGTCTCGAAGCTCTGTGTGTGGATTGTGCAACTATGAGTAAACTGGCTCGAAGCGCTGTGTGTGGATTGTCCAACTCAGAGTAAACTGACTGGAAGCTCTGTGTGTGGATTGTCCAACTCAGAGTAAACTGGCTCGAAGATCTGTATGTGGATTGTCCCACTCACAGTAAACTGGCTCGAAGCTCTGTGTGTGGATTGTCCAACTCATAGTAAACTGGCTCGAAGCTCTGTGTGTGGATTGTTCATCTCAGAGTAAACTGGATGGAATCTCTGTGTGTGGATTGTCCAACTCAGAGTAAACTGGCTGGAAGCTCTGAGTGTGGATTCTCCAACTCAGAGTAATCTGCCTCGAAACTCTGTGTGTGGATTGTCCAACTCATAGTAAACTGGCTCGACACTCTGTGTGTGGATTGTCCAACTCAGAGTAAACTGGCTGGAAGCTCTGAGTGTGGATTCACCAACTCAGAGTAAACTGCCTCGAAACTCTGTGTGTGGATTGTCCAACTCATAGTGAACTGGCTGGAATCTCTCTGTGTGGATTGTCCAACTCAGAGAAACTGGCTCGAAACTCTGTTTGTGGATTGTTCAACTCAGAGTAAACTGGCTCGAAGCTCGGTGTGTGGATTCTCCAACTCAGAGAAACTTTCTCTAAGCTATGTGTGTGGATTGTCCAACTCAGAGGAAACTGGCTCGAAGCTATGTGTGTGGATTGTTCAACTCAGAGTAAACTGCCTCGAAACTCTGTGTGTGGATTGTCCACCTCATAGTAAACTGGCTTGAATCTCTGTGTGTGGATTGTCCAACTCAGAGAAACTGGCTCGAAGCTCTGTGTGTGGATTGTCCAACTCAGAGTAAACTGGCTCGAAGCTCTGTGTGTGGATTGTCCAACTCAGAGTAAACTGGCTCGAAGCTCTGTGTGTGGATTGTCCCACTCACAGTAAACTGGCTCGAAGCTCTGTGTGTGGATTGTCCAACTCAGAGTAAACTGTCTCAAAGCTCTGTGTGTGGATTGTCCAACTCAGAGAAACTGGCCCTAAGCTCTGTGTGTGGATTGTCCAACTCAGAGAAACTTTCTCTAAGCTATGTGTGTCGATTGTCAAACTCAGAGGAAACTGTCTCGAAGCTCTGTGTGTGGATTGTTCAACTCAGAGTAAACTGCCTCGAAACTCTGTGTGTGGATTGTCCACCTCATAGTAAACTGGCTTGAATCTCTGTGTGTGGATTGTCCAACACAGAGAAACTGGCTCGAAGCTCTGTGTGTGGATTGTCCTACTCAGAGTAAACTGTCTCAAAGCTCTGTGTGTATTGTCCAACTCAGAGTAAACTGGCTCGAAGCTCTGTGTGTGGATTGTCCAACTGAGATTAAACTGTCTCAAAGCTCTGTGTGTGGATTGTCCAACTCAGAGTAATCTGGCTGGAAGCTCTGTGTGTGGATTGTCCAACTCAGAGTAAACTGTCTCAATGCTCTGTGTGTGGATTGTCCAACTCAGAGTAAACTGTCTCAAAGCTCTGTGAGTGGATTGTGCAACTCAGAGTAAACAGTCTCAAAGCTCTGTGCGTGGATTGTCCAACTCAGAGTAAACTGTCTCAAAGCTCTGTGTGTGGATTGTCCAACTCAGAGAAACTGCCTCGAAGCTCTGTGTGTGGATTGTCCAAATCAGAGAAACTGTCTCAAAGCTCTGTGTGTGGATTGTCCAACTCAGAGTAAACTGTCTCAAAGCTCTGTGTGTGGATTGTCCAACTCAGAGAAACTGGCTCTAAGCTCTGTGTGTGGATTGTCCAACTCAGAGTAAACTGGCTCGAAGCTCTGTGTGTGGATTGTCCCACTCACAGTAAACTGGCTCGAAGCTCTGTGTGTGGATTGTCCAACTCAGAGTAAACTGTCTCAAAGCTCTGTGTGTGGATTGTCCAACTCAGAGAAACTGGCTCTAAGCTCTGTGTGTGGATTGTCCAACTCAGAGAAACTTTCTCTAAGCTATGTGTGTGGATTGTCAAACTCAGAGGAAACTGGCTCGAAGCTCTGTGTGTGGATTGTTCAACTCAGAGTAAACTGCCTCGAAACTCTGTGTGTGGATTGTCCACCTCATAGTAAACTGGCTTGAATCTCTGTGTGTGGATTGTCCAACTCAGAGAAACTGGCTTGAAGCTCTGTGTGTGGATTGTCCAACTCAGAGTAAACTGTCTCAAAGCTCTGTGTGTGGATTGTCCAACTCAGAGAAACTGGCTCTAAGCTCTGTGTGTGGATTGTCCAACTCAGAGAAACTGGCTCTAAGCTCTGTGTGTGGATTGTCCAACTCAGAGGAAACTGGCTTGAAGCTCTGTATGTGGATTGTCCAACTCAGAGTAAACTGGCTGGAAGCTCTGTGTGTGGATTGTCCAACTCAGAGTAAACTTGCTCGAAACACTGTGTGTGCATTCTCCAACTCAGAGTAAACTGTCTCGAAGCTCTGTGTGTGGATTGTGCAACTATGAGTAAACTGGCTCGAAGCGCTGTGTGTGGATTGTCCAACTCAGAGTAAACTGACTGGAAGCTCTGTGTGTGGATTGTCCAACTCAGAGTAAACTGGCTCGAAGCTCTGTGTGTGGATTGTCCAACTCATAGTAAACTGGCTCGAAGCTCTGTGTGTGGATTGTTCATCTCAGAGTAAACTGGCTGGAATCTCTGTGTGTGGATTGTCCAACTCAGAGTAAACTGGCTGGAAGCTCTGAGTGTGGATTCTCCAACTCAGAGTAATCTGCCTCGAAACTCTGTGTGTGGATTGTCCAACTCATAGTAAACTGGCTCGACACTCTGTGTGTGGATTGTCCAACTCAGAGTAAACTGGCTGGAAGCTCTGAGTGTGGATTCACCAACTCAGAGTAAACTGCCTCGAAACTCTGTGTGTGGATTGTCCAACTCATAGTGAACTGGCTGGAATCTCTCTGTGTGGATTGTCCAACTCAGAGAAACTGGCTCGAAACTCTGTTTGTGGATTGTTCAACTCAGAGTAAACTGGCTCGAAGCTCGGTGTGTGGATTCTCCAACTCAGAGAAACGTTCTCTAAGCTATGTGTGTGGATTGTCCAACTCAGAGGAAACTGGCTCGAAGCTATGTGTGTGGATTGTTCAACTCAGAGTAAACTGCCTCGAAACTCTGTGTGTGGATTGTCCACCTCATAGTAAACTGGCTTGAATCTCTGTGTGTGGATTGTCCAACTCAGAGAAACTGCCTCGAAGCTCTGTGTGTGGATTGTCCAAATCAGAGAAACTGTCTCAAAGCTCTGTGTGTGGATTGTCCAACTCAGAGTAAACTGTCTCAAAGCTCTGTGTGTGGATTGTCCAACTCAGAGAAACTGGCTCTAAGCTCTGTGTGTGGATTGTCCAACTCAGAGTAAACTGGCTCGAAGCTCTGTGTGTGGATTGTCCCACTCACAGTAAACTGGCTCGAAGCTCTGTGTGTGGATTGTCCAACTCAGAGAAAACTGTCTCAAAGCTCTGTGTGTGGATTGTCCAACTCAGAGAAACTGGCTCTAAGCTCTGTGTGTGGATTGTCCAACTCAGAGAAACTTTCTCTAAGCTATGTGTGTGGATTGTCAAACTCAGAGGAAACTGGCTCGAAGCTCTGTGTGTGGATTGTTCAACTCAGAGTAAACTGCCTCGAAACTCTGTGTGTGGATTGTCCACCTCATAGTAAACTGGCTTGAATCTCTGTGTGTGGATTGTCCAACTCAGAGAAACTGGCTTGAAGCTCTGTGTGTGGATTGTCCAACTCAGAGTAAACTGTCTCAAAGCTCTGTGTGGATTGTCCAACTCAGAGTAAACTGGCTCGAAGCTCTGTGTGTGGATTGTCCAACTGAGATTAAACTGTCTCTAAGCTCTGTGTGTGGATTGTCCAACTCAGAGTAATCTGGCTGGAAGCTCTGTGTGTGGATTGTCCAACTTAGAGTAAACTGTCTCAATGCTCTGTGTGTGGATTGTCCAACTCAGAGTAAACTGTCTCAAAGCTCTGTGTGTGGATTGTCCAACTCAGAGAAACTGTCTCTAAGCTCTGTGTGTGGATTGTCCAACTCTGAGTAAACTGGCTCGAAGCTCTGTGTGTGGATTGTCCCACTCACAGTAAACTGGCTCGAAGCTCTGTGTGTGGATTGTCCAACTCAGAGTAAACTGTCTCAAAGCTCTGTGTGTGGATTGTCCAACTCAGTGAAGCTGGCTCTAAGCTCTGTGTGTGGATTGTCCAACTCAGAGAAACTTTCTCTAAGCTATGTGTGTGGATTGTCAAACTCAGAGGAAACTGGCTCGAAGCTCTGTGTGCGGATTGTTCAACTCAGAGTAAACTGCCTCGAAACTCTGTGTGTGGATTGTCCACCTCATAGTAAACTGGCTTGAATCTCTGTGTGTGGATTGTCCAACTCAGAGTAAACTGTCTCAAAGCTCTGTGTGGATTGTCCAACTCAGAGTAAACTGGCTCGAAGCTCTGTGTGTGGATTGTCCAACTGAGATTAAACTGTCTCAAAGCTCTGTGTGTGGATTGTCCAACTCAGAGTAATCTGGCTGGAAGCTCTGTGTGTGGATTGTCCAACTCAGAGTAAACTGTCTCAATGCTCTGTGTGTGGATTGTCCAACTCAGAGTAAACTGTCTCAAAGCTCTGTGAGTGGATTGTCCAACTCAGAGTAAACAGTCTCAAAGCTCTGTGCGTGGATTGTCCAACTCAGAGTTAACTGTCTCAAAGCTCTGTGTGTGGATTGTCCAACTCAGAGAAACTGCCTCGAAGCTCAGTGTGTGGATTGTCCAAATCAGAGAAACTGTCTCAAAGCTCTGTGTGTGGATTGTCCAACTCAGAGAAACTGGCTCGAAGCTCTGTGTGTGGATTGTCCTACTCAGAGTAAACTGTCTCAAAGCTCTGTGTCGATTGTCCAACTCAGAGTAAACTGGCTCGAAGCTCTGTGTGTGGATTGTCCAACTGAGATTAAACTGTCTCAATGCTCTGTGTGTGGATTGTCCAACTCAGAGTAAACTGTCTCAAAGCTCTGTGAGTGGATTGTGCAACTCAGAGTAAACAGTCTCAAAGCTCTGTGCGTGGATTGTCCAACTCAGAGTAAACTGTCTCAAAGCTCTGTGTGTGGATTGTCCAACTCAGAGAAACTGCCTCGAAGCTCTGTGTGTGGATTGTCCAAATCAGAGAAACTGTCTCAAAGCTCTGTGTGTGGATTGTCCAACTCAGAGTAAACTGTCTCAAAGCTCTGTGTGTGGATTGTCCAACTCAGAGAAACTGGCTCTAAGCTCTGTGTGTGGATTGTCCAACTCAGAGTAATCTGGCTGGAAGCTCTGTGTGTGGATTGTCCAACTCAGAGTTAACTGTCTCAAAGCTCTGTGTGTGGATTGTCCAACTCAGAGAAACTGCCTCGAAGCTCAGTGTGTGGATTGTCCAAATCAGAGAAACTGTCTCAAAGCTCTGTGTGTGGATTGTCCAACTCAGAGAAACTGGCTCGAAGCTCTGTGTGTGGATTGTCCTACTCAGAGTAAACTGTCTCAAAGCTCTGTGTGGATTGTCCAACTCAGAGTAAACTGGCTCGAAGCTCTGTGTGTGGATTGTCCAACTGAGATTAAACTGTCTCAAAGCTCTGTGTGTGGATTGTCCAACTCAGAGTAATCTGGCTGGAAGCTCTGTGTGTGGATTGTCCAACTCAGAGTAAACTGTCTCAATGCTCTGTGTGTGGATTGTCCAACTCAGAGTAAACTGTCTCAAAGCTCTGTGAGTGGATTGTCCAACTCAGAGTAAACTGTCTCAAAGCTCTGTGAGTGGATTGTCCAACTCAGTGTAAACAGTCTCAAAGCTCTGTGCGTGGATTGTCCAACTCAGAGTAAACTGTCTCAAAGCTCTGTGTGTGGATTGTCCAACTCAGAGAAACTGCCTCGAAGCTCTGTGTGTGGATTGTCCAAATCAGAGAAACTGTCTCAAAGCTCTGTGTGTGGATTGTCCAACTCAGAGTAAACTGTCTCAAAGCTCTGTGTGTGGATTGTCCAACTCAGAGAAACTGGCTCTAAGCTCTGTGTGTGGATTGTCCAACTCAGAGTAAACTGGCTCGAAGCTCTGTGTGTGGATTGTCCCACTCACAGCAAACTGGCTCGAAGCTCTGTGTGTGGATTGTCCAACTCAGAGTAAACTGTCTCAAAGCTCTGTGTGTGGATTGTCCAACTCAGAGAAACTGGCTCTAAGCTCTGTGTGTGGATTGTCCAACTCAGAGAAACTGGCTCTAAGCTCTGTGTGTGGATTGTCCAACTCAGAGGAAACTGGCTTGAAGCTCTGTATGTGGATTGTCCAACTCAGAGTAAACTGGCTGGAAGCTCTGTGTGTGGATTGTCCAACTCAGAGTAAACTTGCTCGAAACACTGTGTGTGCATTCTCCAACTCAGAGTAAACTGTCTCGAAGCTCTGTGTGTGGATTGTGCAACTATGAGTAAACTGGCTCGAAGCGCTGTGTGTGGATTGTCCAACTCAGAGTAAACTGACTGGAAGCTCTGTGTGTGGATTGTCCAACTCAGAGTAAACTGGCTCGAAGATCTGTATGTGGATTGTCCCACTCACAGTAAACTGGCTCGAAGCTCTGTGTGTGGATTGTCCAACTCATAGTAAACTGGCTCGAAGCTCTGTGTGTGGATTGTTCATCTCAGAGTAAACTGGCTGGAATCTCTGTGTGTGGATTGTCCAACTCAGAGTAAACTGGCTGGAAGCTCTGAGTGTGGATTCTCCAACTCAGAGTAATCTGCCTCGAAACTCTGTGTGTGGATTGTCCAACTCATAGTAAACTGGCTCGACACTCTGTGTGTGGATTGTCCAACTCAGAGTAAACTGGCTGGAAGCTCTGAGTGTGGATTCACCAACTCAGAGTAAACTGCCTCGAAACTCTGTGTGTGGATTGTCCAACTCATAGTGAACTGGCTGGAATCTCTCTGTGTGGATTGTCCAACTCAGAGAAACTGGCTCGAAACTCTGTTTGTGGATTGTTCAACTCAGAGTAAACTGGCTCGAAGCTCGGTGTGTGGATTCTCCAACTCAGAGAAACTTTCTCTAAGCTATGTGTGTGGATTGTCCAACTCAGAGGAAACTGGCTCGAAGCTATGTGTGTGGATTGTTCAACTCAGAGTAAACTGCCTCGAAACTCTGTGTGTGGATTGTCCACCTCATAGTAAACTGGCTTGAATCTCGGTGTGTGGATTGTCCAACTCAGAGAAACTGGCTCGAAGCTCTGTGTGTGGATTGTCCAACTCAGAGTAAACTGGCTCGAAGCTCTGTGTGTGGATTGTCCAACTCAGAGTAAACTGGCTCGAAGCTCTGTGTGTGGATTGTCCCACTCACAGTAAACTGGCTCGAAGCTCTGTGTGTGGATTGTCCAACTCAGAGTAAACTGTCTCAAAGCTCTGTGTGTGGATTGTCTAACTCAGAGAAACTGGCCCTAAGCTCTGTGTGTGGATTGTCCAACTCAGAGAAACTTTCTCTAAGCTATGTGTGTGGATTGTCAAACTCAGAGGAAACTGTCTCGAAGCTCTGTGTGTGGATTGTCCTACTCAGAGTAAACTGTCTCAAAGCTCTGTGTGGATTGTCCAACTCAGAGTAAACTGGCTCGAAGCTCTGTGTGTGGATTGTCCAACTGAGATTAAACTGTCTCAAAGCTCTGTGTGTGGATTGTCCAACTCAGAGTAATCTGGCTGGAAGCTCTGTGTGTGGATTGTCCAACTCAGAGTAAACCGTCTCAATGCTCTGTGTGTGGATTGTCCAACTCAGAGTAAACTGTCTCAAAGCTCTGTGAGTGGATTGTGCAACTCAGAGTAAACAGTCTCAAAGCTCTGTGCGTGGATTGTCCAACTCAGAGTAAACTGTCTCAAAGCTCTGTGTGTGGATTGTCCAACTCAGAGAAACTGCCTCGAAGCTCTGTGTGTGGATTGTCCAAATCAGAGAAACTGTCTCAAAGCTCTGTGTGTGGATTGTCCAACTCAGAGTAAACTGTCTCAAAGCTCTGTGTGTGGATTGTCCAACTCAGAGAAACTGGCTCTAAGCTCTGTGTGTGGATTGTCCAACTCAGAGTAAACTGGCTCGAAGCTCTGTGTGTGGATTGTCCCACTCACAGTAAACTGGCTCGAAGCTCTGTGTGTGGATTGTCCAACTCAGAGTAAACTGTCTCAAAGCTCTGTGGATTGTCCAACTCAGAGAAACTGGCTCTAAGCTCTGTGTGTGGATTGTCCAACTCAGAGAAACTTTCTCTAAGCTATGTGTGTGGATTGTCAAACTCAGAGGAAACTGGCTCGAAGCTCTGTGTGCGGATTGTTCAACTCAGAGTAAACTGCCTCGAAACTCTGTGTGTGGATTGTCCAACTCAGAGAAACTGGCTTGAAGCTCTGTGTGTGGATTGTCCAACTCAGAGTAAACTGTCTCAAAGCTCTGTGTGGATTGTCCAACTCAGAGTAAACTGGCTCGAAGCTCTGTGTGTGGATTGTCCAACTGAGATTAAACTGTCTCTAAGCTCTGTGTGTGGATTGTCCAACTCAGAGTAATCTGGCTGGAAGCTCTGTGTGTGGATTGTCCAACTTAGAGTAAACTGTCTCAATGCTCTGTGTGTGGATTGTCCAACTCAGAGTAAACTGTCTCAAAGCTCTGTGTGTGGATTGTCCAACTCAGAGTAAACTGACTGGAAGCTCTGTGTGTGGATTGTCCAACTCAGAGTAAACTGGCTCGAAGATCTGTATGTGGATTGTCCCACTCACAGTAAACTGGCTCGAAGCTCTGTGTGTGGATTGTCCAACTCATAGTAAACTGGCTCGAAGCTCTGTGTGTGGATTGTTCATCTCAGAGTAAACTGGCTGGAATCTCTGTGTGTGGATTGTCCAACTCAGAGTAAACTGGCTGGAAGCTCTGAGTGTGGATTCTCCAACTCAGAGTAATCTGCCTCGAAACTCTGTGTGTGGATTGTCCAACTCATAGTAAACTGGCTCGACACTCTGTGTGTGGATTGTCCAACTCAGAGTAAACTGGCTGGAAGCTCTGAGTGTGGATTCACCAACTCAGAGTAAACTGCCTCGAAACTCTGTGTGTGGATTGTCCAACTCATAGTGAACTGGCTGGAATCTCTCTGTGTGGATTGTCCAACTCAGAGAAACTGGCTCGAAACTCTGTTTGTGGATTGTTCAACTCAGAGTAAACTGGCTCGAAGCTCGGTGTGTGGATTCTCCAACTCAGAGAAACTTTCTCTAAGCTATGTGTGTGGATTGTCCAACTCAGAGGAAACTGGCTCGAAGCTATGTGTGTGGATTGTTCAACTCAGAGTAAACTGCCTCGAAACTCTGTGTGTGGATTGTCCACCTCATAGTAAACTGGCTTGAATCTCGGTGTGTGGATTGTCCAACTCAGAGAAACTGGCTCGAAGCTCTGTGTGTGGATTGTCCAACTCAGAGTAAACTGGCTCGAAGCTCTGTGTGTGGATTGTCCAACTCAGAGTAAACTGGCTCGAAGCTCTGTGTGTGGATTGTCCCACTCACAGTAAACTGGCTCGAAGCTCTGTGTGTGGATTGTCCAACTCAGAGTAAACTGTCTCAAAGCTCCGTGTGTGGATTGTCTAACTCAGAGAAACTGGCCCTAAGCTCTGTGTGTGGATTGTCCAACTCAGAGAAACTTTCTCTAAGCTATGTGTGTGGATTGTCAAACTCAGAGGAAACTGTCTCGAAGCTCTGTGTGTGGATTGTCCTACTCAGAGTAAACTGTCTCAAAGCTCTGTGTGGATTGTCCAACTCAGAGTAAACTGGCTCGAAGCTCTGTGTGTGGATTGTCCAACTGAGATTAAACTGTCTCAAAGCTCTGTGTGTGGATTGTCCAACTCAGAGTAATCTGGCTGGAAGCTCTGTGTGTGGATTGTCCAACTCAGAGTAAACCGTCTCAATGCTCTGTGTGTGGATTGTCCAACTCAGAGTAAACTGTCTCAAAGCTCTGTGAGTGGATTGTGCAACTCAGAGTAAACAGTCTCAAAGCTCTGTGCGTGGATTGTCCAACTCAGAGTAAACTGTCTCAAAGCTCTGTGTGTGGATTGTCCAACTCAGAGAAACTGCCTCGAAGCTCTGTGTGTGGATTGTCCAAATCAGAGAAACTGTCTCAAAGCTCTGTGTGTGGATTGTCCAACTCAGAGTAAACTGTCTCAAAGCTCTGTGTGTGGATTGTCCAACTCAGAGAAACTGGCTCTAAGCTCTGTGTGTGGATTGTCCAACTCAGAGTAAACTGGCTCGAAGCTCTGTGTGTGGATTGTCCCACTCACAGTAAACTGGCTCGAAGCTCTGTGTGTGGATTGTCCAACTCAGAGTAAACTGTCTCAAAGCTCTGTGGATTGTCCAACTCAGAGAAACTGGCTCTAAGCTCTGTGTGTGGATTGTCCAACTCAGAGAAACTTTCTCTAAGCTATGTGTGTGGATTGTCAAACTCAGAGGAAACTGGCTCGAAGCTCTGTGTGCGGATTGTTCAACTCAGAGTAAACTGCCTCGAAACTCTGTGTGTGGATTGTCCAACTCAGAGAAACTGGCTTGAAGCTCTGTGTGTGGATTGTCCAACTCAGAGTAAACTGTCTCAAAGCTCTGTGTGGATTGTCCAACTCAGAGTAAACTGGCTCGAAGCTCTGTGTGTGGATTGTCCAACTGAGATTAAACTGTCTCTAAGCTCTGTGTGTGGATTGTCCAACTCAGAGTAATCTGGCTGGAAGCTCTGTGTGTGGATTGTCCAACTTAGAGTAAACTGTCTCAATGCTCTGTGTGTGGATTGTCCAACTCAGAGTAAACTGTCTCAAAGCTCTGTGTGTGGATTGTCCAACTCAGAGAAACTGTCTCTAAGCTCTGTGTGTGGATTGTCCAACTCTGAGTAAACTGGCTCGAAGCTCTGTGTGTGGATTGTCCCACTCACAGTAAACTGGCTCGAAGCTCTGTGTGTGGATTGTCCAACTCAGAGTAAACTGTCTCAAAGCTCTGTGTGTGGATTGTCCAACTCAGTGAAGCTGGCTCTAAGCTCTGTGTGTGGATTGTCCAACTCAGAGAAACTTTCTCTAAGCTATGTGTGTGGATTGTCAAACTCAGAGGAAACTGGCTCGAAGCTCTGTGTGCGGATTGTCCACCTCATAGTAAACTGGCTTGAATCTCTGTGTGTGGATTGTCCAACTCAGAGTAAACTGTCTCAAAGCTCTGTGTGGATTGTCCAACTCAGAGTAAACTGGCTCGAAGCTCTGTGTGTGGATTGTCCAACTGAGATTAAACTGTCTCAAAGCTCTGTGTGTGGATTGTCCAACTCAGAGTAATCTGGCTGGAAGCTCTGTGTGTGGATTGTCCAACTCAGAGTAAACTGTCTCAATGCTCTGTGTGTGGATTGTCCAACTCAGAGTAAACTGTCTCAAAGCTCTGTGTGTGGATTGTCCAACTCAGAGAAACTGGCTCTAAGCTCTGTGTGTGGATTGTCCAACTCAGAGTAATCTGGCTGGAAGCTCTGTGTGTGGATTGTCCAACTCAGAGTTAACTGTCTCAAAGCTCTGTGTGTGGATTGTCCAACTCAGAGAAACTGCCTCGAAGCTCAGTGTGTGGATTGTCCAAATCAGAGAAACTGTCTCAAAGCTCTGTGTGTGGATTGTCCAACTCAGAGAAACTGGCTCGAAGCTCTGTGTGTGGATTGTCCTACTCAGAGTAAACTGTCTCAAAGCTCTGTGTGGATTGTCCAACTCAGAGTAAACTGGCTCGAAGCTCTATGTGTGGATTGTCCAACTGAGATTAAACTGTCTCAAAGCTCTGTGTGTGGATTGTCCAACTCAGAGTAATCTGGCTGGAAGCTCTGTGTGTGGATTGTCCAACTCAGAGTAAACTGTCTCAATGCTCTGTGTGTGGATTGTCCAACTCAGAGTAAACTGTCTCAAAGCTCTGTGAGTGGATTGTCCAACTCAGAGTAAACTGTCTCAAAGCTCTGTGAGTGGATTGTCCAACTCAGAGTAAACAGTCTCAAAGCTCTGTGCGTGGATTGTCCAACTCAGAGTAAACTGTCTCAAAGCTCTGTGTGTGGATTGTCCAACTCAGAGAAACTGCCTCGAAGCTCTGTGTGTGGATTGTCCAAATCAGAGAAACTGTCTCAAAGCTCTGTGTGTGGATTGTCCAACTCAGAGTAAACTGTCTCAAAGCTCTGTGTGTGGATTGTCCAACTCAGAGAAACTGGCTCTAAGCTCTGTGTGTGGATTGTCCAACTCAGAGTAAACTGGCTCGAAGCTCTGTGTGTGGATTGTCCCACTCACAGCAAACTGGCTCGAAGCTCTGTGTGTGGATTGTCCAACTCAGAGTAAACTGTCTCAAAGCTCTGTGTGTGGATTGTCCAACTCAGAGAAACTGGCTCTAAGCTCTGTGTGTGGATTGTCCAACTCAGAGAAACTGGCTCTAAGCTCTGTGTGTGGATTGTCCAACTCAGAGGAAACTGGCTTGAAGCTCTGTATGTGGATTGTCCAACTCAGAGTAAACTGGCTGGAAGCTCTGTGTGTGGATTGTCCAACTCAGAGTAAACTTGCTCGAAACACTGTGTGTGCATTCTCCAACTCAGAGTAAACTGTCTCGAAGCTCTGTGTGTGGATTGTGCAACTATGAGTAAACTGGCTCGAAGCGCTGTGTGTGGATTGTCCAACTCAGAGTAAACTGACTGGAAGCTCTGTGTGTGGATTGTCCAACTCAGAGTAAACTGGCTCGAAGATCTGTATGTGGATTGTCCCACTCACAGTAAACTGGCTCGAAGCTCTGTGTGTGGATTGTCCAACTCATAGTAAACTGGCTCGAAGCTCTGTGTGTGGATTGTTCATCTCAGAGTAAACTGGCTGGAATCTCTGTGTGTGGATTGTCCAACTCAGAGTAAACTGGCTGGAAGCTCTGAGTGTGGATTCTCCAACTCAGAGTAATCTGCCTCGAAACTCTGTGTGTGGATTGTCCAACTCATAGTAAACTGGCTCGACACTCTGTGTGTGGATTGTCCAACTCAGAGTAAACTGGCTGGAAGCTCTGAGTGTGGATTCACCAACTCAGAGTAAACTGCCTCGAAACTCTGTGTGTGGATTGTCCAACTCATAGTGAACTGGCTGGAATCTCTCTGTGTGGATTGTCCAACTCAGAGAAACTGGCTCGAAACTCTGTTTGTGGATTGTTCAACTCAGAGTAAACTGGCTCGAAGCTCGGTGTGTGGATTCTCCAACTCAGAGAAACTTTCTCTAAGCTATGTGTGTGGATTGTCAAACTCAGAGGAAACTGGCTCGAAGCTCTGTGTGTGGATTGTTCAACTCAGAGTAAACTGCCTCGAAACTCTGTGTGTGGATTGTCCACCTCATAGTAAACTGGCTTGAATCTCTGTGTGTGGATTGTCCAACTCAGAGAAACTGGCTCGAAGCTCTGTGTGTGGATTGTCCAACTGAGATTAAACTGTCTCTAAGCTCTGTGTGTGGATTGTCCAACTCAGAGTAATCTGGCTGGAAGCTCTGTGTGTGGATTGTCCAACTTAGAGTAAACTGTCTCAATGCTCTGTGTGTGGATTGTCCAACTCAGAGTAAACTGTCTCAAAGCTCTGTGTGTGGATTGTCCAACTCAGAGAAACTGTCTCTAAGCTCTGTGTGTGGATTGTCCAACTCTGAGTAAACTGGCTCGAAGCTCTGTGTGTGGATTGTCCCACTCACAGTAAACTGGCTCGAAGCTCTGTGTGTGGATTGTCCAACTCAGAGTAAACTGTCTCAAAGCTCTGTGTGTGGATTGTCCAACTCAGTGAAGCTGGCTCTAAGCTCTGTGTGTGGATTGTCCAACTCAGAGAAACTTTCTCTAAGCTATGTGTGTGGATTGTCAAACTCAGAGGAAACTGGCTCGAAGCTCTGTGTGCGGATTGTTCAACTCAGAGTAAACTGCCTCGAAACTCTGTGTGTGGATTGTCCACCTCATAGTAAACTGGCTTGAATCTCTGTGTGTGGATTGTCCAACTCAGAGTAAACTGTCTCAAAGCTCTGTGTGGATTGTCCAACTCAGAGTAAACTGGCTCGAAGCTCTGTGTGTGGATTGTCCAACTGAGATTAAACTGTCTCAAAGCTCTGTGTGTGGATTGTCCAACTCAGAGTAATCTGGCTGGAAGCTCTGTGTGTGGATTGTCCAACTCAGAGTAAACTGTCTCAATGCTCTGTGTGTGGATTGTCCAACTCAGAGTAAACTGTCTCAAAGCTCTGTGAGTGGATTGTCCAACTCAGAGTAAACAGTCTCAAAGCTCTGTGCGTGGATTGTCCAACTCAGAGTTAACTGTCTCAAAGCTCTGTGTGGATTGTCCAACTCAGAGTAAACTGGCTCGAAGCTCTGTGTGTGGATTGTCCAACTGAGATTAAACTGTCTCAATGCTCTGTGTGTGGATTGTCCAACTCAGAGTAAACTGTCTCAAAGCTCTGTGAGTGGATTGTGCAACTCAGAGTAAACAGTCTCAAAGCTCTGTGCGTGGATTGTCCAACTCAGAGTAAACTGTCTCAAAGCTCTGTGTGTGATTTGTCCAACTCAGAGTAAACTGTCTCAAAGCTCTGTGTGTGGATTGTCCAACTCAGAGAAACTGGCTCTAAGCTCTGTGTGTGGATTGTCCAACTCAGAGTAATCTGGCTGGAAGCTCTGTGTGTGGATTGTCCAACTCAGAGTTAACTGTCTCAAAGCTCTGTGTGTGGATTGTCCAACTCAGAGAAACTGCCTCGAAGCTCAGTGTGTGGATTGTCCAAATCAGAGAAACTGTCTCAAAGCTCTGTGTGTGGATTGTCCAACTCAGAGAAACTGGCTCGAAGCTCTGTGTGTGGATTGTCCAACTCAGAGTAAACTGGCTCGAAGTTCTGTGTGTGGATTGTCCAACTGAGATTAAACTGTCTCAAAGCTCTGTGTGTGGATTGTCCAACTCAGAGTAATCTGGCTGGAAGCTCTGTGTGTGGATTGTCCAACTCAGAGTAAACTGTCTCAATGCTCTGTGTGTGGATTGTCCAACTCAGAGTAAACTGTCTCAAAGCTCTGTGAGTGGATTGTCCAACTCAGAGTAAACAGTCTCAAAGCTCTGTGCGTGGATTGTCCAACTCAGAGTAAACTGTCTCAAAGCTCTGTGTGTGGATTGTCCAACTCAGAGAAACTGCCTCGAAGCTCTGTGTGTGGATTGTCCAAATCAGAGAAACTGTCTCAAAGCTCTGTGTGTGGATTGTCCAACTCAGAGTAAACTGTCTCAAAGCTCTGTGTGTGGATTGTCCAAATCAGAGAAACTGGCTCTAAGCTCTGTGTGTGGATTTTACATCTCAGAGTAAACTGGCTCGAATCTCTGTGTGTGGATTGTCCCACTCACAGTAAACTGGCTCGAAGCTCTGTGTGTGGATTGTCCAACTCAGAGTAAACTGTCTCAAAGCTCTGTGTGTGGATTGTCCAACTCAGAGAAACTGGCTCTAAGCTCTGTGTGTGGATTGTCCAACTCAGAGAAACTTTCTCTAAGCTATGTGTGTGGATTGTCAAACTCAGAGGAAACTGGCTCGAAGCTCTGTGTGTGGATTGTTCAACTCAGAGTAAACTGCCTCGAAACTCTGTGTGTGGATTGTCCACCTCATAGTAAACTGGCTTGAATCTCTGTGTGTGGATTGTCCAACTCAGAGAAACTGGCTCGAATCTCTGTGTGTGGATTATCCAACTCAGAGTAAACTGTCTCAAAGCTCTGTGTGGATTGTCCAACTCAGAGTAAACTGGCTCGAAGCTCTGTGTGTGGATTGTCCAACTGAGATTAAACTGTCTCTAAGCTCTGTGTGTGGATTGTCCAACTCAGAGTAATCTGGCTGGAAGCTCTGTGTGTGGATTGTCCAACTTAGAGTAAACTGTCTCAATGGTCTGTGTGTGGATTGTCCAACTCAGAGTAAACTGTCTCAAAGCTCTGTGAGTGGATTGTCCAACTCAGAGTAAACAGTCTCAAAGCTCTGTGCGTGGATTGTCCAACTCAGAGTAAACTGTCTCAAAGCTCTGTGTGTGGATTGTCCAACTCAGAGAAACTGCCTCGAAGCTCTGTGTGTGGATTGTCCAAATCAGAGAAACTGTCTCAAAGCTCTGTGTGTGGATTGTCCAACTCAGAGTAAACTGTCTCAAAGCTCTGTGTGTGGATTGTCCAAATCAGAGAAACTGGCTCTAAGCTCTGTGTGTGGATTTTACATCTCAGAGTAAACTGGCTCGAATCTCTGTGTGTGGATTGTCCCACTCACAGTAAACTGGCTCGAAGCTCTGTGTGTGGATTGTCCAACTCAGAGTAAACTGTCTCAAAGCTCTGTGTGTGGATTGTCCAACTCAGAGAAACTGGCTCTAAGCTCTGTGTGTGGATTGTCCAACTCAGAGAAACTTTCTCTAAGCTATGTGTGTGGATTGTCAAACTCAGAGGAAACTGGCTCGAAGCTCTGTGTGTGGATTGTTCAACTCAGAGTAAACTGCCTCGAAACTCTGTGTGTGGATTGTCCACCTCATAGTAAACTGGCTTGAATCTCTGTGTGTGGATTGTCCAACTCAGAGAAACTGGCTCGAATCTCTGTGTGTGGATTATCCAACTCAGAGTAAACTGTCTCAAAGCTCTGTGTGGATTGTCCAACTCAGAGTAAACTGGCTCGAAGCTCTGTGTGTGGATTGTCCAACTGAGATTAAACTGTCTCTAAGCTCTGTGTGTGGATTGTCCAACTCAGAGTAATCTGGCTGGAAGCTCTGTGTGTGGATTGTCCAACTTAGAGTAAACTGTCTCAATGGTCTGTGTGTGGATTGTCCAACTCAGAGTAAACTGTCTCAAAGCTCTGTGTGTGGATTGTCCAACTCAGAGAAACTGGCTCTAAGCTCTGTGTGTGGATTGTCCAACTCAGAGTAAACTGGCTCGAAGCTCTGTGTGTGGATTGTCCCACTCACAGTAAACTGGCTCGAAGCTCTGTGTGTGGATTGTCCAACTCAGAGTAAACTGTCTCAAAGCTCTGTGTGTGGATTGTCCAACTCAGTGAAGCTGGCTCTAAGCTCTGTGTGTGGATTGTCCAACTCAGAGAAACTTTCTCTAAGCTATGTGTGTGGATTGTCAAACTCAGAGGAAACTGGCTCGAAGCTCTGTGTGAGGATTGTTCAACTCAGAGTAAACTGCCTCGAAACTCTGTGTGTGGATTGTCCACCTCATAGTAAACTGGCTTGAATCTCTGTGTGTGGATTGTCCAACTCAGAGTAAACTGTCTCAAAGCTCTGTGTGGATTGTCCAACTCAGAGTAAACTGGCTCGAAGCTCTGTGTGTGGATTGTCCAACTGAGATTAAACTGTCTCAAAGCTCTGTGTGTGGATTGTCCAACTCAGAGTAATCTGGCTGGAAGCTCTGTGTGTGGATTGTCCAACTCAGAGTAAACTGTCTCAATGCTCTGTGTGTGGATTGTCCAACTCAGAGTAAACTGTCTCAAAGCTCTGTGAGTGGATTGTCCAACTCAGAGTAAACAGTCTCAAAGCTCTGTGCGTGGATTGTCCAACTCAGAGTTAACTGTCTCAAAGCTCTGTGTGTGGATTGTCCAACTCAGAGAAACTGCCTCGAAGCTCAGTGTGTGGATTGTCCAAATCAGAGAAACTGTCTCAAAGCTCTGTGTGTGGATTGTCCAACTCAGAGAAACTGGCTCGAAGCTCTGTGTGTGGATTGTCCTACTCAGAGTAAACTGTCTCAAAGCTCTGTGTGGATTGTCCAACTCAGAGTAAACTGTCTCAAAGATCTGTGAGTGGATTGTCCAACTCAGAGTAAACAGTCTCAAAGCTCTGTGCGTGGATTGTCCAACTCAGAGTAAACTGTCTCAAAGCTCTGTGTGTGGATTGTCCAACTCAGAGAAACTGCCTCGAAGCTCTGTGTGTGGATTGTCCAAATCAGAGAAACTGTCTCAAAGCTCTGTGTGTGGATTGTCCAACTCAGAGTAAACTGTCTCAAAGCTCTGTGTGTGGATTGTCCAACTCAGAGAAACTGGCTCTAAGCTCTGTGTGTGGATTTTACATCTCAGAGTAAACTGGCTCGAAGCTCTGTGTGTGGATTGTCCCACTCACAGTAAACTGGCTCGAAGCTCTGTGTGTGGATTGTCCAACTCAGAGTAAACTGTCTCAAAGCTCTGTGTGTGGATTGTCCAACTCAGAGAAACTGGCTCTAAGCTCTGTGTGTGGATTGTCCAACTCAGAGAAACTTTCTCTAAGCTATGTGTGTGGATTGTCAAACTCAGAGGAAACAGGCTCGAAGCTCTGTGTGTGGATTGTTCAACTCAGAGTAAACTGCCTCGAAACTCTGTGTGTGGATTGTCCACCTCATAGTAAACTGGCTTGAATCTCTGTGTGTGGATTGTCCAACTCAGAGAAACTGGCTCGAAGCTCTGTGTGTGGATTGTCCAACTCAGAGTAAACTGTCTCAAAGCTCTGTGTGGATTGTCCAACTCAGAGTAAACTGGCTCGAAGCTCTGTGTGTGGATTGTCCAACTGAGATTAAACTGTCTCTAAGCTCTGTGTGTGGATTGTCCAACTCAGAGTAATCTGGCTGGAAGCTCTGTGTGTGGATTGTCCAACTTAGAGTAAACTGTCTCAATGCTCTGTGTGTGGATTGTCCAACTCAGAGTAAACTGTCTCAAAGCTCTGTGTGTGGATTGTCCAACTCAGAGAAACTGGCTCTAAGCTCTGTGTGTGGATTGTCCAACTCTGAGTAAACTGGCTCGAAGCTCTGTGTGTGGATTGTCCCACTCACAGTAAACTGGCTCGAAGCTCTGTGTGTGGATTGTCCAACTCAGAGTAAACTGTCTCAAAGCTCTGTGTGTGGATTGTCCAACTCAGTGAAGCTGGCTCTAAGCTCTGTGTGTGGATTGTCCAACTCAGAGAAACTTTCTCTAAGCTATGTGTGTGGATTGTCAAACTCAGAGGAAACTGGCTCGAAGCTCTGTGTGAGGATTGTTCAACTCAGAGTAAACTGCCTCGAAACTCTGTGTGTGGATTGTCCACCTCATAGTAAACTGGCTTGAATCTCTGTGTGTGGATTGTCCAACTCAGAGTAAACTGTCTCAAAGCTCTGTGTGGATTGTCCAACTCAGAGTAAACTGGCTCGAAGCTCTGTGTGTGGATTGTCCAACTGAGATTAAACTGTCTCAAAGCTCTGTGTGTGGATTGTCCAACTCAGAGTAATCTGGCTGGAAGCTCTGTGTGTGGATTGTCCAACTCAGAGTAAACTGTCTCAATGCTCTGTGTGTGGATTGTCCAACTCAGAGTAAACTGTCTCAAAGCTCTGTGAGTGGATTGTCCAACTCAGAGTAAACAGTCTCAAAGCTCTGTGCGTGGATTGTCCAACTCAGAGTTAACTGTCTCAAAGCTCTGTGTGTGGATTGTCCAACTCAGAGAAACTGCCTCGAAGCTCAGTGTGTGGATTGTCCAAATCAGAGAAACTGTCTCAAAGCTCTGTGTGTGGATTGTCCAACTCAGAGAAACTGGCTCGAAGCTCTGTGTGTGGATTGTCCTACTCAGAGTAAACTGTCTCAAAGCTCTGTGTGGATTGTCCAACTCAGAGTAAACTGTCTCAAAGATCTGTGAGTGGATTGTCCAACTCAGAGTAAACAGTCTCAAAGCTCTGTGCGTGGATTGTCCAACTCAGAGTAAACTGTCTCAAAGCTCTGTGTGTGGATTGTCCAACTCAGAGAAACTGCCTCGAAGCTCTGTGTGTGGATTGTCCAAATCAGAGAAACTGTCTCAAAGCTCTGTGTGTGGATTGTCCAACTCAGAGTAAACTGTCTCAAAGCTCTGTGTGTGGATTGTCCAACTCAGAGAAACTGGCTCTAAGCTCTGTGTGTGGATTTTACATCTCAGAGTAAACTGGCTCGAAGCTCTGTGTGTGGATTGTCCCACTCACAGTAAACTGGCTCGAAGCTCTGTGTGTGGATTGTCCAACTCAGAGTAAACTGTCTCAAAGCTCTGTGTGTGGATTGTCCAACTCAGAGAAACTGGCTCTAAGCTCTGTGTGTGGATTGTCCAACTCAGAGAAACTTTCTCTAAGCTATGTGTGTGGATTGTCAAACTCAGAGGAAACAGGCTCGAAGCTCTGTGTGTGGATTGTTCAACTCAGAGTAAACTGCCTCGAAACTCTGTGTGTGGATTGTCCACCTCATAGTAAACTGGCTTGAATCTCTGTGTGTGGATTGTCCAACTCAGAGAAACTGGCTCGAAGCTCTGTGTGTGGATTGTCCAACTCAGAGTAAACTGTCTCAAAGCTCTGTGTGGATTGTCCAACTCAGAGTAAACTGGCTCGAAGCTCTGTGTGTGGATTGTCCAACTGAGATTAAACTGTCTCTAAGCTCTGTGTGTGGATTGTCCAACTCAGAGTAATCTGGCTGGAAGCTCTGTGTGTGGATTGTCCAACTTAGAGTAAACTGTCTCAATGCTCTGTGTGTGGATTGTCCAACTCAGAGTAAACTGTCTCAAAGCTCTGTGTGTGGATTGTCCAACTCAGAGAAACTGGCTCTAAGCTCTGTGTGTGGATTGTCCAACTCTCAGTAAACTGGCTCGAAGCTCTGTGTGTGGATTGTCCCACTCACAGTAAACTGGCTCGAAGCTCTGTGTGTGGATTGTCCAACTCAGAGTAAACTGTCTCAAAGCTCTGTGTGTGGATTGTCCAACTCAGAGAAACTGCCTCGAAGCTCTGTGTGTGGATTGTCCAACTCAGAGAAACTTTCTCTAAGCTATGTGTGTGCATTGTCAAACTCAGAGGAAAGTGGCTCGAAGCTCTGTGTGTGGATTGTTCAACTCAGAGTAAACTGCCTCGAAACTCTGTGTGTGGATTGTCCACCTCATAGTAAACTGGCTTGAATCTCTGTGTGTGGATTGTCCAACTCAGAGAAACTGGCTCGAATCTCTGTGTGTGGATTATCCAACTCAGAGTAAACTGTCTCAAAGCTCTGTGTGGATTGTCCAACTCAGAGTAAACTGGCTCGAAGCTCTGTGTGTGGATTGTCCAACTGAGATTAAACTGTCTCAAAGCTCTGTGTGTGGATTGTCCAACTCAGAGTAATCTGGCTGGAAGCTCTGTGTGTGGATTGTCCAACTCAGAGTAAACTGTCTCAATGCTCTGTGTGTGGATTGTCCAACTCAGAGTAAACTGTCTCAAAGCTCTGTGAGTGGATTGTCCAACTCAGAGTAAACAGTCTCAAAGCTCTGTGCGTGGATTGTCCAACTCAGAGTTAACTGTCTCAAAGCTCTGTGTGTGGATTGTCCAACTCAGAGAAACTGCCTCGAAGCTCTGTGTGTGGATTGTCCAAATCAGAGAAACTGTCTCAAAGCTCTGTGTGTGGATTGTCCAACTCAGAGAAACTGGCTCTAAGCTCTGTGTGTGGACTGTCCAACTCATAGGAAACTGGCTTGAAGCTCTGTATGTGGATTGTCCAACTCAGAATAAACTGGCTGGAAGCTCTGTGTGTGGATTGTCCAACTCAGAGTAAACTTGCTCGAAACACTGTGTGTGCATTCTCCAACTCAGAGTAAACTGTCTCGAAGCTCTGTGTGTGGATTGTGCAACTATGAGTAAACTGGCTTGAAGCGCTGTGTGTGGATTGTCCAACTCAGAGTAACCTGGCTGGAAGCTCTGTGTGTGGATTCTCCAACTCAGAGTAAACTGGCTCGAAGCTCTGTATGTGGATTGTCCCACTCACAGTAAACTGGCTCGAAGCTCTGTGTGTGGATTGTTCATCTCAGAGTAAACTGGCTGGAATCTCTGTGTGTGGATTGTCCAACTCAGAGTAAACTGGCTGGAAGCTCTGAGTGTGGATTCTCCAACTCAGAGTAAACTGCCTCGAAACTCTGTGTGTGGATTGTCCAACTCATAGTAAACTGGCTCGACACTCTGTGTGTGGATTGTCCAACTCAGAGTAAACTGGCTGGAAGCTCTGAATGTGGATTCTCCAACTCAGAGTAAACTGGCTCGAAGCTCTGTGTGTGGATTGTCCAACTGAGATTAAACTGTCTCTAAGCTCTGTGTGTGGATTGTCCAACTCAGAGTAATCTGGCTGGAAGCTCTGTGTGTGGATTGTCCAACTTAGAGTAAACTGTCTCAATGCTCTGTGTGTGGATTGTCCAACTCAGAGTAAACTGTCTCAAAGCTCTGTGTGTGGATTGTCCAACTCAGAGAAACTGGCTCTAAGCTCTGTGTGTGGATTGTCCAACTCTGAGTAAACTGGCTCGAAGCTCTGTGTGTGGATTGTCCCACTCACAGTAAACTGGCTCGAAGCTCTGTGTGTGGATTGTCCTACTCAGAGTAAACTGTCTCAAAGCTCTGTGTGGATTGTCCAACTCAGAGTAAACTGGCTCGAAGCTCTGTGTGTGGATTGTCCAACTGAGATTAAACTGTCTCAAAGCTCTGTGTGTGGATTGTCCAACTCAGAGTAATCTGGCTGGAAGCTCTGTGTGTGGATTGTCCAACTCAGAGTAAACTGTCTCAATGCTCTGTGTGTGGATTGTCCAACTCAGAGTAAACTGTCTCAAAGCTCTGTGAGTGGATTGTCCAACTCAGAGTAAACAGTCTCAAAGCTCTGTGCGTGGATTGTCCAACTCAGAGTAAACTGTCTCAAAGCTCTGTGTGTGGATTGTCCAACTCAGAGAAACTGCCTCGAAGCTCTGTGTGTGGATTGTCCAAATCAGAGAAACTGTCTCAAAGCTCTGTGTGTGGATTGTCCAACTCAGAGTAAACTGTCTCAAAGCTCTGTGTGTGGATTGTCCAAATCAGAGAAACTGGCTCTAAGCTCTGTGTGTGGATTTTACATCTCAGAGTAAACTGGCTCGAAGCTCTGTGTGTGGATTGTCCCACTCACAGTAAACTGGCTCGAAGCTCTGTGTGTGGATTGTCCAACTCAGAGTAAACTGTCTCAAAGCTCTGTGTGTGGATTGTCCAACTCAGAGAAACTGGCTCTAAGCTCTGTGTGTGGATTGTCCAACTCAGAGAAACTTTCTCTAAGCTATGTGTGTGGATTGTCAAACTCAGAGGAAACTGGCTCGAAGCTCTGTGTGTGGATTGTTCAACTCAGAGTAAACTGCCTCGAAACTCTGTGTGTGGATTGTCCACCTCATAGTAAACTGGCTTGAATCTCTGTGTGTGGATTGTCCAACTCAGAGAAACTGGCTCGAATCTCTGTGTGTGGATTATCCAACTCAGAGTAAACTGTCTCAAAGCTCTGTGTGGATTGTCCAACTCAGAGTAAACTGGCTCGAAGCTCTGTGTGTGGATTGTCCAACTGAGATTAAACTGTCTCTAAGCTCTGTGTGTGGATTGTCCAACTCAGAGTAATCTGGCTGGAAGCTCTGTGTGTGGATTGTCCAACTTAGAGTAAACTGTCTCAATGGTCTGTGTGTGGATTGTCCAACTCAGAGTAAACTGTCTCAAAGCTCTGTGTGTGGATTGTCCAACTCAGAGAAACTGGCTCTAAGCTCTGTGTGTGGATTGTCCAACTCAGAGTAATCTGGCTGGAAGCTCTGTGTGTGGATTGTCCAACTCAGAGTAAACTGTCTCAATGCTCTGTGTGTGGATTGTCCAACTCAGAGTAAACTGTCTCAAAGCTCTGTGAGTGGATTGTCCAACTCAGAGTAAACAGTCTCAAAGCTCTGTGCGTGGATTGTCCAACTCAGAGTAAACTGTCTCAAAGCTCTGTGTGTGGATTGTCCAACTCAGAGAAACTGCCTCGAAGCTCTGTGTGTGGATTGTCCAAATCAGAGAAACTGTCTCAAAGCTCTGTGTGTGGATTGTCCAACTCAGAGTAAACTGTCTCAAAGCTCTGTGTGTGGATTGTCCAAATCAGAGAAACTGGCTCTAAGCTCTGTGTGTGGATTTTACATCTCAGAGTAAACTGGCTCGAATCTCTGTGTGTGGATTGTCCCACTCACAGTAAACTGGCTCGAAGCTCTGTGTGTGGATTGTCCAACTCAGAGTAAACTGTCTCAAAGCTCTGTGTGTGGATTGTCCAACTCAGAGAAACTGGCTCTAAGCTCTGTGTGTGGATTGTCCAACTCAGAGAAACTTTCTCTAAGCTATGTGTGTGGATTGTCAAACTCAGAGGAAACTGGCTCGAAGCTCTGTGTGTGGATTGTTCAACTCAGAGTAAACTGCCTCGAATCTCTGTGTGTGGATTGTCCACCTCATAGTAAACTGGCTTGAATCTCTGTGTGTGGATTGTCCAACTCAGAGAAACTGGCTCGAATCTCTGTGTGTGGATTATCCAACTCAGAGTAAACTGTCTCAAAGCTCTGTGTGGATTGTCCAACTCAGAGTAAACTGGCTCGAAGCTCTGTGTGTGGATTGTCCAACTGAGATTAAACTGTCTCTAAGCTCTGTGTGTGGATTGTCCAACTCAGAGTAATCTGGCTGGAAGCTCTGTGTGTGGATTGTCCAACTTAGAGTAAACTGTCTCAATGGTCTGTGTGTGGATTGTCCAACTCAGAGTAAACTGTCTCAAAGCTCTGTGTGTGGATTGTCCAACTCAGAGAAACTGGCTCTAAGCTCTGTGTGTGGATTGTCCAACTCAGAGTAAACTGGCTCGAAGCTCTGTGTGTGGATTGTCCCACTCACAGTAAACTGGCTCGAAGCTCTGTGTGTGGATTGTCCAACTCAGAGTAAACTGTCTCAAAGCTCTGTGTGTGGATTGTCCAACTCAGTGAAGCTGGCTCTAAGCTCTGTGTGTGGATTGTCCAACTCAGAGAAACTGCCTCGAAGCTCAGTGTGTGGATTGTCCAAATCAGAGAAACTGTCTCAAAGCTCTGTGTGTGGATTGTCCAACTCAGAGAAACTGGCTCGAAGCTCTGTGTGTGGATTGTCCTACTCAGAGTAAACTGTCTCAAAGCTCTGTGTGGATTGTCCAACTCAGAGTAAACTGTCTCAAAGATCTGTGAGTGGATTGTCCAACTCAGAGTAAACAGTCTCAAAGCTCTGTGCGTGGATTGTCCAACTCAGAGTAAACTGTCTCAAAGCTCTGTGTGTGGATTGTCCAACTCAGAGAAACTGCCTCGAAGCTCTGTGTGTGGATTGTCCAAATCAGAGAAACTGTCTCAAAGCTCTGTGTGTGGATTGTCCAACTCAGAGTAAACTGTCTCAAAGCTCTGTGTGTGGATTGTCCAACTCAGAGAAACTGGCTCTAAGCTCTGTGTGTGGATTTTACATCTCAGAGTAAACTGGCTCGAAGCTCTGTGTGTGGATTGTCCCACTCACAGTAAACTGGCTCGAAGCTCTGTGTGTGAATTGTCCAACTCAGAGTAAACTGTCTCAAAGCTCTGTGTGTGGATTGTCCAACTCAGAGAAACTGGCTCTAAGCTCTGTGTGTGGATTGTCCAACTCAGAGAAACTTTCTCTAAGCTATGTGTGTGGATTGTCAAACTCAGAGGAAACAGGCTCGAAGCTCTGTGTGTGGATTGTTCAACTCAGAGTAAACTGCCTCGAAACTCTGTGTGTGGATTGTCCACCTCATAGTAAACTGGCTTGAATCTCTGTGTGTGGATTGTCCAACTCAGAGAAACTGGCTCGAAGCTCTGTGTGTGGATTGTCCAACTCAGAGTAAACTGTCTCAAAGCTCTGTGTGGATTGTCCAACTCAGAGTAAACTGGCTCGAAGCTCTGTGTGTGGATTGTCCAACTGAGATTAAACTGTCTCTAAGCTCTGTGTGTGGATTGTCCAACTCAGAGTAATCTGGCTGGAAGCTCTGTGTGTGGATTGTCCAACTTAGAGTAAACTGTCTCAATGCTCTGTGTGTGGATTGTCCAACTCAGAGTAAACTGTCTCAAAGCTCTGTGTGTGGATTGTCCAACTCAGAGAAACTGGCTCTAAGCTCTGTGTGTGGATTGTCCAACTCTGAGTAAACTGGCTCGAAGCTCTGTGTGTGGATTGTCCCACTCACAGTAAACTGGCTCGAAGCTCTGTGTGTGGATTGTCCAACTCAGAGAAACTGCCTCGAAGCTCTGTGTGTGGATTGTCCAACTCAGAGAAACTTTCTCTAAGCTATGTGTGTGCATTGTCAAACTCAGAGGAAAGTGGCTCGAAGCTCTGTGTGTGGATTGTTCAACTCAGAGTAAACTGCCTCGAAACTCTGTGAGTGGATTGTCCACCTCATAGTAAACTGGCTTGAATCTCTGTGTGTGGATTGTCCAACTCAGAGAAACTGGCTCGAATCTCTGTGTGTGGATTATCCAACTCAGAGTAAACTGTCTCAAAGCTCTGTGTGGATTGTCCAACTCAGAGTAAACTGGCTCGAAGCTCTGTGTGTGGATTGTCCAACTGAGATTAAACTGTCTCAAAGCTCTGTGTGTGGATTGTCCAACTCAGAGTAATCTGGCTGGAAGCTCTGTGTGTGGATTGTCCAACTCAGAGTAAACTGTCTCAATGCTCTGTGTGTGGATTGTCCAACTCAGAGTAAACTGTCTCAAAGCTCTGTGAGTGGATTGTCCAACTCAGAGTAAACAGTCTCAAAGCTCTGTGCGTAGATTGTCCAACTCAGAGTTAACTGTCTCAAAGCTCTGTGTGTGGATTGTCCAACTCAGAGAAACTGCCTCGAAGCTGTGTGTGGATTGTCCAAATCAGAGAAACTGTCTCAAAGCTCTGTGTGTGGATTGTCCAACTCAGAGAAACTGGCTCTAAGTTCTGTGTGTGGACTGTCCAACTCATAGGAAACTGGCTTGAAGCTCTGTATGTGGATTGTCCAACTCAGAATAAACTGGCTGGAAGCTCTGTGTGTGGATTGTCCAACTCAGAGTAAACTTGCTCGAAACACTGTGTGTGCATTCTCCAACTCAGAGTAAACTGTCTCGAAGCTCTGTGTGTGGATTGTGCAACTATGAGTAAACTGGCTTGAAGCGCTGTGTGTGGATTGTCCAACTCAGAGTAACCTGGCTGGAAGCTCTGTGTGTGGATTCTCCAACTCAGAGTAAACTGGCTCGAAGCTCTGTATGTGGATTGTCCCACTCACAGTAAACTGGCTCGAAGCTCTGTGTGTGGATTGTTCATCTCAGAGTAAACTGGCTGGAATCTCTGTGTGTGGATTGTCCAACTCAGAGTAAACTGGCTGGAAGCTCTGAGTGTGGATTCTCCAACTCAGAGTAAACTGCCTCGAAACTCTGTGTGTGGATTGTCCAACTCATAGTAAACTGGCTCGAAGCTCTGTGTGTGGATTGTCCTACTCAGAGTAAACTGTCTCAAAGCTCTGTGTGGATTGTCCAACTCAGAGTAAACTGGCTCGAAGCTCTGTGTGTGGATTGTCCAACTGAGATTAAACTGTCTCAAAGCTCTGTGTGTGGATTGTCCAACTCAGAGTAATCTGGCTGGAAGCTCTGTGTGTGGATTGTCCAACTCAGAGTAAACTGTCTCAATGCTCTGTGTGTGGATTGTCCAACTCAGAGTAAACTGTCTCAAAGCTCTGTGAGTGGATTGTCCAACTCAGAGTAAACAGTCTCAAAGCTCTGTGCGTGGATTGTCCAACTCAGAGTAAACTGTCTCAAAGCTCTGTGTGTGGATTGTCCAACTCAGAGAAACTGCCTCGAAGCTCTGTGTGTGGATTGTCCAAATCAGAGAAACTGTCTCAAAGCTCTGTGTGTGGATTGTCCAACTCAGAGTAAACTGTCTCAAAGCTCTGTGTGTGGATTGTCCAAATCAGAGAAACTGGCTCTAAGCTCTGTGTGTGGATTTTACATCTCAGAGTAAACTGGCTCGAAGTTCTGTGTGTGGATTGTCCCACTCACAGTAAACTGGCTCGAAGCTCTGTGTGTGGATTGTCCAACTCAGAGTAAACTGTCTCAAAGCTCTGTGTGTGGATTGTCCAACTCAGAGAAACTGGCTCTAAGCTCTGTGTGTGGATTGTCCAACTCAGAGAAACTTTCTCTAAGCTATGTGTGTGGATTGTCAAACTCAGAGGAAACTGGCTCGAAGCTCTGTGTGTGGATTGTTCAACTCAGAGTAAACTGCCTCGAAACTCTGTGTGTGGATTGTCCACCTCATAGTAAACTGGCTTGAATCTCTGTGTGTGGATTGTCCAACTCAGAGAAACTGGCTCGAATCTCTGTGTGTGGATTATCCAACTCAGAGTAAACTGTCTCAAAGCTCTGTGTGGATTGTCCAACTCAGAGTAAACTGGCTCGAAGCTCTGTGTGTGGATTGTCCAACTGAGATTAAACTGTCTCTAAGCTCTGTGTGTGGATTGTCCAACTCAGAGTAATCTGGCTGGAAGCTCTGTGTGTGGATTGTCCAACTTAGAGTAAACTGTCTCAATGGTCTGTGTGTGGATTGTCCAACTCAGAGTAAACTGTCTCAAAGCTCTGTGTGTGGATTGTCCAACTCAGAGAAACTGGCTCTAAGCTCTGTGTGTGGATTGTCCAACTCAGAGTAAACTGGCTCGAAGCTCTGTGTGTGGATTGTCCCACTCACAGTAAACTGGCTCGAAGCTCTGTGTGTGGATTGTCCAACTCAGAGTAAACTGTCTCAAAGCTCTGTGTGTGGATTGTCCAACTCAGTGAAGCTGGCTCTAAGCTCTGTGTGTGGATTGTCGAACTCAGAGAAACTTTCTCTAAGCTATGTGTGTGGATTGTCAAACTCAGAGGAAACTGGCTCGAAGCTCTGTGTGCGGATTGTTCAACTCAGAGTAAACTGCCTCGAAACTCTGTGTGTGGATTGTCCACCTCATAGTAAACTGGCTTGAATCTCTGTGTGTGGATTGTCCAACTCAGAGTAAACTGTCTCAAAGCTCTGTGTGGATTGTCCAACTCAGAGTAAACTGGCTCGAAGCTGTGTGTGTGGATTGTCCAACTGAGATTAAACTGTCTCAAAGCTCTGTGTGTGGATTGTCCATCTCAGAGTAATCTGGCTGGAAGCTCTGTGTGTGGATTGTCCAACTCAGAGTAAACTGTCTCAATGCTCTGTGTGTGGATTGTCCAACTCAGAGTAAACTGTCTCAAAGCTCTGTGAGTGGATTGTGCAACTCAGAGTAAACAGTCTCAAAGCTCTGTGCGTGGATTGTCCAACTCAGAGTAAACTGTCTCAAAGCTCTGTGTGTGGATTGTCCAACTCAGAGAAACTGCCTCGAAGCTCTGTGTGTGGATTGTCCAAATCTTAGAAACTGTCTCAAAGCTCTGTGTGTGGATTGTCCAACTCAGAGTAAACTGTCTCAAAGCTCTGTGTGTGGATTGTCCAACTCAGAGAAACTGGCTCTAAGCTCTGTGTGTGGATTGTCCAACTCAGAGTAAACTGGCTCGAAGCTCTGTGTGTGGATTGTCCCACTCACAGTAAACTGGCTCGAAGCTCTGTGTGTGGATTGTCCAACTCAGAGAAACTTTCTCTAAGCTATGTGTGTGGATTGTCAAACTCAGAGGAAACTGGCTCGAAGCTCTGTGTGTGGATTGTTCAACTCAGAGTAAACTGCCTCGAAACTCTGTGTGTGGATTGTCCACCTCATAGTAAACTGGCTTGAATCTCTGTGTGTGGATTGTCCAACTCAGAGAAACTGGCTTGAAGCTCTGTGTGTGGATTGTCCAACTCAGAGTAAACTGTCTCAAAGCTCTGTGTGTGGATTGTCCAACTCAGAGAAACTGGCTCTAAGCTCTGTGTGTGGATTGTCCAACTCAGAGAAACTGGCTCTAAGCTCTGTGTGTGGATTGTCCAACTCAGAGGAAACTGGCTTGAAGCTCTGTATGTGGATTGTCCAACTCAGAGTAAACTGGCTGGAAGCTCTGTGTGTGGATTGTCCAACTCAGAGTAAACTTGCTCGAAACACTGTGTGTGCATTCTCCAACTCAGAGTAAACTGTCTCGAAGCTCTGTGTCTGGATTGTGCAACTATGAGTAAACTGGCTCGAAGCGCTGTGTGTGGATTGTCCAACTCAGAGTAAACTGACTGGAAGCTCTGTGTGTGGATTGTCCAACTCAGAGTAAACTGGCTCGAAGATCTGTATGTGGATTGTCCCACTCACAGTAAACTGGCTCGAAGCTCTGTGTGTGGATTGTCCAACTCATAGTAAACTGGCTCGAAGCTCTGTGTGTGGATTGTTCATCTCAGAGTAAACTGGCTGGAATATCTGTGTGTGGATTGTCCAACTCAGAGTAAACTGGCTGGAAGCTCTGAGTGTGGATTCTCCAACTCAGAGTAATCTGCCTCGAAACTCTGTGTGTGGATTGTCCAACTCATAGTAAACTGGCTCGACACTCTGTGTGTGGATTGTCCAACTCAGAGTAAACTGGCTGGAAGCTCTGAGTGTGGATTCACCAACTCAGAGTAAACTGCCTCGAAACTCTGTGTGTGGATTGTCCAACTCATAGTGAACTGGCTGGAATCTCTCTGTGTGGATTGTCCAACTCAGAGAAACTGGCTCGAAACTCTGTTTGTGGATTGTTCAACTCAGAGTAAACTGGCTCGAAGCTCGGTGTGTGGATTCTCCAACTCAGAGAAACGTTCTCTAAGCTATGTGTGTGGATTGTCCAACTCAGAGGAAACTGGCTCGAAGCTATGTGTGTGGATTGTTCAACTCAGAGTAAACTGCCTCGAAACTCTGTGTGTGGATTGTCCACCTCATAGTAAACTGGCTTGAATCTCTGTGTGTGGATTGTCCAACTCAGAGAAACTGCCTCGAAGCTCTGTGTGTGGATTGTCCAAATCAGAGAAACTGTCTCAAAGCTCTGTGTGTGGATTGTCCAACTCAGAGTAAACTGTCTCAAAGCTCTGTGTGTGGATTGTCCAACTCAGAGAAACTGGCTCTAAGCTCTGTGTGTGGATTGTCCAACTCAGAGTAAACTGGCTCGAAGCTCTGTGTGTGGATTGTCCCACTCACAGTAAACTGGCTCGAAGCTCTGTGTGTGGATTGTCCAACTCAGAGTAAACTGTCTCAAAGCTCTGTGTGTGGATTGTCCAACTCAGAGAAACTGGCTCTAAGCTCTGTGTGTGGATTGTCCAACTCAGAGAAACTTTCTCTAAGCTATGTGTGTGGATTGTCAAACTCAGAGGAAACTGGCTCGAAGCTCTGTGTGTGGATTGTTCAACTCAGAGTAAACTGCCTCGAAACTCTGTGTGTGGATTGTCCACCTCATAGTAAACTGGCTTGAATCTCTGTGTGTCGATTGTCCAACTCAGAGAAACTGGCTCGAAGCTCTGTGTGTGGATTGTCCAACTCAGAGTAAACTGTCTCAAAGCTCTGTGTGGATTGTCCAACTCAGAGTAAACTGGCTCGAAGCTCTGTGTGTGGATTGTCCAACTGAGATTAAACTGTCTCAAAGCTCTGTGTGTGGATTGTCCAACTCAGAGTAATCTGGCTGGAAGCTCTGTGTGTGGATTGTCCAACTCAGAGTAAACTGTCTCAATGCACTGTGTGTGGATTGTCCAACTCAGAGTAAACTGTCTCAAAGCTCTGTGAGTGGATTGTCCAACTCAGAGTAAACAGTCTCAAAGCTTTGTGCGTGGATTGTCCAACTCAGAGTAAACTGTCTCAAAGCTCTGTGTGTGGATTGTCCAACTCAGAGAAACTGCCTCGAAGCTCTGTGTGTGGATTGTCCAAATCAGAGAAACTGTCTCAAAGCTCTGTGTGTGGATTGTCCAACTCAGAGTAAACTGTCTCAAAGCTCTGTGTGTGGATTGTCCAACTCAGAGAAACTGGCTCTAAGCTCTGTGTGTGGATTGTCCAACTCAGAGTAAACTGGCTCGAAGCTCTGTGTGTGGATTGTCCCACTCACAGCAAACTGGCTCGAAGCTCTGTGTGTGGATTGTCCAACTCAGAGTAAACTGTCTCAAAGCTCTGTGTGTGGATTGTCCAATTCAGAGAAACTGGCTCTAAGCTCTGTGTGTGGATTGTCCAACTCAGAGAAACTGGCTCTAAGCTCTGTGTGTGGATTGTCCAACTCAGAGGAAACTGGCTTGAAGCTCTGTATGTGGATTGTCCAACTCAGAGTAAACTGGCTGGAAGCTCTGTGTGTGGATTGTCCAACTCAGAGTAAACTTGCTCGAAACACTGTGTGTGCATTCTCCAACTCAGAGTAAACTGTCTCGAAGCTCTGTGTGTGGATTGTGCAACTATGAGTAAACTGGCTCGAAGCGCTGTGTGTGGATTGTCCAACTCAGAGTAAACTGACTGGAAGCTCTGTGTGTGGATTGTCCAACTCAGAGTAAACTGGCTCGAAGATCTGTATGTGGATTGTCCCACTCACAGTAAACTGGCTCGAAGCTCTGTGTGTGGATTGTCCAACTCATAGTAAACTGGCTCGAAGCTCTGTGTGTGGATTGTTCATCTCAGAGTAAACTGGATGGAATCTCTGTGTGTGGATTGTCCAACTCAGAGTAAACTGGCTGGAAGCTCTGAGTGTGGATTCTCCAACTCAGAGTAATCTGCCTCGAAACTCTGTGTGTGGATTGTCCAACTCATAGTAAACTGGCTCGACACTCTGTGTGTGGATTGTCCAACTCAGAGTAAACTGGCTCGAAGCTCTGAGTGTGGATTCACCAACTCAGAGTAAACTGCCTCGAAACTCTGTGTGTGGATTGTCCAACTCATAGTGAACTGGCTGGAATCTCTCTGTGTGGATTGTCCAACTCAGAGAAACTGGCTCGAAACTCTGTTTGTGGATTGTTCAACTCAGAGTAAACTGGCTCGAAGCTCGGTGTGTGGATTCTCCAACTCAGAGAAACTTTCTCTAAGCTATGTGTGTGGATTGTCCAACTCAGAGGAAACTGGCTCGAAGCTATGTGTGTGGATTGTTCAACTCAGAGTAAACTGCCTCGAAACTCTGTGTGTGGATTGTCCACCTCATAGTAAACTGGCTTGAATCTCTGTGTGTGGATTGTCCAACTCAGAGAAACTGGCTCGAAGCTCTGTGTGTGGATTGTCCAACTCAGAGTAAACTGGCTCGAAGCTCTGTGTGTGGATTGTCCAACTCAGAGTAAACTGGCTCGAAGCTCTGTGTGTGGATTGTCCCACTCACAGTAAACTGGCTCGAAGCTCTGTGTGTGGATTGTCCAACTCAGAGTAAACTGTCTCAAAGCTCTGTGTGTGGATTGTCCAACTCAGAGTAAACTGTCTCAAAGCTCTGTGTGTGGATTGTCCAACTCAGAGAAACTGCCTCGAAGCTCTGTGTGTGGATTGTCCAACTCAGAGAAACTTTCTCTAAGCTATGTGTGTGCATTGTCAAACTCAGAGGAAAGTGGCTCGAAGCTCTGTGTGTGGATTGTTCAACTCAGAGTAAACTGCCTCGAAACTCTGTGTGTGGATTGTCCACCTCATAGTAAACTGGCTTGAATCTCTGTGTGTGGATTGTCCAACTCAGAGAAACTGGCTCGAATCTCTGTGTGTGGATTATCCAACTCAGAGTAAACTGTCTCAAAGCTCTGTGTGGATTGTCCAACTCAGAGTAAACTGGCTCGAAGCTCTGTGTGTGGATTGTCCAACTGAGATTAAACTGTCTCAAAGCTCTGTGTGTGGATTGTCCAACTCAGAGTAATCTGGCTGGAAGCTCTGTGTGTGGATTGTCCAACTCAGAGTAAACTGTCTCAATGCTCTGTGTGTGGATTGTCCAACTCAGAGTAAACTGTCTCAAAGCTCTGTGAGTGGATTGTCCAACTCAGAGTAAACAGTCTCAAAGCTCTGTGCGTGGATTGTCCAACTCAGAGTTAACTGTCTCAAAGCTCTGTGTGTGGATTGTCCAACTCAGAGAAACTGCCTCGAAGCTCTGTGTGTGGATTGTCCAAATCAGAGAAACTGTCTCAAAGCTCTGTGTGTGGATTGTCCAACTCAGAGAAACTGGCTCTAAGCTCTGTGTGTGGACTGTCCAACTCATAGGAAACTGGCTTGAAGCTCTGTATGTGGATTGTCCAACTCAGAATAAACTGGCTGGAAGCTCTGTGTGTGGATTGTCCAACTCAGAGTAAACTTGCTCGAAACACTGTGTGTGCATTCTCCAACTCAGAGTAAACTGTCTCGAAGCTCTGTGTGTGGATTGTGCAACTATGAGTAAACTGGCTTGAAGCGCTGTGTGTGGATTGTCCAACTCAGAGTAACCTGGCTGGAAGCTCTGTGTGTGGATTCTCCAACTCAGAGTAAACTGGCTCGAAGCTCTGTATGTGGATTGTCCCACTCACAGTAAACTGGCTCGAAGCTCTGTGTGTGGATTGTTCATCTCAGAGTAAACTGGCTGGAATCTCTGTGTGTGGATTGTCCAACTCAGAGTAAACTGGCTGGAAGCTCTGAGTGTGGATTCTCCAACTCAGAGTAAACTGCCTCGAAACTCTGTGTGTGGATTGTCCAACTCATAGTAAACTGGCTCGACACTCTGTGTGTGGATTGTCCAACTCAGAGTAAACTGGCTGGAAGCTCTGAATGTGGATTCTCCAACTCAGAGTAAACTGGCTCGAAGCTCTGTGTGTGGATTGTCCAACTGAGATTAAACTGTCTCTAAGCTCTGTGTGTGGATTGTCCAACTCAGAGTAATCTGGCTGGAAGCTCTGTGTGTGGATTGTCCAACTTAGAGTAAACTGTCTCAATGCTCTGTGTGTGGATTGTCCAACTCAGAGTAAACTGTCTCAAAGCTCTGTGTGTGGATTGTCCAACTCAGAGAAACTGGCTCTAAGCTCTGTGTGTGGATTGTCCAACTCTGAGTAAACTGGCTCGAAGCTCTGTGTGTGGATTGTCCCACTCACAGTAAACTGGCTCGAAGCTCTGTGTGTGGATTGTCCTACTCAGAGTAAACTGTCTCAAAGCTCTGTGTGGATTGTCCAACTCAGAGTAAACTGGCTCGAAGCTCTGTGTGTGGATTGTCCAACTGAGATTAAACTGTCTCAAAGCTCTGTGTGTGGATTGTCCAACTCAGAGTAATCTGGCTGGAAGCTCTGTGTGTGGATTGTCCAACTCAGAGTAAACTGTCTCAATGCTCTGTGTGTGGATTGTCCAACTCAGAGTAAACTGTCTCAAAGCTCTGTGAGTGGATTGTCCAACTCAGAGTAAACAGTCTCAAAGCTCTGTGCGTGGATTGTCCAACTCAGAGTAAACTGTCTCAAAGCTCTGTGTGTGGATTGTCCAACTCAGAGAAACTGCCTCGAAGCTCTGTGTGTGGATTGTCCAAATCAGAGAAACTGTCTCAAAGCTCTGTGTGTGGATTGTCCAACTCAGAGTAAACTGTCTCAAAGCTCTGTGTGTGGATTGTCCAAATCAGAGAAACTGGCTCTAAGCTCTGTGTGTGGATTTTACATCTCAGAGTAAACTGGCTCGAAGCTCTGTGTGTGGATTGTCCCACTCACAGTAAACTGGCTCGAAGCTCTGTGTGTGGATTGTCCAACTCAGAGTAAACTGTCTCAAAGCTCTGTGTGTGGATTGTCCAACTCAGAGAAACTGGCTCTAAGCTCTGTGTGTGGATTGTCCAACTCAGAGAAACTTTCTCTAAGCTATGTGTGTGGATTGTCAAACTCAGAGGAAACTGGCTCGAAGCTCTGTGTGTGGATTGTTCAACTCAGAGTAAACTGCCTCGAAACTCTGTGTGTGGATTGTCCACCTCATAGTAAACTGGCTTGAATCTCTGTGTGTGGATTGTCCAACTCAGAGAAACTGGCTCGAATCTCTGTGTGTGGATTATCCAACTCAGAGTAAACTGTCTCAAAGCTCTGTGTGGATTGTCCAACTCAGAGTAAACTGGCTCGAAGCTCTGTGTGTGGATTGTCCAACTGAGATTAAACTGTCTCTAAGCTCTGTGTGTGGATTGTCCAACTCAGAGTAATCTGGCTGGAAGCTCTGTGTGTGGATTGTCCAACTTAGAGTAAACTGTCTCAATGGTCTGTGTGTGGATTGTCCAACTCAGAGTAAACTGTCTCAAAGCTCTGTGTGTGGATTGTCCAACTCAGAGAAACTGGCTCTAAGCTCTGTGTGTGGATTGTCCAACTCAGAGTAATCTGGCTGGAAGCTCTGTGTGTGGATTGTCCAACTCAGAGTAAACTGTCTCAATGCTCTGTGTGTGGATTGTCCAACTCAGAGTAAACTGTCTCAAAGCTCTGTGAGTGGATTGTCCAACTCAGAGTAAACAGTCTCAAAGCTCTGTGCGTGGATTGTCCAACTCAGAGTAAACTGTCTCAAAGCTCTGTGTGTGGATTGTCCAACTCAGAGAAACTGCCTCGAAGCTCTGTGTGTGGATTGTCCAAATCAGAGAAACTGTCTCAAAGCTCTGTGTGTGGATTGTCCAACTCAGAGTAAACTGTCTCAAAGCTCTGTGTGTGGATTGTCCAAATCAGAGAAACTGGCTCTAAGCTCTGTGTGTGGATTTTACATCTCAGAGTAAACTGGCTCGAATCTCTGTGTGTGGATTGTCCCACTCACAGTAAACTGGCTCGAAGCTCTGTGTGTGGATTGTCCAACTCAGAGTAAACTGTCTCAAAGCTCTGTGTGTGGATTGTCCAACTCAGAGAAACTGGCTCTAAGCTCTGTGTGTGGATTGTCCAACTCAGAGAAACTTTCTCTAAGCTATGTGTGTGGATTGTCAAACTCAGAGGAAACTGGCTCGAAGCTCTGTGTGTGGATTGTTCAACTCAGAGTAAACTGCCTCGAAACTCTGTGTGTGGATTGTCCACCTCATAGTAAACTGGCTTGAATCTCTGTGTGTGGATTGTCCAACTCAGAGAAACTGGCTCGAATCTCTGTGTGTGGATTATCCAACTCAGAGTAAACTGTCTCAAAGCTCTGTGTGGATTGTCCAACTCAGAGTAAACTGGCTCGAAGCTCTGTGTGTGGATTGTCCAACTGAGATTAAACTGTCTCTAAGCTCTGTGTGTGGATTGTCCAACTCAGAGTAATCTGGCTGGAAGCTCTGTGTGTGGATTGTCCAACTTAGAGTAAACTGTCTCAATGGTCTGTGTGTGGATTGTCCAACTCAGAGTAAACTGTCTCAAAGCTCTGTGTGTGGATTGTCCAACTCAGAGAAACTGGCTCTAAGCTCTGTGTGTGGATTGTCCAACTCAGAGTAAACTGGCTCGAAGCTCTGTGTGTGGATTGTCCCACTCACAGTAAACTGGCTCGAAGCTCTGTGTGTGGATTGTCCAACTCAGAGTAAACTGTCTCAAAGCTCTGTGTGTGGATTGTCCAACTCAGTGAAGCTGGCTCTAAGCTCTGTGTGTGGATTGTCCAACTCAGAGAAACTGCCTCGAAGCTCAGTGTGTGGATTGTCCAAATCAGAGAAACTGTCTCAAAGCTCTGTGTGTGGATTGTCCAACTCAGAGAAACTGGCTCGAAGCTCTGTGTGTGGATTGTCCTACTCAGAGTAAACTGTCTCAAAGCTCTGTGTGGATTGTCCAACTCAGAGTAAACTGTCTCAAAGATCTGTGAGTGGATTGTCCAACTCAGAGTAAACAGTCTCAAAGCTCTGTGCGTGGATTGTCCAACTCAGAGTAAACTGTCTCAAAGCTCTGTGTGTGGATTGTCCAACTCAGAGAAACTGCCTCGAAGCTCTGTGTGTGGATTGTCCAAATCAGAGAAACTGTCTCAAAGCTCTGTGTGTGGATTGTCCAACTCAGAGTAAACTGTCTCAAAGCTCTGTGTGTGGATTGTCCAACTCAGAGAAACTGGCTCTAAGCTCTGTGTGTGGATTTTACATCTCAGAGTAAACTGGCTCGAAGCTCTGTGTGTGGATTGTCCCACTCACAGTAAACTGGCTCGAAGCTCTGTGTGTGGATTGTCCAACTCAGAGTAAACTGTCTCAAAGCTCTGTGTGTGGATTGTCCAACTCAGAGAAACTGGCTCTAAGCTCTGTGTGTGGATTGTCCAACTCAGAGAAACTTTCTCTAAGCTATGTGTGTGGATTGTCAAACTCAGAGGAAACAGGCTCGAAGCTCTGTGTGTGGATTGTTCAACTCAGAGTAAACTGCCTCGAAACTCTGTGTGTGGATTGTCCACCTCATAGTAAACTGGCTTGAATCTCTGTGTGTGGATTGTCCAACTCAGAGAAACTGGCTCGAAGCTCTGTGTGTGGATTGTCCAACTCAGAGTAAACTGTCTCAAAGCTCTGTGTGGATTGTCCAACTCAGAGTAAACTGGCTCGAAGCTCTGTGTGTGGATTGTCCAACTGAGATTAAACTGTCTCTAAGCTCTGTGTGTGGATTGTCCAACTCAGAGTAATCTGGCTGGAAGCTCTGTGTGTGGATTGTCCAACTTAGAGTAAACTGTCTCAATGCTCTGTGTGTGGATTGTCCAACTCAGAGTAAACTGTCTCAAAGCTCTGTGTGTGGATTGTCCAACTCAGAGAAACTGGCTCTAAGCTCTGTGTGTGGATTGTCCAACTCTGAGTAAACTGGCTCGAAGCTCTGTGTGTGGATTGTCCCACTCACAGTAAACTGGCTCGAAGCTCTGTGTGTGGATTGTCCAACTCAGAGAAACTGCCTCGAAGCTCTGTGTGTGGATTGTCCAACTCAGAGAAACTTTCTCTAAGCTATGTGTGTGCATTGTCAAACTCAGAGGAAAGTGGCTCGAAGCTCTGTGTGTGGATTGTTCAACTCAGAGTAAACTGCCTCGAAACTCTGTGAGTGGATTGTCCACCTCATAGTAAACTGGCTTGAATCTCTGTGTGTGGATTGTCCAACTCAGAGAAACTGGCTCGAATCTCTGTGTGTGGATTATCCAACTCAGAGTAAACTGTCTCAAAGCTCTGTGTGGATTGTCCAACTCAGAGTAAACTGGCTCGAAGCTCTGTGTGTGGATTGTCCAACTGAGATTAAACTGTCTCAAAGCTCTGTGTGTGGATTGTCCAACTCAGAGTAATCTGGCTGGAAGCTCTGTGTGTGGATTGTCCAACTCAGAGTAAACTGTCTCAATGCTCTGTGTGTGGATTGTCCAACTCAGAGTAAACTGTCTCAAAGCTCTGTGAGTGGATTGTCCAACTCAGAGTAAACAGTCTCAAAGCTCTGTGCGTAGATTGTCCAACTCAGAGTTAACTGTCTCAAAGCTCTGTGTGTGGATTGTCCAACTCAGAGAAACTGCCTCGAAGCTCTGTGTGTGGATTGTCCAAATCAGAGAAACTGTCTCAAAGCTCTGTGTGTGGATTGTCCAACTCAGAGAAACTGGCTCTAAGTTCTGTGTGTGGACTGTCCAACTCATAGGAAACTGGCTTGAAGCTCTGTATGTGGATTGTCCAACTCAGAATAAACTGGCTGGAAGCTCTGTGTGTGGATTGTCCAACTCAGAGTAAACTTGCTCGAAACACTGTGTGTGCATTCTCCAACTCAGAGTAAACTGTCTCGAAGCTCTGTGTGTGGATTGTGCAACTATGAGTAAACTGGCTTGAAGCGCTGTGTGTGGATTGTCCAACTCAGAGTAACCTGGCTGGAAGCTCTGTGTGTGGATTCTCCAACTCAGAGTAAACTGGCTCGAAGCTCTGTATGTGGATTGTCCCACTCACAGTAAACTGGCTCGAAGCTCTGTGTGTGGATTGTTCATCTCAGAGTAAACTGGCTGGAATCTCTGTGTGTGGATTGTCCAACTCAGAGTAAACTGGCTGGAAGCTCTGAGTGTGGATTCTCCAACTCAGAGTAAACTGCCTCGAAACTCTGTGTGTGGATTGTCCAACTCATAGTAAACTGGCTCGAAGCTCTGTGTGTGGATTGTCCTACTCAGAGTAAACTGTCTCAAAGCTCTGTGTGGATTGTCCAACTCAGAGTAAACTGGCTCGAAGCTCTGTGTGTGGATTGTCCAACTGAGATTAAACTGTCTCAAAGCTCTGTGTGTGGATTGTCCAACTCAGAGTAATCTGGCTGGAAGCTCTGTGTGTGGATTGTCCAACTCAGAGTAAACTGTCTCAATGCTCTGTGTGTGGATTGTCCAACTCAGAGTAAACTGTCTCAAAGCTCTGTGAGTGGATTGTCCAACTCAGAGTAAACAGTCTCAAAGCTCTGTGCGTGGATTGTCCAACTCAGAGTAAACTGTCTCAAAGCTCTGTGTGTGGATTGTCCAACTCAGAGAAACTGCCTCGAAGCTCTGTGTGTGGATTGTCCAAATCAGAGAAACTGTCTCAAAGCTCTGTGTGTGGATTGTCCAACTCAGAGTAAACTGTCTCAAAGCTCTGTGTGTGGATTGTCCAAATCAGAGAAACTGGCTCTAAGCTCTGTGTGTGGATTTTACATCTCAGAGTAAACTGGCTCGAAGTTCTGTGTGTGGATTGTCCCACTCACAGTAAACTGGCTCGAAGCTCTGTGTGTGGATTGTCCAACTCAGAGTAAACTGTCTCAAAGCTCTGTGTGTGGATTGTCCAACTCAGAGAAACTGGCTCTAAGCTCTGTGTGTGGATTGTCCAACTCAGAGAAACTTTCTCTAAGCTATGTGTGTGGATTGTCAAACTCAGAGGAAACTGGCTCGAAGCTCTGTGTGTGGATTGTTCAACTCAGAGTAAACTGCCTCGAAACTCTGTGTGTGGATTGTCCACCTCATAGTAAACTGGCTTGAATCTCTGTGTGTGGATTGTCCAACTCAGAGAAACTGGCTCGAATCTCTGTGTGTGGATTATCCAACTCAGAGTAAACTGTCTCAAAGCTCTGTGTGGATTGTCCAACTCAGAGTAAACTGGCTCGAAGCTCTGTGTGTGGATTGTCCAACTGAGATTAAACTGTCTCTAAGCTCTGTGTGTGGATTGTCCAACTCAGAGTAATCTGGCTGGAAGCTCTGTGTGTGGATTGTCCAACTTAGAGTAAACTGTCTCAATGGTCTGTGTGTGGATTGTCCAACTCAGAGTAAACTGTCTCAAAGCTCTGTGTGTGGATTGTCCAACTCAGAGAAACTGGCTCTAAGCTCTGTGTGTGGATTGTCCAACTCAGAGTAAACTGGCTCGAAGCTCTGTGTGTGGATTGTCCCACTCACAGTAAACTGGCTCGAAGCTCTGTGTGTGGATTGTCCAACTCAGAGTAAACTGTCTCAAAGCTCTGTGTGTGGATTGTCCAACTCAGTGAAGCTGGCTCTAAGCTCTGTGTGTGGATTGTCCAACTCAGAGAAACTTTCTCTAAGCTATGTGTGTGGATTGTCAAACTCAGAGGAAACTGGCTCGAAGCTCTGTGTGCGGATTGTTCAACTCAGAGTAAACTGCCTCGAAACTCTGTGTGTGGATTGTCCACCTCATAGTAAACTGGCTTGAATCTCTGTGTGTGGATTGTCCAACTCAGAGTAAACTGTCTCAAAGCTCTGTGTGGATTGTCCAACTCAGAGTAAACTGGCTCGAAGCTGTGTGTGTGGATTGTCCAACTGAGATTAAACTGTCTCAAAGCTCTGTGTGTGGATTGTCCAACTCAGAGTAATCTGGCTGGAAGCTCTGTGTGTGGATTGTCCAACTCAGAGTAAACTGTCTCAATGCTCTGTGTGTGGATTGTCCAACTCAGAGTAAACTGTCTCAAAGCTCTGTGAGTGGATTGTGCAACTCAGAGTAAACAGTCTCAAAGCTCTGTGCGTGGATTGTCCAACTCAGAGTAAACTGTCTCAAAGCTCTGTGTGTGGATTGTCCAACTCAGAGAAACTGCCTCGAAGCTCTGTGTGTGGATTGTCCAAATCTTAGAAACTGTCTCAAAGCTCTGTGTGTGGATTGTCCAACTCAGAGTAAACTGTCTCAAAGCTCTGTGTGTGGATTGTCCAACTCAGAGAAACTGGCTCTAAGCTCTGTGTGTGGATTGTCCAACTCAGAGTAAACTGGCTCGAAGCTCTGTGTGTGGATTGTCCCACTCACAGTAAACTGGCTCGAAGCTCTGTGTGTGGATTGTCCAACTCAGAGAAACTTTCTCTAAGCTATGTGTGTGGATTGTCAAACTCAGAGGAAACTGGCTCGAAGCTCTGTGTGTGGATTGTTCAACTCAGAGTAAACTGCCTCGAAACTCTGTGTGTGGATTGTCCACCTCATAGTAAACTGGCTTGAATCTCTGTGTGTGGATTGTCCAACTCAGAGAAACTGGCTTGAAGCTCTGTGTGTGGATTGTCCAACTCAGAGTAAACTGTCTCAAAGCTCTGTGTGTGGATTGTCCAACTCAGAGAAACTGGCTCTAAGCTCTGTGTGTGGATTGTCCAACTCAGAGAAACTGGCTCTAAGCTCTGTGTGTGGATTGTCCAACTCAGAGGAAACTGGCTTGAAGCTCTGTATGTGGATTGTCCAACTCAGAGTAAACTGGCTGGAAGCTCTGTGTGTGGATTGTCCAACTCAGAGTAAACTTGCTCGAAACACTGTGTGTGCATTCTCCAACTCAGAGTAAACTGTCTCGAAGCTCTGTGTGTGGATTGTGCAACTATGAGTAAACTGGCTCGAAGCGCTGTGTGTGGATTGTCCAACTCAGAGTAAACTGACTGGAAGCTCTGTGTGTGGATTGTCCAACTCAGAGTAAACTGGCTCGAAGATCTGTATGTGGATTGTCCCACTCACAGTAAACTGGCTCGAAGCTCTGTGTGTGGATTGTCCAACTCATAGTAAACTGGCTCGAAGCTCTGTGTGTGGATTGTTCATCTCAGAGTAAACTGGCTGGAATCTCTGTGTGTGGATTGTCCAACTCAGAGTAAACTGGCTGGAAGCTCTGAGTGTGGATTCTCCAACTCAGAGTAATCTGCCTCGAAACTCTGTGTGTGGATTGTCCAACTCATAGTAAACTGGCTCGACACTCTGTGTGTGGATTGTCCAACTCAGAGTAAACTGGCTGGAAGCTCTGAGTGTGGATTCACCAACTCAGAGTAAACTGCCTCGAAACTCTGTGTGTGGATTGTCCAACTCATAGTGAACTGGCTGGAATCTCTCTGTGTGGATTGTCCAACTCAGAGAAACTGGCTCGAAACTCTGTTTGTGGATTGTTCAACTCAGAGTAAACTGGCTCGAAGCTCGGTGTGTGGATTCTCCAACTCAGAGAAACGTTCTCTAAGCTATGTGTGTGGATTGTCCAACTCAGAGGAAACTGGCTCGAAGCTATGTGTGTGGATTGTTCAACTCAGAGTAAACTGCCTCGAAACTCTGTGTGTGGATTGTCCACCTCATAGTAAACTGGCTTGAATCTCTGTGTGTGGATTGTCCAACTCAGAGAAACTGCCTCGAAGCTCTGTGTGTGGATTGTCCAAATCAGAGAAACTGTCTCAAAGCTCTGTGTGTGGATTGTCCAACTCAGAGTAAACTGTCTCAAAGCTCTGTGTGTGGATTGTCCAACTCAGAGAAACTGGCTCTAAGCTCTGTGTGTGGATTGTCCAACTCAGAGTAAACTGGCTCGAAGCTCTGTGTGTGGATTGTCCCACTCACAGTAAACTGGCTCGAAGCTCTGTGTGTGGATTGTCCAACTCAGAGTAAACTGTCTCAAAGCTCTGTGTGTGGATTGTCCAACTCAGAGAAACTGGCTCTAAGCTCTGTGTGTGGATTGTCCAACTCAGAGAAACTTTCTCTAAGCTATGTGTGTGGATTGTCAAACTCAGAGGAAACTGGCTCGAAGCTCTGTGTGTGGATTGTTCAACTCAGAGTAAACTGCCTCGAAACTCTGTGTGTGGATTGTCCACCTCATAGTAAACTGGCTTGAATCTCTGTGTGTCGATTGTCCAACTCAGAGAAACTGGCTCGAAGCTCTGTGTGTGGATTGTCCAACTCAGAGTAAACTGTCTCAAAGCTCTGTGTGGATTGTCCAACTCAGAGTAAACTGGCTCGAAGCTCTGTGTGTGGATTGTCCAACTGAGATTAAACTGTCTCAAAGCTCTGTGTGTGGATTGTCCAACTCAGAGTAATCTGGCTGGAAGCTCTGTGTGTGGATTGTCCAACTCAGAGTAAACTGTCTCAATGCACTGTGTGTGGATTGTCCAACTCAGAGTAAACTGTCTCAAAGCTCTGTGAGTGGATTGTCCAACTCAGAGTAAACAGTCTCAAAGCTTTGTGCGTGGATTGTCCAACTCAGAGTAAACTGTCTCAAAGCTCTGTGTGTGGATTGTCCAACTCAGAGAAACTGCCTCGAAGCTCTGTGTGTGGATTGTCCAAATCAGAGAAACTGTCTCAAAGCTCTGTGTGTGGATTGTCCAACTCAGAGTAAACTGTCTCAAAGCTCTGTGTGTGGATTGTCCAACTCAGAGAAACTGGCTCTAAGCTCTGTGTGTGGATTGTCCAACTCAGAGTAAACTGGCTCGAAGCTCTGTGTGTGGATTGTCCCACTCACAGCAAACTGGCTCGAAGCTCTGTGTGTGGATTGTCCAACTCAGAGTAAACTGTCTCAAAGCTCTGTGTGTGGATTGTCCAATTCAGAGAAACTGGCTCTAAGCTCTGTGTGTGGATTGTCCAACTCAGAGAAACTGGCTCTAAGCTCTGTGTGTGGATTGTCCAACTCAGAGGAAACTGGCTTGAAGCTCTGTATGTGGATTGTCCAACTCAGAGTAAACTGGCTGGAAGCTCTGTGTGTGGATTGTCCAACTCAGAGTAAACTTGCTCGAAACACTGTGTGTGCATTCTCCAACTCAGAGTAAACTGTCTCGAAGCTCTGTGTGTGGATTGTGCAACTATGAGTAAACTGGCTCGAAGCGCTGTGTGTGGATTGTCCAACTCAGAGTAAACTGACTGGAAGCTCTGTGTGTGGATTGTCCAACTCAGAGTAAACTGGCTCGAAGATCTGTATGTGGATTGTCCCACTCACAGTAAACTGGCTCGAAGCTCTGTGTGTGGATTGTCCAACTCATAGTAAACTGGCTCGAAGCTCTGTGTGTGGATTGTTCATCTCAGAGTAAACTGGATGGAATCTCTGTGTGTGGATTGTCCAACTCAGAGTAAACTGGCTGGAAGCTCTGAGTGTGGATTCTCCAACTCAGAGTAATCTGCCTCGAAACTCTGTGTGTGGATTGTCCAACTCATAGTAAACTGGCTCGACACTCTGTGTGTGGATTGTCCAACTCAGAGTAAACTGGCTCGAAGCTCTGAGTGTGGATTCACCAACTCAGAGTAAACTGCCTCGAAACTCTGTGTGTGGATTGTCCAACTCATAGTGAACTGGCTGGAATCTCTCTGTGTGGATTGTCCAACTCAGAGAAACTGGCTCGAAACTCTGTTTGTGGATTGTTCAACTCAGAGTAAACTGGCTCGAAGCTCGGTGTGTGGATTCTCCAACTCAGAGAAACTTTCTCTAAGCTATGTGTGTGGATTGTCCAACTCAGAGGAAACTGGCTCGAAGCTATGTGTGTGGATTGTTCAACTCAGAGTAAACTGCCTCGAAACTCTGTGTGTGGATTGTCCACCTCATAGTAAACTGGCTTGAATCTCTGTGTGTGGATTGTCCAACTCAGAGAAACTGGCTCGAAGCTCTGTGTGTGGATTGTCCAACTCAGAGTAAACTGGCTCGAAGCTCTGTGTGTGGATTGTCCAACTCAGAGTAAACTGGCTCGAAGCTCTGTGTGTGGATTGTCCCACTCACAGTAAACTGGCTCGAAGCTCTGTGTGTGGATTGTCCAACTCAGAGTAAACTGTCTCAAAGCTCTGTGTGTGGATTGTCCAACTCAGAGAAACTGGCCCTAAGCTCTGTGTGTGGATTGTCCAACTCAGAGAAACTTTCTCTAAGCTCTGTGTGTGGATTGTTCAACTCAGAGTAAACTGCCTCGAAACTCTGTGTGTGGATTGTCCACCTCATAGTAAACTGGCTTGAATCTCTGTGTGTGGATTGTCCAACACAGAGAAACTGGCTCGAAGCTCTGTGTGTGGATTGTCCTACTCAGAGTAAACTGTCTCAAAGCTCTGTGTGGATTGTCCAACTCAGAGTAAACTGGCTCGAAGCTCTGTGTGTGGATTGTCCAACTGAGATTAAACTGTCTCAAAGCTCTGTGTGTGGATTGTCCAACTCAGAGTAATCTGGCTGGAAGCTCTGTGTGTGGATTGTCCAACTCAGAGTAAACTGTCTCAAAGCTCTGTGAGTGGATTGTGCAACTCAGAGTAAACAGTCTCAAAGCTCTGTGCGTGGATTGTCCAACTCAGAGTAAACTGTCTCAAAGCTCTGTGTGTGGATTGTCCAACTCAGAGAAACTGCCTCGAAGCTCTGTGTGTGGATTGTCCAAATCAGAGAAACTGTCTCAAAGCTCTGTGTGTGGATTGTCCAACTCAGAGTAAACTGTCTCAAAGCTCTGTGTGTGGATTGTCCAACTCAGAGAAACTGGCTCTAAGCTCTGTGTGTGGATTGTCCAACTCAGAGTAAACTGGCTCGAAGCTCTGTGTGTGGATTGTCCCACTCACAGTAAACTGGCTCGAAGCTCTGTGTGTGGATTGTCCAACTCAGAGTAAACTGTCTCAAAGCTCTGTGTGTGGATTGTCCAACTCAGAGAAACTGGCTCTAAGCTCTGTGTGTGGATTGTCCAACTCAGAGAAACTTTCTCTAAGCTATGTGTGTGGATTGTCAAACTCAGAGGAAACTGGCTCGAAGCTCTGTGTGTGGATTGTTCAACTCAGAGTAAACTGCCTCGAAACTCTGTGTGTGGATTGTCCACCTCATAGTAAACTGGCTTGAATCTCTGTGTGTGGATTGTCCAACTCAGAGAAACTGGCTTGAAGCTCTGTGTGTGGATTGTCCAACTCAGAGTAAACTGTCTCAAAGCTCTGTGTGTGGATTGTCCAACTCAGAGAAACTGGCTCTAAGCTCTGTGTGTGGATTGTCCAACTCAGAGAAACTGGCTCTAAGCTCTGTGTGTGGATTGTCCAACTCAGAGGAAACTGGCTTGAAGCTCTGTATGTGGATTGTCCAACTCAGAGTAAACTGGCTGGAAGCTCTGTGTGTGGATTGTCCAACTCAGAGTAAACTTGCTCGAAACACTGTGTGTGCATTCTCCAACTCAGAGTAAACTGTCTCGAAGCTCTGTGTGTGGATTGTGCAACTATGAGTAAACTGGCTCGAAGCGCTGTGTGTGGATTGTCCAACTCAGAGTAAACTGACTGGAAGCTCTGTGTGTGGATTGTCCAACTCAGAGTAAACTGGCTCGAAGATCTGTATGTGGATTGTCCCACTCACAGTAAACTGGCTCGAAGCTCTGTGTGTGGATTGTTCATCTCAGAGTAAACTGGCTGGAATCTCTGTGTGTGGATTGTCCAACTCAGAGTAAACTGGCTCGAAGATCTGTATGTGGATTGTCCCACTCACAGTAAACTGGCTCGAAGCTCTGTGTGTGGATTGTTCATCTCAGAGTAAACTGGCTGGAATCTCTGTGTGTGGATTGTCCAACTCAGAGTAAACTGGCTGGAAGCTCTGAGTGTGGATTCTCCAACTCAGAGTAATCTGCCTCGAAACTCTGTGTGTGGATTGTCCAACTCATAGTAAACTGGCTCGACACTCTGTGTGTGGATTGTCCAACTCAGAGTAAACTGGCTGGAAGCTCTGAGTGTGGATTCACCAACTCAGAGTAAACTGCCTCGAAACTCTGTGTGTGGATTGTCCAACTCATAGTGAACTGGCTGGAATCTCTCTGTGTGGATTGTCCAACTCAGAGAAACTGGCTTGAAACTCTGTTTGTGGATTGTTCAACTCAGAGTAAACTGGCTCGAAGCTCGGTGTGTGGATTCTCCAACTCAGAGAAACGTTCTCTAAGCTATGTGTGTGGATTGTCCAACTCAGAGGAAACTGGCTCGAAGCTATGTGTGTGGATTGTTCAACTCAGAGTAAACTGCCTCGAAACTCTGTGTGTGGATTGTCCACCTCATAGTAAACTGGCTTGAATCTCTGTGTGTGGATTGTCCAACTCAGAGAAACTGCCTCGAAGCTCTGTGTGTGGATTGTCCAAATCAGAGAAACTGTCTCAAAGCTCTGTGTGTGGATTGTCCAACTCAGAGTAAACTGTCTCAAAGCTCTGTGTGTGGATTGTCCAACTCAGAGAAACTGGCTCTAAGCTCTGTGTGTGGATTGTCCAACTCAAAGTAAACTGGCTCGAAGCTCTGTGTGTGGATTGTCCCACTCACAGTAAACTGGCTCGAAGCTCTGTGTGTGGATTGTCCAACTCAGAGTAAACTGTCTCAAAGCTCTGTGTGTGGATTGTCCAACTCAGAGAAACTGGCTCTAAGCTCTGTGTGTGGATTGTCCAACTCAGAGAAACTTTCTCTAAGCTATGTGTGTGGATTGTCAAACTCAGAGGAAACTGGCTCGAAGCTCTGTGTGTGGATTGTTCAACTCAGAGTAAACTGCCTCGAAACTCTGTGTGTGGATTGTCCACCTCATAGTAAACTGGCTTGAATCTCTGTGTGTGGATTGTCCAACTCAGAGAAACTGGCTTGAAGCTCTGTGTGTGGATTGTCCAACTCAGAGTAAACTGTCTCAAAGCTCTGTGTGTGGATTGTCCAACTCAGAGTAATCTGGCTGGAAGCTCTGTGTGTGGATTGTCCAACTTAGAGTAAACTGTCTCAATGCTCTGTGTGTGGATTGTCCAACTCAGAGTAAACTGTCTCAAAGCTCTGTGTGTGGATTGTCCAACTCAGAGAAACTGTCTCTAAGCTCTGTGTGTGGATTGTCCAACTCTGAGTAAACTGGCTCGAAGCTCTGTGTGTGGATTGTCCCACTCACAGTAAACTGGCTCGAAGCTCTGTGTGTGGATTGTCCAACTCAGAGTAAACTGTCTCAAAGCTCTGTGTGTGGATTGTCCAACTCAGTGAAGCTGGCTCTAAGCTCTGTGTGTGGATTGTCCAACTCAGAGAAACTTTCTCTAAGCTATGTGTGTGGATTGTCAAACTCAGAGGAAACTGGCTCGAAGCTCTGTGTGCGGATTGTTCAACTCAGAGTAAACTGCCTCGAAACTCTGTGTGTGGATTGTCCACCTCATAGTAAACTGGCTTGAATCTCTGTGTGTGGATTGTCCAACTCAGAGTAAACTGTCTCAAAGCTCTGTGTGGATTGTCCAACTCAGAGTAAACTGGCTCGAAGCTCTGTGTGTGGATTGTCCAACTGAGATTAAACTGTCTCAAAGCTCTGTGTGTGGATTGTCCAACTCAGAGTAATCTGGCTGGAAGCTCTGTGTGTGGATTGTCCAACTCAGAGTAAACTGTCTCAATGCTCTGTGTGTGGATTGTCCAACTCAGAGTAAACTGTCTCAAAGCTCTGTGAGTGGATTGTCCAACTCAGAGTAAACAGTCTCAAAGCTCTGTGCGTGGATTGTCCAACTCAGAGTTAACTGTCTCAAAGCTCTGTGTGTGGATTGTCCAACTCAGAGAAACTGCCTCGAAGCTCAGTGTGTGGATTGTCCAAATCAGAGAAACTGTCTCAAAGCTCTGTGTGTGGATTGTCCAACTCAGAGAAACTGGCTCGAAGCTCTGTGTGTGGATTGTCCTACTCAGAGTAAACTGTCTCAAAGCTCTGTGTGGATTGTCCAACTCAGAGTAAACTGGCTCGAAGCTCTGTGTGTGGATTGTCCAACTGAGATTAAACTGTCTCAATGCTCTGTGTGTGGATTGTCCAACTCAGAGTAAACTGTCTCAAAGCTCTGTGAGTGGATTGTGCAACTCAGAGTAAACAGTCTCAAAGCTCTGTGCGTGGATTGTCCAACTCAGAGTAAACTGTCTCAAAGCTCTGTGTGTGGATTGTCCAACTCAGAGAAACTGCCTCGAAGCTCTGTGTGTGGATTGTCCAAATCAGAGAAACTGTCTCAAAGCTCTGTGTGTGGATTGTCCAACTCAGAGTAAACTGTCTCAAAGCTCTGTGTGTGGATTGTCCAACTCAGAGAAACTGGCTCTAAGCTCTGTGTGTGGATTGTCCAACTCAGAGTAATCTGGCTGGAAGCTCTGTGTGTGGATTGTCCAACTCAGAGTTAACTGTCTCAAAGCTCTGTGTGTGGATTGTCCAACTCAGAGAAACTGCCTCGAAGCTCAGTGTGTGGATTGTCCAAATCAGAGAAACTGTCTCAAAGCTCTGTGTGTGGATTGTCCAACTCAGAGAAACTGGCTCGAAGCTCTGTGTGTGGATTGTCCTACTCAGAGTAAACTGTCTCAAAGCTCTGTGTGGATTGTCCAACTCAGAGTAGACTGGCTCGAAGCTCTGTGTGTGGATTGTCCAACTGAGATTAAACTGTCTCAAAGCTCTGTGTGTGGATTGTCCAACTCAGAGTAATCTGGCTGGAAGCTCTGTGTGTGGATTGTCCAACTCAGAGTAAACTGTCTCAATGCTCTGTGTGTGGATTGTCCAACTCAGAGTAAACTGTCTCAAAGCTCTGTGAGTGGATTGTCCAACTCAGAGTAAACTGTCTCAAAGCTCTGTGAGTGGATTGTCCAACTCAGAGTAAACAGTCTCAAAGCTCTGTGCGTGGATTGTCCAACTCAGAGTAAACTGTCTCAAAGCTCTGTGTGTGGATTGTCCAACTCAGAGAAACTGCCTCGAAGCTCTGTGTGTGGATTGTCCAAATCAGAGAAACTGTCTCAAAGCTCTGTGTGTGGATTGTCCAACTCAGAGTAAACTGTCTCAAAGCTCTGTGTGTGGATTGTCCAACTCAGAGAAACTGGCTCTAAGCTCTGTGTGTGGATTGTCCAACTCAGAGTAAACTGGCTCGAAGCTCTGTGTGTGGATTGTCCCACTCACAGCAAACTGGCTCGAAGCTCTGTGTGTGGATTGTCCAACTCAGAGTAAACTGTCTCAAAGCTCTGTGTGTGGATTGTCCAACTCAGAGAAACTGGCTCTAAGCTCTGTGTGTGGATTGTCCAACTCAGAGAAACTGGCTCTAAGCTCTGTGTGTGGATTGTCCAACTCAGAGGAAACTGGCTTGAAGCTCTGTATGTGGATTGTCCAACTCAGAGTAAACTGGCTGGAAGCTCTGTGTGTGGATTGTCCAACTCAGAGTAAACTTGCTCGAAACACTGTGTGTGCATTCTCCAACTCAGAGTAAACTGTCTCGAAGCTCTGTGTGTGGATTGTGCAACTATGAGTAAACTGGCTCGAAGCGCTGTGTGTGGATTGTCCAACTCAGAGTAAACTGACTGGAAGCTCTGTGTGTGGATTGTCCAACTCAGAGTAAACTGGCTCGAAGATCTGTATGTGGATTGTCCCACTCACAGTAAATTGGCTCGAAGCTCTGTGTGTGGATTGTCCAACTCATAGTAAACTGGCTCGAAGCTCTGTGTGTGGATTGTTCATCTCAGAGTAAACTGGCTGGAATCTCTGTGTGTGGATTGTACAACTCAGAGTAAACTGGCTGGAAGCTCTGAGTGTGGATTCACCAACTCAGAGTAAACTGCCTCGAAACTCTGTGTGTGGATTGTCCAACTCATAGTGAACTGGCTGGAATCTCTCTGTGTGGATTGTCCAACTCAGAGAAACTGGCTCGAAACTCTGTTTGTGGATTGTTCAACTCAGAGTAAACTGGCTCGAAGCTCGGTGTGTGGATTCTCCAACTCAGAGAAACTTTCTCTAAGCTATGTGTGTGGATTGTCCAACTCAGAGGAAACTGGCTCGAAGCTATGTGTGTGGATTGTTCAACTCAGAGTAAACTGCCTCGAAACTCTGTGTGTGGATTGTCCACCTCATAGTAAACTGGCTTGAATCTCTGTGTGTGGATTGTCCAACTCAGAGAAACTGGCTCGAAGCTCTGTGTGTGGATTGTCCAACTCAGAGTAAACTGGCTCGAAGCTCTGTGTGTGGATTGTCCAACTCAGAGTAAACTGGCTCGAAGCTCTGTGTGTGGATTGTCCCACTCACAGTAAACTGGCTCGAAGCTCTGTGTGTGGATTGTCCAACTCAGAGTAAACTGTCTCAAAGCTCTGTGTGTGGATTGTCTAACTCAGAGAAACTGGCCCTAAGCTCTGTGTGTGGATTGTCCAACTCAGAGAAACTTTCTCTAAGCTATGTGTGTGGATTGTCAAACTCAGAGGAAACTGTCTCGAAGCTCTGTGTGTGGATTGTCCTACTCAGAGTAAACTGTCTCAAAGCTCTGTGTGGATTGTCCAACTCAGAGTAAACTGGCTCGAAGCTCTGTGTGTGGATTGTCCAACTGAGATTAAACTGTCTCAAAGCTCTGTGTGTGGATTGTCCAACTCAGAGTAATCTGGCTGGAAGCTCTGTGTGTGGATTGTCCAACTCAGAGTAAACCGTCTCAATGCTCTGTGTGTGGATTGTCCAACTCAGAGTAAACTGTCTCAAAGCTCTGTGAGTGGATTGTGCAACTCAGAGTAAACAGTCTCAAAGCTCTGTGCGTGGATTGTCCAACTCAGAGTAAACTGTCTCAAAGCTCTGTGTGTGGATTGTCCAACTCAGAGAAACTGCCTCGAAGCTCTGTGTGTGGATTGTCCAAATCAGAGAAACTGTCTCAAAGCTCTTTGTGTGGATTGTCCAACTCAGAGTAAACTGTCTCAAAGCTCTGTGTGTGGATTGTCCAACTCAGAGAAACTGGCTCTAAGCTCTGTGTGTGGATTGTCCAACTCAGAGTAAACTGGCTCGAAGCTCTGTGTGTGGATTGTCCCACTCACAGTAAACTGGCTCGAAGCTCTGTGTGTGGATTGGCCAACTCAGAGTAAACTGTCTCAAAGCTCTGTGGATTGTCCAACTCAGAGAAACTGGCTCTAAGCTCTGTGTGTGGATTGTCCAACTCAGAGAAACTTTCTCTAAGCTATGTGTGTGGATTGTCAAACTCAGAGGAAACTGGCTCGAAGCTCTGTGTGCGGATTGTTCAACTCAGAGTAAACTGCCTCGAAACTCTGTGTGTGGATTGTCCAACTCAGAGAAACTGGCTTGAAGCTCTGTGTGTGGATTGTCCAACTCAGAGTAAACTGTCTCAAAGCTCTGTGTGGATTGTCCAACTCAGAGTAAACTGGCTCGAAGCTCTGTGTGTGGATTGTCCAACTGAGATTAAACTGTCTCTAAGCTCTGTGTGTGGATTGTCCAACTCAGAGTAATCTGGCTGGAAGCTCTGTGTGTGGATTGTCCAACTTAGAGTAAACTGTCTCAATGCTCTGTGTGTGGATTGTCCAACTCAGAGTAAACTGTCTCAAAGCTCTGTGTGTGGATTGTCCAACTCAGAGAAACTGTCTCTAAGCTCTGTGTGTGGATTGTCCAACTCTGAGTAAACTGGCTCGAAGCTCTGTGTGTGGATTGTCCCACTCACAGTAAACTGGCTCGAAGCTCTGTGTGTGGATTGTCCAACTCAGTGTAAACTGTCTCAAAGCTCTGTGTGTGGATTGTCCAACTCAGTGAAGCTGGCTCTAAGCTCTGTGTGTGGATTGTCCAACTCAGAGAAACTTTCTCTAAGCTATGTGTGTGGATTGTCAAACTCAGAGGAAACTGGCTCGAAGCTCTGTGTGCGGATTGTCCACCTCATAGTAAACTGGCTTGAATCTCTGTGTGTGGATTGTCCAACTCAGAGTAAACTGTCTCAAAGCTCTGTGTGGATTGTCCAACTCAGAGTAAACTGGCTCGAAGCTCTGTGTGTGGATTGTCCAACTGAGATTAAACTGTCTCAAAGCTCTGTGTGTGGATTGTCCAACTCAGAGTAATCTGGCTGGAAGCTCTGTGTGTGGATTGTCCAACTCAGAGTAAACTGTCTCAATGCTCTGTGTGTGGATTGTCCAACTCAGAGTAAACTGTCTCAAAGCTCTGTGAGTGGATTGTCCAACTCAGAGTAAACAGTCTCAAAGCTCTGTGCGTGGATTGTCCAACTCAGAGTTAACTGTCTCAAAGCTCTGTGTCTGGATTGTCCAACTCAGAGAAACTGCCTCGAAGCTCAGTGTGTGGATTGTCCAAATCAGAGAAACTGTCTCAAAGCTCTGTGTGTGGATTGTCCAACTCAGAGAAACTGGCTCGAAGCTCTGTGTGTGGATTGTCCTACTCAGAGTAAACTGTCTCAAAGCTCTGTGTGGATTGTCCAACTCAGAGTAAACTGGCTTGAAGCTCTGTGTGTGGATTGTCCAACTGAGATTAAACTGTCTCAATGCTCTGTGTGTGGATTGTCCAACTCAGAGTAAACTGTCTCAAAGCTCTGTGAGTGGATTGTGCAACTCAGAGTAAACAGTCTCAAAGCTCTGTGCGTGGATTGTCCAACTCAGAGTAAACTGTCTCAAAGCTCTGTGTGTGGATTGTCCAACTCAGAGAAACTGCCTCGAAGCTCTGTGTGTGGATTGTCCAAATCAGAGAAACTGTCTCAAAGCTCTGTGTGTGGATTGTCCAACTCAGAGTAAACTGTCTCAAAGCTCTGTGTGTGGATTGTCCAACTCAGAGAAACTGGCTCTAAGCTCTGTGTGTGGATTGTCCAACTCAGAGTAATCTGGCTGGAAGCTCTGTGTGTGGCTTGTCCAACTGAGAGTTAACTGTCTCAAAGCTCTGTGTGTGGATTGTCCAACTCAGAGAAACTGCCTCGAAGCTCAGTGTGTGGATTGTCCAAATCAGAGAAACTGTCTCAAAGCTCTGTGTGTGGATTGTCCAACTCAGAGAAACTGGCTCGAAGCTCTGTTTGTGGATTGTCCTACTCAGAGTAAACTGTCTCAAAGCTCTGTGTGGATTGTCCAACTCAGAGTAAATTGTCTCAAAGCTCTGTGTGTGGATGGTCCAACTGAGAGTAATCTGGCTGGAAGCTCTGTGTGTGGATTGTCCAACTCAGAGTAAACAGTCTCAATGCTCTGTGTGTGGATTGTCCAACTCAGAGTAAACTGTCTCAAAGCTCTGTGAGTGTATTGTCCAACTCAGAGTAAACAGTCTCAAAGCTCTGTGCGTGGATTGTCCAACTCAGAGTTAACTGTCTCAAAGCTCTGTGTGTGGATTGTCCAACTCAGAGAAACTGCCTCGAAGCTCAGTGTGTGGATTGTCCAAATCAGAGAAACTGTCTCAAAGCTCTGTGTGTGGATTGTCCAACTCAGAGAAACTGGCTCGAAGCTCTGTGTGTGGATTGTCCTACTCAGAGTAAACTGTCTCAAAGCTCTGTGTGGATTGTCCAACTCAGAGTAAACTGGCTCGAAGCTCTGTGTGTGGATTGTCCAACTGAGATTAAACTGTCTCAATGCTCTGTGTGTGGATTGTCCAACTCAGAGTAAACTGTCTCAAAGCTCTGTGAGTGGATTGTGCAACTCAGAGTAAACAGTCTCAAAGCTCTGTGCGTGGATTGTCCAACTCAGAGTAAACTGTCTCAAAGCTCTGTGTGTGGATTGTCCAACTCAGAGTAAACTGTCTCAAAGCTCTGTGTGTGGATTGTCCAACTCAGAGAAACTGGCTCTAAGCTCTGTGTGTGGATTGTCCAACTCAGAGTAATCTGGCTGGAAGCTCTGTGTGTGGATTGTCCAACTCAGAGTTAACTGTCTCAAAGCTCTGTGTGTGGATTGTCCAACTCAGAGAAACTGCCTCGAAGCTCAGTGTGTGGATTGTCCAAATCAGAGAAACTGTCTCAAAGCTCTGTGTGTGGATTGTCCAACTCAGAGAAACTGGCTCGAAGCTCTGTGTGTGGATTGTCCTACTCAGAGTAAACTGTCTCAAAGCTCTGTGTGGATTGTCCAACTCAGAGTAAACTGGCTCGAAGCTCTGTGTGTGGATTGTCCAACTGAGATTAAACTGTCTCAAAGCTCTGTGTGTGGATTGTCCAACTCAGAGTAAACTGGCTCGAAGCTCTGTGTGTGGATTGTCCAACTCAGAGTAAACTGGCTCGAAGCTCTGTGTGTGGATTGTCCCACTCACAGTAAACTGGCTCGAAGCTCTGTGTGTGGATTGTCCAACTCAGAGAAACTGGCCCTAAGCTCTGTGTGTGGATTGTCCAACTCAGAGAAACTTTCTCTAAGCTATGTGTGTGGATTGTCAAACTCAGAGGAAACTGTCTCGAAGCTCTGTGTGTGGATTGTTCAACTCAGAGTAAACTGCCTCGAAACTCTGTGTGTGGATTGTCCACCTCATAGTAAACTGGCTTGAATCTCTGTGTGTGGATTGTCCAACTCAGAGAAACTGGCTCGAAGCTCTGTGTGTGGATTGTCCTACTCAGAGTAAACTGTCTCAAAGCTCTGTGTGGATTGTCCAACTCAGAGTAAACTGGCTCGAAGCTCTGTGTGTGGATTGTCCAACTGAGATTAAACTGTCTCAAAGCTCTGTGTGTGGATTGTCCAACTCAGAGTAATCTGGCTGGAAGCTCTGTGTGTGGATTGTCCAACTCAGAGTAAACCGTCTCAATGCTCTGTGTGTGGATTGTCCAACTCAGAGTAAACTGTCTCAAAGCTCTGTGTGTGGATTGTCCAACTCAGAGAAACTGCCTCGAAGCTCTGTGTGTGGATTGTCCAAATCAGAGAAACTGTCTCAAAGCTCTGTGTGTGGATTGTCCAACTCAGAGTAAACTGTCTCAAAGCTCTGTGTGTGGATTGTCCAACTCAGAGAAACTGGCTCTAAGCTCTGTGTGTGGATTGTCCAACTCAGAGTAAACTGTCTCAAAGCTCTGTGGATTGTCCAACTCAGAGAAACTGGCTCTAAGCTCTGTGTGTGGATTGTCCAACTCAGAGAAACTTTCTCTAAGCTATGTGTGTGGATTGTCAAACTCAGAGGAAACTGGCTCGAAGCTCTGTGTGTGGATTGTTCAACTCAGAGTAAACTGCCTCGAAACTCTGTGTGTGGATTGTCCACCTCATAGTAAACTGGCTTGAATCTCTGTGTGTGGATTGTCCAACTCAGAGAAACTGGCTCGAAGCTCTGTGTGTGGATTGTCCAACTGAGATTAAACTGTCTCTAAGCTCTGTGTGTGGATTGTCCAACTCAGAGTAATCTGGCTGGAAGCTCTGTGTGTGGATTGTCCAACTTAGAGTAAACTGTCTCAATGCTCTGTGTGTGGATTGTCCAACTCAGAGTAAACTGTCTCAAAGCTCTGTGTGTGGATTGTCCAACTCAGAGAAACTGTCTCTAAGCTCTGTGTGTGGATTGTCCAACTCTGAGTAAACTGGCTCGAAGCTCTGTGTGTGGATTGTCCCACTCACAGTAAACTGGCTCGAAGCTCTGTGTGTGGATTGTCCAACTCAGAGTAAACTGTCTCAAAGCTCTGTGTGTGGATTGTCCAACTCAGTGAAGCTGGCTCTAAGCTCTGTGTGTGGATTGTCCAACTCAGAGAAACTTTCTCTAAGCTATGTGTGTGGATTGTCAAACTCAGAGGAAACTGGCTCGAAGCTCTGTGTGCGGATTGTTCAACTCAGAGTAAACTGCCTCGAAACTCTGTGTGTGGATTGTCCACCTCATAGTAAACTGGCTTGAATCTCTGTGTGTGGATTGTCCAACTCAGAGTAAACTGTCTCAAAGCTCTGTGTGGATTGTCCAACTCAGAGTAAACTGGCTCGAAGCTCTGTGTGTGGATTGTCCAACTGAGATTAAACTGTCTCAAAGCTCTGTGTGTGGATTGTCCAACTCAGAGTAATCTGGCTGGAAGCTCTGTGTGTGGATTGTCCAACTCAGAGTAAACTGTCTCAATGCTCTGTGTGTGGATTGTCCAACTCAGAGTAAACTGTCTCAAAGCTCTGTGAGTGGATTGTCCAACTCAGAGTAAACAGTCTCAAAGCTCTGTGCGTGGATTGTCCAACTCAGAGTTAACTGTCTCAAAGCTCTGTGTGTGGATTGTCCAACTCAGAGAAACTGCCTCGAAGCTCAGTGTGTGGATTGTCCAAATCAGAGAAACTGTCTCAAAGCTCTGTGTGTGGATTGTCCAACTCAGAGAAACTGGCTCGAAGCTCTGTGTGTGGATTGTCCTACTCAGAGTAAACTGTCTCAAAGCTCTGTGTGGATTGTCCAACTCAGAGTAAACTGGCTCGAAGCTCTGTGTGTGGATTGTCCAACTGAGATTAAACTGTCTGAATGCTCTGTGTGTGGATTGTCCAACTCAGAGTAAACTGTCTCAAAGCTCTGTGAGTGGATTGTGCAACTCAGAGTAAACAGTCTCAAAGCTCTGTGCGTGGATTGTCCAACTCAGAGTAAACTGTCTCAAAGCTCTGTGTGTGGATTGTCCAACTCAGAGAAACTGCCTCGAAGCTCTGTGTGTGGATTGTCCAAATCAGAGAAACTGTCTCAAAGCTCTGTGTGTGGATTGTCCAACTCAGAGTAAACTGTCTCAAAGCTCTGTGTGTGGATTGTCCAACTCAGAGAAACTGGCTCTAAGCTCTGTGTGTGGATTGTCCAACTCAGAGTAATCTGGCTGGAAGTTCTGTGTGTGGCTTGTCCAACTCAGAGTTAACTGTCTCAAAGCTCTGTGTGTGGATTGTCCAACTCAGAGAAACTGCCTCGAAGCTCAGTGTGTGGATTGTCCAAATCAGAGAAACTGTCTCAAAGCTCTGTGTGTGGATTGTCCAACTCAGAGAAACTGGCTCGAAGCTCTGTTTGTGGATTGTCCTACTCAGAGTAAACTGTCTCAAAGCTCTGTGTGGATTGTCCAACTCAGAGTAAACTGGCTCGAAGCTCTGTGTGTGGATTGTCCAACTGAGAGTAATCTGGCTGGAAGCTCTGTGTGTGGATTGTCCAACTCAGAGTAAACTGTCTCAATGCTCTGTGTGTGGATTGTCCAACTCAGAGTAAACTGTCTCAAAGCTCTGCGAGTGGATTGTCCAACTCAGAGTAAACAGTCTCAAAGCTCTGTGCGTGGATTGTCCAACTCAGAGTTAACTGTCTCAAAGCTCTGTGTGTGGATTGTCCAACTCAGAGAAACTGCCTCGAAGCTCAGTGTGTGGATTGTCCAAATCAGAGAAACTGTCTCAAAGCTCTGTGTGTGGATTGTCCAACTCAGAGAAACTGGCTCGAAGCTCTGTGTGTGGATTGTCCTACTCAGAGTAAACTGTCTCAAAGCTCTGTGTGGATTGTCCAACTCAGAGTAAACTGGCTCGAAGCTCTGTGTGTGGATTGTCCAACTGAGATTAAACTGTCTCAATGCTCTGTGTGTGGATTGTCCAACTCAGAGTAAACTGTCTCAAAGCTCTGTGAGTGGATTGTGCAACTCAGAGTAAACAGTCTCAAAGCTCTGTGCGTGGATTGTCCAACTCAGAGTAAACTGTCTCAAAGCTCTGTGTGTGGATTGTCCAACTCAGAGTAAACTGTCTCAAAGCTCTGTGTGTGGATTGTTCAACTCAGAGAAACTGGCTCTAAGCTCTGTGTGTGGATTGTCCAACTCAGAGTAATCTGGCTGGAAGCTCTGTGTGTGGATTGTCCAACTCAGAGTTAACTGTCTCAAAGCTCTGTGTGTGGATTGTCCAACTCAGAGAAACTGCCTCGAAGCTCAGTGTGTGGATTGTCCAAATCAGAGAAACTGTCTCAAAGCTCTGTGTGTGGATTGTCCAACTCAGAGAAACTGGCTCGAAGCTCTGTGTGTGGATTGTCCTACTCAGAGTAAACTGTCTCAAAGCTCTGTGTGGATTGTCCAACTCAGAGTAAACTGGCTCGAAGCTCTGTGTGTGGATTGTCCAACTGAGATTAAACTGTCTCAAAGCTCTGTGTGTGGATTGTCCAACTCAGAGTAATCTGGCTGGAAGCTCTGTGTGTGGATTGTCCAACTCAGAGTAAACTGTCTCAATGCTCTGTGTGTGGATTGTCCAACTCAGAGTAAACTGTCTCAAAGCTCTGTGAGTGGATTGTCCAACTCAGAGTAAACAGTCTCAAAGCTCTGTGCGTGGATTGTCCAACTCAGAGTAAACTGTCTCAAAGCTCTGTGTGTGGATTGTCCAACTCAGAGAAACTGCCTCGAAGCTCTGTGTGTGGATTGTCCAAATCAGAGAAACTGTCTCAAAGCTCTGTGTGTGGATTGTCCAACTCAGAGTAAACTGTCTCAAAGCTCTGTGTGTGGATTGTCCAAATCAGAGAAACTGGCTCTAAGCTCTGTGTGTGGATTTTACATCTCAGAGTAAACTGGCTCGAATCTCTGTGTGTGGATTGTCCCACTCACAGTAAACTGGCTCGAAGCTCTGTGTGTGGATTGTCCAACTCAGAGTAAACTGTCTCAAAGCTCTGTGTGTGGATTGTCCAACTCAGAGAAACTGGCTCTAAGCTCTGTGTGTGGATTGTCCAACTCAGAGAAACTTTCTCTAAGCTATGTGTGTGGATTGTCAAACTCAGAGGAAACTGGCTCGAAGCTCTGTGTGTGGATTGTTCAACTCAGAGTAAACTGCCTCGAAACTCTGTGTGTGGATTGTCCACCTCATAGTAAACTGGCTTGAATCTCTGTGTGTGGATTGTCCCACTCACAGTAAACTGGCTCGAAGCTCTGTGTGTGGATTGTCCAACTCAGAGTAAACTGTCTCAAAGCTCTGTGTGTGGATTGTCCAACTCAGAGAAACTGGCTCTAAGCTCTGTGTGTGGATTGTCCAACTCAGAGAAACTTTCTCTAAGCTATGTGTGTGGATTGTCAAACTCAGAGGAAACTGGCTCGAAGCTCTGTGTGTGGATTGTTCAACTCAGAGTAAACTGCCTCGAAACTCTGTGTGTGGATTGTCCACCTCATAGTAAACTGGCTTGAATCTCTGTGTGTGGATTATCCAACTCAGAGTAAACTGTCTCAAAGCTCTGTGTGGATTGTCCAACTCAGAGTAAACTGGCTCGAAGCTCTGTGTGTGGATTGTCCAACTGAGATTAAACTGTCTCTAAGCTCTGTGTGTGGATTGTCCAACTCAGAGTAATCTGGCTGGAAGCTCTGTGTGTGGATTGTCCAACTTAGAGTAAACTGTCTCAATGGTCTGTGTGTGGATTGTCCAACTCAGAGTAAACTGTCTCAAAGCTCTGTGTGTGGATTGTCCAACTCAGAGAAACTGGCTCTAAGCTCTGTGTGTGGATTGTCCAACTCAGAGTAAACTGGCTCGAAGCTCTGTGTGTGGATTGTCCCACTCACAGTAAACTGGCTCGAAGCTCTGTGTGTGGATTGTCCAACTCAGAGTAAACTGTCTCAAAGCTCTGTGTGTGGATTGTCCAACTCAGTGAAGCTGGCTCTAAGCTCTGTGTGTGGATTGTCCAACTCAGAGAAACTTTCTCTAAGCTATGTGTGTGGATTGTCAAACTCAGAGGAAACTGGCTCGAAGCTCTGTGTGCGGATTGTTCAACTCAGAGTAAACTGCCTCGAAACTCTGTGTGTGGATTGTCCACCTCATAGTAAACTGGCTTGAATCTCTGTGTGTGGATTGTCCAACTCAGAGTAAACTGTCTCAAAGCTCTGTGTGGATTGTCCAACTCAGAGTAAACTGGCTCGAAGCTCTGTGTGTGGATTGTCCAACTGAGATTAAACTGTCTCAAAGCTCTGTGTGTGGATTGTCCAACTCAGAGTAATCTGGCTGGAAGCTCTGTGTGTGGATTGTCCAACTCAGAGTAAACTGTCTCAATGCTCTGTGTGTGGATTGACCAACTCAGAGTAAACTGTCTCAAAGCTCTGTGAGTGGATTGTCCAACTCAGAGTAAACAGTCTCAAAGCTCTGTGCGTGGATTGTCCAACTCAGAGTTAACTGTCTCAAAGCTCTGTGTGTGGATTGTCCAACTCAGAGAAACTGCCTCGAAGCTCAGTGTGTGGATTGTCCAAATCAGAGAAACTGTCTCAAAGCTCTGTGTGTGGATTGTCCAACTCAGAGAAACTGGCTCGAAGCTCTGTGTGTGGATTGTCCTACTCAGAGTAAACTGTCTCAAAGCTCTGTGTGGATTGTCCAACTCAGAGTAAACTGTCTCAAAGATCTGTGAGTGGATTGTCCAACTCAGAGTAAACAGTCTCAAAGCTCTGTGCGTGGATTGTCCAACTCAGAGTAAACTGTCTCAAAGCTCTGTGTGTGGATTGTCCAACTCAGAGAAACTGCCTCGAAGCTCTGTGTGTGGATTGTCCAAATCAGAGAAACTGTCTCAAAGCTCTGTGTGTGGATTGTCCACCTCATAGTAAACTGGCTTGAATCTCTGTGTGTGGATTGTCCAACTCAGAGAAACTGGCTCGAAGCTCTGTGTGTGGATTGTCCAACTCAGAGTAAACTGTCTCAAAGCTCTGTGTGGATTGTCCAACTCAGAGTAAACTGGCTCGAAGCTCTGTGTGTGGATTGTCCAACTGAGATTAAACTGTCTCTAAGCTCTGTGTGTGGATTGTCCAACTCAGAGTAATCTGGCTGGAAGCTCTGTGTGTGGATTGTCCAACTTAGAGTAAACTGTCTCAATGCTCTGTGTGTGGATTGTCCAACTCAGAGTAAACTGTCTCAAAGCTCTGTGTGTGGATTGTCCAACTCAGAGAAACTGGCTCTAAGCTCTGTGTGTGGATTGTCCAACTCTGAGTAAACTGGCTCGAAGCTCTGTGTGTGGATTGTCCCACTCACAGTAAACTGGCTCGAAGCTCTGTGTGTGGATTGTCCAACTCAGAGTAAACTGTCTCAAAGCTCTGTGTGTGGATTGTCCAACTCAGAGAAACTGCCTCGAAGCTCTGTGTGTGGATTGTCCAACTCAGAGAAACTTTCTCTAAGCTATGTGTGTGCATTGTCAAACTCAGAGGAAAGTGGCTCGAAGCTCTGTGTGTGGATTGTTCAACTCAGAGTAAACTGCCTCGAAACTCTGTGTGTGGATTGTCCACCTCATAGTAAACTGGCTTGAATCTCTGTGTGTGGATTGTCCAACTCAGAGAAACTGGCTCGAATCTCTGTGTGTGGATTATCCAACTCAGAGTAAACTGTCTCAAAGCTCTGTGTGGATTGTCCAACTCAGAGTAAACTGGCTCGAAGCTCTGTGTGTGGATTGTCCAACTGAGATTAAACTGTCTCAAAGCTCTGTGTGTGGATTGTCCAACTCAGAGTAATCTGGCTGGAAGCTCTGTGTGTGGATTGTCCAACTCAGAGTAAACTGTCTCAATGCTCTGTGTGTGGATTGTCCAACTCAGAGTAAACAGTCTCAAAGCTCTGTGCGTGGATTGTCCAACTCAGAGTTAACTGTCTCAAAGCTCTGTGTGTGGATTGTCCAACTCAGAGAAACTGCCTCGAAGCTCTGTGTGTGGATTGTCCAAATCAGAGAAACTGTCTCAAAGCTCTGTGTGTGGATTGTCCAACTCAGAGAAACTGGCTCTAAGCTCTGTGTGTGGACTGTCCAACTCATAGGAAACTGGCTTGAAGCTCTGTATGTGGATTGTCCAACTCAGAATAAACTGGCTGGAAGCTCTGTGTGTGCATTCTCCAACTCAGAGTAAACTGTCTCGAAGCTCTGTGTGTGGATTGTGCAACTATGAGTAAACTGGCTTGAAGCGCTGTGTGTGGATTGTCCAACTCAGAGTAACCTGGCTGGAAGCTCTGTGTGTGGATTCTCCAACTCAGAGTAAACTGGCTCGAAGCTCTGTATGTGGATTGTCCCACTCACAGTAAACTGGCTCGAAGCTCTGTGTGTGGATTGTTCATCTCAGAGTAAACTGGCTGGAATCTCTGTGTGTGGATTGTCCAACTCAGAGTAAACTGGATGGAAGCTCTGAGTGTGGATTCTCCAACTCAGAGTAAACTGCCTCGAAACTCTGTGTGTGGATTGTCCAACTCATAGTAAACTGGCTCGACACTCTGTGTGTGGATTGTCCAACTCAGAGTAAACTGGCTGGAAGCCCTGAATGTGGATTCTCCAACTCAGAGTAAACTGGCTCGAAGCTCTGTGTGTGGATTGTCCAACTGAGATTAAACTGTCTCTAAGCTCTGTGTGTGGATTGTCCAACTCAGAGTAATCTGGCTAGAAGCTCTGTGTGTGGATTGTCCAACTTAGAGTAAACTGTCTCAATGCTCTGTGTGTGGATTGTCCAACTCAGAGTAAACTGTCTCAAAGCTCTGTGTGTGGATTGTCCAACTCAGAGAAACTGGCTCTAAGCTCTGTGTGTGGATTGTCCAACTCTGAGTAAACTGGCTCGAAGCTCTGTGTGTGGATTGTCCCACTCACAGTAAACTGGCTCGAAGCTCTGTGTGTGGATTGTCCTACTCAGAGTAAACTGTCTCAAAGCTCTGTGTGGATTGTCCAACTCAGAGTAAACTGGCTCGAAGCTCTGTGTGTGGATTGTCCAACTGAGAGTAAACTGCCTCGAAACTCTGTGTGTGGATTGTCCACCTCATAGTAAACTGGCTTGAATCTCTGTGTGTGGATTGTCCAACTCAGAGAAACTGGCTCGAATCTCTGTGTGTGGATTATCCAACTCAGAGTAAACTGTCTCAAAGCTCTGTGTGGATTGTCCAACTCAGAGTAAACTGGCTCGAAGCTCTGTGTGTGGATTGTCCAACTGAGATTAAACTGTCTCTAAGCTCTGTGTGTGGATTGTCCAACTCAGAGTAATCTGGCTGGAAGCTCTGTGTGTGGATTGTCCAACTTAGAGTAAACTGTCTCAATGGTCTGTGTGTGGATTGTCCAACTCAGAGTAAACTGTCTCAAAGCTCTGTGTGTGGATTGTCCAACTCAGAGAAACTGGCTCTAAGCTCTGTGTGTGGATTGTCCAACTCAGAGTAAACTGGCTCGAAGCTCTGTGTGTGGATTGTCCCACTCACAGTAAACTGGCTCGAAGCTCTGTGTGTGGATTGTCCAACTCAGAGTAAACTGTCTCAAAGCTCTGTGTGTGGATTGTCCAACTCAGTGAAGCTGGCTCTAAGCTCTGTGTGTGGATTGTCCAACTCAGAGAAACTTTCTCTAAGCTATGTGTGTGGATTGTCAAACTCAGAGGAAACTGGCTCGAAGCTCTGTGTGCGGATTGTTCAACTCAGAGTAAACTGCCTCGAAACTCTGTGTGTGGATTGTCCACCTCATAGTAAACTGGCTTGAATCTCTGTGTGTGGATTGTCCAACTCAGAGTAAACTGTCTCAAAGCTCTGTGTGGATTGTCCAACTCAGAGTAAACTGGCTCGAAGCTCTGTGTGTGGATTGTCCAACTGAGATTAAACTGTCTCAAAGCTCTGTGTGTGGATTGTCCAACTCAGAGTAATCTGGCTGGAAGCTCTGTGTGTGGATTGTCCAACTCAGAGTAAACTGTCTCAATGCTCTGTGTGTGGATTGTCCAACTCAGAGTAAACTGTCTCAAAGCTCTGTGAGTGGATTGTCCAACTCAGAGTAAACAGTCTCAAAGCTCTGTGCGTGGATTGTCCAACTCAGAGTTAACTGTCTCAAAGCTCTGTGTGTGGATTGTCCAACTCAGAGAAACTGCCTCGAAGCTCAGTGTGTGGATTGTCCAAATCAGAGAAACTGTCTCAAAGCTCTGTGTGTGGATTGTCCAACTCAGAGAAACTGGCTCGAAGCTCTGTGTGTGGATTGTCCTACTCAGAGTAAACTGTCTCAAAGCTCTGTGTGGATTGTCCAACTCAGAGTAAACTGTCTCAAAGATCTGTGAGTGGATTGTCCAACTCAGAGTAAACAGTCTCAAAGCTCTGTGCGTGGATTGTCCAACTCAGAGTAAACTGTCTCAAAGCTCTGTGTGTGGATTGTCCAACTCAGAGAAACTGCCTCGAAGCTCTGTGTGTGGATTGTCCAAATCAGAGAAACTGTCTCAAAGCTCTGTGTGTGGATTGTCCAACTCAGAGTAAACTGTCTCAAAGCTCTGTGTGTGGATTGTCCAACTCAGAGAAACTGGCTCTAAGCTCTGTGTGTGGATTTTACATCTCAGAGTAAACTGGCTCGAAGCTCTGTGTGTGGATTGTCCCACTCACAGTAAACTGGCTCGAAGCTCTGTGTGTGGATTGTCCAACTCAGAGTAAACTGTCTCAAAGCTCTGTGTGTGGATTGTCCAACTCAGAGAAACTGGCTCTAAGCTCTGTGTGTGGATTGTCCAACTCAGAGAATCTTTCTCTAAGCTATGTGTGTGGATTGTCAAACTCAGAGGAAACTGGCTCGAAGCTCTGTGTGTGGATTGTTCAACTCAGAGTAAACTGCCTCGAAACTCTGTGTGTGGATTGTCCACCTCATAGTAAACTGGCTTGAATGTCTGTGTGTGGATTGTCCAACTCAGAGAAACTGGCTCGAAGCTCTGTGTGTGGATTGTCCAACTCAGAGTAAACTGTCTCAAAGCTCTGTGTGGATTGTCCAACTCAGAGTAAACTGGCTCGAAGCTCTGTGTGTGGATTGTCCAACTGAGATTAAACTGTCTCTAAGCTCTGTGTGTGGATTGTCCAACTCAGAGTAATCTGGCTGGAAGCTCTGTTTGTGGATTGTCCAACTTAGAGTAAACTGTCTCAATGCTCTGTGTGTGGATTGTCCAACTCAGAGTAAACTGTCTCAAAGCTCTGTGTGTGGATTGTCCAACTCAGAGAAACTGGCTCTAAGCTCTGTGTGTGGATTGTCCAACTCTGAGTAAACTGGCTCGAAGCTCTGTGTGTGGATTGTCCCACTCACAGTAAACTGGCTCGAAGCTCTGTGTGTGGATTGTCCAACTCAGAGTAAACTGTCTCAAAGCTCTGTGTGTGGATTGTCCAACTCAGAGAAACTGCCTCGAAGCTCTGTGTGTGGATTGTCCAACTCAGAGAAACTTTCTCTAAGCTATGTGTGTGCATTGTCAAACTCAGAGGAAAGTGGCTCGAAGCTCTGTGTGTGGATTGTTCAACTCAGAGTAAACTGCCTCGAAACTCTGTGTGTGGATTGTCCACCTCATAGTAAACTGGCTTGAATCTCTGTGTGTGGATTGTCCAACTCAGAGAAACTGGCTCGAATCTCTGTGTGTGGATTATCCAACTCAGAGTAAACTGTCTCAAAGCTCTGTGTGGATTGTCCAACTCAGAGTAAACTGGCTCGAAGCTCTGTGTGTGGATTGTCCAACTGAGATTAAACTGTCTCAAAGCTCTGTGTGTGGATTGTCCAACTCAGAGTAATCTGGCTGGAAGCTCTGTGTGTGGATTGTCCAACTCAGAGTAAACTGTCTCAATGCTCTGTGTGTGGATTGTCCAACTCAGAGTAAACTGTCTCAAAGCTCTGTGAGTGGATTGTCCAACTCAGAGTAAACAGTCTCAAAGCTCTGTGCGTGGATTGTCCAACTCAGAGTTAACTGTCTCAAAGCTCTGTGTGTGGATTGTCCAACTCAGAGAAACTGCCTCGAAGCTCTGTGTGTGGATTGTCCAAATCAGAGAAACTGTCTCAAAGCTCTGTGTGTGGATTGTCCAACTCAGAGAAACTGGCTCTAAGCTCTGTGTGTGGACTGTCCAACTCATAGGAAACTGGCTTGAAGCTCTGTATGTGGATTGTCCAACTCAGAATAAACTGGCTGGAAGCTCTGTGTGTGGATTGTCCAACACAGAGTAAACTTGCTCGAAACACTGTGTGTGCATTCTCCAACTCAGAGTAAACTGTCTCGAAGCTCTGTGTGTGGATTGTGCAACTATGAGTAAACTGGCTCGAAGCGCTGTGTGTGGATTGTCCAACTCAGAGTAACCTGGCTGGAAGCTCTGTGTGTGGATTCTCCAACTCAGAGTAAACTGGCTCGAAGCTCTGTATGTGGATTGTCCCACTCACAGTAAACTGGCTCGAAGCTCTGTGTGTGGATTGTCCAACTCATAGTAAACTGGCTCGAAGCTCTGTGTGTGGATTGTTCATCTCAGAGTAAACTGGCTGGAATCTCTGTGTGTGGATTGTCCAACTCAGAGTAAACTGGCTGGAAGCTCTGAGTGTGGATTCTCCAACTCAGAGTAAACTGCCTCGAAACTCTGTGTGTGGATTGTCCAACTGAGATTAAACTGTCTCTAAGCTCTGTGTGTGGATTGTCCAACTCAGAGTAATCTGGCTGGAAGCTCTGTGTGTGGATTGTCCAACTGAGAGTAAACTGTCTCAATGCTCTGTGTGTGGATTGTCCAACTCAGAGTAAACTGTCTCAAAGCTCTGTGTGTGGATTGTCCAACTCAGAGAAACTGGCTCTAAGCTCTGTGTGTGGATTGTCCAACTCTGAGTAAACTGGCTCGAAGCTCTGTGTGTGGACTGTCCCACTCACAGTAAACTGGCTCGAAGCTCTGTGTGTGGATTGTCCAACTCAGAGTAAACTGTCTCAAAGCTCTGTGTGTGGATTGTCCAACTCAGAGAAACTGCCTCGAAGCTCTGTGTGTGGATTGTCCAACTCAGAGAAACTTTCTCTAAGCTATGTGTGTGCATTGTCAAACTCAGAGGAAACTGGCTCGAAGCTCTGTGTGTGGATTGTTCAACTCAGAGTAAACTGCCTCGAAACTCTGTGTGTGGATTGTCCACCTCATAGTAAACTGGCTTGAATCTCTGTGTGTGGATTGTCCAACTCAGAGAAACTGGCTCGAAGCTCTGTGTGTGGATTATCCAACTCAGAGTAAACTGTCTCAAAGCTCTGTGTGGATTGTCCAACTCAGAGTAAACTGTCTCAATGCTCTGTGTGTGGATTGTCCAACTCAGAGTAAACTGTCTCAAAGCTCTGTGAGTGGATTGTCCAACTCAGAGTAAACAGTCTCAAAGCTCTGTGCGTGGATTGTCCAACTCAGAGTTAACTGTCTCAAAGCTCTGTGTGTGGATTGTCCAACTCAGAGAAACTGCCTCGAAGCTCTGTGTGTGGATTGTCCAAATCAGAGAAACTGTCTCAAAGCTCTGTGTGTGGATTGTCCAACTCAGAGAAACTGGCTCTAAGCTCTGTGTGTGGACTGTCCAACTCATAGGAAACTGGCTTGAAGCTCTGTATGTGGATTGTCCAACTCAGAATAAACTGGCTGGAAGCTCTGTGTGTGGATTGTCCAACACAGAGTAAACTTGCTCGAAACACTGTGTGTGCATTCTCCAACTCAGAGTAAACTGTCTCGAAGCTCTGTGTGTGGATTGTGCAACTATGAGTAAACTGGCTCGAAGCGCTGTGTGTGGATTGTCCAACTCAGAGTAACCTGGCTGGAAGCTCTGTGTGTGGATTCTCCAACTCAGAGTAAACTGGCTCGAAGCTCTGTATGTGGATTGTCCCACTCACAGTAAACTGGCTCGAAGCTCTGTGTGTGGATTGTCCAACTCATAGTAAACTGGCTCGAAGCTCTGTGTGTGGATTGTTCATCTCAGAGTAAACTGGCTGGAATCTCTGTGTGTGGATTGTCCAACTCAGAGTAAACTGGCTGGAAGCTCTGAGTGTGGATTCTCCAACTCAGAGTAAACTGCCTCGAAACTCTGTGTGTGGATTGTCCAACTCATAGTAAACTGGCTCGACACTCTGTGTGTGGATTGTCCAACTCAGAGTAAACTGGCTGGAAGCTCTGAATGTGGATTCTCCAACTCAGAGTAAACTGGCTCGAAGCTCTGTGTGTGGATTGTCCAACTGAGATTAAACTGTCTCTAAGCTCTGTGTGTGGATTGTCCAACTCAGAGTAATCTGGCTGGAAGCTCTGTGTGTGGATTGTCCAACTGAGAGTAAACTGTCTCAATGCTCTGTGTGTGGATTGTCCAACTCAGAGTAAACTGTCTCAAAGCTCTGTGTGTGGATTGTCCAACTCAGAGAAACTGGCTCTAAGCTCTGTGTGTGGATTGTCCAACTCTGAGTAAACTGGCTCGAAGCTCTGTGTGTGGACTGTCCCACTCACAGTAAACTGGCTCGAAGCTCTGTGTGTGGATTGTCCAACTCAGAGTAAACTGTCTCAAAGCTCTGTGTGTGGATTGTCCAACTCAGAGAAACTGCCTCGAAGCTCTGTGTGTGGATTGTCCAACTCAGAGAAACTTTCTCTAAGCTATGTGTGTGCATTGTCAAACTCAGAGGAAACTGGCTCGAAGCTCTGTGTGTGGATTGTTCAACTCAGAGTAAACTGCCTCGAAACTCTGTGTGTGGATTGTCCACCTCATAGTAAACTGGCTTGAATCTCTGTGTGTGGATTGTCCAACTCAGAGAAACTGGCTCGAAGCTCTGTGTGTGGATTATCCAACTCAGAGTAAACTGTCTCAAAGCTCTGTGTGGATTGTCCAACTCAGAGTAAACTGGCTCGAAGCTCTGTGTGTGGATTGTCCAACTGAGATTAAACTGTCTCAAAGCTCTGTGTGTGGATTGTCCAACTCAGAGTAATCTGGCTGGAAGCTCTGTGTGTGGATTCTCCAACTCAGAGTAAACTGTCTCAATGCTCTGTGTGTGGATTGTCCAACTCAGAATAAACTGTCTCAAAGCTCTGTGAGTGGATTGTCCAACTCAGAGTTAACTGTCTCAAAGCTCTGTGTGTGGATTGTCCAACTCAGAGTAAACAGTCTCAAAGCTCTGTGCGTGGATTGTCCAACTCAGAGTTAACTGTCTCAAAGCTCTGTGTGTGGATTGTCCAACTCAGAGAAACTGCCTCGAAGCTCTGTGTGTGGATTGTCCAAATCAGAGAAACTGTCTCAAAGCTCTGTGTGTGGATTGTCCAACTCAGAGAAACTGGCTCTAAGCTCTGTGTGTGGACTGTCCAACTCATAGGAAACTGGCTTGAAGCTCTGTATGTGGATTGTCCAACTCAGAATAAACTGGCTGGAAGCTCTGTGTGTGGATTGTCCAACACAGAGTAAACTTGCTCGAAACACTGTGTGTGCATTCTCCAACTCAGAGTAAACTGTCTCGAAGCTCTGTGTGTGGATTGTGCAACTATGAGTAAACTGGCTCGAAGCGCTGTGTGTGGATTGTCCAACTCAGAGTAACCTGGCTGGAAGCTCTGTGTGTGGATTCTCCAACTCAGAGTAAACTGGCTCGAAGCTCTGTATGTGGATTGTCCCACTCACAGTAAACTGGCTCGAAGCTCTGTGTGTGGATTGTCCAACTCATAGTAAACTGGCTCGAAGCTCTGTGTGTGGATTGTTCATCTCAGAGTAAACTGGCTGGAATCTCTGTGTGTGGATTGTCCAACTCAGAGTAAACTGGCTGGAAGCTCTGAGTGTGGATTCTCCAACTCAGAGTAAACTGCCTCGAAACTCTGTGTGTGGATTGTCCAACTCATAGTAAACTGGCTCGACACTCTGTGTGTGGATTGTCCAACTCAGAGTAAACTGGCTGGAAGCTCTGAATGTGGATTCTCCAACTCAGAGTAAACTGGCTCGAAGCTCTGTGTGTGGATTGTCCAACTGAGATTAAACTGTCTCTAACTCTGTGTGTGGATTGTCCAACTCAGAGTAATCTGGCTGGAAGCTCTGTGTGTGGATTGTCCAACTGAGAGTAAACTGTCTCAATGCTCTGTGTGTGGATTGTCCAACTCAGAGTAAACTGTCTCAAAGCTCTGTGTGTGGATTGTCCAACTCAGAGAAACTGGCTCTAAGCTCTGTGTGTGGATTGTCCAACTCTGAGTAAACTGGCTCGAAGCTCTGTGTGTGGATTGTCCCACTCACAGTAAACTGGCTCGAAGCTCTGTGTGTGGATTGTCCAACTCAGAGTAAACTGTCTCAAAGCTCTGTGTGTGGATTGTCCAACTCAGAGAAACTGCCTCGAAGCTCTGTGTGTGGATTGTCCAACTCAGAGAAACTTTCTCTAAGCTATGTGTGTGCATTGTCAAACTCAGAGGAAACTGGCTCGAAGCTCTGTGTGTGGATTGTCCACCTCATAGTAAACTGGCTTGAATCTCTGTGTGTGGATTGTCCAACTCAGAGAAACTGGCTCGAAGCTCTGTGTGTGGATTATCCAACTCAGAGTAAACTGTCTCAAAGCTCTGTGTGGATTGTCCAACTCAGAGTAAACTGGCTCGAAGCTCTGTGTGTGGATTGTCCAACTGAGATTAAACTGTCTCAAAGCTCTGTGTGTGGATTGTCCAACTCAGAGTAATCTGGCTGGAAGCTCTGTGTGTGGATTCTCCAACTCAGAGTAAACTGTCTCAATGCTCTGTGTGTGGATTGTCCAACTCAGAGTAAACTGTCTCAAAGCTCTGTGAGTGGATTGTCCAACTCAGAGTAAACAGTCTCAAAGCTCTGTGCGTGGATTGTCCAACTCAGAGTTAACTGTCTCAAAGCTCTGTGTGTGGATTGTCCAACTCAGAGAAACTGCCTCGAAGCTCTGTGTGTGGATTGTCCAAATCAGAGAAACTGTCTCAAAGCTCTGTGTGTGGATTGTCCAACTCAGAGAAACTGGCTCTAAGCTCTGTGTGTGGACTGTCCAACTCATAGGAAACTGGCTTGAAGCTCTGTATGTGGATTGTCCAACTCAGAGTAAACTGGCTGGAAGCTCTGTGTGTGGATTGTCCAACTCAGAGTAAACTTGCTCGAAACAATGTGTGTGCATTCTCCAACTCAGAGTAAACTGTCTCGAAGCTCTGTGTGTGGATTGTGCAACTATGAGTAAACTGCCTCGAAGCGCTGTGTGTGGATTGTCCAACTCAGAGTAACCTGGCTGGAAGCTCTGTGTGTGGATTGTCCAACTCAGAGTAAACTGGCTCGAAGCTCTGTATGTGGATTGTCCCACTCACAGTAAACTGGCTCGAAGCTCTGTGTGTGGATTGTCCAACTCATAGTAAACTGGCTCGAAGCTCTGTGTGTGGATTGTTCATCTCAGAGTTAACTGGCTGGAATCTCTGTGTGTGGATTGTCCAACTCAGAGTAAACTGGCTGGAAGCTCTGAGTGTGGATTCTCCAACTCAGAGTAAACTGCCTCGAAACTCTGAGTGTGGATTGTCCAACTCATAGTAAACTGGCTCGACACTCTGTGTGTGGATTGTCCAACTCAGAGTAAACTGGCTGGAAGCTCTGAGTGTGGATTCACCAACTCAGAGTAAACTGCCTCGAAACTCTGTGTGTGGATTGTCCAACTCATAGTAAACTGGCTGGAATCTCTGTGTGTGGATTGTACAACTCAGAGAAACTGGCTCGAAACTCTGTTTGTGGATTGTTCAACTCAGAGTAAACTGGCTCGAAGCTCTGTGTGTGGATTCTCCAACTCAGAGAAACTTTCTCTAAGCTATGTGTGTGGATTGTCCAACTCAGAGGAAACTGGCTCGAAGCTCTGTGTGTGGATTGTTCAACTCAGAGTAAACTGCCTCGAAACTCTGTGTGTGGATTGTCCAACTCATAGTAAACTGGCTTGAATCTCTGTGTGTGGATTGTCCAACTCAGAGAAACTGGCTCGAAGCTCTGTGTGTGGATTGTCCAACTCAGAGTAAACTGTCTCAAAGCTCTGTGTGTGGATTGTCCAACTCAGAGTAAACTGTCTCGAAGCTCTGTGTGTGGATTGTCCAACTGAGATTAAACTGTCTCAAAGCTCTGTGTGTGGATTGTCCAACTCAGAGTAAACTGGCTGGAAGCTCTGTGTGTGGATTGTCCAACTCAGAGTAAACTGTCTCAAAGCTCTGTGTGTGGATTGTCCAACTCAGAGTAAACTGTCTCAAAGCTCTGTGAGTGGATTGTCCAACTCAGAGTAAACTGTCTCAAAGCTCTGTGCGTGGATTGTCCAACTCAGAGTAAACTGTCTCAAAGCTCTGTGTGTGGATTGTCCAACTCAGAGAAACTGTCTCAAAGCTCTGTGTGTGGATTGTCCAACTCAGAGAAACTGGCTCTAAGCTCTGTGTGTGGATTGTTCAACTCAGAGTAAACTGGCTTGAAGCTCTGTATGTGGATTGTCCAACTCAGAGTAAACTGTCTCAAAGCTCTGTGAGTGGATTGTCCAACTCAGAGTAAACTGTCTCAAAGCTCTGTGCGTGGATTGTCCAACTCAGAGTAAACTGTCTCAAAGCTCTGTGTGTGGATTGTCCAACTCAGAGAAACTGGCTCGAAGCTCTGTGTGTGGATTGTCCAACTCAGAGAAACTGTCTAAAAGCTCTGTGTGTGGATTGTCCAACTCAGAGAAACTGGCTCTAAGCTCTGTGTGTGGATTGTTCAACTCAGAGTAAACTGGCTTGAAGCTCTGTATGTGGATTGTCCAACTCAGAGTAAACTGGCTGGAAACTCTGTGTGTGGATTGTCCAACTCATAGTAAACTGGCTGGAATCTCTGTGTGTGGATTGTCCAACTCAGAGAAACTGGCTCGAAACTCTGTTTGTGGATTGTTCAACTCAGAGTAAACTGGCTCGAAGCTCTGTGTGTGGATTCTCCAACTCAGAGAAACTTTCTCTAAGCTATGTGTGTGGATTGTCCAACTCAGAGGAAACTGGCTCGAAGCTCTGTGTGTGGATTGTTCAACTCTGAGTAAACTGCCTCGAAACTCTGTGTGTGGATTGTCCAACTCAGAGTAAACTGACTGGAAGCTCTGTGTGTGGATTGTCCAACTCAGAGTAACCTGGCTGGAAGCTCTGTGTGTGGATTGTCCAACTCAGAGTAAACTGACTCGAAGCTCTGTATGTGGATTGTCCCACTCACAATAAACTGGCTCGAAGCTCTGTGTGTGGATTGTCCAACTCATAGTAAACTGGCTCGAAGCTCTGTGTGTGGATTGTCCAACTCAGAGTAAACTGTCTCAAAGCTCTGTGTGTGGATTGTCCAACTCAGAGAAACTGGCTCTAAGCTCTGTGTGTGGATTGTCCAACTCAGAGAAACTGGCTCGAAGCTCTGTGTGTGGATTGTCCAACTCAGAGTAAACTGTCTCAAAGCTCTGTGTGTGGATTGTCCAACTCAGAGAAACTGGCTCGAAGCTCTGTGTGCGGATTGTTCAACTCAGAGTAAACTGCCTCGAAACTCTGTGTGTGGATTGTCCACCTCATAGTAAACTGGCTTGAATCTCTGTGTGTGGATTGTCCAACTCAGAGTAAACTGTCTCAAAGCTCTGTGTGGATTGTCCAACTCAGAGTAAACTGGCTCGAAGCTCTGTGTGTGGATTGTCCAACTGAGATTAAACTGTCTCAAAGCTCTGTGTGTGGATTGTCCAACTCAGAGTAATCTGGCTGGAAGCTCTGTGTGTGGATTGTCCAACTCAGAGTAAACTGTCTCAATGCTCTGTGTGTGGATTGTCCAACTCAGAGTAAACTGTCTCAAAGCTCTGTGAGTGGATTGTCCAACTCAGAGTAAACAGTCTCAAAGCTCTGTGCGTGGATTGTCCAACTCAGAGTTAACTGTCTCAAAGCTCTGTGTGTGGATTGTCCAACTCAGAGAAACTGCCTCGAAGCTCAGTGTGTGGATTGTCCAAATCAGAGAAACTGTCTCAAAGCTCTGTGTGTGGATTGTCCAACTCAGAGAAACTGGCTCGAAGCTCTGTGTGTGGATTGTCCTACTCAGAGTAAACTGTCTCAAAGCTCTGTGTGGATTGTCCAACTCAGAGTAAACTGTCTCAAAGATCTGTGAGTGGATTGTCCAACTCAGAGTAAACAGTCTCAAAGCTCTGTGCGTGGATTGTCCAACTCAGAGTAAACTGTCTCAAAGCTCTGTGTGTGGATTGTCCAACTCAGAGAAACTGCCTCGAAGCTCTGTGTGTGGATTGTCCAAATCAGAGAAACTGTCTCAAAGCTCTGTGTGTGGATTGTCCAACTCAGAGTAAACTGTCTCAAAGCTCTGTGTGTGGATTGTCCAACTCAGAGAAACTGGCTCTAAGCTCTGTGTGTGGATTTTACATCTCAGAGTAAACTGGCTCGAAGCTCTGTGTGTGGATTGTCCCTCTCACAGTAAACTGGCTCGAAGCTCTGTGTGTGGATTGTCCAACTCAGAGTAAACTGTCTCAAAGCTCTGTGTGTGGATTGTCCAACTCAGAGAAACTGGCTCTAAGCTCTGTGTGTGGATTGTCCAACTCAGAGAAACTTTCTCTAAGCTATGTGTGTGGATTGTCAAACTCAGAGGAAACTGGCTCGAAGCTCTGTGTGTGGATTGTTCAACTCAGAGTAAACTGCCTTGAAACTCTGTGTGTGGATTGTCCACCTCATAGTAAACTGGCTTGAATCTCTGTGTGTGGATTGTCCAACTCAGAGAAACTGGCTCGAAGCTCTGTGTGTGGATTGTCCAACTCAGAGTAAACTGTCTCAAAGCTCTGTGTGGATTGTCCAACTCAGAGTAAACTGGCTCGAAGCTCTGTGTGTGGATTGTCCAACTGAGATTAAACTGTCTCTAAGCTCTGTGTGTGGATTGTCCAACTCAGAGTAATCTGGCTGGAAGCTCTGTTTGTGGATTGTCCAACTTAGAGTAAACTGTCTCAATGCTCTGTGTGTGGATTGTCCAACTCAGAGTAAACTGTCTCAAAGCTCTGTGTGTGGATTGTCCAACTCAGAGAAACTGGCTCTAAGCTCTGTGTGTGGATTGTCCAACTCTGAGTAAACTGGCTCGAAGCTCTGTGTGTGCATTGTCCCACTCACAGTAAACTGGCTCGAAGCTCTGTGTGTGGATTGTCCAACTCAGAGTAAACTGTCTCAAAGCTCTGTGTGTGGATTGTCCAACTCAGAGAAACTGCCTCGAAGCTCTGTGTGTGGATTGTCCAACTCAGAGAAACTTTCTCTAAGCTATGTGTGTGCATTGTCAAACTCAGAGGAAAGTGGCTCGAAGCTCTGTGTGTGGATTGTTCAACTCAGAGTAAACTGCCTCGAAACTCTGTGTGTGGATTGTCCACCTCATAGTAAACTGGCTTGAATCTCTGTGTGTGGATTGTCCAACTCAGAGAAACTGGCTCGAATCTCTGTGTGTGGATTATCCAACTCAGAGTAAACTGTCTCAAAGCTCTGTGTGGATTGTCCAACTCAGAGTAAACTGGCTCGAAGCTCTGTGTGTGGATTGTCCAACTGAGATTAAACTGTCTCAAAGCTCTGTGTGTGGATTGTCCAACTCAGAGTAATCTGGCTGGAAGCTCTGTGTGTGGATTGTCCAACTCAGAGTAAACTGTCTCAATGCTCTGTGTGTGGATTGTCCAACTCAGAGTAAACTGTCTCAAAGCTCTGTGAGTGGATTGTCCAACTCAGAGTAAACAGTCTCAAAGCTCTGTGCGTGGATTGTCCAACTCAGAGTTAACTGTCTCAAAGCTCTGTGTGTGGATTGTCCAACTCAGAGAAACTGCCTCGAAGCTCTGTGTGTGGATTGTCCAAATCAGAGAAACTGTCTCAAAGCTCTGTGTGTGGATTGTCCAACTCAGAGAAACTGGCTCTAAGCTCTGTGTGTGGACTGTCCAACTCATAGGAAACTGGCTTGAAGCTCTGTATGTGGATTGTCCAACTCAGAATAAACTGGCTGGAAGCTCTGTGTGTGGATTGTCCAACACAGAGTAAACTTGCTCGAAACACTGTGTGTGCATTCTCCAACTCAGAGTAAACTGTCTCGAAGCTCTGTGTGTGGATTGTGCAACTATGAGTAAACTGGCTCGAAGCGCTGTGTGTGGATTGTCCAACTCAGAGTAACCTGGCTGGAAGCTCTGTGTGTGGATTCTCCAACTCAGAGTAAACTGGCTCGAAGCTCTGTATGTGGATTGTCCCACTCACAGTAAACTGGCTCGAAGCTCTGTGTGTGGATTGTCCAACTCATAGTAAACTGGCTCGAAGCTCTGTGTGTGGATTGTTCATCTCAGAGTAAACTGGCTGGAATCTCTGTGTGTGGATTGTCCAACTCAGAGTAAACTGGCTGGAAGCTCTGAGTGTGGATTCTCCAACTCAGAGTAAACTGCCTCGAAACTCTGTGTGTGGATTGTCCAACTCATAGTAAACTGGCTCGACACTCTGTGTGTGGATTGTCCAACTCAGAGTAAACTGGCTGGAAGCTCTGAATGTGGATTCTCCATCTCAGAGTAAACTGGCTCGAAGCTCTGTGTGTGGATTGTCCAACTGAGATTAAACTGTCTCTAAGCTCTGTGTGTGGATTGTCCAACTCAGAGTAATCTGGCTGGAAGCTCTGTGTGTGGATTGTCCAACTGAGAGTAAACTGTCTCAATGCTCTGTGTGTGGATTGTCCAACTCAGAGTAAACTGTCTCAAAGCTCTGTGTGTGGATTGTCCAACTCAGAGAAACTGGCTCTAAGCTCTGTGTGTGGATTGTCCAACTCTGAGTAAACTGGCTCGAAGCTCTGTGTGTGGATTGTCCCACTCACAGTAAACTGGCTCGAAGCTCTGTGTGTGGATTGTCCAACTCAGAGTAAACTGTCTCAAAGCTCTGTGTGTGGATTGTCCAACTCAGAGAAACTGCCTCGAAGCTCTGTGTGTGGATTGTCCAACTCAGAGAAACTTTCTCTAAGCTATGTGTGTGCATTGTCAAACTCAGAGGAAACTGGCTCGAAGCTCTGTGTGTGGATTGTTCAACTCAGAGTAAACTGCCTCGAAACTCTGTGTGTGGATTGTCCACCTCATAGTAAACTGGCTTGAATCTCTGTGTGTGGATTGTCCAACTCAGAGAAACTGGCTCGAAGCTCTGTGTGTGGATTATCCAACTCAGAGTAAACTGTCTCAAAGCTCTGTGTGGATTGTCCAACTCAGAGTAAACTGGCTCGAAGCTCTGTGTGTGGATTGTCCAACTGAGATTAAACTGTCTCAAAGCTCTGTGTGTGGATTGTCCAACTCAGAGTAAACTGTCTCAAAGCTCTGTGTGGATTGTCCAACTCAGAGTAAACTGGCTCGAAGCTCTGTGTGTGGATTGTCCAACTGAGATTAAACTGTCTCAAAGCTCTGTGTGTGGATTGTCCAACTCAGAGTAATCTGGCTGGAAGCTCTGTGTGTGGATTGTCCAACTCAGAGTAAACTGTCTCAATGCTCTGTGTGTGGATTGTCCAACTCAGAGTAAACTGTCTCAAAGCTCTGTGAGTGGATTGTCCAACTCAGAGTAAACAGTCTCAAAGCTCTGTGCGTGGATTGTCCAACTCAGAGTTAACTGTCTCAAAGCTCTGTGTGTGGATTGTCCAACTCAGAGAAACTGCCTCGAAGCTCTGTGTGTGGATTGTCCAAATCAGAGAAACTGTCTCAAAGCTCTGTGTGTGGATTGTCCAACTCAGAGAAACTGGCTCTAAGCTCTGTGTGTGGACTGTCCAACTCATAGGAAACTGGCTTGAAGCTCTGTATGTGGATTGTCCAACTCAGAATAAACTGGCTGGAAGCTCTGTGTGTGGATTGTCCAACACAGAGTAAACTTGCTCGAAACACTGTGTGTGCATTCTCCAACTCAGAGTAAACTGTCTCGAAGCTCTGTGTGTGGATTGTGCAACTATGAGTAAACTGGCTCGAAGCGCTGTGTGTGGATTGTCCAACTCAGAGTAACCTGGCTGGAAGCTCTGTGTGTGGATTCTCCAACTCAGAGTAAACTGGCTCGAAGCTCTGTATGTGGATTGTCCCACTCACAGTAAACTGGCTCGAAGCTCTGTGTGTGGATTGTCCAACTCATAGTAAACTGGCTCGAAGCTCTGTGTGTGGATTGTTCATCTCAGAGTAAACTGGCTGGAATCTCTGTGTGTGGATTGTCCAACTCAGAGTAAACTGGCTGGAAGCTCTGAGTGTGGATTCTCCAACTCAGAGTAAACTGCCTCGAAACTCTGTGTGTGGATTGTCCAACTCATAGTAAACTGGCTCGACACTCTGTGTGTGGATTGTCCAACTCAGAGTAAACTGGCTGGAAGCTCTGAATGTGGATTCTCCATCTCAGAGTAAACTGGCTCGAAGCTCTGTGTGTGGATTGTCCAACTGAGATTAAACTGTCTCTAAGCTCTGTGTGTGGATTGTCCAACTCAGAGTAATCTGGCTGGAAGCTCTGTGTGTGGATTGTCCAACTGAGAGTAAACTGTCTCAATGCTCTGTGTGTGGATTGTCCAACTCAGAGTAAACTGTCTCAAAGCTCTGTGTGTGGATTGTCCAACTCAGAGAAACTGGCTCTAAGCTCTGTGTGTGGATTGTCCAACTCTGAGTAAACTGGCTCGAAGCTCTGTGTGTGGATTGTCCCACTCACAGTAAACTGGCTCGAAGCTCTGTGTGTGGATTGTCCAACTCAGAGTAAACTGTCTCAAAGCTCTGTGTGTGGATTGTCCAACTCAGAGAAACTGCCTCGAAGCTCTGTGTGTGGATTGTCCAACTCAGAGAAACTTTCTCTAAGCTATGTGTGTGCATTGTCAAACTCAGAGGAAACTGGCTCGAAGCTCTGTGTGTGGATTGTTCAACTCAGAGTAAACTGCCTCGAAACTCTGTGTGTGGATTGTCCACCTCATAGTAAACTGGCTTGAATCTCTGTGTGTGGATTGTCCAACTCAGAGAAACTGGCTCGAAGCTCTGTGTGTGGATTATCCAACTCAGAGTAAACTGTCTCAAAGCTCTGTGTGGATTGTCCAACTCAGAGTAAACTGGCTCGAAGCTCTGTGTGTGGATTGTCCAACTGAGATTAAACTGTCTCAAAGCTCTGTGTGTGGATTGTCCAACTCAGAGAAACTGCCTCGAAGCTCTGTGTGTGGATTGTCCAACTCAGAGAAACTTTCTCTAAGCTATGTGTGTGCATTGTCAAACTCAGAGGAAAGTGGCTCGAAGCTCTGTGTGTGGATTGTTCAACTCAGAGTAAACTGCCTCGAAACTCTGTGTGTGGATTGTCCACCTCATAGTAAACTGGCTTGAATCTCTGTGTGTGGATTGTCCAACTCAGAGAAACTGGCTCGAATCTCTGTGTGTGGATTATCCAACTCAGAGTAAACTGTCTCAAAGCTCTGTGTGGATTGTCCAACTCAGAGTAAACTGGCTCGAAGCTCTGTGTGTGGATTGTCCAACTGAGATTAAACTGTCTCAAAGCTCTGTGTGTGGATTGTCCAACTCAGAGTAATCTGGCTGGAAGCTCTGTGTGTGGATTGTCCAACTCAGAGTAAACTGTCTCAATGCTCTGTGTGTGGATTGTCCAACTCAGAGTAAACTGTCTCAAAGCTCTGTGAGTGGATTGTCCAACTCAGAGTAAACAGTCTCAAAGCTCTGTGCGTGGATTGTCCAACTCAGAGTTAACTGTCTCAAAGCTCTGTGTGTGGATTGTCCAACTCAGAGAAACTGCCTCGAAGCTCTGTGTGTGGATTGTCCAAATCAGAGAAACTGTCTCAAAGCTCTGTGTGTGGATTGTCCAACTCAGAGAAACTGGCTCTAAGCTCTGTGTGTGGACTGTCCAACTCATAGGAAACTGGCTTGAAGCTCTGTATGTGGATTGTCCAACTCAGAATAAACTGGCTGGAAGCTCTGTGTGTGGATTGTCCAACACAGAGTAAACTTGCTCGAAACACTGTGTGTGCATTCTCCAACTCAGAGTAAACTGTCTCGAAGCTCTGTGTGTGGATTGTGCAACTATGAGTAAACTGGCTCGAAGCGCTGTGTGTGGATTGTCCAACTCAGAGTAACCTGGCTGGAAGCTCTGTGTGTGGATTCTCCAACTCAGAGTAAACTGGCTCGAAGCTCTGTATGTGGATTGTCCCACTCACAGTAAACTGGCTCGAAGCTCTGTGTGTGGATTGTCCAACTCATAGTAAACTGGCTCGAAGCTCTGTGTGTGGATTGTTCATCTCAGAGTAAACTGGCTGGAATCTCTGTGTGTGGATTGTCCAACTCAGAGTAAACTGGCTGGAAGCTCTGAGTGTGGATTCTCCAACTCAGAGTAAACTGCCTCGAAACTCTGTGTGTGGATTGTCCAACTCATAGTAAACTGGCTCGACACTCTGTGTGTGGATTGTCCAACTCAGAGTAAACTGGCTGGAAGCTCTGAATGTGGATTCTCCATCTCAGAGTAAACTGGCTCGAAGCTCTGTGTGTGGATTGTCCAACTGAGATTAAACTGTCTCTAAGCTCTGTGTGTGGATTGTCCAACTCAGAGTAATCTGGCTGGAAGCTCTGTGTGTGGATTGTCCAACTGAGAGTAAACTGTCTCAATGCTCTGTGTGTGGATTGTCCAACTCAGAGTAAACTGTCTCAAAGCTCTGTGTGTGGATTGTCCAACTCAGAGAAACTGGCTCTAAGCTCTGTGTGTGGATTGTCCAACTCTGAGTAAACTGGCTCGAAGCTCTGTGTGTGGATTGTCCCACTCACAGTAAACTGGCTCGAAGCTCTGTGTGTGGATTGTCCAACTCAGAGTAAACTGTCTCAAAGCTCTGTGTGTGGATTGTCCAACTCAGAGAAACTGCCTCGAAGCTCTGTGTGTGGATTGTCCAACTCAGAGAAACTTTCTCTAAGCTATGTGTGTGCATTGTCAAACTCAGAGGAAACTGGCTCGAAGCTCTGTGTGTGGATTGTTCAACTCAGAGTAAACTGCCTCGAAACTCTGTGTGTGGATTGTCCACCTCATAGTAAACTGGCTTGAATCTCTGTGTGTGGATTGTCCAACTCAGAGAAACTGGCTCGAAGCTCTGTGTGTGGATTATCCAACTCAGAGTAAACTGTCTCAAAGCTCTGTGTGGATTGTCCAACTCAGAGTAAACTGGCTCGAAGCTCTGTGTGTGGATTGTCCAACTGAGATTAAACTGTCTCAAAGCTCTGTGTGTGGATTGTCCAACTCAGAGTAAACTGTCTCAAAGCTCTGTGTGGATTGTCCAACTCAGAGTAAACTGGCTCGAAGCTCTGTGTGTGGATTGTCCAACTGAGATTAAACTGTCTCAAAGCTCTGTGTGTGGATTGTCCAACTCAGAGTAATCTGGCTGGAAGCTCTGTGTGTGGATTGTCCAACTCAGAGTAAACTGTCTCAATGCTCTGTGTGTGGATTGTCCAACTCAGAGTAAACTGTCTCAAAGCTCTGTGAGTGGATTGTCCAACTCAGAGTAAACAGTCTCAAAGCTCTGTGCGTGGATTGTCCAACTCAGAGTTAACTGTCTCAAAGCTCTGTGTGTGGATTGTCCAACTCAGAGAAACTGCCTCGAAGCTCTGTGTGTGGATTGTCCAAATCAGAGAAACTGTCTCAAAGCTCTGTGTGTGGATTGTCCAACTCAGAGAAACTGGCTCTAAGCTCTGTGTGTGGACTGTCCAACTCATAGGAAACTGGCTTGAAGCTCTGTATGTGGATTGTCCAACTCAGAATAAACTGGCTGGAAGCTCTGTGTGTGGATTGTCCAACACAGAGTAAACTTGCTCGAAACACTGTGTGTGCATTCTCCAACTCAGAGTAAACTGTCTCGAAGCTCTGTGTGTGGATTGTGCAACTATGAGTAAACTGGCTCGAAGCGCTGTGTGTGGATTGTCCAACTCAGAGTAACCTGGCTGGAAGCTCTGTGTGTGGATTCTCCAACTCAGAGTAAACTGGCTCGAAGCTCTGTATGTGGATTGTCCCACTCACAGTAAACTGGCTCGAAGCTCTGTGTGTGGATTGTCCAACTCATAGTAAACTGGCTCGAAGCTCTGTGTGTGGATTGTTCATCTCAGAGTAAACTGGCTGGAATCTCTGTGTGTGGATTGTCCAACTCAGAGTAAACTGGCTGGAAGCTCTGAGTGTGGATTCTCCAACTCAGAGTAAACTGCCTCGAAACTCTGTGTGTGGATTGTCCAACTCATAGTAAACTGGCTCGACACTCTGTGTGTGGATTGTCCAACTCAGAGTAAACTGGCTGGAAGCTCTGAATGTGGATTCTCCATCTCAGAGTAAACTGGCTCGAAGCTCTGTGTGTGGATTGTCCAACTGAGATTAAACTGTCTCTAAGCTCTGTGTGTGGATTGTCCAACTCAGAGTAATCTGGCTGGAAGCTCTGTGTGTGGATTGTCCAACTGAGAGTAAACTGTCTCAATGCTCTGTGTGTGGATTGTCCAACTCAGAGTAAACTGTCTCAAAGCTCTGTGTGTGGATTGTCCAACTCAGAGAAACTGGCTCTAAGCTCTGTGTGTGGATTGTCCAACTCTGAGTAAACTGGCTCGAAGCTCTGTGTGTGGATTGTCCCACTCACAGTAAACTGGCTCGAAGCTCTGTGTGTGGATTGTCCAACTCAGAGTAAACTGTCTCAAAGCTCTGTGTGTGGATTGTCCAACTCAGAGAAACTGCCTCGAAGCTCTGTGTGTGGATTGTCCAACTCAGAGAAACTTTCTCTAAGCTATGTGTGTGCATTGTCAAACTCAGAGGAAACTGGCTCGAAGCTCTGTGTGTGGATTGTTCAACTCAGAGTAAACTGCCTCGAAACTCTGTGTGTGGATTGTCCACCTCATAGTAAACTGGCTTGAATCTCTGTGTGTGGATTGTCCAACTCAGAGAAACTGGCTCGAAGCTCTGTGTGTGGATTATCCAACTCAGAGTAAACTGTCTCAAAGCTCTGTGTGGATTGTCCAACTCAGAGTAAACTGGCTCGAAGCTCTGTGTGTGGATTGTCCAACTGAGATTAAACTGTCTCAAAGCTCTGTGTGTGGATTGTCCAACTCAGAGTAATCTGGCTGGATGCTCTGTGTGTGGATTCTCCAACTCAGAGTAAACTGTCTCAATGCTCTGTGTGTGGATTGTCCAACTCAGAGTAAACTGTCTCAAAGCTCTGTGAGTGGATTGTCCAACTCAGAGTAAACAGTCTCAAAGCTCTGTGCGTGGATTGTCCAACTCAGAGTTAACTGTCTCAAAGCTCTGTGTGTGGATTGTCCAACTCAGAGAAACTGCCTCGAAGCTCTGTGTGTGGATTGTCCAAATCAGAGAAACTGTCTCAAAGCTCTGTGTGTGGATTGTCCAACTCAGAGAAACTGGCTCTAAGCTCTGTGTGTGGACTGTCCAACTCATAGGAAACTGGCTTGAAGCTCTGTATGTGGATTGTCCAACTCAGAGTAAACTGGCTGGAAGCTCTGTGTGTGGATTGTCCAACTCAGAGTAAACTTGCTCGAAACACTGTGTGTGCATTCTCCAACTCAGAGTAAACTGTCTCGAAGCTCTGTGTGTGGATTGTGCAACTATGAGTAAACTGCCTCGAAGCGCTGTGTGTGGATTGTCCAACTCAGAGTAACCTGGCTGGAAGCTCTGTGTGTGGATTGTCCAACTCAGAGTAAACTGGCTCGAAGCTCTGTGTGTGGATTGCTCATCTCAGAGTTAACTGGCTGGAATCTCTGTGTGTGGATTGTCCAACTCAGAGTAAACTGGCTGGAAGCTCTGAGTGTGGATTCTCCAACTCAGAGTAAACTGCCTCGAAACTCTGTGTGTGGATTGTCCAACTCATAGTAAACTGGCTCGACACTCTGTGTGTGGATTGTCCAACTCAGAGTAAACTGGCTGGAAGCTCTGAGTGTGGATTCACCAACTCAGAGTAAACTGCCTCGAAACTCTGTGTGTGGATTGTCCAACTCATAGTAAACTGGCTGGAATCTCTGTGTGTGGATTGTACAACTCAGAGAAACTGGCTCGAAACTCTGTTTGTGGATTGTTCAACTCAGAGTAAACTGGCTCGAAGCTCTGTGTGTGGATTCTCCAACTCAGAGAAACTTTCTCTAAGCTATGTGTGTGGATTGTCCAACTCAGAGGAAACTGGCTCGAAGCTCTGTGTGTGGATTGTTCAACTCAGAGTAAACTGCCTCGAAACTCTGTGTGTGGATTGTCCAACTCATAGTAAACTGGCTTGAATCTCTGTGTGTGGATTGTCCAACTCAGAGAAACTGGCTCGAAGCTCTGTGTGTGGATTGTCCAACTCAGAGTAAACTGTCTCAAAGCTCTGTGTGTGGATTGTCCAACTCAGAGTAAACTGTCTCGAAGCTCTGTGTGTGGATTGTCCAACTGAGATTAAACTGTCTCAAAGCTCTGTGTGTGGATTGTCCAACTCAGAGTAAACTGGCTGGAAGCTCTGTGTGTGGATTGTCCAACTCAGAGTAAACTGTCTCAAAGCTCTGTGTGTGGATTGTCCAACTCAGAGTAAACTGTCTCAAAGCTCTGTGAGTGGATTGTCCAACTCAGAGTAAACTGTCTCAAAGCTCTGTGCGTGGATTGTCCAACTCAGAGTAAACTGTCTCAAAGCTCTGTGTGTGGATTGTCCAACTCAGAGAAACTGGCTCGAAGCTCTGTGTGTGGATTGTCCAACTCAGAGAAACTGTCTCAAAGCTCTGTGTGTGGATTGTCCAACTCAGAGAAACTGGCTCTAAGCTCTGTGTGTGGATTGTTCAACTCAGAGTAAACTGGCTTGAAGCTCTGTATGTGGATTGTCCAACTCAGAGTAAACTGGCTGGAAACTCTGTGTGTGGATTGTCCAACTCATAGTAAACTGGCTGGAATCTCTGTGTGTGGATTGTCCAACTCAGAGAAACTGGCTCGAAACTCTGTTTGTGGATTGTTCAACTCAGAGTAAACTGGCTCGAAGCTCTGTGTGTGGATTCTCCAACTCAGAGAAACTTTCTCTAAGCTATGTGTGTGGATTGTCCAACTCAGAGGAAACTGGCTCGAAGCTCTGTGTGTGGATTGTTCAACTCAGAGTAAACTGCCTCGAAACTCTGTGTGTGGATTGTCCAACTCAGAGTAAACTGACTGGAAGCTCTGTGTGTGGATTGTCCAACTCAGAGTAACCTGGCTGGAAGCTCTGTGTGTGGATTGTCCAACTCAGAGTAAACTGACTCGAAGCTCTGTATGTGGATTGTCCCACTCACAATAAACTGGCTCGAAGCTCTGTGTGTGGATTGTCCAACTCATAGTAAACTGGCTCGAAGCTCTGTGTGTGGATTGTCCAACTCAGAGTAAACTGTCTCAAAGCTCTGTGTGTGGATTGTCCAACTCAGAGAAACTGGCTCTAAGCTCTGTGTGTGGATTGTCCAACTCAGAGAAACTGGCTCGAAGCTCTGTGTGTGGATTGTCCAACTCAGAGTAAACTGTCTCAAAGCTCTGTGTGTGGATTGTCCAACTCAGAGAAACTGGCTCTAAGCTCTGTGTGTGGATTGTCCAACTCAGAGTAAACTGGTTCGAAGCTCTGTGTGTGGATTGTCCCACTCACAGTAAACTGGCTCGAAGCTCTGTGTGTGGATTGTCCAACTCAGAGTAAACTGTCTCAAAGCTCTGTGTGTGGATTGTCCAACTCAGAGAAACTGGCTCTAAGCTCTGTGTGTGGATTGTCCAACTCAGAGTAAACTGTCTCAAAGCTCTGTGTGTGGATTCTCCAAATCAGAGCAAAGTGGCTCGAAGCTCTGTGTGTGGATTGTCCAACTCAGAGTAAACAGTCTCAAAGGTCTGTGTGTGGATTGTCCAACTCAGAGTAAACTGGCTCGAAGCTCTGTGTGTGGATTGTCCAACTGAGATTAAACTGTCTCAAAGCTCTGTGTGTGGATTGTCCAACTCAGAGTAATCTGGCTGGAAGCTCTGTGTGTGGATTGTCCAACTCAGAGTAAACTGTCTCAAAGCTCTGTGTGTGGATTGTCCAACTCAGAGCAAAGCGGCTCGAACCTCTGTGTGTGGATTGTCCAACTCAGAGCAAAGCGGCTCGAAGCTCTGTGTGTCGATTGTCCAACTCAGAGTAAACTGGCTCGAATCTCTGTGTGTGGATTGTGCAACTCAGAGTAAACTGTCTCAAAGCTCTGTGTGTCGATTCTCCAAATCAGAGCAAAGCGGCTCGAAGGTCTGTGTGTGGATTGTCCAAGTTAGAATAAACTGGCTCGAAGCTCTGTGTGTGGATTCTCCAAATCAGAGTAAACTGGCTCGAAGCTCTGTGTGTGGATAGTCCAACTCAGAGTAAACTGGCTCGAAGCTCTGTGTGTGGATTGTCCAACTCAGAGAAATTGGCTCTAAGCTCTGTGTGTGGATTCTCCAACTCAGAGTAAACTGGCTGGAAGCTCTGTGTGTGGATTTTCCAACTCAGAGAAACTGGCTCGAAGCTCTGTGTGTGGATTGTCCCACTCACAGTAAACTGGCTCGAAGCTCTGTGGGTGAATTGTCCAACACATAGTAAACTGGCTCGAAGCTCTGTGTGTGGATAGTCCGACTCACTGTAAACTGGCTCGACGCTCTGTATGTGGATTGTCCCACTCACAGTAAACTGGCTAGAAGCTCTGTGTGTGGATTGTCCAACTCAGAGTAAACTGGCTGGAAGCTCTGTGTCTGGATTGTCCAACTCAGAGTAAACTGGCTCGAAACTTTGTGTGTGGATTGTCCAACTCAGAGTAAACTGGCTGGAAGCTCTGTGTGTGGATGGTCCGACTCACTGTAAACTGGCTCGAAGCTCTGTGTGTGGATTGTCCAACTCAGAGAAACTGGCTCGAAGCTCTGTGAGTGAATTGTCCAACACATAGTAAACTGGCTCGAAGCTCTGTGTGTGGATTGTCCAACTCAGAGAAACTGGCTCGAAGCTCTGTGTGTGGATTGTCCAACTCAGAGTAAACTGTCTCAAAGCTCTGTGTGTGGATTGTCCAACTCAGAGAAACTGGCTCTAAGCTCTGTGTGTGGATTGTCCAACTCAGAGAAACTGGCTCGAAGCTCTGTGTGTGGATTGTCCAACTCAGAGTAAACTGTCTCAAAGCTCTGTGTGTGGATTGTCCAACTCAGAGAAACTGGCTCTAAGCTCTGTGTGTGGATTGTCCAACTCAGAGTAAACTGGCTCGAAGCTCTGTGTGTGGATTGTCCCACTCACAGTAAACTGGCTGGAAGCTCTGTGTGTGGATTGTCCAACTCAGAGTAAACTGTCTCAAACCTCTGTATGTGGATTGTCCAACTCAGAGAAACTGGCTCGAAGCTCTGTGTGTGGATTGTCCAACTCAGAGAAACTGGCTCGAAGCTCTGTGAGTGAATTGTCCAACACATAGTAAACTGGCTCGAAGCTCTGTGTGTGGATTGTCCAACTCAGAGAAACTGGCTCGAAGCTCTGTGTGTGGATTGTCCAACTCAGAGTAAACTGTCTCAAAGCTCTGTGTGTGGATTGTCCAACTCAGAGAAACTGGCTCTAAGCTTTGTGTGTGGATTGTCCAACTCAGAGAAACTGGCTCGAAGCTCTGTGTGTGGATTGTCCAACTCAGAGTAAACTGTCTCAAAGCTCTGTGTGTGGATTGTCCAACTCAGAGAAACTGGCTCTAAGCTCTGTGTGTGGATTGTCCAATTCAGAGTAAACTGGCTCGAAGCTCTGTGTGTGGATTGTCCCACTCACAGTAAACTGGCTCGAAGCTCTGTGTGTGGATTGTCCAACTCAGAGTAAACTGTCTCAAAGCTCTGTGTGTGGATTGTCCAACTCAGAGAAACTGGCTCTAAGCTCTGTGTGTGGATTGTCCAACTCAGATTAAACTGTCTCAAAGCTCTGTGTGTGGATTCTCCAAATCAGAGCAAAGTGGCTCGAAGCTCTGTGTGTGGATTGTCCAACTCAGAGTAAACAGTCTCAAAGCTCTGTGTGTGGATTGTCCAACTCAGAGTAAACTGGCTCGAAGCTCTGTGTGTGGATTGTCCAAATGAGATTAAACTGTCTCAAAGCTCTGTGTGTGGATTGTCCAACTCAGAGTAAACTGGCTGGAAGCTCTGAGTGTGGATTCTCCAACTCAGAGTAAACTGCCTCGAAACTCTGTGTGTGGATTGTCCAACTCATAGTAAACTGGCTCGACACTCTGTGTGTGGATTGTCCAACTCAGAGTAAACTGGCTGGAAGCTCTGAGTGTGGATTCACCAACTCAGAGTAAACTGCCTCGAAACTCTGTGTGTGGATTGTCCAACTCATAGTAAACTGGCTGGAATCTCTGTGTGTGGATTGTACAACTCAGAGAAACTGGCTCGAAACTCTGTTTGTGGATTGTTCAACTCAGAGTAAACTGGCTCGAAGCTCTGTGTGTGGATTCTCCAACTCAGAGAAACTTTCTCTAAGCTATGTGTGTGGATTGTCCAACTCAGAGGAAACTGGCTCGAAGCTCTGTGTGTGGATTGTTCAACTCAGAGTAAACTGCCTCGAAACTCTGTGTGTGGATTGTCCAACTCATAGTAAACTGGCTTGAATCTCTGTGTGTGGATTGTCCAACTCAGAGAAACTGGCTCGAAGCTCTATGTGTGGATTGTCCAACTCAGAGTAAACTGTCTCAAAGCTCTGTGTGTGGATTGTCCAACTCAGAGTAAACTGTCTCGAAGCTCTGTGTGTGGATTGTCCAACTGAGATTAAACTGTCTCAAAGCTCTGTGTGTGGATTGTCCAACTCAGAGTAAACTGGCTGGAAGCTCTGTGTGTGGATTGTCCAACTCAGAGTAAACTGTCTCAAAGCTCTGTGTGTGGATTGTCCAACTCAGAGTAAACTGTCTCAAAGCTCTGTGAGTGGATTGTCCAACTCAGAGTAAACTGTCTCAAATCTCTGTGCGTGGATTGTCCAACTCAGAGTAAACTGTCTCAAAGCTCTGTGTGTGGATTGTCCAACTCAGAGAAACTGGCTCGAAGCTCTGTGTGTGGATTGTCCAACTCAGAGAAACTGTCTCAAAGCTCTGTGTGTGGATTGTCCAACTCAGAGAAACTGGCTCTAAGCTCTGTGTGTGGATTGTTCAACTCAGAGTAAATTGGCTTGAAGCTCTGTATGTGGATTGTCCAACTCAGAGTAAACTGGCTGGAAACTCTGTGTGTGGATTGTCCAACTCATAGTAAACTGGCTGGAATCTCTGTGTGTGGATTGTCCAACTCAGAGAAACTGGCTCGAAACTCTGTTTGTGGATTGTTCAACTCAGAGTAAACTGGCTCGAAGCTCTGTGTGTGGATTCTCCAACTCAGAGAAACTTTCTCTAAGCTATGTGTGTGGATTGTCCAACTCAGAGGAAACTGGCTCGAAGCTCTGTGTGTGGATTGTTCAACTCAGAGTAAACTGCCTCGAAACTCTGTGTGTGGATTGTCCAACTCAGAGTAAACTGACTGGAAGCTCTGTGTGTGGATTGTCCAACTCAGAGTAACCTGGCTGGAAGCTCTGTGTGTGGATTGTCCAACTCAGAGTAAACTGACTCGAAGCTCTGTATGTGGATTGTCCCACTCACAATAAACTGGCTCGAAGCTCTGTGTGTGGATTGTCCAACTCATAGTAAACTGGCTCGAAGCTCTGTGTGTGGATTGTCCAACTCAGAGTAAACTGTCTCAAAGCTCTGTGTGTGGATTGTCCAACTCAGAGAAACTGGCTCTAAGCTCTGTGTGTGGATTGTCCAACTCAGAGAAACTGGCTCGAAGCTCTGTGTGTGGATTGTCCAACTCAGAGTAAACTGTCTCAAAGCTCTGTGTGTGGATTGTCCAACTCAGAGAAACTGGCTCTAAGCTCTGTGTGTGGATTGTCCAACTCAGAGTAAACTGGTTCGAAGCTCTGTGTGTGGATTGTCCCACTCACAGTAAACTGGCTCGAAGCTCTGTGTGTGGATTGTCCAACTCAGAGTAAACTGTCTCAAAGCTCTGTGTGTGGATTGTCCAACTCAGAGAAACTGGCTCTAAGCTCTGTGTGTGGATTGTCCAACTCAGAGTAAACTGTCTCAAAGCTCTGTGTGTGGATTCTCCAAATCAGAGCAAAGTGGCTCGAAGCTCTGTGTGTGGATTGTCCAACTCAGAGTAAACAGTCTCAAAGGTCTGTGTGTGGATTGTCCAACTCAGAGTAAACTGGCTCGAAGCTCTGTGTGTGGATTGTCCAACTGAGATTAAACTGTCTCAAAGCTCTGTGTGTGGATTGTCCAACTCAGAGTAATCTGGCTGGAAGCTCTGTGTGTGGATTGTCCAACTCAGAGTAAACTGTCTCAAAGCTCTGTGTGTGGATTGTCCAACTCAGAGCAAAGCGGCTCGAACCTCTGTGTGTGGATTGTCCAACTCAGAGCAAAGCGGCTCGAAGCTCTGTGTGTCGATTGTCCAACTCAGAGTAAACTGGCTCGAATCTCTGTGTGTGGATTGTGCAACTCAGAGTAAACTGTCTCAAAGCTCTGTGTGTCGATTCTCCAAATCAGAGCAAAGCGGCTCGAAGGTCTGTGTGTGGATTGTCCAAGTTAGAAAAACTTTCTCGAAGCTCTGTGTGTGGATTCTCCAAATCAGAGTAAACTGGCTCGAAGCTCTGTGTGTGGATAGTCCAACTCAGAGTAAACTGGCTCGAAGCTCTGTGTGTGGATTGTCCAACTCAGAGAAATTGGCTCTAAGCTCTGTGTGTGGATTCTCCAACTCAGAGTAAACTGGCTGGAAGCTCTGTGTGTGGATTTTCCAACTCAGAGAAACTGGCTCGAAGCTCTGTGTGTGGATTGTCCCACTCACAGTAAACTGGCTCGAAGCTCTGTGGGTGAATTGTCCAACACATAGTAAACTGGCTCGAAGCTCTGTGTGTGGATAGTCCGACTCACTGTAAACTGGCTCGACGCTCTGTATGTGGATTGTCCCACTCACAGTAAACTGGCTAGAAGCTCTGTGTGTGGATTGTCCAACTCAGAGTAAACTGGCTGGAAGCTCTGTGTCTGGATTGTCCAACTCAGAGTAAACTGGCTCGAAACTTTGTGTGTGGATTGTCCAACTCAGAGTAAACTGGCTGGAAGCTCTGTGTGTGGATGGTCCAACTCACTGTAAACTGGCTCGAAGCTCTGTGTGTGGATTGTCCAACTCAGAGAAACTGGCTCGAAGCTCTGTGAGTGAATTGTCCAACACATAGTAAACTGGCTCGAAGCTCTGTGTGTGGATTGTCCAACTCAGAGAAACTGGCTCGAAGCTCTGTGTGTGGATTGTCCAACTCAGAGTAAACTGTCTCAAAGCTCTGTGTGTGGATTGTCCAACTCAGAGAAACTGGCTCTAAGCTCTGTGTGTGGATTGTCCAACTCAGAGAAACTGGCTCGAAGCTCTGTGTGTGGATTGTCCAACTCAGAGTAAACTGTCTCAAAGCTCTGTGTGTGGATTGTCCAACTCAGAGAAACTGGCTCTAAGCTCTGTGTGTGGATTGTCCAACTCAGAGTAAACTGGCTCGAAGCTCTGTGTGTGGATTGTCCCACTCACAGTAAACTGGCTGGAAGCTCTGTGTGTGGATTGTCCAACTCAGAGTAAACTGTCTCAAACCTCTGTATGTGGATTGTCCAACTCAGAGAAACTGGCTCGAAGCTCTGTGTGTGGATTGTCCAACTCAGAGAAACTGGCTCGAAGCTCTGTGAGTGAATTGTCCAACACATAGTAAACTGGCTCGAAGCTCTGTGTGTGGATTGTCCAACTCAGAGAAACTGGCTCGAAGCTCTGTGTGTGGATTGTCCAACTCAGAGTAAACTGTCTCAAAGCTCTGTGTGTGGATTGTCCAACTCAGAGAAACTGGCTCTAAGCTTTGTGTGTGGATTGTCCAACTCAGAGAAACTGGCTCGAAGCTCTGTGTGTGGATTGTCCAACTCAGAGTAAACTGTCTCAAAGCTCTGTGTGTGGATTGTCCAACTCAGAGAAACTGGCTCTAAGCTCTGTGTGTGGATTGTCCAACTCAGAGTAAACTGGCTCGAAGCTCTGTGTGTGGATTGTCCCACTCACAGTAAACTGGCTCGAAGCTCTGTGTGTGGATTGTCCAACTCAGAGTAAACTGTCTCAAAGCTCTGTGTGTGGATTGTCCAACTCAGAGAAACTGGCTCTAAGCTCTGTGTGTGGATTGTCCAACTCAGATTAAACTGTCTCAAAGCTCTGTGTGTGGATTCTCCAAATCAGAGCAAAGTGGCTCGAAGCTCTGTGTGTGGATTGTCCAACTCAGAGTAAACAGTCTCAAAGCTCTGTGTGTGGATTGTCCAACTCAGAGTAAACTGGCTCGAAGCTCTGTGTGTGGATTGTCCAAATGAGATTAAACTGTCTCAAAGCTCTGTGTGTGGATTGTCCAACTCAGAGTAATCTGGCTGGAAGCTCTGTGTGTGGATTGTCCAACTCAGAGTAAACTGTCTCAATGCTCTGTGTGTGGATTGTCCAACTCAGAGTAAACTGTCTGAAAGCTCTGTGAGTCGATTGTCCAACTCAGAGTAAACAGTCTCAAAGCTCTGTGCGTGGATTGTCCAACTCAGAGTAAACTGTCTCAAAGCTCTGTGTGTGGATTGTCCAACTCAGAGAAACTGCCTCGAAGCTCTGTGTGTGGATTGTCCAACTCAGAGTAAACTGTCTCAAAGCTCTGTGTGTGGATTGTCCAACTCAGAGTAAACTGTCTCAAAGCTCTGTGTGTGAATTGTCCAACTCAGAGAAACTGTCTCAAAGCTCTGTGTGTGGATTGTCCAACTCAGAGAAACTGGCTCTAAGCTCTGTGTGTGGATCGTCCAACTCAGAGTAAACTGACTGGAAGCTCTGTGTGTGGATTGTCCAACTCAGAGTAACCTGGCTGGAAGCTCTGTGTGTGGATTGTCCAACTCAGAGTAAACTGGCTCGAAGCTCTGTATGTGGATTGTCCCACTCACAGTAAACTGGCTCAAAGCTCTGTGTGTGGATTGTCCAACTCATAGTAAACTGGCTCGAATCTCTGTGTGTGGATTGTCCAACTCAGAGTAAACGGCCTCGAAACTCTGTGTGTGTATTGTCCAAGTTAGAGTAAACTGGCTCGAAGCACTGTGTGTGGATTGTCCAACTCAGAGTAAACTGGCTCGAAGCTCTCTGTGTGGATTGTCCAAATCAGAGTAAACTGGCTCGAAGCACTATGTGTGGATTGTCCAACTCAGAGAAACTGGCTCGAAGCTCTGTGTGTGGATTGTCCAACTCAGAGTAAACTGGCTCGAAGCACTATGTGTGGATTGTCCAACTCAGAGTAAACTGGCTCGAAGCTCTGTGTGTCGATTGTCCAAATCAGAGCAAAGTGGCTCGAAGCTCTGTGTGTGGATTGTCCAAGTTAGAATAAACTGGCTCGAAGCACTGTGTGTGGATTCTCCAAATCAGAGTAAACTGGCTCGAAGCTCTGTGTCTGGATAGTCCAACTCAGAGTAAGCTGGCTCGAAGCTCTGTGTGGGGATTGTCCAACTCAGAGAAATTGGCTCTAAGCTCTGTGTGTGGATTCTCCAACTCAGAGTAAACTGGCTGGAAGCTCTGTGTGTGGATTTTCCAACTCAGAGAAACTGGCTCGAAGCTCTGTGTGTGGATTGTCCCACTCACAGTAAACTGGCTCGAAGCTCTGTTGGTGAATTGTCTAACACATGGTAAACTGGGTCGAAGCTCTGTGTGTGGATAGTCCGACTCACTGTAAACTGGCTCAAAGCTCTGTATGTGGATTGTCCCACTCACAGTAAACTGGCTAGAAGCTCTGTGTGTGGATTGTCCAACTCAGAGTAAACTGGCTGGAAGCTCTGTGTGTGGATTGTCCAACTCAGAGTAAACTGGCTCGAAACTTTGTGTGTGGATTGTCCAACTCAGAGTAAACTGGCTGGAAGCTCTGTGTGTGGATGGTCCGACTCACTGTAAACTGGCTCAAAGCTCTGTGTGTGGATTGTCCAACTCAGAGAAACTGGCTCGAAGCTCTGTGAGTGAATTGTCCAACACATAGTAAACTGGCTCGAAGCTCTGTGTGTGGATTGTCCAACTCAGAGAAACTGGCTCGAAGCTCTGTGTGTGGAATGTCCAACTCAGAGTAAACTGTCTCAAAGCTCTGTGTGTGGATTGTCCAACTCAGAGAAACTGGCTCTAAGCTCTGTGTGTGGATTGTCCAACTCAGAGAAACTGGCTCGAAGCTCTGTGTGTGGATTGTCCAACTCAGAGTAAACTGTCTCAAAGCTCTGTGTGTGGATTGTCCAACTCAGAGAAACTGGCTCTAAGCTCTGTGTGTGGATTGTCCAACTCAGAGTAAACTGGCTCGAAGCTCTGTGTGTGGATTGTCCAACTGAGATTAAACTGTCTCAAAGCTCTGTGTGTGGATTGTCCAACTCAGAGTAATCTGGCTGGAAGCTCTGTGTGTGGATTGTCCAACTCAGAGTAAACTGTCTCAAAGCTCTGTGTGTGGATTGTCCAACTCAGAGCAAAGCGGCTCGAACCTCTGTGTGTGGATTGTCCAACTCAGAGCAAAGCGGCTCGAAGCTCTGTGTGTCGATTGTCCAACTCAGAGTAAACTGGCTCGAATCTCTGTGTGTGGATTGTGCAACTCAGAGTAAACTGTCTCAAAGCTCTCTGTGTCGATTCTCCAAATCAGAGCAAAGCGGCTCGAAGCTCTGTGTGTGGAATGTCCAAGTTAGAATAAACTGGCTCGAACCTCTGTGTGTGGATAGTCCAACTCAGAGTAAACTGGCTCGAAGCTCTGTGTGTGGATTGTCCAACTCAGAGAAATTGGCTCTAAGCTCTGTGTGTGGATTCTCCAACTCAGAGTAAACTGGCTGGAAGCTCTGTGTGTGGATTTTCCAACTCAGAGAAACTGGCTCGAAGCTCTGTGTGTGGATTATCCCACTCACAGTAAACTGGCTCGAAGCTCTGTGGGTGAATTGTCCAACACATAGAAAACTGGCTCGAAGCTCTGTGTGTGGATAGTCCGACTCACTGTATACTGGCTCGACGCTCTGTATGTGGATTGTCCCACTCACAGTAAACTGGCTAGAAGCTCTGTGTGTGGATTGTCCAACTCAGAGTAAACTGGCTGGAAGCTCTGTGTCTGGATTTTCCAACTCAGAGTAAACTGGCTCGACGCTCTGTATGTGGATTGTCCCACTCACAGTAAACTGGCTAGAAGCTCTGTGTGTGGATTGTCCAACTCAGAGTAAACTGGCTGGAAGCTCTGTGTCTGGATTGTCCAACTCAGAGTAAACTGGCTCGAAACTTTGTGTGTGGATTGTCCAACTCAGAGTAAACTGGCTGGAAGCTCTGTGTGTGGATGGTCCAACTCACTGTAAACTGGCTCGAAGCTCTGTGTGTGGATTGTCCAACTCAGAGAAACTGGCTCGAAGCTCTGTGAGTGAATTGTCCAACACATAGTAAACTGGCTCGAAGCTCTGTGTGTGGATTGTCCAACTCAGAGAAACTGGCTCGAAGCTCTGTGTGTGGATTGTCCAACTCAGAGTAAACTGTCTCAAAGCTCTGTGTGTGGATTGTCCAACTCAGAGAAACTGGCTCTAAGCTCTGTGTGTGGATTGTCCAACTCAGAGAAACTGGCTCGAAGCTCTGTGTGTGGATTGTCCAACTCAGAGTAAACTGTCTCAAAGCTCTGTGTGTGGATTGTCCAACTCAGAGAAACTGGCTCTAAGCTCTGTGTGTGGATTGTCCAACTCAGAGTAAACTGGCTCGAAGCTCTGTGTGTGGATTGTCCCACTCACAGTAAACTGGCTGGAAGCTCTGTGTGTGGATTGTCCAACTCAGAGTAAACTGTCTCAAACCTCTGTATGTGGATTGTCCAACTCAGAGAAACTGGCTCGAAGCTCTGTGTGTGGATTGTCCAACTCAGAGAAACTGGCTCGAAGCTCTGTGAGTGAATTGTCCAACACATAGTAAACTGGCTCGAAGCTCTGTGTGTGGATTGTCCAACTCAGAGAAACTGGCTCGAAGCTCTGTGTGTGGATTGTCCAACTCAGAGTAAACTGTCTCAAAGCTCTGTGTGTGGATTGTCCAACTCAGAGAAACTGGCTCTAAGCTTTGTGTGTGGATTGTCCAACTCAGAGAAACTGGCTCGAAGCTCTGTGTGTGGATTGTCCAACTCAGAGTAAACTGTCTCAAAGCTCTGTGTGTGGATTGTCCAACTCAGAGAAACTGGCTCTAAGCTCTGTGTGTGGATTGTCCAACTCAGAGTAAACTGGCTCGAAGCTCTGTGTGTGGATTGTCCCACTCACAGTAAACTGGCTCGAAGCTCTGTGTGTGGATTGTCCAACTCAGAGTAAACTGTCTCAAAGCTCTGTGTGTGGATTGTCCAACTCAGAGAAACTGGCTCTAAGCTCTGTGTGTGGATTGTCCAACTCAGATTAAACTGTCTCAAAGCTCTGTGTGTGGATTCTCCAAATCAGAGCAAAGTGGCTCGAAGCTCTGTGTGTGGATTGTCCAACTCAGAGTAAACAGTCTCAAAGCTCTGTGTGTGGATTGTCCAACTCAGAGTAAACTGGCTCGAAGCTCTGTGTGTGGATTGTCCAAATGAGATTAAACTGTCTCAAAGCTCTGTGTGTGGATTGTCCAACTCAGAGTAATCTGGCTGGAAGCTCAGTGTGTGGATTGTCCAACTCAGAGTAAACTGTCTCAATGCTCTGTGTGTGGATTGTCCAACTCAGAGTAAACTGTCTCAAAGCTCTGTGAGTCGATTGTCCAACTCAGAGTAAACAGTCTCAAAGCTCTGTGCGTGGATTGTCCAACTCAGAGTAAACTGTCTCAAAGCTCTGTGTGTGGATTGTCCAACTCAGAGAAACTGCCTCGAAGCTCTGTGTGTGGATTGTCCAACTCAGAGTAAACTGTCTCAAAGCTCTGTGTGTGGATTGTCCAACTCAGAGTAAACTGTCTCAAAGCTCTGTGTGTGAATTGTCCAACTCAGAGAAACTGTCTCAAAGCTCTGTGTGTGGATTGTCCAACTCAGAGAAACTGGCTCTAAGCTCTGTGTGTGGATCGTCCAACTCAGAGTAAACTGACTGGAAGCTCTGTGTGTGGATTGTCCAACTCAGAGTAACCTGGCTGGAAGCTCTGTGTGTGGATTGTCCAACTCAGAGTAAACTGGCTCGAAGCTCTGTATGTGGATTGTCCCACTCACAGTAAACTGGCTCAAAGCTCTGTGTGTGGATTGTCCAACTCATAGTAAACTGGCTCGAATCTCTGTGTGTGGATTGTCCAACTCAGAGTAAACGGCCTCGAAACTCTGTGTGTGTATTGTCCAAGTTAGAGTAAACTGGCTCGAAGCACTGTGTGTGGATTGTCCAACTCAGAGTAAACTGGCTCGAAGCTCTCTGTGTGGATTGTCCAAATCAGAGTAAACTGGCTCGAAGCACTATGTGTGGATTGTCCAACTCAGAGAAACTGGCTCGAAGCTCTGTGTGTGGATTGTCCAACTCAGAGTAAACTGGCTCGAAGCACTATGTGTGGATTGTCCAACTCAGAGTAAACTGGCTCGAAGCTCTGTGTGTCGATTGTCCAAATCAGAGCAAAGTGGCTCGAAGCTCTGTGTGTGGATTGTCCAAGTTAGAATAAACTGGCTCGAAGCACTGTGTGTGGATTCTCCAAATCAGAGTAAACTGGCTCGAAGCTCTGTGTCTGGATAGTCCAACTCAGAGTAAGCTGGCTCGAAGCTCTGTGTGGGGATTGTCCAACTCAGAGAAATTGGCTCTAAGCTCTGTGTGTGGATTCTCCAACTCAGAGTAAACTGGCTGGAAGCTCTGTGTGTGGATTTTCCAACTCAGAGAAACTGGCTCGAAGCTCTGTGTGTGGATTGTCCCACTCACAGTAAACTGGCTCGAAGCTCTGTTGGTGAATTGTCTAACACATGGTAAACTGGGTCGAAGCTCTGTGTGTGGATAGTCCGACTCACTGTAAACTGGCTCAAAGCTCTGTATGTGGATTGTCCCACTCACAGTAAACTGGCTAGAAGCTCTGTGTGTGGATTGTCCAACTCAGAGTAAACTGGCTGGAAGCTCTGTGTGTGGATTGTCCAACTCAGAGTAAACTGGCTCGAAACTTTGTGTGTGGATTGTCCAACTCAGAGTAAACTGGCTGGAAGCTCTGTGTGTGGATGGTCCGACTCACTGTAAACTGGCTCAAAGCTCTGTGTGTGGATTGTCCAACTCAGAGAAACTGGCTCGAAGCTCTGTGAGTGAATTGTCCAACACATAGTAAACTGGCTCGAAGCTCTGTGTGTGGATTGTCCAACTCAGAGAAACTGGCTCGAAGCTCTGTGTGTGGAATGTCCAACTCAGAGTAAACTGTCTCAAAGCTCTGTGTGTGGATTGTCCAACTCAGAGAAACTGGCTCTAAGCTCTGTGTGTGGATTGTCCAACTCAGAGAAACTGGCTCGAAGCTCTGTGTGTGGATTGTCCAACTCAGAGTAAACTGTCTCAAAGCTCTGTGTGTGGATTGTCCAACTCAGAGAAACTGGCTCTAAGCTCTGTGTGTGGATTGTCCAACTCAGAGTAAACTGGCTCGAAGCTCTGTGTGTGGATTGTCCAACTGAGATTAAACTGTCTCAAAGCTCTGTGTGTGGATTGTCCAACTCAGAGTAATCTGGCTGGAAGCTCTGTGTGTGGATTGTCCAACTCAGAGTAAACTGTCTCAAAGCTCTGTGTGTGGATTGTCCAACTCAGAGCAAAGCGGCTCGAACCTCTGTGTGTGGATTGTCCAACTCAGAGCAAAGCGGCTCGAAGCTCTGTGTGTCGATTGTCCAACTCAGAGTAAACTGGCTCGAATCTCTGTGTGTGGATTGTGCAACTCAGAGTAAACTGTCTCAAAGCTCTCTGTGTCGATTCTCCAAATCAGAGCAAAGCGGCTCGAAGCTCTGTGTGTGGAATGTCCAAGTTAGAATAAACTGGCTCGAACCTCTGTGTGTGGATAGTCCAACTCAGAGTAAACTGGCTCGAAGCTCTGTGTGTGGATTGTCCAACTCAGAGAAATTGGCTCTAAGCTCTGTGTGTGGATTCTCCAACTCAGAGTAAACTGGCTGGAAGCTCTGTGTGTGGATTTTCCAACTCAGAGAAACTGGCTCGAAGCTCTGTGTGTGGATTATCCCACTCACAGTAAACTGGCTCGAAGCTCTGTGGGTGAATTGTCCAACACATAGAAAACTGGCTCGAAGCTCTGTGTGTGGATAGTCCGACTCACTGTATACTGGCTCGACGCTCTGTATGTGGATTGTCCCACTCACAGTAAACTGGCTAGAAGCTCTGTGTGTGGATTGTCCAACTCAGAGTAAACTGGCTGGAAGCTCTGTGTCTGGATTTTCCAACTCAGAGTAAACTGGCTCGAAACTTTGTGTGTGGATTGTCCAACTCAGAGTAAACTGGCTGGAAGCTCTGTGTGTGGATGGTCCGACTCAGAGAAACTGGCTCGAAGCTCTGTGTGTGGATTGTCCAACTCAGAGTAAACTGTCTCAAAGCTCTGTGTGTGGATTGTCCAACTCAGAGAAACTGGCTCTAAGCTCTGTGTGTGGATTGTCCAACTCAGAGTAAACTGGCTCGAAGCTCTGTGTGTGGATTGTCCCACTCACAGTAAACTGGCTCGAAGCTCTGTGTGTGGATTGTCCAACTCAGAGTAAACTGTCTCAAAGCTCTGTGTGTGGATTGTCCAACTCAGAGAAACTGGCTCGAAGCTCTGTGTGTGGATTGTCCATATCAGAGAAACTGGCTCGAAGCTCTGTGAGTGAATTGTCCAACACATAGTAAACTGGCTCGAAGCTCTGTGTGTGGATTGTCCAACTCAGAGAAACTGGCTCGAAGCTCTGTGTGTGGATTGTCCAACTCAGAGTAAACTGTCTCAAAGCTCTGTGTGTGGATTGTCCAACTCAGAGAAACTGGCTCTAAGCTTTGTGTGTGGATTGTCCAACTCAGAGAAACTGGCTCGAAGCTCTGTGTGTGGATTGTCCAACTCAGAGTAAACTGTCTCAAAGCTCTGTGTGTGGATTGTCCAACTCAGAGAAACTGGCTCTAAGCTCTGTGTGTGGATTGTCCAACTCAGATTAAACTGTCTCAAAGCTCTGTGTGTGGATTGTCCAACTCAGAGTAATCTGGCTGGAAGCTCTGTGTGTGGATTGTCCAACTCAGAGTAAACTGTCTCAAAGCTCTGTGTGTGGATTGTCCAACTCAGAGCAAAGCGGCTCGAACCTCTGTGTGTGGATTGTCCAACTCAGAGCAAAGCGGCTCGAAGCTCTGTGTGTCGATTGTCCAACTCAGAGTATACTGGCTCGAATCTCTGTGTGTGGATTGTGCAACTCAGAGTAAACTGTCTCAAAGCTCTCTGTGTCGATTCTCCAAATCAGAGCAAAGCGGCTCGAAGCTCTGTGTGTGGAATGTCCAAGTTAGAATAAACTGGCTCGAACCTCTGTGTGTGGATAGTCCAACTCAGAGTAAACTGGCTCGAAGCTCTGTGTGTGGATTGTCCAACTCAGAGAAATTGGCTCTAAGCTCTGTGTGTGGATTCTCCAACTCAGAGTAAACTGGCTGGAAGCTCTGTGTGTGGATTTTCCAACTCAGAGAAACTGGCTCGAAGCTCTGTGTGTGGATTATCCCACTCACAGTAAACTGGCTCGAAGCTCTGTGGGTGAATTGTCCAACACATAGAAAACTGGCTCGAAGCTCTGTGTGTGGATAGTCCGACTCACTGTAAACTGGCTCGACGCTCTGTATGTGGATTGTCCCACTAACAGTAAACTGGCTAGAAGCTCTGTGTGTGGATTGTCCAACTCAGAGTAAACTGGCTGGAAGCTCTGTGTCTGGATTTTCCAACTCAGAGTAAACTGGCTCGAAACTTTGTGTGTGGATTGTCCAACTCAGAGTAAACTGGCTGGAAGCTCTGTGTGTGGATGGTCCGACTCAGAGAAACTGGCTCGAAGCTCTGTGTGTGGATTGTCCAACTCAGAGTAAACTGTCTCAAAGCTCTGTGTGTGGATTGTCCAACTCAGAGAAACTGGCTCTAAGCTCTGTGTGTGGATTGTCCAACTCAGAGTAAACTGGCTCGAAGCTCTGTGTGTGGATTGTCCCACTCACAGTAAACTGGCTCGAAGCTCTGTGTGTGGATTGTCCAACTCAGAGTAAACTGTCTCAAAGCTCTGTGTGTGGATTATCCAACTCAGAGAAACTGGCTCGAAGCTCTGTGTGTGGATTGTCCATATCAGAGAAACTGGCTCGAAGCTCTGTGAGTGAATTGTCCAACACATAGTAAACTGGCTCGAAGCTCTGTGTGTGGATTGTCCAACTCAGAGAAACTGGCTCGAAGCTCTGTGTGTGGATTGTCCAACTCAGAGTAAACTGTCTCAAAGCTCTGTGTGTGGATTGTCCAACTCAGAGAAACTGGCTCTAAGCTTTGTGTGTGGATTGTCCAACTCAGAGAAACTGGCTCGAAGCTCTGTGTGTGGATTGTCCAACTCAGAGTAAACTGTCTCAAAGCTCTGTGTGTGGATTGTCCAACTCAGAGAAACTGGCTCTAAGCTCTGTGTGTGGATTGTCCAACTCAGAGTAAACTGGCTCGAAGCTCTGTGTGTGGATTGTCCCACTCACAGTAAACTGGCTCAAAGCTCTGTGTGTGGATTGTCCAACTCAGAGTAAACTGTCTCAAAGCTCTGTGTGTGGATTGTCCAACTCAGAGAAACTGGCTCTAAGCTCTGTGTGTGGATTGTCCAACTCAGATTAAACTGTCTCAAAGCTCTGTGTGTGGATTCTCCAAATCAGAGCAAAGTGGCTCGAAGCTCTGTGTGTGGATTGTCCAACTCAGAGTAAACAGTCTCAAAGCTCTGTGTGTGGATTGTCCAACTCAGAGTAAACTGGCTCGAAGCTCTGTGTGTGGATTGTCCAAATGAGATTAAACTGTCTCAAAGCTCTGTGTGTGGATTGTCCAACTCAGAGTAATCTGGCTGGAAGCTCTGTGTGTGGATTGTCCAACTCAGAGTAAACTGTCTCAATGCTCTGTGTGTGGATTGTACAACTCAGAGTAAACTGTCTCAAAGCTATGTGAGTGGATTGTCCCACTCACAATAAACTGGCTCGAAGCTCTGTGTGTGGATTGTCCAACTCATAGTAAACTGGCTCGAAGCTCTGTGTGTGGATTGTCCAACTCAGAGAAACTGGCTCTAAGCTCTGTGTGTGGATTGTCCAACTCAGAGAAACTGGCTCGAAGCTCTGTGTGTGGATTGTCCAACTCAGAGTAAACTGTCTCAAAGCTCTGTGTGTGGATTGTCCAACTCAGAGAAACTGGCTCTAAGCTCTGTGTGTGGATTGTCCAACTCAGAGTAAACTGGTTCGAAGCTCTGTGTGTGGATTGTCCCACTCACAGTAAACTGGCTCTAAGCTCTGTGTGTGGATTGTCCAACTCAGAGTAAACTGTCTCAAAGCTCTGTGTGTGGATTGTCCAACTCAGAGAAACTGGCTCTAAGCTCTGTGTGTGGATTGTCCAACTCAGAGTAAACTGTCTCAAAGCTCTGTGTGTGGATTCTCCAAATCAGAGCAAAGTGGCTCGAAGCTCTGTGTGTGGATTGTCCAACTCAGAGTAAACAGTCTCAAAGGTCTGTGTGTGGATTGTCCAACTCAGAGTAAACTGGCTCGAAGCTCTGTGTGTGGATTGTCCAACTGAGATTAAACTGTCTCAAAGCTCTGTGTGTGGATTGTCCAACTCAGAGTAATCTGGCTGGAAGCTCTGTGTGTGGATTGTCCAACTCAGAGTAAACTGTCTCAAAGCTCTGTGTGTGGATTGTCCAACTCAGAGCAAAGCGGCTCGAACCTCTGTGTGTGGATTGTCCAACTCAGAGCAAAGCGGCTCGAAGCTCTGTGTGTCGATTGTCCAACTCAGAGTGAACTGGCTCGAATCTCTGTGTGTGTATTGTCCAAGTTAGAGTAAACTGGCTCGAAGCACTGTGTGTGGATTGTCCAACTCAGAGTAAACTGGCTCGAAGCTCTCTGTGTGGATTGTCCAAATCAGAGTAAACTTGCTCGAAGCACTATGTGTGGATTGTCCAACTCAGAGAAACTGGCTCGAAGCTCTGTGTGTGGATTGTCCAACTCAGAGTAAACTGGCTCGAAGCACTATGTGTGGATTGTCCAACTCAGAGTAAACTGGCTCGAAGCTCTGTGTGTCGATTGTCCAAATCAGAGCAAAGTGGCTCGAAGCTCTGTGTGTGGATTGTCCAAGTTAGAATAAACTGGCTCGAAGCACTGTGTGTGGATTCTCCAAATCAGAGTAAACTGGCTCGAAGCTCTGTGTCTGGATAGTCCAACTCAGAGTAAACTGGCTCGAAGCTCTGTGTGGGGATTGTCCAACTCAGAGAAATTGGCTCTAAGCTCTGTGTGTGGATTGTCCAACTCAGAGTAAACTGGCTGGAAGCTCTGTGTGTGGATTTTCCAACTCAGAGAAACTGGCTCGAAGCTCTGTGTGTGGATTGTCCCACTCACAGTAAACTGTCTCGAAGCTCTGTTGGTGAATTGTCTAACACATGGTAAACTGGGTCGAAGCTCTGTGTGTGGATAGTCCGACTCACTGTAAACTGGCTCAAAGCTCTGTATGTGGATTGTCCCACTCACAGTAAACTGGCTAGAAGCTCTGTGTGTGGATTGTCCAACTCAGAGTAAACTGGCTGGAAGCTCTGTGTGTGGATGGTCCGACTCAGAGAAACTGGCTCGAAGCTCTGTGTGTGGATTGTCCAACTCAGAGTAAACTGTCTCAAAGCTCTGTGTGTGGATTGTCCAACTCAGAGAAACTGGCTCTAAGCTCTGTGTGTGGATTGTCCAACTCAGAGTAAACTGGCTCGAAGCTCTGTGTGTGGATTGTCCCACTCACAGTAAACTGGCTCGAAGCTCTGTGTGTGGATTGTCCAACTCAGAGTAAACTGTCTCAAAGCTCTGTGTGTGGATTGTCCAACTCAGAGAAACTGGCTCGAAGCTCTGTGTGTGGATTGTCCATATCAGAGAAACTGGCTCGAAGCTCTGTGAGTGAATTGTCCAACACATAGTAAACTGGCTCGAAGCTCTGTGTGTGGATTGTCCAACTCAGAGAAACTGGCTCGAAGCTCTGTGTGTGGATTGTCCAACTCAGAGTAAACTGTCTCAAAGCTCTGTGTGTGGATTGTCCAACTCAGAGAAACTGGCTCTAAGCTTTGTGTGTGGATTGTCCAACTCAGAGAAACTGGCTCGAAGCTCTGTGTGTGGATTGTCCAACTCAGAGTAAACTGTCTCAAAGCTCTGTGTGTGGATTGTCCAACTCAGAGAAACTGGCTCTAAGCTCTGTGTGTGGATTGTCCAACTCAGAGTAAACTGGCTCGAAGCTCTGTGTGTGGATTGTCCCACTCACAGTAAACTGGCTCAAAGCTCTGTGTGTGGATTGTCCAACTCAGATTAAACTGTCTCAAAGCTCTGTGTGTGGATTGTCCAACTCAGAGTAATCTGGCTGGAAGCTCTGTGTGTGGATTGTCCAACTCAGAGTAAACTGTCTCAAAGCTCTGTGTGTGGATTGTCCAACTCAGAGCAAAGCGGCTCGAACCTCTGTGTGTGGATTGTCCAACTCAGAGCAAAGCGGCTCGAAGCTCTGTGTGTCGATTGTCCAACTCAGAGTAAACTGGCTCGAATCTCTGTGTGTGGATTGTGCAACTCAGAGTAAACTGTCTCAAAGCTCTCTGTGTCGATTCTCCAAATCAGAGCAAAGCGGCTCGAAGCTCTGTGTGTGGAATGTCCAAGTTAGAATAAACTGGCTCGAACCTCTGTGTGTGGATAGTCCAACTCAGAGTAAACTGGCTCGAAGCTCTGTGTGTGGATTGTCCAACTCAGAGAAATTGGCTCTAAGCTCTGTGTGTGGATTCTCCAACTCAGAGTAAACTGGCTGGAAGCTCTGTGTGTGGATTTTCCAACTCAGAGAAACTGGCTCGAAGCTCTGTGTGTGGATTATCCCACTCACAGTAAACTGGCTCGAAGCTCTGTGGGTGAATTGTCCAACACATAGAAAACTGGCTCGAAGCTCTGTGTGTGGATAGTCCGACTCACTGTAAACTGGCTCGACGCTCTGTATGTGGATTGTCCCACTCACAGTAAACTGGCTAGAAGCTCTGTGTGTGGATTGTCCAACTCAGAGTAAACTGGCTGGAAGCTCTGTGTCTGGATTTTCCAACTCAGAGTAAACTGGCTCGAAACTTTGTGTGTGGATTGTCCAACTCAGAGTAAACTGGCTGGAAGCTCTGTGTGTGGATGGTCCGACTCAGAGAAACTGGCTCGAAGCTCTGTGTGTGGATTGTCCAACTCAGAGTAAACTGTCTCAAAGCTCTGTGTGTGGATTATCCAACTCAGAGAAACTGGCTCGAAGCTCTGTGTGTGGATTGTCCATATCAGAGAAACTGGCTCGAAGCTCTGTGAGTGAATTGTCCAACACATAGTAAACTGGCTCGAAGCTCTGTGTGTGGATTGTCCAACTCAGAGAAACTGGCTCGAAGCTCTGTGTGTGGATTGTCCAACTCAGAGTAAACTGTCTCAAAGCTCTGTGTGTGGATTGTCCAACTCAGAGAAACTGGCTCTAAGCTTTGTGTGTGGATTGTCCAACTCAGAGAAACTGGCTCGAAGCTCTGTGTGTGGATTGTCCAACTCAGAGTAAACTGTCTCAAAGCTCTGTGTGTGGATTGTCCAACTCAGAGAAACTGGCTCTAAGCTCTGTGTGTGGATTGTCCAACTCAGAGTAAACTGGCTCGAAGCTCTGTGTGTGGATTGTCCCACTCACAGTAAACTGGCTCAAAGCTCTGTGTGTGGATTGTCCAACTCAGAGTAAACTGTCTCAAAGCTCTGTGTGTGGATTGTCCAACTCAGAGAAACTGGCTCTAAGCTCTGTGTGTGGATTGTCCAACTCAGATTAAACTGTCTCAAAGCTCTGTGTGTGGATTCTCCAAATCAGAGCAAAGTGGCTCGAAGCTCTGTGTGTGGATTGTCCAACTCAGAGTAAACAGTCTCAAAGCTCTGTGTGTGGATTGTCCAACTCAGAGTAAACTGGCTCGAAGCTCTGTGTGTGGATTGTCCAAATGAGATTAAACTGTCTCAAAGCTCTGTGTGTGGATTGTCCAACTCAGAGTAATCTGGCTGGAAGCTCTGTGTGTGGATTGTCCAACTCAGAGTAAACTGTCTCAATGCTCTGTGTGTGGATTGTACAACTCAGAGTAAACTGTCTCAAAGCTATGTGAGTGGATTGTCCCACTCACAATAAACTGGCTCGAAGCTCTGTGTGTGGATTGTCCAACTCATAGTAAACTGGCTCGAAGCTCTGTGTGTGGATTGTCCAACTCAGAGAAACTGGCTCTAAGCTCTGTGTGTGGATTGTCCAACTCAGAGAAACTGGCTCGAAGCTCTGTGTGTGGATTGTCCAACTCAGAGTAAACTGTCTCAAAGCTCTGTGTGTGGATTGTCCAACTCAGAGAAACTGGCTCTAAGCTCTGTGTGTGGATTGTCCAACTCAGAGTAAACTGGTTCGAAGCTCTGTGTGTGGATTGTCCCACTCACAGTAAACTGGCTCTAAGCTCTGTGTGTGGATTGTCCAACTCAGAGTAAACTGTCTCAAAGCTCTGTGTGTGGATTGTCCAACTCAGAGAAACTGGCTCTAAGCTCTGTGTGTGGATTGTCCAACTCAGAGTAAACTGTCTCAAAGCTCTGTGTGTGGATTCTCCAAATCAGAGCAAAGTGGCTCGAAGCTCTGTGTGTGGATTGTCCAACTCAGAGTAAACAGTCTCAAAGGTCTGTGTGTGGATTGTCCAACTCAGAGTAAACTGGCTCGAAGCTCTGTGTGTGGATTGTCCAACTGAGATTAAACTGTCTCAAAGCTCTGTGTGTGGATTGTCCAACTCAGAGTAATCTGGCTGGAAGCTCTGTGTGTGGATTGTCCAACTCAGAGTAAACTGTCTCAAAGCTCTGTGTGTGGATTGTCCAACTCAGAGCAAAGCGGCTCGAACCTCTGTGTGTGGATTGTCCAACTCAGAGCAAAGCGGCTCGAAGCTCTGTGTGTCGATTGTCCAACTCAGAGTAAACTGGCTCGAATCTCTGTGTGTGTATTGTCCAAGTTAGAGTAAACTGGCTCGAAGCACTGTGTGTGGATTGTCCAACTCAGAGTAAACTGGCTCGAAGCTCTCTGTGTGGATTGTCCAAATCAGAGTAAACTTGCTCGAAGCACTATGTGTGGATTGTCCAACTCAGAGAAACTGGCTCGAAGCTCTGTGTGTGGATTGTCCAACTCAGAGTAAACTGGCTCGAAGCACTATGTGTGGATTGTCCAACTCAGAGTAAACTGGCTCGAAGCTCTGTGTGTCGATTGTCCAAATCAGAGCAAAGTGGCTCGAAGCTCTGTGTGTGGATTGTCCAAGTTAGAATAAACTGGCTCGAAGCACTGTGTGTGGATTCTCCAAATCAGAGTAAACTGGCTCGAAGCTCTGTGTCTGGATAGTCCAACTCAGAGTAAACTGGCTCGAAGCTCTGTGTGGGGATTGTCCAACTCAGAGAAATTGGCTCTAAGCTCTGTGTGTGGATTGTCCAACTCAGAGTAAACTGGCTGGAAGCTCTGTGTGTGGATTTTCCAACTCAGAGAAACTGGCTCGAAGCTCTGTGTGTGGATTGTCCCACTCACAGTAAACTGGCTCGAAGCTCTGTTGGTGAATTGTCTAACACATGGTAAACTGGGTCGAAGCTCTGTGTGTGGATAGTCCGACTCACTGTAAACTGGCTCAAAGCTCTGTATGTGGATTGTCCCACTCACAGTAAACTGGCTAGAAGCTCTGTGTGTGGATTGTCCAACTCAGAGTAAACTGGCTGGAAGCTCTGTGTGTGGATTGTCCAACTCAGAGTAAACTGGCTCGAAACTTTGTGTGTGGATTGTCCAACTCAGAGTAAACTGGCTGGAAGCTCTGTGTGTGGATGGTCCGACTCACTGTAAACTGGCTCAAAGCTCTGTGTGTGGATTGTCCAACTCAGAGAAACTGGCTCGAAGCTCTGTGAGTGAATTGTCCAACACATAGTAAACTGGCTCGAAGCTCTGTGTGTGGATTGTCCAACTCAGAGAAACTGGCTCGAAGCTCTGTGTGTGGATTGTCCAACTCAGAGTAAACTGTCTCAAAGCTCTGTGTGTGGATTGTCCAACTCAGAGAAACTGGCTCTAAGCTCTGTGTGTGGATTGTCCAACTCAGAGAAACTGGCTCGAAGCTCTGTGTGTGGATTGTCCAACTCAGAGTAAACTGTCTCAAAGCTCTGTGTGTGGATTGTCCAACTCAGAGAAACTGGCTCTAAGCTCTGTGTGTGGATTGTCCAACTCAGAGTAAACTGGCTCGAAGCTCTGTGTGTGGATTGTCCAACTGAGATTAAACTGTCTCAAAGCTCTGTGTGTGGATTGTCCAACTCAGAGTAATCTGGCTGGAAGCTCTGTGTGTGGATTGTCCAACTCAGAGTAAACTGTCTCAAAGCTCTGTGTGTGGATTGTCCAACTCAGAGCAAAGCGGCTCGAACCTCTGTGTGTGGATTGTCCAACTCAGAGCAAAGCGGCTCGAAGCTCTGTGTGTCGATTGTCCAACTCAGAGTAAACTGGCTCGAATCTCTGTGTGTGGATTGTGCAACTCAGAGTATACTGTCTCAAAGCTCTGTGTGTCGATTCTCCAAATCAGAGCAAAGCGGCTCGAAGCTCTGTGTGTGGAATGTCCAAGTTAGAATAAACTGGCTCGAAGCTCTGTGTGTGGATTCTCCAAATCAGAGTAAACTGGCTTGAAGCTCTGTGTGTGGATAGTCCAACTCAGAGTAAACTGGCTCGAAGCTCTGTGTGTGGATTGTCCAACTCAGAGAAATTGGCTCTAAGCTCTGTGTGTGGATTCTCCAACTCAGAGTAAACTGGCTGGAAGCTCTGTGTGTGGATTTTCCAACTCAGAGAAACTGGCTCGAAGCTCTGTGTGTGGATTGTCCCACTCACAGTAAACTGGCTCGAAGCTCTGTGGGTGAATTGTCCAACACATAGTAAACTGGCTCGAAGCTCTGTGTGTGGATAGTCCGACTCACTGTAAACTGGCTCGACGCTCTGTATGTGGATTGTCCCACTCACAGTAAACTGGCTAGAAGCTCTGTGTGTGGATTGTCCAACTCAGAGTAAACTGGCTGGAAGCTCTGTGTCTGGATTGTCCAACTCAGAGTAAACTGGCTCGAAACTTTGTGTGTGGATTGTCCAACTCAGAGTAAACTGGCTGGAAGCTCTGTGTGTGGATGGTCCGACTCACTGTAAACTGGCTCGAAGCTCTGTGTGTGGATTGTCCAACTCAGAGAAACTGGCTCGAAGCTCTGTGAGTGAATTGTCCAACACATAGTAAACTGGCTCGAAGCTCTGTGTGTGGATTGTCCAACTCAGAGAAACTGGCTCGAAGCTCTGTGTGTGGATTGTCCAACTCAGAGTAAACTGTCTCAAAGCTCTGTGTGTGGATTGTCCAACTCAGAGAAACTGGCTCTAAGCTCTGTGGGTGGATTGTCCAACTCAGAGAAACTGGCTCGAAGCTCTGTGTGTGGATTGTCCAACTCAGAGTAAACTGTCTCAAAGCTCTGTGTGTGGATTGTCCAACTCAGAGAAACTGGCTCTAAGCTCTGTGTGTGGATTGTCCAACTCAGAGTAAACTGGCTCGAAGCTCTGTGTGTGGATTGTCCCACTCACAGTAAACTGGCTCGAAGCTCTGTGTGTGGATTGTCCAACTCAGAGTAAACTGTCTCAAAGCTCTGTGTGTGGATTGTCCAACTCAGAGAAACTGGCTCGAAGCTCTGTGTGTGGATTGTCCAACTCAGAGAAACTGGCTCGAAGCTCTGTGAGTGAATTGTCCAACACATAGTAAACTGGCTCGAAGCTCTGTGTGTGGATTGTCCAACTCAGAGAAACTGGCTCGAAGCTCTGTGTGTGGATTGTCCAACTCAGAGTAAACTGTCTCAAAGCTCTGTGTGTGGATTGTCCAACTCAGAGAAACTGGCTCTAAGCTTTGTGTGTGGATTGTCCAACTCAGAGATACTGGCTCGAAGCTCTGTGTGTGGATTGTCCAACTCAGAGTAAACTGTCTCAAAGCTCTGTGTGTGGATTGTCCAACTCAGAGAAACTGGCTCTAAGCTCTGTGTGTGGATTGTCCAACTCAGAGTAAACTGGCTCGAAGCTCTGTGTGTGGATTCTCCCACTCACAGTAAACTGGCTCAAAGCTCTGTGTGTGGATTGTCCAACTCAGAGTAAACTGTCTCAAAGCTCTGTGTGTGGATTGTCCAACTCAGAGAAACTGGCTCTAAGCTCTGTGTGTGGATTGTCCAACTCAGATTAAACTGTCTCAAAGCTCTGTGTGTGGATTCTCCAAATCAGAGCAAAGTGGCTCGATGCTCTGTGTGTGGATTGTCCAACTCAGAGTAAACAGTCTCAAAGCTCTGTGTGTGGTTTGTCCAACTCAGAGTAAACTGGCTCGAAGCTCTGTGTGTGGATTGTCCAAATGAGATTAAACTGTCTCAAAGCTCTGTGTGTGGATTGTCCAACTCAGAGTAATCTGGCTGGAAGCTCTGTGTGTGGATTGTCCAACTCAGAGTAAACTGTCTCAATGCTCTGTGTGTGGATTGTCCAACTCAGAGTAAACTGTCTCAAAGCTATGTGAGTGGATTGTCCCACTCACAATAAACTGGCTCGAAGCTCTGTGTGTGGATTGTCCAACTCATAGTAAACTGGCTCGAAGCTCTGTGTGTGGATTGTCCAACTCAGAGTAAACTGTCTCAAAGCTCTGTGTGTGGATTGTCCAACTCAGAGAAACTGGCTCTAAGCTCTGTGTGTGGATTGTCCAACTCAGAGAAACTGGCTCTAAGCTTTGTGTGTGGATTGTCCAACTCAGAGAAACTGGCTCGAAGCTCTGTGTGTGGATTGTCCAACTCAGAGTAAACTGTCTCAAAGCTCTGTGTGTGGATTGTCCAACTCAGAGAAACTGGCTCTAAGCTCTGTGTGTGGATTGTCCAACTCAGAGTAAACTGGCTCGAAGCTCTGTGTGTGGATTGTCCCACTCACAGTAAACTGGCTCAAAGCTCTGTGTGTGGATTGTCCAACTCAGAGTAAACTGTCTCAAAGCTCTGTGTGTGGATTGTCCAACTCAGAGAAACTGGCTCTAAGCTCTGTGTGTGGATTGTCCAACTCAGATTAAACTGTCTCAAAGCTCTGTGTGTGGATTCTCCAAATCAGAGCAAAGTGGCTCGAAGCTCTGTGTGTGGATTGTCCAACTCAGAGTAAACAGTCTCAAAGCTCTGTGTGTGGATTGTCCAACTCAGAGTAAACTGGCTCGAAGCTCTGTGTGTGGATTGTCCAAATGAGATTAAACTGTCTCAAAGCTCTGTGTGTGGATTGTCCAACTCAGAGTAATCTGGCTGGAAGCTCTGTGTGTGGATTGTCCAACTCAGAGTAAACTGTCTCAATGCTCTGTGTGTGGATTGTCCAACTCAGAGTAAACTGTCTCAAAGCTATGTGAGTGGATTGTCCCACTCACAATAAACTGGCTCGAAGCTCTGTGTGTGGATTGTCCAACTCATAGTAAACTGGCTCGAAGCTCTGTGTGTGGATTGTCCAACTCAGAGTAAACTGTCTCAAAGCTCTGTGTGTGGATTGTCCAACTCAGAGAAACTGGCTCTAAGCTCTGTGTGTGGATTGTCCAACTCAGAGAAACTGGCTCGAAGCTCTGTGTGTGGATTGTCCAACTCAGAGTAAACTGTCTCAAAGCTCTGTGTGTGGATTGTCCAACTCAGAGAAACTGGCTCTAAGCTCTGTGTGTGGATTGTCCAACTCAGAGTAAACTGGTTCGAAGCTCTGTGTGTGGATTGTCCCACTCACAGTAAACTGGCTCTAAGCTCTGTGTGTGGATTGTCCAACTCAGAGTAAACTGTCTCAAAGCTCTGTGTGTGGATTGTCCAACTCAGAGAAACTGGCTCTAAGCTCTGTGTGTGGATTGTCCAACTCAGAGTAAACTGTCTCAAAGCTCTGTGTGTGGATTCTCCAAATCAGAGCAAAGTGGCTCGAAGCTCTGTGTGTGGATTGTCCAACTCAGAGTAAACAGTCTCAAAGGTCTGTGTGTGGATTGTCCAACTCAGAGTAAACAGTCTCAAAGCTCTGTGTGTGGATTGTCCAACTGAGATTAAACTGTCTCAAAGCTCTGTGTGTGGATTGTCCAACTCAGAGTAATCTGGCTGGAAGCTCTGTGTGTGGATTGTCCAACTCAGAGTAAACTGTCTCAAAGCTCTGTGTGTGGATTGTCCAACTCAGAGCAAAGCGGCTCGAACCTCTGTGTGTGGATTGTCCAACTCAGAGCAAAGCGGCTCGAAGCTCTGTGTGTCGATTGTCCAACTCAGAGTAAACTGGCTCGAATCTCTGTGTGTGTATTGTCCAAGTTAGAGTAAACTGGCTCGAAGCACTGTGTGTGGATTGTCCAACTCAGAGTAAACTGGCTCGAAGCTCTCTGTGTGGATTGTCCAAATCAGAGTAAACTTGCTCGAAGCACTATGTGTGGATTGTCCAACTCAGAGAAACTGGCTCGAAGCTCTGTGTGTGGATTGTCCAACTCAGAGTAAACTGGCTCGAAGCACTATGTGTTGATTGTCCAACTCAGAGTTAACTGGCTCGAAGCTCTGTGTGTCGATTGTCCAAATCAGAGCAAAGTGGCTCGAAGCTCTGTGTGTGGATTGTCCAAGTTAGAATAAACTGGCTCGAAGCACTGTGTGTGGATTCTCCAAATCAGAGTAAACTGGCTCGAAGCTCTGTGTCTGGATAGTCCAACTCAGAGTAAACTGGCTCGAAGCTCTGTGTGGGGATTGTCCAACTCAGAGAAATTGGCTCTAAGCTCTGTGTGTGGATTGTCCAACTCAGAGTAAACTGGCTGGAAGCTCTGTGTGTGGATTTTCCAACTCAGAGAAACTGGCTCGAAGCTCTGTGTGTGGATTGTCCCACTCACAGTAAACTGGCTCGAAGCTCTGTTGATGAATGGTCTAACACATGGTAAACTGGGTCGAAGCTCTGTGTGTGGATAGTCCGACTCACTGTAAACTGGCTCAAAGCTCTGTATGTGGATTGTCCCACTCACAGTAAACTGGCTAGAAGCTCTGTGTGTGGATTGTCCAACTCAGAGTAAACTGGCTGGAAGCTCTGTGTGTGGATTGTCCAACTCAGAGTAAACTGGCTCGAAACTTTGTGTGTGGATTGTCCAACTCAGAGTAAACTGGCTGGAAGCTCTGTGTGTGGATGGTCCGACTCACTGTAAACTGGCTCAAAGCTCTGTGTGTGGATTGTCCAACTCAGAGAAACTGGCTCGAAGCTCTGTGAGTGAATTGTCCAACACATAGTAAACTGGCTCGAAGCTCTGTGTGTGGATTGTCCAACTCAGAGAAACTGGCTCGAAGCTCTGTGTGTGGATTGTCCAACTCAGAGTAAACTCTCTAAAAGCTCTGTGTGTGGATTGTCCAACTCAGAGAAACTGGCTCTAAGCTCTGTGTGTGGATTGTCCAACTCAGAGAAACTGGCTCGAAGCTCTGTGTGTGGATTGTCCAACTCAGAGTAAACTGTCTCAAAGCTCTGTGTGTGGATTGTCCAACTCAGAGAAACTGGCTCTAAGCTCTGTGTGTGGATTGTCCAACTCAGAGTAAACTGGCTCGAAGCTCTGTGTGTGGATTGTCCAACTGAGATTAACCTGTCTCAAAGCTCTGTGTGTGGATTGTCCAACTCAGAGTAATCTGGCTGGAAGCTCTGTGTGTGGATTGTCCAACTCAGAGTAAACTGTCTCAAAGCTCTGTGCGTGGATTGTCCAACTCAGAGCAAAGCGGCTCGAACCTCTGTGTGTGGATTGTCCAACTCAGAGCAAAGCGGCTCGAAGCTCTGTGTGTCGATTGTCCAACTCAGAGTAAACTGGCTCGAATCTCTGTGTGTGGATTGTGCAACTCAGAGTATACTGTCTCAAAGCTCTGTGTGTCGATTCTGCAAATCAGAGCAAAGCGGCTCGAAGCTCTGTGTGTGGAATGTCCAAGTTAGAATAAACTGGCTCGAAGCTCTGTGTGTGGATTCTCCAAATCAGAGTAAACTGGCTTGAAGCTCTGTGTGTGGATAGTCCAACTCAGAGTAAACTGGCTCGAAGCTCTGTGTGTGGATTGTCCAACTCAGAGAAATTGGCTCTAAGCTCTGTGTGTGGATTCTCCAACTCAGAGTAAACTGGCTGGAAGCTCTGTGTGTGGATTTTCCAACTCAGAGAAACTGGCTCGAAGCTCTGTGTGTGGATTGTCCCACTCACAGTAAACTGGCTCGAAGCTCTGTGGGTGAATTGTCCAACACATAGTAAACTGGCTCGAAGCTCTGTGTGTGGATAGTCCGACTCACTGTAAACTGGCTCGACGCTCTGTATGTGGATTGTCCCACTCACAGTAAACTGGCTAGAAGCTCTGTGTGTGGATTGTCCAACTCAGAGTAAACTGGCTGGAAGCTCTGTGTCTGGATTGTCCAACTCAGAGTAAACTGGCTCGAAACTTTGTGTGTGGATTGTCCAACTCAGAGTAAACTGGCTGGAAGCTCTGTGTGTGGATGGTCCGACTCACTGTAAACTGGCTCGAAGCTCTGTGTGTGGATTGTCCAACTCAGAGAAACTGGCTCGAAGCTCTGTGAGTGAATTGTCCAACACATAGTAAACTGGCTCGAAGCTCTGTGTGTGGATTGTCCAAATCAGAGAAACTGGCTCGAAGCTCTGTGTGTGGATTGTCCAACTCAGAGTAAACTGTCTCAAAGCTCTGTGTGTGGATTGTCCAACTCAGAGAAACTGGCTCTAAGCTCTGTGGGTGGATTGTCCAACTCAGAGAAACTGGCTCGAAGCTCTGTGTGTGGATTGTCCAACTCAGAGTAAACTGTCTCAAAGCTCTGTGTGTGGATTGTCCAACTCAGAGAAACTGGCTCTAAGCTCTGCGTGTGGATTGTCCAACTCAGAGTAAACTGGCTCGAAGCTCTGTGTGTGGATTGTCCCACTCACAGTAAACTGGCTCGAAGCTCTGTGTGTGGATTGTCCAACTCAGAGTAAACTGTCTCAAAGCTCTGTGTGTGGATTGTCCAACTCAGAGAAACTGGCTCGAAGCTCTGTGTGTGGATTGTCCAACTCAGAGAAACTGGCTCGAAGCTCTGTGAGTGAATTGTCCAACACATAGTCAACTGGCTCGAAGCTCTGTGTGTGGATTGTCCAACTCAGAGAAACTGGCTCGAAGCTCTGTGTGTGGATTGTCCAACTCAGAGTAAACTGTCTCAAAGCTCTGTGTGTGGATTGTCCAACTCAGAGAAACTGGCTCTAAGCTTTGTGTGTGGATTGTCCAACTCAGAGAAACTGGCTCGAAGCTCTGTGTGTGGATTGTCCAACTCAGAGTAAACTGTCTCAAAGCTCTGTGTGTGGATTGTCCAACTCAGAGAAACTGGCTCTAAGCTCTGTGTGTGGATTGTCCAACTCAGAGTAAACTGGCTCGAAGCTCTGTGTGTGGATTGTCCCACTCACAGTAAACTGGCTCAAAGCTCTGTGTGTGGATTGTCCAACTCAGAGTAAACTGTCTCAAAGCTCTGTGTGTGGATTGTCCAACTCAGAGAAACTGGCTCTAAGCTCTGTGTGTGGATTGTCCAACTCAGATTAAACTGTCTCAAAGCTCTGTGTGTGGATTCTCCAAATCAGAGCAAAGTGGCTCGATGCTCTGTGTGTGGATTGTCCAACTGAGAGTAAACAGTCTCAAAGCTCTGTGTGTGGATTGTCCAACTCAGAGTAAACTGGCTCGAAGCTCTGTGTGTGGATTGTCCAAAAGAGATTAAACTGTCTCAAAGCTCTGTGTGTGGATTGTCCAACTCAGAGTAATCTGGCTGGAAGCTCTGTGTGTGGATTGTCCAACTCAGAGTAAACTGTCTCAATGCTCTGTGTGTGGATTGTCCAACTCAGAGTAAACTGTCTCAAAGCTATGTGAGTGGATTGTCCCACTCACAATAAACTGGCTCGAAGCTCTGTGTGTGGATTGTCCAACACATAGTAAACTGGCTCGAAGCTCTGTGTGTGGATTGTCCAACTCAGAGTAAACTGTCTCAAAGCTCTGTGTGTGGATTGTCCAACTCAGAGAAACTGGCTCTAAGCTCTGTGTGTGGATTGTCCAACTCAGAGAAACTGGCTCGAAGCTCTGTGTGTGGATTGTCCAACTCAGAGTAAACTGTCTCAAAGCTCTGTGTGTGGATTGTCCAACTCAGAGAAACTGGCTCTAAGCTTTGTGTGTGGATTGTCCAACTCAGAGAAACTGGCTCGAAGCTCTGTGTGTGGATTGTCCAACTCAGAGTAAACTGTCTCAAAGCTCTGTGTGTGGATTGTCCAACTCAGAGAAACTGGCTCTAAGCTCTGTGTGTGGATTGTCCAACTCAGAGTAAACTGGCTCGAAGCTCTGTGTGTGGATTGTCCCACTCACAGTAAACTGGCTCAAAGCTCTGTGTGTGGATTGTCCAACTCAGAGTAAACTGTCTCAAAGCTCTGTGTGTGGATTGTCCAACTCAGAGAAACTGGCTCTAAGCTCTGTGTGTGGATTGTCCAACTCAGATTAAACTGTCTCAAAGCTCTGTGTGTGGATTCTCCAAATCAGAGCAAAGTGGCTCGATGCTCTGTGTGTGGATTGTCCAACTGAGAGTAAACAGTCTCAAAGCTCTGTGTGTGGATTGTCCAACTCAGAGTAAACTGGCTCGAAGCTCTGTGTGTGGATTGTCCAAATGAGATTAAACTGTCTCAAAGCTCTGTGTGTGGATTGTCCAACTCAGAGTAATCTGGCTGGAAGCTCTGTGTGTGGATTGTCCAACTCAGAGTAAACTGTCTCAATGCTCTGTGTGTGGATTGTCCAACTCAGAGTAAATTGTCTCAAAGCTATGTGAGTGGATTGTCCCACTCACAATAAACTGGCTCGAAGCTCTGTGTGTGGATTGTCCAACTCATAGTAAACTGGCTCGAAGCTCTGTGTGTGGATTGTCCAACTCAGAGTAAACTGTCTCAAAGCTCTGTGTGTGGATTGTCCAACTCAGAGAAACTGGCTCTAAGCTCTGTGTGTGGATTGTCCAACTCAGAGAAACTGGCTCGAAGCTCTGTGTGTGGATTGTCCAACTCAGAGTAAACTGTCTCAAAGCTCTGTGTGTGGATTGTCCAACTCAGAGAAACTGGCTCTAAGCTCTGTGTGTGGATTATCCAACTCAGAGTAAACTGGTTCGAAGCTCTGTGTGTGGATTGTCCCACTCACAGTAAACTGGCTCGAAGCTCTGTGTGTGGATTGTCCAACTCAGAGTAAACTGTCTCAAAGCTCTGTGTGTGGATTGTCCAACTCAGAGAAACTGGCTCTAAGCTCTGTGTGTGGATTGTCCAACTCAGAGTAAACTGTGTCAAAGCTCTGTGTGTGGATTCTCCAAATCAGAGCAAAGTGGCTCGAAGCTCTGTGTGTGGATTGTCCAACTCAGAGTAAACAGTCTCAAAGGTCTGTGTGTGGATTGTCCAACTGAGATTAAACTGTCTCAAAGCTCTGTGTGTGGATTGTCCAACTCAGAGTAATCTGGCTGGAAGCTCTGTGTGTGGATTGTCCAACTCAGAGTAAACTGTCTCAAAGCTCTGTGTGTGGATTGTCCAACTCAGAGCAAAGCGGCTCGAACCGCTGTGTGTGGATTGTCCAACTCAGAGCAAAGCGGCTCGAAGCTCTGTGTGTCGATTGTCCAACTCAGAGTAAACTGGCTCGAATCTCTGTGTGTGGATTGTGCAACTCAGAGTAAACTGTCTCAAAGCTCTGTGTGTCGATTCTCCAATTCAGAGCAAAGCGGCTGGAAGCTCTGTGTGTGGATTTTCCAACTCAGAGAAACTGGCTCGAAGCTCTGTCTGTGGATTGTCCCACTCACAGTAAACTGGCTCGACGCTCTGTATGTGGATTGTCCCACTCACAGTAAACTGGCTAGAAGCTCTGTGTGTGGATTGTCCAACTCAGTGTAAACTGGCTGGAAGCTCTGTGTCTGGATTGTCCAACTCAGAGTAAACTGGCTCGAAACTTTGTGTGTGGATTGTCCAACTCAGAGTAAACTGGCTGGAAGCTCTGTGTGTGGATGGTCCGATTCACTGTAAACTGGCTCGAAGCTCTGTGTGTGGATTGTCCAACTCATAGTAAACTGGCTCGAAGCTCTGTGTGTGGATTGTCCAACTCAGAGTAAACTGTCTCAAAGCTCTGTGTGTGGATTGTCCAACTCAGAGAAACTGGCTCTAAGCTCTGTGTGTGGATTGTCCAACTCAGAGAAACTGGCTCGAAGCTCTGTGTGTGGATTGTCCAACTCAGAGTAAACTGTCTCAAAGCTCTGTGTGTGGATTGTCCAACTCAGAGAAACTGGCTCTAAGCTCTGTGTGTGGATTGTCCAACTCAGAGTAAACTGGTTCGAAGCTCTGTGTGTGGATTGTCCCACTCACAGTAAACTGGCTCTAAGCTCTGTGTGTGGATTGTCCAACTCAGAGTAAACTGTCTCAAAGCTCTGTGTGTGGATTGTCCAACTCAGAGAAACTGGCTCTAAGCTCTGTGTGTGGATTGTCCAACTCAGAGTAAACTGTCTCAAAGCTCTGTGTGTGGATTCTCCAAATCAGAGCAAAGTGGCTCGAAGCTCTGTGTGTGGATTGTCCAACTCAGAGTAAACAGTCTCAAAGGTCTGTGTGTGGATTGTCCAACTCAGAGTAAACAGTCTCAAAGCTCTGTGTGTGGATTGTCCAACTGAGATTAAACTGTCTCAAAGCTCTGTGTGTGGATTGTCCAACTCAGAGTAATCTGGCTGGAAGCTCTGTGTGTGGATTGTCCAACTCAGAGTAAACTGTCTCAAAGCTCTGTGTGTGGATTGTCCAACTCAGAGCAAAGCGGCTCGAACCTCTGTGTGTGGATTGTCCAACTCAGAGCAAAGCGGCTTGAAGCTCTGTGTGTCGATTGTCCAACTCAGAGTAAACTGGCTCGAATCTCTGTGTGTGTATTGTCCAAGTTAGAGTAAACTGGCTCGAAGCACTGTGTGTGGATTGTCCAACTCAGAGTAAACTGGCTCGAAGCTCTCTGTGTGGATTGTCCAAATCAGAGTAAACTTGCTCGAAGCACTATGTGTGGATTGTCCAACTCAGAGAAACTGGCTCGAAGCTCTGTGTGTGGATTGTCCAACTCAGAGTAAACTGGCTCGAAGCACTATGTGTGGATTGTCCAACTCAGAGTAAACTGGCTCGAAGCTCTGTGTGTCGATTGTCCAAATCAGAGCAAAGTGGCTCGAAGCTCTGTGTGTGGATTGTCCAAGTTAGAATAAACTGGCTCGAAGCACTGTGTGTGGATTCTCCAAATCAGAGTAAACTGGCTGGAAGCTCTGTGTCTGGATAGTCCAACTCAGAGTAAACTGGCTCGAAGCTCTGTGTGGGGATTGTCCAACTCAGAGAAATTGGCTCTAAGCTCTGTGTGTGGATTGTCCAACTCAGAGTAAACTGGCTGGAAGCTCTGTGTGTGGATTTTCCAACTCAGAGAAACTGGCTCGAAGCTCTGTGTGTGGATTGTCCCACTCATAGTAAACTGGCTCGAAGCTCAGTTGGTGAATGGTCTAACACATGGTAAACTGGGTCGAAGCTCTGTGTGTGGATAGTCCGACTCACTGTAAACTGGCTCAAAGCTCTGTATGTGGATTGTCCCACTCACAGTAAACTGGCTAGAAGCTCTGTGTGTGGATTGTCCAACTCAGAGTAAACTGGCTGGAAGCTCTGTGTGTGGATTGTCCAACTCAGAGTAAACTGGCTCGAAACTTTGTGTGTGGATTGTCCAACTCAGAGTAAACTGGCTGGAAGCTCTGTGTGTGGATGGTCCGACTCACTGTAAACTGGCTCAAAGCTCTGTGTGTGGATTGTCCAACTCAGAGAAACTGGCTCGAAGCTCTGTGAGTGAATTGTCCAACACATAGTAAACTGGCTCGAAGCTCTGTGTGTGGATTGTCCAACTCAGAGAAACTGGCTCGAAGCTCTGTGTGTGGATTGTCCAACTCAGAGTAAACTCTCTCAAAGCTCTGTGTGTGGATTGTCCAACTCAGAGAAACTGGCTCTAAGCTCTGTGTGTGGATTGTCCAACTCAGAGAAACTGGCTCGAAGCTCTGTGTGTGGATTGTCCAACTCAGAGTAAACTGTCTCAAAGCTCTGTGTGTGGATTGTCCAACTCAGAGAAACTGGCTCTAAGCTCTGTGTGTGGATTGTCCAACTCAGAGTAAACTGGCTCGAAGCTCTGTGTGTGGATTGTCCAACTGAGATTAACCTGTCTCAAAGCTCTGTGTGTGGATTGTCCAACTCAGAGTAATCTGGCTGGAAGCTCTGTGTGTGGATTGTCCAACTCAGAGTAAACTGTCTCAAAGCTCTGTGCGTGGATTGTCCAACTCAGAGCAAAGCGGCTCGAACCTCTGTGTGTGGATTGTCCAACTCAGAGCAAAGCGGCTCGAAGCTCTGTGTGTCGATTGTCCAACTCAGAGTAAACTGGCTCGAATCTCTGTGTGTGGATTGTGCAACTCAGAGTATACTGTCTCAAAGCTCTGTGTGTCGATTCTCCAAATCAGAGCAAAGCGGCTCGAAGCTCTGTGTGTGGAATGTCCAAGTTAGAATAAACTGGCTCGAAGCTCTGTGTGTGGATTCTCCAAATCAGAGTAAACTGGCTTGAAGCTCTGTGTGTGGATAGTCCAACTCAGAGTAAACTGGCTCGAAGCTCTGTGTGTGGATTGTCCAACTCAGAGAAATTGGCTCTAAGCTCTGTGTGTGGATTCTCCAACTCAGAGTAAACTGGCTGGAAGCTCTGTGTGTGGATTTTCCAACTCAGAGAAACTGGCTCGAAGCTCTGTGTGTGGATTGTCCCACTCACAGTAAACTGGCTCGAAGCTCTGTGGGTGAATTGTCCAACACATAGTAAACTGGCTCGAAGCTCTGTGTGTGGATAGTCCGACTCACTGTAAACTGGCTCGACGCTCTGTATGTGGATTGTCCCACTCACAGTAAACTGGCTAGAAGCTCTGTGTGTGGATTGTCCAACTCAGAGTAAACTGGCTGGAAGCTCTGTGTCTGGATTGTCCAACTCAGAGTAAACTGGCTCGAAACTTTGTGTGTGGATTGTCCAACTCAGAGTAAACTGGCTGGAAGCTCTGTGTGTGGATGGTCCGACTCACTGTAAACTGGCTCGAAGCTCTGTGTGTGGATTGTCCAACTCAGAGAAACTGGCTCGAAGCTCTGTGAGTGAATTGTCCAACACATAGTAAACTGGCTCGAAGCTCTGTGTGTGGATTGTCCAACTCAGAGAAACTGGCTCGAAGCTCTGTGTGTGGATTGTCCAACTCAGAGTAAACTGTCTCAAAGCTCTGTGTGTGGATTGTCCAACTCAGAGAAACTGGCTCTAAGCTCTGTGTGTGGATTGTCCAACTCAGAGAAACTGGCTCGAAGCTCTGTGTGTGGATTGTCCAACTCAGAGTAAACTGTCTCAAAGCTCTGTGTGTGGATTGTCCAACTCAGAGAAACTGGCTCTAAGCTCTGCGTGTGGATTGTCCAACTCAGAGTAAACTGGCTCGAAGCTCTGTGTGTGGATTGTCCCACTCACAGTAAACTGGCTCGAAGCTCTGTGTGTGGATTGTCCAACTCAGAGTAAACTGTCTCAAAGCTCTGTGTGTGGATTGTCCAACTCAGAGAAACTGGCTCGAAGCTCTGTGTGTGGATTGTCCAACTCAGAGAAACTGGCTCGAAGCTCTGTGAGTGAATTGTCCAACACATAGTCAACTGGCTCGAAGCTCTGTGTGTGGATTGTCCAACTCAGAGAAACTGGCTCGAAGCTCTGTGTGTGGATTGTCCAACTCAGAGTAAACTGTCTCAAAGCTCTGTGTGTGGATTGTCCAACTCAGAGAAACTGGCTCTAAGCTTTGTGTGTGGATTGTCCAACTCAGAGAAACTGGCTCGAAGCTCTGTGTGTGGATTGTCCAACTCAGAGTAAACTGTCTCAAAGCTCTGTGTGTGGATTGTCCAACTCAGAGAAACTGGCTCTAAGCTCTGTGTGTGGATTGTCCAACTCAGAGTAAACTGGCTCGAAGCTCTGTGTGTGGATTGTCCCACTCACAGTAAACTGGCTCAAAGCTCTGTGTGTGGATTGTCCAACTCAGAGTAAACTGTCTCAAAGCTCTGTGTGTGGATTGTCCAACTCAGAGAAACTGGCTCTAAGCTCTGTGTGTGGATTGTCCAACTCAGATTAAACTGTCTCAAAGCTCTGTGTGTGGATTCTCCAAATCAGAGCAAAGTGGCTCGATGCTCTGTGTGTGGATTGTCCAACTCAGAGTAAACAGTCTCAAAGCTCTGTGTGTGGATTGTCCAACTCAGAGTAAACTGGCTCGAAGCTCTGTGTGTGGATTGTCCAAATGAGATTAAACTGTCTCAAAGCTCTGTGTGTGGATTGTCCAACTCAGAGTAATCTGGCTGGAAGCTCTGTGTGTGGATTGTCCAACTCAGAGTAAACTGTCTCAATGCTCTGTGTGTGGATTGTCCAACTCAGAGTAAACTGTCTCAAAGCTATGTGAGTGGATTGTCCCACTCACAATAAACTGGCTCGAAGCTCTGTGTGTGGATTGTCCAACACATAGTAAACTGGCTCGAAGCTCTGTGTGTGGATTGTCCAACTCAGAGTAAACTGTCTCAAAGCTCTGTGTGTGGATTGTCCAACTCAGAGAAACTGGCTCTAAGCTCTGTGTGTGGATTGTCCAACTCAGAGAAACTGGCTCGAAGCTCTGTGTGTGGATTGTCCAACTCAGAGTAAACTGTCTCAAAGCTCTGTGTGTGGATTGTCCAACTCAGAGAAACTGGCTCTAAGCTTTGTGTGTGGATTGTCCAACTCAGAGAAACTGGCTCGAAGCTCTGTGTGTGGATTGTCCAACTCAGAGTAAACTGTCTCAAAGCTCTGTGTGTGGATTGTCCAACTCAGAGAAACTGGCTCTAAGCTCTGTGTGTGGATTGTCCAACTCAGAGTAAACTGGCTCGAAGCTCTGTGTGTGGATTGTCCCACTCACAGTAAACTGGCTCAAAGCTCTGTGTGTGGATTGTCCAACTCAGAGTAAACTGTCTCAAAGCTCTGTGTGTGGATTGTGCAACTCAGAGTAAACTGTCTCAAAGCTCTGTGTGTCGATTCTCCAATTCAGAGCAAAGCGGCTGGAAGCTCTGTGTGTGGATTTTCCAACTCAGAGAAACTGGCTCGAAGCTCTGTCTGTGGATTGTCCCACTCACAGTAAACTGGCTCGACGCTCTGTATGTGGATTGTCCCACTCACAGTAAACTGGCTAGAAGCTCTGTGTGTGGATTGTCCAACTCAGAGTAAACTGGCTGGAAGCTCTGTGTCTGGATTGTCCAACTCAGAGTAAACTGGCTCGAAACTTTGTGTGTGGATTGTCCAACTCAGAGTAAACTGGCTGGAAGCTCTGTGTGTGGATGGTCCGATTCACTGTAAACTGGCTCGAAGCTCTGTGTGTGGATTGTCCAACTCATAGTAAACTGGCTCGAAGCTCTGTGTGTGGATTGTCCAACTCAGAGTAAACTGTCTCAAAGCTCTGTGTGTGGATTGTCCAACTCAGAGAAACTGGCTCTAAGCTCTGTGTGTGGATTGTCCAACTCAGAGAAACTGGCTCGAAGCTCTGTGTGTGGATTGTCCAACTCAGAGTAAACTGTCTCAAAGCTCTGTGTGTGGATTGTCCAACTCAGAGAAACTGGCTCTAAGCTCTGTGTGTGGATTGTCCAACTCAGAGTAAACTGGTTCGAAGCTCTGTGTGTGGATTGTCCCACTCACAGTAAACTGGCTCTAAGCTCTGTGTGTGGATTGTCCAACTCAGAGTAAACTGTCTCAAAGCTCTGTGTGTGGATTGTCCAACTCAGAGAAACTGGCTCTAAGCTCTGTGTGTGGATTGTCCAACTCAGAGTAAACTGTCTCAAAGCTCTGTGTGTGGATTCTCCAAATCAGAGCAAAGTGGCTCGAAGCTCTGTGTGTGGATTGTCCAACTCAGAGTAAACAGTCTCAAAGGTCTGTGTGTGGATTGTCCAACTCAGAGTAAACAGTCTCAAAGCTCTGTGTGTGGATTGTCCAACTGAGATTAAACTGTCTCAAAGCTCTGTGTGTGGATTGTCCAACTCAGAGTAATCTGGCTGGAAGCTCTGTGTGTGGATTGTCCAACTCAGAGTAAACTGTCTCAAAGCTCTGTGTGTGGATTGTCCAACTCAGAGCAAAGCGGCTCGAACCTCTGTGTGTGGATTGTCCAACTCAGAGCAAAGCGGCTCGAAGCTCTGTGTGTCGATTGTCCAACTCAGAGTAAACTGGCTCGAATCTCTGTGTGTGTATTGTCCAAGTTAGAGTAAACTGGCTCGAAGCACTGTGTGTGGATTGTCCAACTCAGAGTAAACTGGCTCGAAGCTCTCTGTGTGGATTGTCCAAATCAGAGTAAACTTGCTCGAAGCACTATGTGTGGATTGTCCAACTCAGAGAAACTGGCTCGAAGCTCTGTGTGTGGATTGTCCAACTCAGAGTAAACTGGCTCGAAGCACTATGTGTGGATTGTCCAACTCAGAGTAAACTGGCTCGAAGCTCTGTGTGTCGATTGTCCAAATCAGAGCAAAGTGGCTCGAAGCTCTGTGTGTGGATTGTCCAAGTTAGAATAAACTGGCTCGAAGCACTGTGTGTGGATTCTCCAAATCAGAGTAAACTGGCTCGAAGCTCTGTGTCTGGATAGTCCAACTCAGAGTAAACTGGCTCGAAGCTCTGTGTGGGGATTGTCCAACTCAGAGAAATTGGCTCTAAGCTCTGTGTGTGGATTGTCCAACTCAGAGTAAACTGGCTGGAAGCTCTGTGTGTGGATTTTCCAACTCAGAGAAACTGGCTCGAAGCTCTGTGTGTGGATTGTCCCACTCACAGTAAACTGGCTCGAAGCTCTGTTGGTGAATGGTCTAACACATGGTAAACTGGGTCGAAGCTCTGTGTGTGGATAGTCCGACTCACTGTAAACTGGCTCAAAGCTCTGTATGTGGATTGTCCCACTCACAGTAAACTGGCTAGAAGCTCTGTGTGTGGATTGTCCAACTCAGAGTAAACTGGCTGGAAGCTCTGTGTGTGGATTGTCCAACTCAGAGTAAACTGGCTCGAAACTTTGTGTGTGGATTGTCCAACTCAGAGTAAACTGGCTGGAAGCTCTGTGTGTGGATGGTCCGACTCACTGTAAACTGGCTCAAAGCTCTGTGTGTGGATTGTCCAACTCAGAGAAACTGGCTCGAAGCTCTGTGAGTGAATTGTCCAACACATAGTAAACTGGCTCGAAGCTCTGTGTGTGGATTGTCCAACTCAGAGAAACTGGCTCGAAGCTCTGTGTGTGGATTGTCCAACTCAGAGTAAACTCTCTCAAAGCTCTGTGTGTGGATTGTCCAACTCAGAGAAACTGGCTCTAAGCTCTGTGTGTGGATTGTCCAACTCAGAGAAACTGGCTCGAAGCTCTGTGTGTGGATTGTCCAACTCAGAGTAAACTGTCTCAAAGCTCTGTGTGTGGATTGTCCAACTCAGAGAAACTGGCTCTAAGCTCTGTGTGTGGATTGTCCAACTCAGAGTAAACTGGCTCGAAGCTCTGTGTGTGGATTGTCCAACTGAGATTAACCTGTCTTAAAGCTCTGTGTGTGGATTGTCCAACTCAGAGTAATCTGGCTGGAAGCTCTGTGTGTGGATTGTCCAACTCAGAGTAAACTGTCTCAAAGCTCTGTGCGTGGATTGTCCAACTCAGAGCAAAGCGGCTCGAACCTCTGTGTGTGGATTGTCCAACTCAGAGCAAAGCGGCTCGAAGCTCTGTGTGTCGATTGTCCAACTCAGAGTAAACTGGCTTGAAATTCTGTGTGTGGATTGTGCAACTCAGAGTATACTGTCTCAAAGCTCTGTGTGTCGATTCTCCAAATCAGAGCAAAGCGGCTCGAAGCTCTGTGTGTGGAATGTCCAAGTTAGAATAAACTGGCTCGAAGCTCTGTGTGTGGATTCTCCAAATCAGAGTAAACTGGCTTGAAGCTCTGTGTGTGGATAGTCCAACTCAGAGTAAACTGGCTCGAAGCTCTGTGTGTGGATTGTCCAACTCAGAGAAATTGGCTCTAAGCTCTGTGTGTGGATTCTCCAACTCAGAGTAAACTGGCTGGAAGCTCTGTGTGTGGATTTTCCAACTCAGAGAAACTGGCTCGAAGCTCTGTGTGTGGATTGTCCCACTCACAGTAAACTGGCTCGAAGCTCTGTGGGTGAATTGTCCAACACATAGTAAACTGGCTCGAAGCTCTGTGTGTGGATAGTCCGACTCACTGTAAACTGGCTCGACGCTCTGTATGTGGATTGTCCCACTCACAGTAAACTGGCTAGAAGCTCTGTGTGTGGATTGTCCAACTCAGAGTAAACTGGCTGGAAGCTCTGTGTCTGGATTGTCCAACTCAGAGTAAACTGGCTCGAAACTTTGTGTGTGGATTGTCCAACTCAGAGTAAACTGGCTGGAAGCTCTGTGTGTGGATGGTCCGACTCACTGTAAACTGGCTCGAAGCTCTGTGTGTGGATTGTCCAACTCAGAGAAACTGGCTCGAAGCTCTGTGAGTGAATTGTCCAACACATAGTAAACTGGCTCGAAGCTCTGTGTGTGGATTGTCCAACTCAGAGAAACTGGCTCGAAGCTCTGTGTGTGGATTGTCCAACTCAGAGTAAACTGTCTCAAAGCTCTGTGTGTGGATTGTCCAACTCAGAGAAACTGGCTCTAAGCTCTGTGGGTGGATTGTCCAACTCAGAGAAACTGGCTCGAAGCTCTGTGTGTGGATTGTCCAACTCAGAGTAAACTGTCTCAAAGCTCTGTGTGTGGATTGTCCAACTCAGAGTAAACTGTCTCAAAGCTCTGTGTGTGGATTGTCCAACTCAGAGCAAAGCGGCTCGAACCTCTGTGTGTGGATTGTCCAACTCAGAGCAAAGCGGCTCGAAGCTCTGTGTGTCGATTGTCCAACTCAGAGTAAACTGGCTCGAATCTCTGTGTGTGTATTGTCCAAGTTAGAGTAAACTGGCTCGAAGCACTGTGTGTGGATTGTCCAACTCAGAGTAAACTGGCTCGAAGCTCTCTGTGTGGATTGTCCAAATCAGAGTAAACTTGCTCGAAGCACTATGTGTGGATTGTCCAACTCAGAGAAACTGGCTCGAAGCTCTGTGTGTGGATTGTCCAACTCAGAGTAAACTGGCTCGAAGCACTATGTGTGGATTGTCCAACTCAGAGTAAACTGGCTCGAAGCTCTGTGTGTCGATTGTCCAAATCAGAGCAAAGTGGCTCGAAGCTCTGTGTGTGGATTGTCCAAGTTAGAATAAACTGGCTCGAAGCACTGTGTGTGGATTCTCCAAATCAGAGTAAACTGGCTCGAAGCTCTGTGTCTGGATAGTCCAACTCAGAGTAAACTGGCTCGAAGCTCTGTGTGGGGATTGTCCAACTCAGAGAAATTGGCTCTAAGCTCTGTGTGTGGATTGTCCAACTCAGAGTAAACTGGCTGGAAGCTCTGTGTGTGGATTTTCCAACTCAGAGAAACTGGCTCGAAGCTCTGTGTGTGGATTGTCCCACTCACAGTAAACTGGCTCGAAGCTCTGTTGGTGAATGGTCTAACACATGGTAAACTGGGTCGAAGCTCTGTGTGTGGATAGTCCGACTCACTGTAAACTGGCTCAAAGCTCTGTATGTGGATTGTCCCACTCACAGTAAACTGGCTAGAAGCTCTGTGTGTGGATTGTCCAACTCAGAGTAAACTGGCTGGAAGCTCTGTGTGTGGATTGTCCAACTCAGAGTAAACTGGCTCGAAACTTTGTGTGTGGATTGTCCAACTCAGAGTAAACTGGCTGGAAGCTCTGTGTGTGGATGGTCCGACTCACTGTAAACTGGCTCGAAGCTCTGTGTGTGGATTGTCCAACTCAGAGAAACTGGCTCGAAGCTCTGTGAGTGAATTGTCCAACACATAGTAAACTGGCTCGAAGCTCTGTGTGTGGATTGTCCAACTCAGAGAAACTGGCTCGAAGCTCTGTGTGTGGATTGTCCAACTCAGAGTAAACTGTCTCAAAGCTCTGTGTGTGGATTGTCCAACTCAGAGAAACTGGCTCTAAGCTCTGTGGGTGGATTGTCCAACTCAGAGAAACTGGCTCGAAGCTCTGTGTGTGGATTGTCCAACTCAGAGTAAACTGTCTCAAAGCTCTGTGTGTGGATTGTCCAACTCAGAGAAACTGGCTCTAAGCTCTGCGTGTGGATTGTCCAACTCAGAGTAAACTGGCTCGAAGCTCTGTGTGTGGATTGTCCCACTCACAGTAAACTGGCTCGAAGCTCTGTGTGTGGATTGTCCAACTCAGAGAAACTGGCTCGAAGCTCTGTGTGTGGATTGTCCAACTCAGAGAAACTGGCTCGAAGCTCTGTGAGTGAATTGTCCAACACATAGTCAACTGGCTCGAAGCTCTGTGTGTGGATTGTCCAACTCAGAGAAACTGGCTCGAAGCTCTGTGTGTGGATTGTCCAACTCAGAGTAAACTGTCTCAAAGCTCTGTGTGTGGATTGTCCAACTCAGAGAAACTGGCTCTAAGCTTTGTGTGTGGATTGTCCAACTCAGAGAAACTGGCTCGAAGCTCTGTGTGTGGATTGTCCAACTCAGAGTAAACTGTCTCAAAGCTCTGTGTGTGGATTGTCCAACTCAGAGAAACTGGCTCTAAGCTCTGTGTGTGGATTGTCCAACTCAGAGTAAACTGGCTCGAAGCTCTGTGTGTGGATTGTCCCACTCACAGTAAACTGGCTCAAAGCTCTGTGTGTGGATTGTCCAACTCAGAGTAAACTGTCTCAAAGCTCTGTGTGTGGATTGTCCAACTCAGAGAAACTGGCTCTAAGCTCTGTGTGTGGATTGTCCAACTCAGATTAAACTGTCTCAAAGCTCTGTGTGTGGATTCTCCAAATCAGAGCAAAGTGGCTCGATGCTCTGTGTGTGGATTGTCCAACTCAGAGTAAACAGTCTCAAAGCTCTGTGTGTGGATTGTCCAACTCAGAGTAAACTGGCTCGAAGCTCTGTGTGTGGATTGTCCAAATGAGATTAAACTGTCTCAAAGCTCTGTGTGTGGATTGTCCAACTCAGAGTAATCTGGCTGGAAGCTCTGTGTGTGGATTGTCCAACTCAGAGTAAACTGTCTCAATGCTCTGTGTGTGGATTGTCCAACTCAGAGTAAACTGTCTCAAAGCTATGTGAGTGGATTGTCCCACTCACAATAAACTGGCTCGAAGCTCTGTGTGTGGATTGTCCAACACATAGTAAACTGGCTCGAAGCTCTGTGTGTGGATTGTCCAACTCAGAGTAAACTGTCTCAAAGCTCTGTGTGTGGATTGTCCAACTCAGAGAAACTGGCTCTAAGCTCTGTGTGTGGATTGTCCAACTCAGAGAAACTGGCTCGAAGCTCTGTGTGTGGATTGTCCAACTCAGAGTAAACTGTCTCAAAGCTCTGTGTGTGGATTGTCCAACTCAGAGAAACTGGCTCTAAGCTTTGTGTGTGGATTGTCCAACTCAGAGAAACTGGCTCGAAGCTCTGTGTGTGGATTGTCCAACTCAGAGTAAACTGTCTCAAAGCTCTGTGTGTGGATTGTCCAACTCAGAGAAACTGGCTCTAAGCTCTGTGTGTGGATTGTCCAACTCAGAGTAAACTGGCTCGAAGCTCTGTGTGTGGATTGTCCCACTCACAGTAAACTGGCTCAAAGCTCTGTGTGTGGATTGTCCAACTCAGAGTAAACTGTCTCAAAGCTCTGTGTGTGGATTGTCCAACTCAGAGAAACTGGCTCTAAGCTCTGTGTGTGGATTGTCCAACTCAGATTAAACTGTCTCAAAGCTCTGTGTGTGGATTCTCCAAATCAGAGCAAAGTGGCTCGATGCTCTGTGTGTGGATTGTCCAACTGAGAGTAAACAGTCTCAAAGCTCTGTGTGTGGATTGTCCAACTCAGAGTAAACTGGCTCGAAGCTCTGTGTGTGGATTGTCCAAATGAGATTAAACTGTCTCAAAGCTCTGTGTGTGGATTGTCCAACTCAGAGTAATCTGGCTGGAAGCTCTGTGTGTGGATTGTCCAACTCAGAGTAAACTGTCTCAATGCTCTGTGTGTGGATTGTCCAACTCAGAGTAAATTGTCTCAAAGCTATGTGAGTGGATTGTCCCACTCACAATAAACTGGCTCGAAGCTCTGTGTGTGGATTGTCCAACTCATAGTAAACTGGCTCGAAGCTCTGTGTGTGGATTGTCCAACTCAGAGTAAACTGTCTCAAAGCTCTGTGTGTGGATTGTCCAACTCAGAGAAACTGGCTCTAAGCTCTGTGTGTGGATTGTCCAACTCAGAGAAACTGGCTCGAAGCTCTGTGTGTGGATTGTCCAACTCAGAGTAAACTGTCTCAAAGCTCTGTGTGTGGATTGTCCAACTCAGAGTAAACTGGTTCGAAGCTCTGTGTGTGGATTGTCCCACTCACAGTAAACTGGCTCGAAGCTCTGTGTGTGGATTGTCCAACTCAGAGTAAACTGTCTCAAAGCTCTGTGTGTGGATTGTCCAACTCAGAGAAACTGGCTCTAAGCTCTGTGTGTGGATTGTCCAAATCAGAGCAAAGTGGCTCGAAGCTCTGTGTGTGGATTGTCCAACTCAGAGTAAACAGTCTCAAAGGTCTGTGTGTGGATTGTCCAACTGAGATTAAACTGTGTCAAAGCTCTGTGTGTGGATTCTCCAAATCAGAGCAAAGTGGCTCGAAGCTCTGTGTGTGGATTGTCCAACTCAGAGTAAACAGTCTCAAAGGTCTGTGTGTGGATTGTCCAACTGAGATTAAACTGTCTCAAAGCTCTGTGTGTGGATTGTCCAACTCAGAGTAATCTGGCTGGAAGCTCTGTGTGTGGATTGTCCAACTCAGAGTAAACTGTCTCAAAGCTCTGTGTGTGGATTGTCCAACTCAGAGCAAAGCGGCTCGAACCGCTGTGTGTGGATTGTCCAACTCAGAGCAAAGCGGCTCGAAGCTCTGTGTGTCGATTGTCCAACTCAGAGTAAACTGGCTCAAATCTCTGTGTGTGGATTGTGCAACTCAGAGTAAACTGTCTCAAAGCTCTGTGTGTCGATTCTCCAATTCAGAGCAAAGCGGCTGGAAGCTCTGCGTGTGGATTTTCCAACTCAGAGAAACTGGCTCGAAGCTCTGTCTGTGGATTGTCCCACTCACAGTAAACTGGCTCGACGCTCTGTATGTGGATTGTCCCACTCACAGTAAACTGGCTAGAAGCTCTGTGTGTGGATTGTCCAACTCAGAGTAAACTGGCTGGAAGCTCTGTGTCTGGATTGTCCAACTCAGAGTAAACTGGCTCGAAACTTTGTGTGTGGATTGTCCAACTCAGAGTAAACTGGCTGGAAGCTCTGTGTGTGGATGGTCCGATTCACTGTAAACTGGCTCGAAGCTCTGTGTGTGGATTGTCCAACTCAGAGAAACTGGCTCGAAGCTCTGTGAGTGAATTGTACAACACATAGTAAACTGGCTCGAAGCTCTGTGTGTGGATTGTCCAACTCAGAGAAACTGGCTCGAAGCTCTGTGTGTGGATTGTCCAACTCAGAGTAAACTGTCTCAAAGCTCTGTGTGTGGATTGTCCAACTCAGAGAAACTGGCTCTAAGCTCTGTGTGTGGATTGTCCAACTCAGAGAAACTGGCTCGAAGCTCTGTGTGTGGATTGTCCAACTCAGAGTAAACTGTCTCAAAGCTCTGTGTGTGGATTGTACAACTCAGAGAAACTGGCTCTAAGCTCTGTGTGTGGATTGTCCAACTCAGAGTAAACTGGCTCGAAGCTCTGTGTGTGGATTGTCCCACTCACAGTAAACTGGCTCGAAGCTCTGTGTGTGGATTGTCCAACTCAGAGTAAACTGTCTCAAACCTCTGTATGTGGATTGTCCAACTCAGAGAAACTGGCTCGAAGCTCTGTGTGTGGATTGTCCAACTCAGAGAAACTGGCTCGAAGCTCTGTGAGTGAATTGTCCAACACATAGTAAACTGGCTCGAAGCTCTGTGTGTGGATTGTCCAACTCAGAGAAACTGGCTCGAAGCTCTGTGTGTGGATTGTCCAACTCAGAGTAAACTGTATCAAAGCTCTGTGTGTGGATTGTCCAACTCAGAGAAACTGGCTCTAAGCTTTGTGTGTGGATTGTCCAACTCAGAGAAACTGGCTCGAAGCTCTGTGTGTGGATTGTCCAACTCAGAGTAAACTGTCTCAAAGCTCTGTGTGTGGATTGTCCAACTCAGAGAAACTGGCTCTAAGCTCTGTGTGTGGATTGTCCAACTCAGATTAAACTGTCTCAAAGCTCTGTGTGTGGATTCTCCAAATCAGAGCAAAGTGGCTCGATGCTCTGTGTGTGGATTGTCCAACTCAGAGTAAACAGTCTCAAAGCTCTGTATGTGGATTGTCCAACTCAGAGTAAACTGGCTCGAAGCTCTGTGTGTGGATTGTCCAAATGAGATTAAACTGTCTCAAAGCTCTGTGTGTGGATTGTCCAACTCAGAGTAAACTGTCTCAAAGCTCTGTGTGTGGATTGTCCAACTCAGAGAAACTGGCTCGAAGCTCTGTGTGTGGATTGTCCAACTCAGAGTAAACTGGCTGGAAGCTCTGTGTCTGGATTGTCCAACTCAGAGTAAACTGGCTCGAAACTTTGTGTGTGGATTGTCCAACTCAGAGTAAACTGGCTGGAAGCTCTGTGTGTGGATGGTCCGATTCACTGTAAACTGGCTCGAAGCTCTGTGTGTGGATTGTCCAACTCAGAGAAACTGGCTCGAAGCTCTGTGAGTGAATTGTCCAACACATAGTAAACTGGCTCGAAGCTCTGTGTGTGGATTGTCCAACTCAGAGAAACTGGCTCGAAACTCTGTGTGTGGATTGTCCAACTCAGAGTAAACTGTCTCAAAGCTCTGTGTGTGGATTGTCCAACTCAGAGAAACTGGCTCTAAGCTCTGTGTGTGGATTGTCCAACTCAGAGAAACTGGCTCGAAGCTCTGTGTGTGGATTGTCCAACTCAGAGTAAACTGTCTCAAAGCTCTGTGTGTGGATTGTCCAACTCAGAGAAACTGGCTCTAAGCTCTGTGTGTGGATTGTCCAACTCAGAGTAAACTGGCTCGAAGATCTGTGTGTGGATTGTCCCACTCACAGTAAACTGGCTCGAAGCTCTGTGTGTGGATTGTCCAACTCAGAGTAAACTGTCTCAAACCTCTGTATGTGGATTGTCCAACTCAGAGAAACTGGCTCGAAGCTCTGTGTGTGGATTGTCCAACTCAGAGAAACTGGCTCGAAGCTCTGTGAGTGAATTGTCCAACACATAGTAAACTGGCTCGAAGCTCTGTGTGTGGATTGTCCAACTCAGAGAAACTGGCTCGAAGCTCTGTGTGTGGATTGTCCAACTCAGAGTAAACTGTCTCAAAGCTCTGTGTGTGGATTGTCCAACTCAGAGAAACTGGCTCTAAGCTTTGTGTGTGGATTGTCCAACTCAGAGAAACTGGCTCGAAGCTCTGTGTGTGGATTGTCCAACTCAGAGAAACTGGCTCTAAGCTCTGTGTGTGGATTGTCCAACTCAGATTAAACTGTCTCAAAGCTCTGTGTGTGGATTCTCCAAATCAGAGCAAAGTGGCTCGATGCTCTGTGTGTGGATTGTCCAACTCAGAGTAAACAGTCTCAAAGCTCTGTGTGTGGATTGTCCAACTCAGAGTAAACTGGCTCGAAGCTCTGTGTGTGGATTGTCCAAATGAGATTAAACTGTCTCAAAGCTCTGTGTGTGGATTGTCCAACTCAGAGTAATCTGGCTGGAAGCTCTGTGTGTGGATTGTCCAACTCAGAGTAAACTGTCTCAATGCTCTGTGTGTGGATTGTCCAACTCAGAGTAAACTGTCTCAAAGCTATGTGAGTGGATTGTCCCACTCACAATAAACTGGCTCGAAGCTCTGTGTGTGGATTGTCCAACTCATAGTAAACTGGCTCGAAGCTCTGTGTGTGGATTGTCCAACTCAGAGTAAACTGTCTCAAAGCTCTGTGTGTGGATTGTCCAACTCAGAGAAACTGGCTCTAAGCTCTGTGTGTGGATTGTCCAACTCAGAGAAACTGGCTCGAAGCTCTGTGTGTGGATTGTCCAACTCAGAGTAAACTGTCTCAAAGCTCTGTGTGTGGATTGTCCAACTCAGAGAAACTGGCTCTAAGCTTTGTGTGTGGATTGTCCAACTCAGAGAAACTGGCTCGAAGCTCTGTGTGTGGATTGTCCAACTCAGAGTAAACTGTCTCAAAGCTCTGTGTGTGGATTGTCCAACTCAGAGAAACTGGCTCTAAGCTCTGTGTGTGGATTGTCCAACTCAGAGTAAACTGGCTCGAAGCTCTGTGTGTGGATTGTCCCACTCACAGTAAACTGGCTCAAAGCTCTGTGTGTGGATTGTCCAACTCAGAGTAAACTGTCTCAAAGCTCTGTGTGTGGATTGTCCAACTCAGAGAAACTGGCTCTAAGCTCTGTGTGTGGATTGTCCAACTCAGATTAAACTGTCTCAAAGCTCTGTGTGTGGATTCTCCAAATCAGAGCAAAGTGGCTCGATGCTCTGTGTGTGGATTGTCCAACTCAGAGTAAACAGTCTCAAAGCTCTGTGTGTGGATTGTCCAACTCAGAGTAAACTGGCTCGAAGCTCTGTGTGTGGATTGTCCAAATGAGATTAAACTGTCTCAAAGCTCTGTGTGTGGATTGTCCAACTCAGAGTAATCTGGCTGGAAGCTCTGTGTGTGGATTGTCCAACTCAGAGTAAACTGTCTCAATGCTCTGTGTGTGGATTGTCCAACTCAGAGTAAACTGTCTCAAAGCTATGTGAGTGGATTGTCCCACTCACAATAAACTGGCTCGAAGCTCTGTGTGTGGATTGTCCAACTCATAGTAAACTGGCTCGAAGCTCTGTGTGTGGATTGTCCAACTCAGAGTAAACTGTCTCAAAGCTCTGTGTGTGGATTGTCCAACTCAGAGAAACTGGCTCTAAGCTCTGTGTGTGGATTGTCCAACTCAGAGAAACTGGCTCGAAGCTCTGTGTGTGGATTGTCCAACTCAGAGTAAACTGTCTCAAAGCTCTGTGTGTGGATTGTCCAACTCAGAGAAACTGGCTCTAAGCTCTGTGTGTGGATTGTCCAACTCAGAGTAAACTGTGTCAAAGCTCTGTGTGTGGATTCTCCAAATCAGAGCAAAGTGGCTCGAAGCTCTGTGTGTGGATTGTCCAACTCAGAGTAAACAGTCTCAAAGGTCTGTCTGTGGATTGTCCAACTGAGATTAAACTGTCTCAAAGCTCTGTGTGTGGATTGTCCAACTCAGAGTAATCTGGCTGGAAGCTCTGTGTGTGGATTGTCCAACTCAGAGTAAACTGTCTCAAAGCTCTGTGTGTGGATTGTCCAACTCAGAGCAAAGCGGCTCGAACCTCTGTGTGTGGATTGTCCAACTCAGAGCAAAGCGGCTCGAAGCTCTGTGTGTCGATTGTCCAACTCAGAGTAAACTGGCTCGAATCTCTGTGTGTGGATTGTGCAACTCAGAGTAAACTGTCTCAAAGCTCTGTGTGTCGATTCTACAATTCAGAGCAAAGCGGCTCGAAGCTCTGTGTGTGGATTGTCCAAGTTAGAATAAACTGGCTCGAAGCACTGTGTGTGGATTCTCCAAATCAGAGTAAACTGGCTCGAAGCTCTGTGTGTGGATAGTCCAACTCAGAGTAAACTGGCTCGAAGCTCTGTGTGTGGATTGTCCAACTCAGAGAAATTGGCTCTAAGCTCTGTGTGTGGATTCTCCAACTCAGAGTAAACTGGCTGGAAGCTCTGTGTGTGGATTTTCCAACTCAGAGAAACTGGCTCGAAGCTCTGTGTGTGGATTGTCCCACTCACAGTAAACTGGCTCGACGCTCTGTATGTGGATTGTCCCACTCACAGTAAACTGGCTAGAAGCTCTGTGTTTGGATTGTCCAACTCAGAGTAAACTGGCTGGAAGCTCTGTGTCTGGATTGTCCAACTCAGAGTAAACTGGCTCGAAACTTTGTGTGTGGATTGTCCAACTCAGAGTAAACTGGCTGGAAGCTCTGTGTGTGGATGGTCCGACTCACTGTAAACTGGCTCGAAGCTCTGTGTGTGGATTGTCCAACTCAGAGTAAACTGTCTCAAAGCTCTGTGTGTGGATTGTCCAACTCAGAGAAACTGGCTCTAAGCTCTGTGTGTGGATTGTCCAACTCAGAGTAAACTGGCTCGAAGCTCTGTGTGTGGATTGTCCCACTCACAGTAAACTGGCTCGAAGCTCTGTGTGTGGATTGTCCAACTCAGAGTAAACTGTCTCAAACCTCTGTATGTGGATTGTCCAACTCAGAGAAACTGGCTCGAAGCTCTGTGTGTGGATTGTCCAACTCAGAGAAACTGGCTCGAAGCTCTGTGAGTGAATTGTCCAACACATAGTAAACTGGCTCGAAGCTCTGTGTGTGGATTGTCCAACTCAGAGAAACTGGCTCGAAGCTCTGTGTGTGGATTGTCCAACTCAGAGTAAACTGTCTCAAAGCTCTGTGTGTGGATTGTCCAACTCAGAGAAACTGGCTCTAAGCTTTGTGTGTGGATTGTCCAACTCAGAGAAACTGGCTCGAAGCTCTGTGTGTGGATTGTCCAACTCAGAGTAAACTGTCTCAAAGCTCTGTGTGTGGATTGTCCAACTCAGAGAAACTGGCTCTAAGCTCTGTGTGTGGATTGTCCAACTCAGAGTAAACTGGCTCGAAGCTCTGTGTGTGGATTGTCCCACTCACAGTAAACTGGCTCGAAGCTCTGTGTGTGGATTGTCCAACTCAGAGTAAACTGTCTCAAAGCTCTGTGTGTGGATTGTCCAACTCAGAGAAACTGGCTCTAAGCTCTGTGTGTGGATTGTCCAACTCAGATTAAACTGTCTCAAAGCTCTGTGTGTGGATTCTCCAAATCAGAGCAAAGTGGCTCGAAGCTCTGTGTGTGGATTGTCCAACTCAGAGTAAACAGTCTCAAAGCTCTGTGTGTGGATTGTCCAACTCAGAGTAAACTGGCTCGAAGCTCTGTGTGTGGATTGTCCCACTCACAGTAAACTGGCTCGAAGCTCTGTGTGTGGATTGTCCAACTCAGAGTAAACTGTCTCAAACCTCTGTATGTGGATTGTCCAACTCAGAGAAACTGGCTCGAAGCTCTGTGTGTGGATTGTCCAACTCAGAGAAACTGGCTCGAAGCTCTGTGAGTGAATTGTCCAACACATAGTAAACTGGCTCGAAGATCTGTGTGTGGATTGTCCAACTCAGAGAAACTGGCTCGAAGCTCTGTGTGTGGATTGTCCAACTCAGAGTAAACTGTCTCAAAGCTCTGTGTGTGGATTGTCCAACTCAGAGAAACTGGCTCTAAGCTTTGTGTGTGGATTGTCCAACTCAGAGAAACTGGCTCGAAGCTCTGTGTGTGGATTGTCCAACTCAGAGTAAACTGTCTCAAAGCTCTGTGTGTGGATTGTCCAACTCAGAGAAACTGGCTCTAAGCTCTGTGTGTGGATTGTCCAACTCAGAGTAAACTGGCTCGAAGCTCTGTGTGTGGATTGTCCCACTCACAGTAAACTGGCTCGAAGCTCTGTGTGTGGATTGTCCAACTCAGAGTAAACTGTCTCAAAGCTCTGTGTGTGGATTGTCCAACTCAGAGAAACTGGCTCTAAGCTCTGTGTGTGGATTGTCCAACTCAGATTAAACTGTCTCAAAGCTCTGTGTGTGGATTCTCCAAATCAGAGCAAAGTGGCTCGAAGCTCTGTGTGTGGATTGTCCAACTCAGAGTAAACAGTCTCAAAGCTCTGTGTGTGGATTGTCCAACTCAGAGTAAACTGGCTCGAAGCTCTGTGTGTGGATTGTCCAAATGAGATTAAACTGTCTCAAAGCTCTGTGTGTGGATTGTCCAACTCAGAGTAATCTGGCTGGAAGCTCTGTGTGTGGATTGTCCAACTCAGAGTAAACTGTCTCAATGCTCTGTGTGTGGATTGTCCAACTCAGAGTAAACTGTCTCAAAGCTCTGTGAGTGGATTGTCCAACTCAGAGTAAACAGTCTCAAAGCTCTGTGCGTGGATTGTCCAACTCAGAGTAAACTGTCTCAAAGCTCTGTGTGTGGATTGTCCAACTCAGAGAAACTGCCTCGAAGCTCTGTGTGTGGATTGTCCAACTCAGAGTAAACTGTCTCAAAGCTCTGTGTGTGGATTGTCCAACTCAGAGTAAACTGTCTCAAAGCTCTGTGTGTGGATTGTCCAACTCAGAGAAACTGTCTCAAAGCTCTGTGTGTGGATTGTCCAACTCAGAGAAACTGGCTCTAAGCTCTGTGTGTGGATCGTCCAACTCAGAGTAAACTGACTGGAAGCTCTGTGTGTGGATTGTCCAACTCAGAGTAACCTGGCTGGAAGCTCTGTGTGTGGATTGTCCAACTCAGAGTAAACTGGCTCGAAGCTCTGTATGTGGATTGTCCCACTCACAGTAAACTGGCTCAAAGCTCTGTGTGTGGATTGTCCAACTCATAGTAAACTGGCTCGAAGCTCTGTGTGTGGATTGTCCAACTCAGAGTAAACTGCCTCGAAACTCTGTGTGTGTATTGTCCAAGTTAGAGTAAACTGGCTCGAAGCACTGTGTGTGGATTGTCCAACTCAGAGTAAACTGGCTCGAAGCTCTCTGTGTGGATTGTCCAAATCAGAGTAAACTGGCTCGAAGCACTATGTGTGGATTGTCCAACTCAGAGAAACTGGCTCGAAGCTCTGTGTGTGGATTGTCCAACTCAGAGTAAACTGGCTCGAAGCACTATGTGTGGATTGTCCAACTCAGAGTAAACTGGCTCGAAGCTCTGTGTGTCGATTGTCCAAATCAGAGCAAAGTGGCTCGAAGCTCTGTGTGTGGATTGTCCAAGTTAGAATAAACTGGCTCGAAGCACTGTGTGTGGATTCTCCAAATCAGAGTAAACTGGCTCGAAGCTCTGTGTCTGGATAGTCCAACTCAGAGTAAACTGGCTCGAAGCTCTGTGTGGGGATTGTCCAACTCAGAGAAATTGGCTCTAAGCTCTGTGTGTGGATTCTCCAACTCAGAGTAAACTGGCTGGAAGCTCTGTGTGTGGATTTTCCAACTCAGAGAAACTGGCTCGAAGCTCTGTGTGTGGATTGTCCCACTCACAGTAAACTGGCTCGAAGCTCTGTTGGTGAATTGTCTAACACATGGTAAACTGGGTCGAAGCTCTGTGTGTGGATAGTCCGACTCACTGTAAACTGGCTCAAAGCTCTGTATGTGGATTGTCCCACTCACAGTAAACTGGCTAGAAGCTCTGTGTGTGGATTGTCCAACTCAGAGTAAACTGGCTCGAAGCTCTGTGTGTGGATTGTCCAAATGAGATTAAACTGTCTCAAAGCTCTGTGTGTGGATTGTCCAACTCAGAGTAAGCTGGCTGGAAGCTCTGTGTGTGGATTGTCCAACTCCGAGTAAACTGTCTCAATGCTCTGTGTGTGGATTGTCCAACTCAGAGTAAACTGTCTCAAAGCTCTGTGAGTGGATTGTCCAACTCAGAGTAAACAGTCTCAAAGCTCTGTGCGTGGATTGTCCAACTCAGAGTAAACTGTCTCAAAGCTCTGTGTGTGGATTGTCCAACTCAGAGAAACTGCCTCGAAGCTCTGTGTGTGGATTGTCCAACTCAGAGTAAACTGTCTCAAAGCTCTGTGTGTGGATTGTCCAACTCAGAGTAAACTGTCTCAAAGCTCTGTGTGTGGATTGTCCAACTCAGAGAAACTGTCTCAAAGCTCTGTGAGTGGATTGTCCAACTCAGAGAAACTGGCTCTAAGCTCTGTGTGTGGATCGTCCAACTCAGAGTAAACTGACTGGAAGCTCTGTGTGTGGATTGTCCAACTCAGAGTAACCTGGCTGGAAGCTCTGTGTGTGGATTGTCCAACTCAGAGTAAACTGGCTCGAAGCTCTGTATGTGGATTGTCCCACTCACAGTAAACTGGCTCAAAGCTCTGTGTGTGGGTTGTCCAACTCATAGTAAACTGGCTCGAAGCTCTGTGTGTGGATTGTCCAACTCAGAGTAAACTGCCTCGAAACTCTGTGTGTGTATTGTCCAAGTTAGAATAAACTGGCTCGAAGCACTGTGTTTGGATTCTCCAAATCAGAGTAAACTGGCTCGAAGCTCTGTCTGTGGATAGTCCAACTCAGAGTAAACTGGCTCGAAGCTCTGTGTGTGGATTGTCCAACTCAGAGAAATTGGCTCTAAGCTCTGTGTGTGGATTCTCCAACTCAGAGTAAACTGGCTGGAAGCTCTGTGTGTGGATTTTCCAACTCAGAGAAACTGGCTCGAAGCTCTGTGTGTGGATTGTCCCACTCACAGTAAACTGGCTCGACGCTCTGTATGTGGATTGTCCCACTCACAGTAAACTGGCTAGAAGCTCTGTGTGTGGATTGTCCAACTCAGAGTAAACTGGCTGGAAGCTCTGTGTCTGGATTGTCCAACTCAGAGTAAACTGGCTCGAAACTTTGTGTGAGGATTGTCCAACTCAGAGTAAACTGGCTGGAAGCTCTGTGTGTGGATGGTCCGACTCACTGTAAACTGGCTCGAAGCTCTGTGTGTGGATTGTCCAACTCAGAGAAACTGGCTCGAAGCTCTGTGAGTGAATTGTCCAACACATAGTAAACTGGCTCGAAGCTCTGTGTGTGGATTGTCCAACTCAGAGAAACTGGCTCGAAGCTCTGTGTGTGGATTGTCCAACTCAGAGTAAACTGTCTCAAAGCTCTGTGTGTGGATTGTCCAACTCAGAGAAACTGGCTCTAAGCTCTGTGTGTGGATTGTCCAACTCAGAGAAACTGGCTCGAAGCTCTGTGTGTGGATTGTCCAACTCAGAGTAAACTGTCTCAAAGCTCTGTGTGTGGATTGTCCAACTCAGAGAAACTGGCTCTAAGCTCTGTGTGTGGATTGTCCAACTCAGAGTAAACTGGGGCGAAGCTCTGTGTGTGGATTGTCCCACTCACAGTAAACTGGCTCGAAGCTCTGTGTGTGGATTGTCCAACTCAGAGTAAACTGTCTCAAACCTCTGTATGTGGATTGTCCAACTCAGAGAAACTGGCTCGAAGCTCTGTGTGTGGATTGTCCAACTCAGAGAAACTGGCTCGAAGCTCTGTGAGTGAATTGTCCAACACATAGTAAACTGGCTCGAAGCTCTGTGTGTGGATTGTCCAACTCAGAGAAACTGGCTCGAAGCTCTGTGTGTGGATTGTCCAACTCAGAGTAAACTGTCTCAAAGCTCTGTGTGTGGATTGTCCAACTCAGAGAAACTGGCTCTAAGCTTTGTGTGTGGATTGTCCAACTCAGAGAAACTGGCTCGAAGCTCTGTGTGTGGATTGTCCAACTCAGAGTAAACTGTCTCAAAGCTCTGTGTGTGGATTGTCCAACTCAGAGAAACTGGCTCTAAGCTCTGTGTGTGGATTGTCCAACTCAGAGTAAACTGGCTCGAAGCTCTGTGTGTGGATTGTCCCACTCACAGTAAACTGGCTCGAAGCTCTGTGTGTGGATTGTCCAACTCAGAGTAAACTGTCTCAAAGCTCTGTGTGTGGATTGTCCAACTCAGAGAAACTGGCTCTAAGCTCTGTGTGTGGATTGTCCAACTCAGATTAAACTGTCTCAAAGCTCTGTGTGTGGATTCTCCAAATCAGAGCAAAGTGGCTCGAAGCTCTGTGTGTGGATCGTCCAACTCAGAGTAAACAGTCTCAAAGCTCTGTATGTGGATTGTCCAACTCAGAGTAAACTGGCTCGAAGCTCTGTGTGTGGATTGTCCCACTCACAGTAAACTGGCTCGAAGCTCTGTGTGTGGATTGTCCAACTCAGAGTAAACTGTCTCAAACCTCTGTATGTGGATTGTCCAACTCAGAGAAACTGGCTCGAAGCTCTGTGTGTGGATTGTCCAACTCAGAGAAACTGGCTCGAAGCTCTGTGAGTGAATTGTCCAACACATAGTAAACTGGCTCGAAGCTCTGTGTGTGGATTGTCCAACTCAGAGAAACTGGCTCGAAGCTCAGTGTGTGGATTGTCCAACTCAGAGTAAACTGTCTCAAAGCTCTGTGTGTGGATTGTCCAACTCAGAGAAACTGGCTCTAAGCTTTGTGTGTGGATTGTCCAACTCAGAGAAACTGGCTCGAAGCTCTGTGTGTGGATTGTCCAACTCAGAGTAAACTGTCTCAAAGCTCTGTGTGTGGATTGTCCAACTCAGAGAAACTGGCTCTAAGCTCTGTGTGTGGATTGTCCAACTCAGAGTAAACTGGCTCGAAGCTCTGTGTGTGGATTGTCCCACTCACAGTAAACTGGCTCGAAGCTCTGTGTGTGGATTGTCCAACTCAGAGTAAACTGTCTCAAAGCTCTGTGTGTGGATTGTCCAACTCAGAGAAACTGGCTCTAAGCTCTGTGTGTGGATTGTCCAACTCAGATTAAACTGTCTCAAAGCTCTGTGTGTGGATTCTCCAAATCAGAGCAAAGTGGCTCGAAGCTCTGTGTGTGGATTGTCCAACTCAGAGTAAACAGTCTCAAAGCTCTGTGTGTGGATTGTCCAACTCAGAGTAAACTGGCTCGAAGCTCTGTGTGTGGATTGTCCAAATGAGATTAAACTGTCTCAAAGCTCTGTGTGTGGATTGTCCAACTCAGAGTAAACTGTCTCAATGCTCTGTGTGTGGATTGTCCAACTCAGAGTAAACTGTCTCAAAGCTCTGTGAGTGGATTGTCCAACTCAGAGTAAACAGTCTCAAAGCTCTGTGCGTGGATTGTCCAACTCAGAGTAAACTGTCTCAAAGCTCTGTGTGTGGATTGTCCAACTCAGAGAAACTGCCTCGAAGCTCTGTGTGTGGATTGTCCAACTCAGAGTAAACTGTCTCAAAGCTCTGTGTGTGGATTGTCCAACTCAGAGTAAACTGTCTCAAAGCTCTGTGTGTGGATTGTCCAACTCAGAGAAACTGTCTCAAAGCTCTGTGTGTGGATTGTCCAACTCAGAGAAACTGGCTCTAAGCTCTGTGTGTGGATCGTCCAACTCAGAGTAAACTGTCTCAAAGCTCTGTGTGTGGATTGTCCAACTCAGAGAAACTGTCTCAAAGCTCTGTGAGTGGATTGTCCAACTCAGAGAAACTGGCTCTAAGCTCTGTGTGTGGATCGTCCAACTCAGAGTAAACTGACTGGAAGCTCTGTGTGTGGATTGTCCAACTCAGAGTAACCTGGCTGGAAGCTCTGTGTGTGGATTGTCCAACTCAGAGTAAACTGGCTCGAAGCTCTGTATGTGGATTGTCCCACTCACAGTAAACTGGCTCAAAGCTCTGTGTGTGGATTGTCCAACTCATAGTAAACTGGCTCGAAGCTCTGTGTGTGGATTGTCCAACTCAGAGTAAACTGCCTCGAAACTCTGTGTGTGTATTGTCCAAGTTAGAATAAACTGGCTCGAAGCACTGTGTTTGGATTCTCCAAATCAGAGTAAACTGGCTCGAAGCTCTGTGTGTGGATAGTCCAACTCAGAGTAAACTGGCTCGAAGCTCTGTGTGTGGATTGTCCAACTCAGAGAAATTGGCTCTAAGCTCTGTGTGTGGATTCTCCAACTCAGAGTAAACTGGCTGGAAGCTCTGTGTGTGGATTTTCCAACTCAGAGAAACTGGCTCGAAGCTCTGTGTGTGGATTGTCCCACTCACAGTAAACTGGCTCGACGCTCTGTATGTGGATTGTCCCACTCACAGTAAACTGGCTAGAAGCTCTGTGTGTGGATTGTCCAACTCAGAGTAAACTGGCTGGAAGCTCTGTGTCTGGATTGTCCAACTCGGAGTAAACTGGCTCGAAACTTTGTGTGTGGATTGTCCAACTCAGAGTAAACTGGCTGGAAGCTCTGTGTGTGGATGGTCCGACTCACTGTAAACTGGCTCGAAGCTCTGTGTGTGGATTGTCCAACTCAGAGAAACTGGCTCGAAGCTCTGTGAGTGAATTGTCCAACACATAGTAAACTGGCTCGAAGCTCTGTGTGTGGATTGTCCAACTCAGAGAAACTGGCTCGAAGCTCTGTGTGTGGATTGTCCAACTCAGAGTAAACTGTCTCAAAGCTCTGTGTGTGGATTGTCCAACTCAGAGAAACTGGCTCTAAGCTCTGTGTGTGGATTGTCCAACTCAGAGAAACTGGCTCGAAGCTCTGTGTGTGGATTGTCCAACTCAGAGTAAACTGTCTCAAAGCTCTGTGTGTGGATTGTCCAACTCAGAGAAACTGGCTCTAAGCTCTGTGTGTGGATTGTCCAACTCAGAGTAAACTGGCTCGAAGCTCTGTGTGTGGATTGTCCCACTCACAGTAAACTGGCTCGAAGCTCTGTGTGTGGATTGTCCAACTCAGAGTAAACTGTCTCAAACCTCTGTATGTGGATTGTCCAACTCAGAGAAACTGGCTCGAAGCTCTGTGTGTGGATTGTCCAACTCAGAGAAACTGGCTCGAAGCTCTGTGAGTGAATTGTCCAACACATAGTAAACTGGCTCGAAGCTCTGTGTGTGGATTGTCCAACTCAGAGAAACTGGCTCGAAGCTCTGTGTGTGGATTGTCCAACTCAGAGTAAACTGTCTCAAAGCTCTGTGTGTGGATTGTCCAACTCAGAGAAACTGGCTCTAAGCTTTGTGTGTGGATTGTCCAACTCAGAGAAACTGGCTCGAAGCTCTGTGTGTGGATTGTCCAACTCAGAGTAAACTGTCTCAAAGCTCTGTGTGTGGATTGTCCAACTCAGAGAAACTGGCTCTAAGCTCTGTGTGTGGATTGTCCAACTCAGAGTAAACTGGCTCGAAGCTCTGTGTGTGGATTGTCCCACTCACAGTAAACTGGCTCGAAGCTCTGTGTGTGGATTGTCCAACTCAGAGTAAACTGTCTCAAAGCTCTGTGTGTGGATTGTCCAACTCAGAGAAACTGGCTCTAAGCTCTGTGTGTGGATTGTCCAACTCAGATTAAACTGTCTCAAAGCTCTGTGTGTGGATTCTCCAAATCAGAGCAAAGTGGCTCGAAGCTCTGTGTGTGGATTGTCCAACTCAGAGTAAACAGTCTCAAAGCTCTGTGTGTGGATTGTCCAACTCAGAGTAAACTGGCTCGAAGCTCTGTGTGTGGATTGTCCCACTCACAGTAAACTGGCTCGAAGCTCTGTGTGTGGATTGTCCAACTCAGAGTAAACTGTCTCAAACCTCTGTATGTGGATTGTCCAACTCAGAGAAACTGGCTCGAAGCTCTGTGTGTGGATTGTCCAACTCAGAGAAACTGGCTCGAAGCTCTGTGAGTGAATTGTCCAACACATAGTAAACTGGCTCGAAGCTCTGTGTGTGGATTGTCCAACTCAGAGAAACTGGCTCGAAGCTCAGTGTGTGGATTGTCCAACTCAGAGTAAACTGTCTCAAAGCTCTGTGTGTGGATTGTCCAACTCAGAGAAACTGGCTCTAAGCTTTGTGTGTGGATTGTCCAACTCAGAGAAACTGGCTCGAAGCTCTGTGTGTGGATTGTCCAACTCAGAGTAAACTGTCTCAAAGCTCTGTGTGTGGATTGTCAAACTCAGAGAAACTGGCTCTAAGCTCTGTGTGTGGATTGTCCAACTCAGAGTAAACTGGCTCGAAGCTCTGTGTGTGGATTGTCCCACTCACAGTAAACTGGCTCGAAGCTCTGTGTGTGGATTGTCCAACTCAGAGTAAACTGTCTCAAAGCTCTGTGTGTGGATTGTCCAACTCAGAGAAACTGGCTCTAAGCTCTGTGTGTGGATTGTCCAACTCAGATTAAACTGTCTCAAAGCTCTGTGTGTGGATTCTCCAAATCAGAGCAAAGTGGCTCAAAGCTCTGTGTGTGGATTGTCCAACTCAGAGTAAACAGTCTCAAAGCTCTGTGTGTGGATTGTCCAACTCAGAGTAAACTGGCTCGAAGCTCTGTGTGTGGATTGTCCAAATGAGATTAAACTGTCTCAAAGCTCTGTGTGTGGATTGTCCAACTCAGAGTAAACTGTCTCAATGCTCTGTGTGTGGATTGTCCAACTCAGAGAAACTGGCTCTAAGCTCTGTGTGTGGATTGTCCAACTCAGAGTAAACTGGCTCGAAGCTCTGTGTGTGGATTGTCCCACTCACAGTAAACTGGCTCGAAGCTCTGTGTGTGGATTGTCCAACTCAGAGTAAACTGTCTCAGACCTCTGTATGTGGATTGTCCAACTCAGAGAAACTGGCTCGAAGCTCTGTGTGTGGATTGTCCAACTCAGAGAAACTGGCTCGAAGCTCTGTGAGTGAATTGTCCAACACATAGTAAACTGGCTCGAAGCTCTGTGTGTGGATTGTCCAACTCAGAGAAACTGGCTCGAAGCTCTGTGTGTGGATTGTCCAACTCAGAGTAAACTGTCTCAAAGCTCTGTGTGTGGATTGTCCAACTCAGAGAAACTGGCTCTAAGCTTTGTGTGTGGATTGTCCAACTCAGAGAAACTGGCTCGAAGCTCTGTGTGTGGATTGTCCAACTCAGAGTAAACTGTCTCAAAGCTCTGTGTGTGGATTGTCCAACTCAGAGAAACTGGCTCTAAGCTCTGTGTGTGGATTGTCCAACTCAGAGTAAACTGGCTCGAAGCTCTGTGTGTGGATTGTCCCACTCACAGTAAACTGGCTCGAAGCTCTGTGTGTGGATTGTCCAACTCAGAGTAAACTGTCTCAAAGCTCTGTGTGTGGATTGTCCAACTCAGAGAAACTGGCTCTAAGCTCTGTGTGTGGATTGTCCAACTAAGATTAAACTGTCTCAAAGCTCTGTGTGTGGATTCTCCAAATCAGAGCAAAGTGGCTCGAAGCTCTGTGTGTGGATTGTCCAACTCAGAGAAACTGGCTCGAAGCTCTGTGTGTGGATTGTCCAACTCAGAGTAAACTGTCTCAAAGCTCTGTGTGTGGATTGTCCAACTCAGAGAAACTGGCTCTAAGCTCTGTGTGTGGATTGTCCAACTCAGAGTAAACTGGCTCGAAGCTCTGTGTGTGGATTGTCCCACTCACAGTAAACTGGCTCGAAGCTCTGTGTGTGGATTGTCCAACTCAGAATAAACTGTCTCAAACCTCTGTATGTGGATTGTCCAACTCAGAGAAACTGGCTCGAAGCTCTGTGTGTGGATTGTCCAACTCAGAGAAACTGGCTCGAAGCTCTGTGAGTGAATTGTCCAACACATAGTAAACTGGCTCGAAGCTCTGTGTGTGGATTGTCCAACTCAGAGAAACTGGCTCGAAGCTCTGTGTGTGGATTGTCCAACTCAGAGTAAACTGTCTCAAAGCTCTGTGTGTGGATTGTCCAACTCAGAGAAACTGGCTCTAAGCTTTGTGTGTGGATTGTCCAACTCAGAGAAACTGGCTCGAAGCTCTGTGTGTGGATTGTCCAACTCAGAGTAAACTGTCTCAAAGCTCTGTGTGTGGATTGTCCAACTCAGAGAAACTGGCTCTAAGCTCTGTGTGTGGATTGTCCAACTCAGAGTAAACTGGCTCGAAGCTCTGTGTGTGGATTGTCCCACTCACAGTAAACTGGCTCGAAGCTCTGTGTGTGGATTGTCCAACTCAGAGTAAACTGTCTCAAAGCTCTGTGTGTGGATTGTCCAACTCAGAGAAACTGGCTCTAAGCTCTGTGTGTGGATTGTCCAACTCAGATTAAACTGTCTCAAAGCTCTGTGTGTGGATTCTCCAAATCAGAGCAAAGTGGCTCGAAGCTCTGTGTGTGGATTGTCCAACTCAGAGTAAACAGTCTCAAAGCTCTGTGTGTGGATTGTCCAACTCAGAGTAAACTGGCTCGAAGCTCTGTGTGTGGATTGTCCCACTCACAGTAAACTGGCTCGAAGCTCTGTGTGTGGATTGTCCAACTCAGAGTAAACTGTCTCAAACCTCTGTATGTGGATTGTCCAACTCAGAGAAACTGGCTCGAAGCTCTGTGTGTGGATTGTCCAACTCAGAGAAACTGGCTCGAAGCTCTGTGAGTGAATTGTCCAACACATAGTAAACTGGCTCGAAGCTCTGTGTGTGGATTGTCCAACTCAGAGAAACTGGCTCGAAGCTCAGTGTGTGGATTGTCCAACTCAGAGTAAACTGTCTCAAAGCTCTGTGTGTGGATTGTCCAACTCAGAGAAACTGGCTCTAAGCTTTGTGTGTGGATTGTCCAACTCAGAGAAACTGGCTCGAAGCTCTGTGTGTGGATTGTCCAACTCAGAGTAAACTGTCTCAAAGCTCTGTGTGTGGATTGCCAAACTCAGAGAAACTGGCTCTAAGCTCTGTGTGTGGATTGTCCAACTCAGAGTAAACTGGCTCGAAGCTCTGTGTGTGGATTGTCCCACTCACAGTAAACTGGCTCGAAGCTCTGTGTGTGGATTGTCCAACTCAGAGTAAACTGTCTCAAAGCTCTGTGTGTGGATTGTCCAACTCAGAGAAACTGGCTCTAAGCTCTGTGTGTGGATTGTCCAACTCAGATTAAACTCTCTCAAAGCTCTGTGTGTGGATTCTCCAAATCAGAGCAAAGTGGCTCAAAGCTCTGTGTGTGGATTGTCCAACTCAGAGTAAACAGTCTCAAAGCTCTGTGTGTGGATTGTCCAACTCAGAGTAAACTGGCTCGAAGCTCTGTGTGTGGATTGTCCAAATGAGATTAAACTGTCTCAAAGCTCTGTGTGTGGATTGTCCAACTCAGAGTAAACTGTCTCAAAGCTCTGTGTGTGGATTGTCCAACTCAGAGAAACTGGCTCTAAGCTCTGTGTGTGGATTGTCCAACTCAGAGTAAACTGGCTCGAAGCTCTGTGTGTGGATTGTCCCACTCACAGTAAACTGGCTCGAAGCTCTGTGTGTGGATTGTCCAACTCAGAGTAAACTGTCTCAAACCTCTGTATGTGGATTGTCCAACTCAGAGAAACTGGCTCGAAGCTCTGTGTGTGGATTGTCCAACTCAGAGAAACTGGCTCGAAGCTCTGTGAGTGAATTGTCCAACACATAGTAAACTGGCTCGAAGCTCTGTGTGTGGATTGTCCAACTCAGAGTAACTGGCTCGAAGCTCTGTGTGGGGATTGTCCAACTCAGAGTAAACTGTCTCAAAGCTCTGTGTGTGGATTGTCCAACTCAGAGAAACTGGCTCTAAGCTTTGTGTGTGGATTGTCCAACTCAGAGAAACTGGCTCGAAGCTCTGTGTGTGGATTGTCCAACTCAGAGTAAACTGTCTCAAAGCTCTGTGTGTGGATTGTCCAACTCAGAGAAACTGGCTCTAAGCTCTGTGTGTGGATTGTCCAACTCAGAGTAAACTGGCTCGAAGCTCTGTGTGTGGATTGTCCCACTCACAGTAAACTGGCTCGAAGCTCTGTGTGTGGATTGTCCAACTCAGAGTAAACTGTCTCAAAGCTCTGTGTGTGGATTGTCCAACTCAGAGAAACTGGCTCTAAGCTCTGTGTGTGGATTGTCCAACTAAGATTAAACTGTCTCAAAGCTCTGTGTGTGGATTCTCCAAATCAGAGCAAAGTGGCTCGAAGCTCTGTGTGTGGATTGTCCAACTCAGAGTAAACAGTCTCAAAGCTCTGTGTGTGTATTGTCCAACTCAGAGTAAACTGGCTCGAAGCTCTGTGTGTGGATTGTCCCACTCACAGTAAACTGGCTCGAAGCTCTGTGTGTGGATTGTCCAACTCAGAGTAAACTGTCTCAAACCTCTGTATGTGGATTGTCCAACTCAGAGAAACTGGCTCGAAGCTCTGTGTGTGGATTGTCCAACTCAGAGAAACTGGCTCGAAGCTCTGTGAGTGAATTGTCCAACACATAGTAAACTGGCTCGAAGCTCTGTGTGTGGATTGTCCAACTCAGAGTAAACTGTCTCAAAGCTCTGTGTGTGGATTGTCCAACTCAGAGAAACTGGCTCTAAGCTTTGTGTGTGGATTGTCCAACTCAGAGAAACTGGCTCGAAGCTCTGTGTGTGGATTGTCCAACTCAGAGTAAACTGTCTCAAAGCTCTGTGTGTGGATTGTCCAACTCAGAGAAACTGGCTCTAAGCTCTGTGTGTGGATTGTCCAACTCAGAGTAAACTGGCTCGAAGCTCTGTGTGTGGATTGTCCCACTCACAGTAAACTGGCTCGAAGCTCTGTGAGTGGATTGTCCAACTCAGAGTAAACTGTCTCAAAGCTCTGTGTGTGGATTGTCCAACTCAGAGAAACTGGCTCTAAGCTCTGTGTGTGGATTGTCCAACTCAGATTAAACTGTCTCAAAGCTCTGTGTGTGGATTCTCCAAATCAGAGCAAAGTGGCTCGAAGCTCTGTGTGTGGATTGTCCAACTCAGAGTAAACAGTCTCAAAGCTCTGTGTGTGGATTGTCCAACTCAGAGTAAACTGGCTCGAAGCTCTGTGTGTGGATTGTCCCACTCACAGTAAACTGGCTCGAAGCTCTGTGTGTGGATTGTCCAACTCAGAGTAAACTGTCTCAAACCTCTGTATGTGGATTGTCCAACTCAGAGAAACTGGCTCGAAGCTCTGTGTGTGGATTGTCCAACTCAGAGAAACTGGCTCGAAGCTCTGTGAGTGAATTGTCCAACACATAGTAAACTGGCTCGAAGCTCTGTGTGTGGATTGTCCAACTCAGAGAAACTGGCTCGAAGCTCAGTGTGTGGATTGTCCAACTCAGAGTAAACTGTCTCAAAGCTCTGTGTGTGGATTGTCCAACTCAGAGAAACTGGCTCTAAGCTTTGTGTGTGGATTGTCCAACTCAGAGAAACTGGCTCGAAGCTCTGTGTGTGGATTGTCCAACTCAGAGTAAACTGTCTCAAAGCTCTGTGTGTGGATTGTCAAACTCAGAGAAACTGGCTCTAAGCTCTGTGTGTGGATTGTCCAACTCAGAGTAAACTGGCTCGAAGCTCTGTGTGTGGATTGTCCCACTCACAGTAAACTGGCTCGAAGCTCTGTGTGTGGATTGTCCAACTCAGAGAAACTGGCTCTAAGCTCTGTGTGTGGATTGTCCAACTCAGATTAAACTGTCTCAAAGCTCTGTGTGTGGATTCTCCAAATCAGAGCAACGTGGCTCGAAGCTCTGTGTGTGGATTGTCCAACTCAGAGTAAACAGTCTCAAAGCTCTGTGTGTGGATTGTCCAACTCAGAGTAAACTGGCTCGAAGCTCTGTGTGTGGATTGTCCCACTCACAGTAAACTGGCTCGAAGCTCTGTGTGTGGATTGTCCAACTCAGAGTAAACTGTCTCAAACCTCTGTATGTGGATTGTCCAACTCAGAGAAACTGGCTCGAAGCTCGGTGTGTGGATTGTCCAACTCAGAGAAACTGGCTCGAAGCTCTGTGAGTGAATTGTCCAACACATAGTAAACTGGCTCGAAGCTCTGTGTGTGGATTGTCCAACTCAGAGAAACTGGCTCGAAGCTCTGTGTGTGGATTGTCCAACTCAGAGTAAACTGTCTCAAAGCTCTGTGTGTGGATTGTCCAACTCAGAGAAACTGGCTCTAAGCTTTGTGTGTGGATTGTCCAACTCAGAGAAACTGGCTCGAAGCTCTGTGTGTGGATTGTCCAACTCAGAGTAAACTGTCTCAAAGCTCTGTGTGTGGATTGTCCAACTCAGAGAAACTGGCTCTAAGCTCTGTGTGTGGATTGTCCAACTCAGAGTAAACTGGCTCGAAGCTCTGTGTGTGGATTGTCCCACTCACAGTAAACTGGCTCGAAGCTCTGTGTGTGGATTGTCCAACTCAGAGTAAACTGTCTCAAAGCTCTGTGTGTGGATTGTCCAACTCAGAGAAACTGGCTCTAAGCTCTGTGTGTGGATTGTCCAACTCAGATTAAACTGTCTCAAAGCTCTGTGTGTGGATTCTCCAAATCAGAGCAAAGTGGCTCGAAGCTCTGTGTGTGGATTGTCCAACTCAGAGTAAACAGTCTCAAAGCTCTGTGTGTGGATTGTCCAACTCAGAGTAAACTGGCTCGAAGCTCTGTGTGTGGATTGTCCCACTCACAGTAAACTGGCTCGAAGCTCTGTGTGTGGATTGTCCAACTCAGAGTAAACTGTCTCAAACCTCTGTATGTGGATTGTCCAACTCAGAGAAACTGGCTCGAAGCTCTGTGTGTGGATTGTCCAACTCAGAGAAACTGGCTCGAAGCTCTGTGAGTGAATTGTCCAACACATAGTAAACTGGCTCGAAGCTCTGTGTGTGGATTGTCCAACTCAGAGAAACTGGCTCGAAGCTCAGTGTGTGGATTGTCCAACTCAGAGTAAACTGTCTCAAAGCTCTGTGTGTGGATTGTCCAACTCAGAGAAACTGGCTCGAAGCTCTGTGTGTGGATTGTCCCACTCACAGTAAACTGGCTCGAAGCTCTGTGTGTGGATTGTCCAACTCAGAGTAAACTGTCTCAAAGCTCTGTGTGTGGATTGTCCAACTCAGAGAAACTGGCTCTAAGCTCTGTGTGTGGATTGTCCAACTCAGATTAAACTCTCTCAAAGCTCTGTGTGTGGATTCTCCAAATCAGAGCAAAGTGGCTCAAAGCTCTGTGTGTGGATTGTCCAACTCAGAGTAAACAGTCTCAAAGCTCTGTGTGTGGATTGTCCAACTCAGAGTAAACTGGCTCGAAGCTCTGTGTGTGGATTGTCCAAATGAGATTAAACTGTCTCAAAGCTCTGTGTGTGGATTGTCCAACTCAGAGTAAACTGTCTCAATGCTCTGTGTGTGGATTGTCCAACTCAGAGAAACTGGCTCTAAGCTCTGTGTGTGGATTGTCCAACTCAGAGTAAACTGGCTCGAAGCTCTGTGTGTGGATTGTCCCACTCACAGTAAACTGGCTCGAAGCTCTGTGTGTGGATTGTCCAACTCAGAGTAAACTGTCTCAAACCTCTGTATGTGGATTGTCCAACTCAGAGAAACTGGCTCGAAGCTCTGTGTGTGGATTGTCCAACTCAGAGAAACTGGCTCGAAGCTCTGTGAGTGAATTGTCCAACACATAGTAAACTGGCTCGAAGCTCTGTGTGTGGATTGTCCAACTCAGAGAAACTGGCTCGAAGCTCTGTGTGTGGATTGTCCAACTCAGAGTAAACTGTCTCAAAGCTCTGTGTGTGGATTGTCCAACTCAGAGAAACTGGCTCTAAGCTTTGTGTGTGGATTGTCCAACTCAGAGAAACTGGCTCGAAGCTCTGTGTGTGGATTGTCCAACTCAGAGTAAACTGTCTCAAAGCTCTGTGTGTGGATTGTCCAACTCAGAGAAACTGGCTCTAAGCTCTGTGTGTGGATTGTCCAACTCAGAGTAAACTGGCTCGAAGCTCTGTGTGTGGATTGTCCCACTCACAGTAAACTGGCTCGAAGCTCTGTGTGTGGATTGTCCAACTCAGAGTAAACTGTCTCAAAGCTCTGTGTGTGGATTGTCCAACTCAGAGAAACTGGCTCTAAGCTCTGTGTGTGGATTGTCCAACTAAGATTAAACTGTCTCAAAGCTCTGTGTGTGGATTCTCCAAATCAGAGCAAAGTGGCTCGAAGCTCTGTGTGTGGATTGTCCAACTCAGAGTAAACAGTCTCAAAGCTCTGTGTGTGGATTGTCCAACTCAGAGTAAACTGGCTCGAAGCTCTGTGTGTGGATTGTCCCACTCACAGTAAACTGGCTCGAAGCTCTGTGTGTGGATTGTCCAACTCAGAGTAAACTGTCTCAAACCTCTGTATGTGGATTGTCCAACTCAGAGAAACTGGCTCGAAGCTCTGTGTGTGGATTGTCCAACTCAGAGAAACTGGCTCGAAGCTCTGTGAGTGAATTGTCCAACACATAGTAAACTGGCTCGAAGCTCTGTGTGTGGATTGTCCAACTCAGAGTAAACTGTCTCAAAGCTCTGTGTGTGGATTGTCCAACTCAGAGAAACTGGCTCTAAGCTTTGTGTGTGGATTGTCCAACTCAGAGAAACTGGCTCGAAGCTCTGTGTGTGGATTGTCCAACTCAGAGTAAACTGTCTCAAAGCTCTGTGTGTGGATTGTCCAACTCAGAGAAACTGGCTCTAAGCTCTGTGTGTGGATTGTCCAACTCAGAGTAAACTGGCTCGAAGCTCTGTGTGTGGATTGTCCCACTCACAGTAAACTGGCTCGAAGCTCTGTGTGTGGATTGTCCAACTCAGAGTAAACTGTCTCAAAGCTCTGTGTGTGGATTGTCCAACTCAGAGAAACTGGCTCTAAGCTCTGTGTGTGGATTGTCCAACTCAGATTAAACTGTCTCAAAGCTCTGTGTGTGGATTCTCCAAATCAGAGCAAAGTGGCTCGAAGCTCTGTGTGTGGATTGTCCAACTCAGAGTAAACAGTCTCAAAGCTCTGTGTGTGGATTGTCCAACTCAGAGTAAACTGGCTCGAAGCTCTGTGTGTGGATTGTCCCACTCACAGTAAACTGGCTCGAAGCTCTGTGTGTGGATTGTCCAACTCAGAGTAAACTGTCTCAAACCTCTGTATGTGGATTGTCCAACTCAGAGAAACTGGCTCGAAGCTCTGTGTGTGGATTGTCCAACTCAGAGAAACTGGCTCGAAGCTCTGTGAGTGAATTGTCCAACACATAGTAAACTGGCTCGAAGCTCTGTGTGTGGATTGTCCAACTCAGAGAAACTGGCTCGAAGCTCAGTGTGTGGATTGTCCAACTCAGAGTAAACTGTCTCAAAGCTCTGTGTGTGGATTGTCCAACTCAGAGAAACTGGCTCTAAGCTTTGTGTGTGGATTGTCCAACTCAGAGAAACTGGCTCGAAGCTCTGTGTGTGGATTGTCCAACTCAGAGTAAACTGTCTCAAAGCTCTGTGTGTGGATTGTCAAACTCAGAGAAACTGGCTCTAAGCTCTGTGTGTGGATTGTCCAACTCAGAGTAAACTGGCTCGAAGCTCTGTGTGTGGATTGTCCCACTCACAGTAAACTGGCTCGAAGCTCTGTGTGTGGATTGTCCAACTCAGAGAAACTGGCTCTAAGCTCTGTGTGTGGATTGTCCAACTCAGATTAAACTGTCTCAAAGCTCTGTGTGTGGATTCTCCAAATCAGAGCAACGTGGCTCGAAGCTCTGTGTGTGGATTGTCCAACTCAGAGTAAACAGTCTCAAAGCTCTGTGTGTGGATTGTCCAACTCAGAGTAAACTGGCTCGAAGCTCTGTGTGTGGATTGTCCCACTCACAGTAAACTGGCTCGAAGCTCTGTGTGTGGATTGTCCAACTCAGAGTAAACTGTCTCAAACCTCTGTATGTGGATTGTCCAACTCAGAGAAACTGGCTCGAAGCTCTGTGTGTGGATTGTCCAACTCAGAGAAACTGGCTCGAAGCTCTGTGAGTGAATTGTCCAACACATAGTAAACTGGCTCGAAGCTCTGTGTGTGGATTGTCCAACTCAGAGAAACTGGCTCGAAGCTCTGTGTGTGGATTGTCCAACTCAGAGTAAACTGTCTCAAAGCTCTGTGTGTGGATTGTCCAACTCAGAGAAACTGGCTCTAAGCTTTGTGTGTGGATTGTCCAACTCAGAGAAACTGGCTCGAAGCTCTGTGTGTGGATTGTCCAACTCAGAGTAAACTGTCTCAAAGCTCTGTGTGTGGATTGTCCAACTCAGAGAAACTGGCTCTAAGCTCTGTGTGTGGATTGTCCAACTCAGAGTAAACTGGCTCGAAGCTCTGTGTGTGGATTGTCCCACTCACAGTAAACTGGCTCGAAGCTCTGTGTGTGGATTGTCCAACTCAGAGTAAACTGTCTCAAAGCTCTGTGTGTGGATTGTCCAACTCAGAGAAACTGGCTCTAAGCTCTGTGTGTGGATTGTCCAACTCAGATTAAACTGTCTCAAAGCTCTGTGTGTGGATTCTCCAAATCAGAGCAAAGTGGCTCGAAGCTCTGTGTGTGGATTGTCCAACTCAGAGTAAACAGTCTCAAAGCTCTGTGTGTGGATTGTCCAACTCAGAGTAAACTGGCTCGAAGCTCTGTGTGTGGATTGTCCCACTCACAGTAAACTGGCTCGAAGCTCTGTGTGTGGATTGTCCAACTCAGAGTAAACTGTCTCAAACCTCTGTAAGTGGATTGTCCAACTCAGAGAAACTGGCTCGAAGCTCTGTGTGTGGATTGTCCAACTCAGAGAAACTGGCTCGAAGCTCTGTGAGTGAATTGTCCAACACATAGTAAACTGGCTCGAAGCTCTGTGTGTGGATTGTCCAACTCAGAGAAACTGGCTCGAAGCTCAGTGTGTGGATTGTCCAACTCAGAGTAAACTGTCTCAAAGCTCTGTGTGTGGATTGTCCAACTCAGAGAAACTGGCTCTAAGCTTTGTGTGTGGATTGTCCAACTCAGAGAAACTGGCTCGAAGCTCTGTGTGTGGATTGTCCAACTCAGAGTAAACTGTCTCAAAGCTCTGTGTGTGGATTGTCAAACTCAGAGAAACTGGCTCTAAGCTCTGTGTGTGGATTGTCCCACTCACAGTAAACTGGCTCGAAGCTCTGTGTGTGGATTGTCCAACTCAGAGTAAACTGTCTCAAAGCTCTGTGTGTGGATTGTCCAACTCAGAGAAACTGGCTCTAAGCTCTGTGTGTGGATTGTCCAACTCAGATTAAACTGTCTCAAAGCTCTGTGTGTGGATTCTCCAAATCAGAGCAAAGTGGCTCAAAGCTCTGTGTGTGGATTGTCCAACTCAGATTAAACTGTCTCAAAGCTCTGTGTGTGGATTCTCCAAATCAGAGCAAAGTGGCTCGAAGCTCTGTGTGTGGATTGTCCAACTCAGAGTAAACAGTCTCAAAGCTCTGTGTGTGGATTGTCCAACTCAGAGTAAACTGGCTCGAAGCTCTGTGTGTGGATTGTCCCACTCACAGTAAACTGGCTCGAAGCTCTGTGTGTGGATTGTCCAACTCAGAGTAAACTGTCTCAAACCTCTGTATGTGGATTGTCCAACTCAGAGAAACTGGCTCGAAGCTCTGTGTGTGGATTGTCCAACTCAGAGAAACTGGCTCGAAGCTCTGTGAGTGAATTGTCCAACACATAGTAAACTGGCTCGAAGCTCTGTGTGTGGATTGTCCAACTCAGAGAAACTGGCTCGAAGCTCAGTGTGTGGATTGTCCAACTCAGAGTAAACTGTCTCAAAGCTCTGTGTGTGGATTGTCCAACTCAGAGAAACTGGCTCTAAGCTTTGTGTGTGGATTGTCCAACTCAGAGAAACTGGCTCGAAGCTCTGTGTGTGGATTGTCCAACTCAGAGTAAACTGTCTCAAAGCTCTGTGTGTGGATTGTCAAACTCAGAGAAACTGGCTCGAAGCTCTGTGTGTGGATTGTCCCACTCACAGTAAACTGGCTCGAAGCTCTGTGTGTGGATTGTCCAACTCAGAGTAAACTGTCTCAAAGCTCTGTGTGTGGATTGTCCAACTCAGAGAAACTGGCTCTAAGCTCTGTGTGTGGATTGTCCAACTCAGATTAAACTGTCTCAAAGCTCTGTGTGTGGATTCTCCAAATCAGAGCAAAGTGGCTCAAAGCTCTGTGTGTGGATTGTCCAACTCAGAGTAAACAGTCTCAAAGCTCTGTGTGTGGATTGTCCAACTCAGAGTAAACTGGCTCGAAGCTCTGTGTGTGGATTGTCCAAATGAGATTAAACTGTCTCAAAGCTCTGTGTGTGGATTGTCCAACTCAGAGTAAACTGTCTCAATGCTCTGTGTGTGGATTGTCCAACTCAGAGTAAACTGTCTCAAAGCTCTGTGAGTGGATTGTCCAACTCAGAGTAAACAGTCTCAAAGCTCTGTGCGTGGATTGTCCAACTCAGAGTAAACTGTCTCAAAGCTCTGTGTGTGGATTGTCCAACTCAGAGAAACTGCCTCGAAGCTCTGTGTGTGGATTGTCCAACTCAGAGTAAACTGTCTCAAAGCTCTGTGTGTGGATTGTCCAACTCAGAGTAAACTGTCTCAAAGCTCTGTGTGTGGATTGTCCAACTCAGAGAAACTGTCTCAAAGCTCTGTGTGTGGATTGTCCAACTCAGAGAAACTGGCTCTAAGCTCTGTGTGTGGATCGTCCAACTCAGAGTAAACTGACTGGAAGCTCTGTTTGTGGATTGTCCAACTCAGAGTAACCTGGCTGGAAGCTCTGTGTGTGGATTGTCCAACTCAGAGTAAACTGGCTCGAAGCTCTGTATGTGGATTGTCCCACTCACAGTAAACTGGCTCAAAGCTCTGTGTGTGGATTGTCCAACTCATAGTAAACTGGCTCGAAGCTCTGTGTGTGGATTGTCCAACTCAGAGTAAACTGCCTCGAAACTCTGTGTGTGTATTGTCCAAGTTAGAGTAAACTGGCTCGAAGCACTGTGTGTGGATTGTCCAAATCAGAGCAAAGTGGCTCGAAGCTCTGTGTGTGGTTTGTCCAAGTTAGAATAAACTGGCTCGAAGCACTGTGTGTGGATTCTCCAAATCAGAGTAAACTGGCTCGAAGCTCTGTGTCTGGATAGTCCAACTCAGAGTAAACTGGCTCGAAGCTCTGTGTGGGGATTGTCCAACTCAGAGAAATTGGCTCTAAGCTCTGTGTGTGGATTCTCCAACTCAGAGAAACTGGCTCGAAGCTCTGTGTGTGGATTGTCCCACTCACAGTAAACTGGCTCGAAGCTCTGTTGGTGAATTGTCTAACACATGGTAAACTGGGTCGAAGCTCTGTGTGTGGATAGTCCGACTCACTGTAAACTGGCTCAAAGCTCTGTATGTGGATTGTCCCACTCACAGTAAACTGGCGAGAAGCTCTGTGTGTGGATTGTCCAACTCAGAGTAAACTGGCTCGAAGCTCTGTGTGTGGATTGTCCAAATGAGATTAAACTGTCTCAAAGCTCTGTGTGTGGATTGTCCAACTCAGAGTAATCTGGCTGGAAGCTCTGTGTGTGGATTGTCCAACTCCGAGTAAACTGTCTCAATGCTCTGTGTGTGGATTGTCCAACTCAGAGTAAACTGTCTCAAAGCTCTGTGAGTGGATTGTCCAACTCAGAGTAAACAGTCTCAAAGCTCTGTGCGTGGATTGTCCAACTCAGAGTAAACTGTCTCAAAGCTCTGTGTGTGGATTGTCCAACTCAGAGAAACTGCCTCGAAGCTCTGTGTGTGGATTGTCCAACTCAGAGTAAACTGTCTCAAAGCTCTGTGTGTGGATTGTCCAACTCAGAGTAAACTGTCTCAAAGCTCTGTGTGTGGATTGTCCAACTCAGAGAAACTGTCTCAAAGCTCTGTATGTGGATTGTCCCACTCACAGTAAACTGGCTCAAAGCTCTGTGTGTGGATTGTCCAACTCATAGTAAACTGGCTCGAAGCTCTGTGTGTGGATTGTCCAACTCAGAGTAAACTGCCTCGAAACTCTGTGTGTGTATTGTCCAAGTTAGAGTAAACTGGCTCGAAGCACTGTGTGTGGATTGTCCAACACATAGTAAACTGGCTCGAAGCTCTGTGTGTGGATTGTCCAACTCAGAGAAACTGGCTCGAAGCTCTGTGTGTGGATTGTCCAACTCAGAGTAAACTGTCTCAAAGCTCTGTGTGTGGATTGTCCAACTCAGAGAAACTGGCTCTAAGCTTTGTGTGTGGATTGTCCAACTCAGAGAAACTGGCTCGAAGCTCTGTGTGTGGATTGTCCAACTCAGAGTAAACTGTCTCAAAGCTCTGTGTGTGGATTGTCCAACTCAGAGAAACTGGCTCTAAGCTCTGTGTGTGGATTGTCCCACTCACAGTAAACTGGCTCGAAGCTCTGTGTGTGGATTGTCCAACTCAGAGTAAACTGTCTCAAAGCTCTATGTGTGGATTGTCCAACTCAGAGAAACTGGCTCTAAGCTCTGTCTGTGGATTGTCCAACTCAGATTAAACTGTCTCAAAGCTCTGTGTGTGGATTCTCCAAATCAGAGCAAAGTGGCTCGAAGCTCTGTGTGTGGATTGTCCAACTCAGAGTAAACAGTCTCAAAGCTCTGTGTGTGGATTGTCCAACTCAGAGTAAACTGGCTCGAAGCTCTGTGTGTGGATTGTCCCACTCACAGTAAACTGGCTCGAAGCTCTGTGTGTGGATTGTCCAACTCAGAGTAAACTGTCTCAAACCTCTGTATGTGGATTGTCCAACTCAGAGAAACTGGCTCGAAGCTCTGTGTGTGGATTGTCCAACTCAGAGAAACTGGCTCGAAGCTCTGTGAGTGAATTGTCCAACACATAGTAAACTGGCTCGAAGCTCTGTGTGTGGATTGTCCAACTCAGAGAAACTGGCTCGAAGCTCAGTGTGTGGATTGTCCAACTCAGAGTAAACTGTCTCAAAGCTCTGTGTGTGGATTGTCCAACTCAGAGAAACTGGCTCTAAGCTTTGTGTGTGGATTGTCCAACTCAGAGAAACTGGCTCGAAGCTCTGTGTGTGGATTGTCCAACTCAGAGTAAACTGTCTCAAAGCTCTGTGTGTGGATTGTCAAACTCAGAGAAACTGGCTCTAAGCTCTGTGTGTGGATTGTCCAACTCAGAGTAAACTGGCTCGAAGCTCTGTGTGTGGATTGTCCCACTCACAGTAAACTGGCTCGAAGCTCTGTGTGTGGATTGTCCAACTCAGAGTAAACTGTCTCAAAGCTCTGTGTGTGGATTGTCCAACTCAGAGAAACTGGCTCTAAGCTCTGTGTGTGGATTGTCCAACTCAGATTAAACTGTCTCAAAGCTCTGTGTGTGGATTCTCCAAATCAGAGCAAAGTGGCTCAAAGCTCTGTGTGTGGATTGTCCAACTCAGAGTAAACTGTCTCAAAGCTCTGTGAGTGGATTGTCCAACTCAGAGTAAACAGTCTCAAAGCTCTGTGCGTGGATTGTCCAACTCAGAGTAAACTGTCTCAAAGCTCTGTGTGTGGATTGTCCAACTCAGAGAAACTGCCTCGAAGCTCTGTGTGTGGATTGTCCAACTCAGAGTAAACTGTCTCAAAGCTCTGTGTGTGGATTGTCCAACTCAGAGTAAACTGTCACAAAGCTCTGTGTGTGGATTGTCCAACTCAGAGAAACTGTCTCAAAGCTCTGTGTGTGCATTGTCCAACTCAGAGAAACTGGCTCTAAGCTCTGTGTGTGGATCGTCCAACTCAGAGTAAACTGACTGGAAGCTCTGTTTGTGGATTGTCCAACTCAGAGTAACCTGGCTGGAAGCTCTGTGTGTGGATTGTCCAACTCAGAGTAAACTGGCTCGAAGCTCTGTATGTGGATTGTCCCACTCACAGTAAACTGGCTCAAAGCTCTGTGTGTGGATTGTCCAACTCATAGTAAACTGGCTCGAAGCTCTGTGTGTGGATTGTCCAACTCAGAGTAAACTGCCTCGAAACTCTGTGTGTGTATTGTCCAAGTTAGAGTAAACTGGCTCGAAGCACTGTGTGTGGATTGTCCAACTCAGAGTAAACTGGCTCGAAGCTCTCTGTGTGGATTGTCCAAATCAGAGTAAACTGGCTTGAAGCACTATGTGTGGATTGTCCAACTCAGAGAAACTGGCTCGAAGCTCTGTGTGTGGATTGTCCAACTCAGAGTAAACTGGCTCGAAACACTATGTGTGGATTGTCCAACTCAGAGTAAACTGGCTCGAAGCTCTGTGTGTCGATTGTCCAAATCAGAGCAAAGTGGCTCGAAGCTCTGTGTGTGGTTTGTCCAAGTTAGAATAAACTGGCTCGAAGCACTGTGTGTGGATTCTCCAAATCAGAGTAAACTGGCTCGAAGCTCTGTGTCTGGATAGTCCAACTCAGAGTAAACTGGCTCGAAGCTCTGTGTGGGGATTGTCCAACTCAGAGAAATTGGCTCTAAGCTCTGTGTGTGGATTCTCCAACTCAGAGTAAACTGGCTGGAAGCTCTGTGTGTGGATTTTCCAACTCAGAGAAACTGGCTCGAAGCTCTGTGTGTGGATTGTCCCACTCACAGTAAACTGGCTCGAAGCTCTGTTGGTGAATTGTCTAACACATGGTAAACTGGGTCGAAGCTCTGTGTGTGGATAGTCAGACTCACTGTAAACTGGCTCAAAGCTCTGTATGTGGATTGTCCCACTCACAGTAAACTGGCTAGAAGCTCTGTGTGTGGATTGTCCAACTCAGAGTAAACTGGCTCGAAGCTCTGTGTGTGGATTGTCCAAATGAGATTAAACTGTCTCAAAGCTCTGTGTGTGGATTGTCCAACTCAGAGTAATCTGGCTGGAAGCTCTGTGTGTGGATTGTCCAACTCCGAGTAAACTGTCTCAATGCTCTGTGTGTGGATTGTCCAACTCAGAGTAAACTGTCTCAAAGCTCTGTGAGTGGATTGTCCAACTCAGAGTAAACAGTCTCAAAGCTCTGTGCGTGGATTGTCCAACTCAGAGTAAACTGTCTCAAAGCTCTGTGTGTGGATTGTCCAACTCAGAGAAACTGCCTCGAAGCTCTGTGTGTGGATTGTCCAACTCAGAGTAAACTGTCTCAAAGCTCTGTGTGTGGATTGTCCAACTCAGAGTAAACTGTCTCAAAGCTCTGTGTGTGGATTGTCCAACTCAGAGAAACTGTCTCAAAGCTCTGTATGTGGATTGTCCCACTCACAGTAAACTGGCTCAAAGCTCTGTGTGTGGATTGTCCAACTCATAGTAAACTGGCTCGAAGCTCTGTGTGTGGATTGTCCAACTCAGAGTAAACTGCCTCGAAACTCTGTGTGTGTATTGTCCAAGTTAGAGTAAACTGGCTCGAAGCACTGTGTGTGGATTGTTCAACTCAGAGTAAACTGGCTCGAAGCTCTCTGTGTGGATTGTCCAAATCAGAGTAAACTTGCTCGAAGCACTATGTGTGGATTGTCCAACTCAGAGAAACTGGCTCGAAGCTCTGTGTGTGGATTGTCCAACTCAGAGTAAACTGGCTCGAAGCACTATGTGTGGATTGTCCAACTCAGAGTAAACTGGCTCGAAGCTCTGTGTGTCGATTGTCCAAATCAGAGCAAACTGGCTCGAAGCTCTGTGTGTGGATTGTCCAAGTTAGAATAAACTGGCTCGAAGCACTGTGTGTGGATTCTCCAAATCAGAGTAAACTGGCTCGAAGCTCTGTGTCTGGATAGTCCAACTCAGAGTAAACTGGCTCGAAGCTCTGTGTGGGGATTGTCCAACTCAGAGAAATTGGCTCTAAGCTCTGTGTGTGGATTGTCCTACTCAGAGTAAACTGGCTGGAAGCTCTGTGTGTGGATTTTCCAACTCAGAGAAACTGGCTCGAAGCTCTGTGTGTGGATTGTCCCACTCACAGTAAACTGGCTCGAAGCTCTGTTGGTGAATTGTCTAACACATGGTAAACTGGGTCGAAGCTCTGTGTGTGGATAGTCCGACTCACTGTAAACTGGCTCAAAGCTCTGTATGTGGATTGTCCCACTCACAGTAAACTGGCTAGAAGCTCTGTGTGTGGATTGTCCAACTCAGAGTAAACTGGCTGGAAGCTCTGTGTGTGGATTGTCCAACTCAGAGTAAACTGGCTCGAAACTTTGTGTGTGGATTGTCCAACTCAGAGTAAACTGGCTGGAAGCTCTGTGTGTGGATGGTCCGACTCACTGTAAACTGGCTCAAAGCTCTGTGTGTGGATTGTCCAACTCAGAGAAACTGGCTCGAAGCTCTGTGAGTGAATTGTCCAACACATAGTAAACTGGCTCGAAGCTCTGTGTGTGGATTGTCCAACTCAGAGAAACTGGCTCGAAGCTCTGTGTGTGGATTGTCCAACTCAGAGTAAACTGTCTCAAAGCTCTGTGTGTGGATTGTCCAACTCAGAGAAACTGGCTCTAAGCTCTGTGTGTGGATTGTCCAACTCAGAGAAACTGGCTCGAAGCTCTGTGTGTGGATTGTCCAACTCAGAGTAAACTGTCTCAAAGCTCTGTGTGTGGATTGTCCAACTCAGAGAAACTGGCTCTAAGCTCTGTGTGTGGATTGTCCAACTCAGAGTAAACTGGCTCGAAGCTCTGTGTGTGGATTGTCCAACTGAGATTAAACTGTCTCAAAGCTCTGTGTGTGGATTGTCCAACTCAGAGTAATCTGGCTGGAAGCTCTGTGTGTGGATTGTCCAACTCAGAGTAAACTGTCTCAAAGCTCTGTGTGTGGATTGTCCAACTCAGAGCAAAGCGGCTCGAACCTCTGTGTGTGGATTGTCCAACTCAGAGCAAAGCGGCTCGAAGCTCTGTGTGTCGATTGTCCAACTCAGAGTAAACTGGCTCGAATCTCTGTGTGTGGATTGTGCAACTCAGAGTAAACTGTCTCAAAGCTCTGTATGTCGATTCTCCAAATCAGAGCAAAGCGGCTCGAAGCTCTGTGTGTGGAATGTCCAAGTTAGAATAAACTGGCTCGAAGCTCTGTGTGTGGATTCTCCAAATCAGAGTAAACTGGCTCGAAGCTCTGTGTGTGGATAGTCCAACTCAGAGTAAACTGGCTCGAAGCTCTGTGTGTGGATTGTCCAACTCAGAGAAATTGGCTCTAAGCTCTGTGTGTGGATTCTCCAACTCAGAGTAAACTGGCTGGAAGCTCTGTGTGTGGATTTTCCAACTCAGAGAAACTGGCTCGAAGCTCTGTGTGTGGATTGTCCCACTCACAGTAAACTGGCTCGAAGCTCTGTGGGTGAATTGTCCAACACATAGTAAACTGGCTCGAAGCTCTGTGTGTGGATAGTCCGACTCACTGTAAACTGGCTCGACGCTCTGTATGTGGATTGTCCCACTCACAGTAAACTGGCTAGAAGCTCTGTGTGTGGATTGTCCAACTCAGAGTAAACTGGCTGGAAGCTCTGTGTCTGGATTGTCCAACTCAGAGTAAACTGGCTCGAAACTTTGTGTGTGGATTGTCCAACTCAGAGTAAACTGGCTGGAAGCTCTGTGTGTGGATGGTCCGACTCACTGTAAACTGGCTCGAAGCTCTGTGTGTGGATTGTCCAACTCAGAGAAACTGGCTCGAAGCTCTGTGAGTGAATTGTCCAACACATAGTAAACTGGCTCGAAGCTCTGTGTGTGGATTGTCCAACTCAGAGAAACTGGCTCGAAGCTCTGTGTGTGGATTGTCCAACTCAGAGTAAACTGTCTCAAAGCTCTGTGTGTGGATTGTCCAACTCAGAGAAACTGGCTCTAAGCTCTGTGGGTGGATTGTCCAACTCAGAGAAACTGGCTCGAAGCTCTGTGTGTGGATTGTCCAACTCAGAGTAAACTGTCTCAAAGCTCTGTGGGTGGATTGTCCAACTCAGAGAAACTGGCTCTAAGCTCTGTGTGTGGATTGTCCAACTCAGAGTAAACTGGCTCGAAGCTCTGTGTGTGGATTGTCCCACTCACAGTAAACTGGCTCGAAGCTCTGTGTGTGGATTGTCCAACTCAGAGTAAACTGTCTCAAAGCTCTGTGTGTGGATTGTCCAACTCAGAGAAACTGGCTCGAAGCTCTGTGTGTGGATTGTCCAACTCAGAGAAACTGGCTCGAAGCTCTGTGAGTGAATTGTCCAACACATAGTAAACTGGCTCGAAGCTCTGTGTGTGGATTGTCCAACTCAGAGAAACTGGCTCGAAGCTCTGTGTGTGGATTGTCCAACTCAGAGTAAACTGTCTCAAAGCTCTGTGTGTGGATTGTCCAACTCAGAGAAACTGGCTCTAAGCTTTGTGTGTGGATTGTCCAACTCAGAGAAACTGGCTCGAAGCTCTGTGTGTGGATTGTCCAACTCAGAGTAAACTGTCTGAAAGCTCTGTGTGTGGATTGTCCAACTCAGAGAAACTGGCTCTAAGCTCTGTGTGTGGATTGTCCAACTCAGAGTAAACTGGCTCGAAGCTCTGTGTGTGGATTGTCCCACTCACAGTAAACTGGCTCAAAGCTCTGTGTGTGGATTGTCCAACTCAGAGTAAACTGTCTCAAAGCTCTGTGTGTGGATTGTCCAACTCAGAGAAACTGGCTCTAAGCTCTGTGTGTGGATTGTCCAACTCAGATTAAACTGTCTCAAAGCTCTGTGTGTGGATTCTCCAAATCAGAGCAAAGTGGCTCGAAGCTCTGTGTGTGGATTGTCCAACTCAGAGTAAACAGTCTCAAAGCTCTGTGTGTGGATTGTCCAACTCAGAGTAAACTGGCTCGAAGCTCTGTGTGTGGATTGTCCAAATGAGATTAAACTGTCTCAAAGCTCTGTGTGTGGATTGTCCAACTCAGAGTAATCTGGCTGGAAGCTCTGTGTGTGGATTGTCCAACTCAGAGTAAACTGTCTCAATGCTCTGTGTGTGGATTGTCCAACTCAGAGTAAACTGTCTCAAAGCTATGTGAGTGGATTGTCCAACTCAGAGTAAACAGTCTCAAAGCTCTGTGCGTGGATTGTCCAACTCAGAGTAAACTGTCTCAAAGCTCTGTGTGTGGATTGTCCAACTCAGAGAAACTGCCTCGAAGCTCTGTGTGTGGATTGTCCAACTCAGAGTAAACTGTCTCAAAGCTCTGTGTGTGGATTGTCCAACTCAGAGTAAACTGTCTCAAAGCTCTGTGTGTGGATTGTCCAACTCAGAGAAACTGTCTCAAAGCTCTGTGTGTGGATTGTCCAACTCAGAGAAACTGGCTCTAAGCTCTGTATGTGGATCGTCCAACTCAGAGTAAACTGACTGGAAGCTCTGTGTGTGGATTGTCCAACTCAGAGTAACCTGGCTGGAAGCTCTGTGTGTGGATTGTCCAACTCAGAGAAATTGGCTCTAAGCTCTGTGTGTGGATTGTCCTACTCAGAGTAAACTGGCTGGAAGCTCTGTGTGTGGATTTTCCAACTCAGAGAAACTGGCTCGAAGCTCTGTGTGTGGATTGTCCCACTCACAGTAAACTGGCTCGAAGCTCTGTTGGTGAATTGTCTAACACATGGTAAACTGGGTCGAAGCTCTGTGTGTGGATAGTCCGACTCACTGTAAACTGGCTCAAAGCTCTGTATGTGGATTGTCCCACTCACAGTAAACTGGCTAGAAGCTCTGTGTGTGGATTGTCCAACTCAGAGTAAACTGGCTGGAAGCTCTGTGTGTGGATTGTCCAACTCAGAGTAAACTGGCTCGAAACTTTGTGTGTGGATTGTCCAACTCAGAGTAAACTGGCTGGAAGCTCTGTGTGTGGATGGTCCGACTCACTGTAAACTGGCTCAAAGCTCTGTGTGTGGATTGTCCAACTCAGAGAAACTGGCTCGAAGCTCTGTGAGTGAATTGTCCAACACATAGTAAACTGGCTCGAAGCTCTGTGTGTGGATTGTCCAACTCAGAGAAACTGGCTCGAAGCTCTGTGTGTGGATTGTCCAACTCAGAGTAAACTGTCTCAAAGCTCTGTGTGTGGATTGTCCAACTCAGAGAAACTGGCTCTAAGCTCTGTGTGTGGATTGTCCAACTCAGAGAAACTGGCTCGAAGCTCTGTGTGTGGATTGTCCAACTCAGAGTAAACTGTCTCAAAGCTCTGTGTGTGGATTGTCCAACTCAGAGAAACTGGCTCTAAGCTCTGTGTGTGGATTGTCCAACTCAGAGTAAACTGGCTCGAAGCTCTGTGTGTGGATTGTCCAACTGAGATTAAACTGTCTCAAAGCTCTGTGTGTGGATTGTCCAACTCAGAGTAATCTGGCTGGAAGCTCTGTGTGTGGATTGTCCAACTCAGAGTAAACTGTCTCAAAGCTCTGTGTGTGGATTGTCCAACTCAGAGCAAAGCGGCTCGAACCTCTGTGTGTGGATTGTCCAACTCAGAGCAAAGCGGCTCGAAGCTCTGTGTGTCGATTGTCCAACTCAGAGTAAACTGGCTCGAATCTCTGTGTGTGGATTGTGCAACTCAGAGTAAACTGTCTCAAAGCTCTGTATGTCGATTCTCCAAATCAGAGCAAAGCGGCTCGAAGCTCTGTGTGTGGAATGTCCAAGATAGAATAAACTGGCTCGAAGCTCTGTGTGTGGATTCTCCAAATCAGAGTAAACTGGCTCGAAGCTCTGTGTGTGGATAGTCCAACTCAGAGTAAACTGGCTCGAAGCTCTGTGTGTGGATTGTCCAACTCAGAGAAATTGGCTCTAAGCTCTGTGTGTGGATTCTCCAACTCAGAGTAAACTGGCTGGAAGCTCTGTGTGTGGATTTTCCAACTCAGAGAAACTGGCTCGAAGCTCTGTGTGTGGATTGTCCCACTCACAGTAAACTGGCTCGAAGCTCTGTGGGTGAATTGTCCAACACATAGTAAACTGGCTCGAAGCTCTGTGTGTGGATAGTCCGACTCACTGTAAACTGGCTCGACGCTCTGTATGTGGATTGTCCCACTCACAGTAAACTGGCTAGAAGCTCTGTGTGTGGATTGTCCAACTCAGAGTAAACTGGCTGGAAGCTCTGTGTCTGGATTGTCCAACTCAGAGTAAACTGGCTCGAAACTTTGTGTGTGGATTGTCCAACTCAGAGTAAACTGGCTGGAAGCTCTGTGTGTGGATGGTCCGACTCACTGTAAACTGGCTCGAAGCTCTGTGTGTGGATTGTCCAACTCAGAGAAACTGGCTCGAAGCTCTGTGAGTGAATTGTCCAACACATAGTAAACTGGCTCGAAGCTCTGTTTGTGGATTGTCCAACTCAGAGAAACTGGCTCGAAGCTCTGTGTGTGGATTGTCCAACTCAGAGTAAACTGTCTCAAAGCTCTGTGTGTGGATTGTCCAACTCAGAGAAACTGGCTCTAAGCTCTGTGGGTGGATTGTCCAACTCAGAGAAACTGGCTCGAAGCTCTGTGTGTGGATTGTCCAACTCAGAGTAAACTGTCTCAAAGCTCTGTGTGTGGATTGTCCAACTCAGAGAAACTGGCTCTAAGCTCTGTGTGTGGATTGTCCAACTCAGAGTAAACTGGCTCGAAGCTCTGTGTGTGGATTGTCCCACTCACAGTAAACTGGCTCGAAGCTCTGTGTGTGGATTGTCCAACTCAGAGTAAACTGTCTCAAAGCTCTGTGTGTGGATTGTCCAACTCAGAGAAACTGGCTCGAAGCTCTGTGTGTGGATTGTCCAACTCAGAGAAACTGGCTCGAAGCTCTGTGAGTGAATTGTCCAACACATAGTAAACTGGCTCGAAGCTCTGTGTGTGGATTGTCCAAATCAGAGCAAAGTGGCTCGAAGCTCTGTGTGTGGTTTGTCCAAGTTAGAATAAACTGGCTCGAAGCACTGTGTGTGGATTCTCCAAATCAGAGTAAACTGGCTCGAAGCTCTGTGTCTGGATAGTCCAACTCAGAGTAAACTGGCTCGAAGCTCTGTGTGGGGATTGTCCAACTCAGAGAAATTGGCTCTAAGCTCTGTGTGTGGATTCTCCAACTCAGAGTAAACTGGCTGGAAGCTCTGTGTGTGGATTTTCCAACTCAGAGAAACTGGCTCGAAGCTCTGTGTGTGGATTGTCCCACTCACAGTAAACTGGCTCGAAGCTCTGTTGGTGAATTGTCTAACACATGGTAAACTGGGTCGAAGCTCTGTGTGTGGATAGTCAGACTCACTGTAAACTGGCTCAAAGCTCTGTATGTGGATTGTCCCACTCACAGTAAACTGGCTAGAAGCTCTGTGTGTGGATTGTCCAACTCAGAGTAAACTGGCTCGAAGCTCTGTGTGTGGATTGTCCAAATGAGATTAAACTGTCTCAAAGCTCTGTGTGTGGATTGTCCAACTCAGAGTAATCTGGCTGGAAGCTCTGTGTGTGGATTGTCCAACTCCGAGTAAACTGTCTCAATGCTCTGTGTGTGGATTGTCCAACTCAGAGTAAACTGTCTCAAAGCTCTGTGAGTGGATTGTCCAACTCAGAGTAAACAGTCTCAAAGCTCTGTGCGTGGATTGTCCAACTCAGAGTAAACTGTCTCAAAGCTCTGTGTGTGGATTGTCCAACTCAGAGAAACTGCCTCGAAGCTCTGTGTGTGGATTGTCCAACTCAGAGTAAACTGTCTCAAAGCTCTGTGTGTGGATTGTCCAACTCAGAGTAAACTGTCTCAAAGCTCTGTGTGTGGATTGTCCAACTCAGAGAAACTGTCTCAAAGCTCTGTATGTGGATTGTCCCACTCACAGTAAACTGGCTCAAAGCTCTGTGTGTGGATTGTCCAACTCATAGTAAACTGGCTCGAAGCTCTGTGTGTGGATTGTCCAACTCAGAGTAAACTGCCTCGAAACTCTGTGTGTGTATTGTCCAAGTTAGAGTAAACTGGCTCGAAGCACTGTGTGTGGATTGTTCAACTCAGAGTAAACTGGCTCGAAGCTCTCTGTGTGGATTGTCCAAATCAGAGTAAACTTGCTCGAAGCACTATGTGTGGATTGTCCAACTCAGAGAAACTGGCTCGAAGCTCTGTGTGTGGATTGTCCAACTCAGAGTAAACTGGCTCGAAGCACTATGTGTGGATTGTCCAACTCAGAGTAAACTGGCTCGAAGCTCTGTGTGTCGATTGTCCAAATCAGAGCAAACTGGCTCGAAGCTCTGTGTGTGGATTGTCCAAGTTAGAATAAACTGGCTCGAAGCACTGTGTGTGGATTCTCCAAATCAGAGTAAACTGGCTCGAAGCTCTGTGTCTGGATAGTCCAACTCAGAGTAAACTGGCTCGAAGCTCTGTGTGGGGATTGTCCAACTCAGAGAAATTGGCTCTAAGCTCTGTGTGTGGATTGTCCTACTCAGAGTAAACTGGCTGGAAGCTCTGTGTGTGGATTTTCCAACTCAGAGAAACTGGCTCGAAGCTCTGTGTGTGGATTGTCCCACTCACAGTAAACTGGCTCGAAGCTCTGTTGGTGAATTGTCTAACACATGGTAAACTGGGTCGAAGCTCTGTGTGTGGATAGTCCGACTCACTGTAAACTGGCTCAAAGCTCTGTATGTGGATTGTCCCACTCACAGTAAACTGGCTAGAAGCTCTGTGTGTGGATTGTCCAACTCAGAGTAAACTGGCTGGAAGCTCTGTGTGTGGATTGTCCAACTCAGAGTAAACTGGCTCGAAACTTTGTGTGTGGATTGTCCAACTCAGAGTAAACTGGCTGGAAGCTCTGTGTGTGGATGGTCCGACTCACTGTAAACTGGCTCAAAGCTCTGTGTGTGGATTGTCCAACTCAGAGAAACTGGCTCGAAGCTCTGTGAGTGAATTGTCCAACACATAGTAAACTGGCTCGAAGCTCTGTGTGTGGATTGTCCAACTCAGAGAAACTGGCTCGAAGCTCTGTGTGTGGATTGTCCAACTCAGAGTAAACTGTCTCAAAGCTCTGTGTGTGGATTGTCCAACTCAGAGAAACTGGCTCTAAGCTCTGTGTGTGGATTGTCCAACTCAGAGAAACTGGCTCGAAGCTCTGTGTGTGGATTGTCCAACTCAGAGTAAACTGTCTCAAAGCTCTGTGTGTGGATTGTCCAACTCAGAGAAACTGGCTCTAAGCTCTGTGTGTGGATTGTCCAACTCAGAGTAAACTGGCTCGAAGCTCTGTGTGTGGATTGTCCAACTGAGATTAAACTGTCTCAAAGCTCTGTGTGTGGATTGTCCAACTCAGAGTAATCTGGCTGGAAGCTCTGTGTGTGGATTGTCCAACTCAGAGTAAACTGTCTCAAAGCTCTGTGTGTGGATTGTCCAACTCAGAGCAAAGCGGCTCGAACCTCTGTGTGTGGATTGTCCAACTCAGAGCAAAGCGGCTCGAAGCTCTGTGTGTCGATTGTCCAACTCAGAGTAAACTGGCTCGAATCTCTGTGTGTGGATTGTGCAACTCAGAGTAAACTGTCTCAAAGCTCTGTATGTCGATTCTCCAAATCAGAGCAAAGCGGCTCGAAGCTCTGTGTGTGGAATGTCCAAGTTAGAATAAACTGGCTCGAAGCTCTGTGTGTGGATTCTCCAAATCAGAGTAAACTGGCTCGAAGCTCTGTGTGTGGATAGTCCAACTCAGAGTAAACTGGCTCGAAGCTCTGTGTGTGGATTGTCCAACTCAGAGAAATTGGCTCTAAGCTCTGTGTGTGGATTCTCCAACTCAGAGTAAACTGGCTGGAAGCTCTGTGTGTGGATTTTCCAACTCAGAGAAACTGGCTCGAAGCTCTGTGTGTGGATTGTCCCACTCACAGTAAACTGGCTCGAAGCTCTGTGGGTGAATTGTCCAACACATAGTAAACTGGCTCGAAGCTCTGTGTGTGGATAGTCCGACTCACTGTAAACTGGCTCGACGCTCTGTATGTGGATTGTCCCACTCACAGTAAACTGGCTAGAAGCTCTGTGTGTGGATTGTCCAACTCAGAGTAAACTGGCTGGAAGCTCTGTGTCTGGATTGTCCAACTCAGAGTAAACTGGCTCGAAACTTTGTGTGTGGATTGTCCAACTCAGAGTAAACTGGCTGGAAGCTCTGTGTGTGGATGGTCCGACTCACTGTAAACTGGCTCGAAGCTCTGTGTGTGGATTGTCCAACTCAGAGAAACTGGCTCGAAGCTCTGTGAGTGAATTGTCCAACACATAGTAAACTGGCTCGAAGCTCTGTGTGTGGATTGTCCAACTCAGAGAAACTGGCTCTAAGCTCTGTGTGTGGATTGTCCAACTCAGAGTAAACTGGCTCGAAGCTCTGTGTGTGGATTGTCCCACTCACAGTAAACTGGCTCAAAGCTCTGTGTGTGGATTGTCCAACTCAGAGTAAACTGTCTCAAAGCTCTGTGTGTGGATTGTCCAACTCAGAGAAACTGGCTCTAAGCTCTGTGTGTGGATTGTCCAACTCAGATTAAACTGTCTCAAAGCTCTGTGTGTGGATTCTCCAAATCAGAGCAAAGTGGCTCGAAGCTCTGTGTGTGGATTGTCCAACTCAGAGTAAACAGTCTCAAAGCTCTGTGTGTGGATTGTCCAACTCAGAGTAAACTGGCTCGAAGCTCTGTGTGTGGATTGTCCAAATGAGATTAAACTGTCTCAAAGCTCTGTGTGTGGATTGTCCAACTCAGAGTAATCTGGCTGGAAGCTCTGTGTGTGGATTGTCCAACTCAGAGTAAACTGTCTCAATGCTCTGTGTGTGGATTGTCCAACTCAGAGTAAACTGTCTCAAAGCTATGTGAGTGGATTGTCCAACTCAGAGTAAACAGTCTCAAAGCTCTGTGCGTGGATTGTCCAACTCAGAGTAAACTGTCTCAAAGCTCTGTGTGTGGATTGTCCAACTCAGAGAAACTGCCTCGAAGCTCTGTGTGTGGATTGTCCAACTCAGAGTAAACTGTCTCAAAGCTCTGTGTGTGGATTGTCCAACTCAGAGTAAACTGTCTCAAAGCTCTGTGTGTGGATTGTCCAACTCAGAGAAACTGTCTCAAAGCTCTGTGTGTGGATTGTCCAACTCAGAGAAACTGGCTCTAAGCTCTGTATGTGGATCGTCCAACTCAGAGTAAACTGACTGGAAGCTCTGTGTGTGGATTGTCCAACTCAGAGTAACCTGGCTGGAAGCTCTGTGTGTGGATTGTCCAACTCAGAGAAATTGGCTCTAAGCTCTGTGTGTGGATTGTCCTACTCAGAGTAAACTGGCTGGAAGCTCTGTGTGTGGATTTTCCAACTCAGAGAAACTGGCTCGAAGCTCTGTGTGTGGATTGTCCCACTCACAGTAAACTGGCTCGAAGCTCTGTTGGTGAATTGTCTAACACATGGTAAACTGGGTCGAAGCTCTGTGTGTGGATAGTCCGACTCACTGTAAACTGGCTCAAAGCTCTGTATGTGGATTGTCCCACTCACAGTAAACTGGCTAGAAGCTCTGTGTGTGGATTGTCCAACTCAGAGTAAACTGGCTGGAAGCTCTGTGTGTGGATTGTCCAACTCAGAGTAAACTGGCTCGAAACTTTGTGTGTGGATTGTCCAACTCAGAGTAAACTGGCTGGAAGCTCTGTGTGTGGATGGTCCGACTCACTGTAAACTGGCTCAAAGCTCTGTGTGTGGATTGTCCAACTCAGAGAAACTGGCTCGAAGCTCTGTGAGTGAATTGTCCAACACATAGTAAACTGGCTCGAAGCTCTGTGTGTGGATTGTCCAACTCAGAGAAACTGGCTCGAAGCTCTGTGTGTGGATTGTCCAACTCAGAGTAAACTGTCTCAAAGCTCTGTGTGTGGATTGTCCAACTCAGAGAAACTGGCTCTAAGCTCTGTGTGTGGATTGTCCAACTCAGAGAAACTGGCTCGAAGCTCTGTGTGTGGATTGTCCAACTCAGAGTAAACTGTCTCAAAGCTCTGTGTGTGGATTGTCCAACTCAGAGAAACTGGCTCTAAGCTCTGTGTGTGGATTGTCCAACTCAGAGTAAACTGGCTCGAAGCTCTGTGTGTGGATTGTCCAACTGAGATTAAACTGTCTCAAAGCTCTGTGTGTGGATTGTCCAACTCAGAGTAATCTGGCTGGAAGCTCTGTGTGTGGATTGTCCAACTCAGAGTAAACTGTCTCAAAGCTCTGTGTGTGGATTGTCCAACTCAGAGCAAAGCGGCTCGAACCTCTGTGTGTGGATTGTCCAACTCAGAGCAAAGCGGCTCGAAGCTCTGTGTGTCGATTGTCCAACTCAGAGTAAACTGGCTCGAATCTCTGTGTGTGGATTGTGCAACTCAGAGTAAACTGTCTCAAAGCTCTGTATGTCGATTCTCCAAATCAGAGCAAAGCGGCTCGAAGCTCTGTGTGTGGAATGTCCAAGATAGAATAAACTGGCTCGAAGCTCTGTGTGTGGATTCTCCAAATCAGAGTAAACTGGCTCGAAGCTCTGTGTGTGGATAGTCCAACTCAGAGTAAACTGGCTCGAAGCTCTGTGTGTGGATTGTCCAACTCAGAGAAATTGGCTCTAAGCTCTGTGTGTGGATTCTCCAACTCAGAGTAAACTGGCTGGAAGCTCTGTGTGTGGATTTTCCAACTCAGAGAAACTGGCTCGAAGCTCTGTGTGTGGATTGTCCCACTCACAGTAAACTGGCTCGAAGCTCTGTGGGTGAATTGTCCAACACATAGTAAACTGGCTCGAAGCTCTGTGTGTGGATAGTCCGACTCACTGTAAACTGGCTCGACGCTCTGTATGTGGATTGTCCCACTCACAGTAAACTGGCTAGAAGCTCTGTGTGTGGATTGTCCAACTCAGAGTAAACTGGCTGGAAGCTCTGTGTCTGGATTGTCCAACTCAGAGTAAACTGGCTCGAAACTTTGTGTGTGGATTGTCCAACTCAGAGTAAACTGGCTGGAAGCTCTGTGTGTGGATGGTCCGACTCACTGTAAACTGGCTCGAAGCTCTGTGTGTGGATTGTCCAACTCAGAGAAACTGGCTCGAAGCTCTGTGAGTGAATTGTCCAACACATAGTAAACTGGCTCGAAGCTCTGTTTGTGGATTGTCCAACTCAGAGAAACTGGCTCGAAGCTCTGTGTGTGGATTGTCCAACTCAGAGTAAACTGTCTCAAAGCTCTGTGTGTGGATTGTCCAACTCAGAGAAACTGGCTCTAAGCTCTGTGGGTGGATTGTCCAACTCAGAGAAACTGGCTCGAAGCTCTGTGTGTGGATTGTCCAACTCAGAGTAAACTGTCTCAAAGCTCTGTGTGTGGATTGTCCAACTCAGAGAAACTGGCTCTAAGCTCTGTGTGTGGATTGTCCAACTCAGAGTAAACTGGCTCGAAGCTCTGTGTGTGGATTGTCCCACTCACAGTAAACTGGCTCGAAGCTCTGTGTGTGGATTGTCCAACTCAGAGTAAACTGTCTCAAAGCTCTGTGTGTGGATTGTCCAACTCAGAGAAACTGGCTCGAAGCTCTGTGTGTGGATTGTCCAACTCAGAGAAACTGGCTCGAAGCTCTGTGAGTGAATTGTCCAACACATAGTAAACTGGCTCGAAGCTCTGTGTGTGGATTGTCCAACTCAGAGAAACTGGCTCGAAGCTCTGTGTGTGGATTGTCCAACTCAGAGTAAACTGTCTCAAAGCTCTGTGTGTGGATTGTCCAACTCAGAGAAACTGGCTCTAAGCTTTGTGTGTGGATTGTCCAACTCAGAGAAACTGGCTCGAAGCTCTGTGTGTGGATTGTCCAACTCAGAGTAAACTGGCTCGAAGCTCTGTGTGTGGATTGTCCCACTCACAGTAAACTGGCTCAAAGCTCTGTGTGTGGATTGTCCTACTCAGAGTAAACTGGCTGGAAGCTCTGTGTGTGGATTTTCCAACTCAGAGAAACTGGCTCGAAGCTCTGTGTGTGGATTGTCCCACTCACAGTAAACTGGCTCGAAGCTCTGTTGGTGAATTGTCTAACACATGGTAAACTGGGTCGAAGCTCTGTGTGTGGATAGTCCGACTCACTGTAAACTGGCTCAAAGCTCTGTATGTGGATTGTCCCACTCACAGTAAACTGGCTAGAAGCTCTGTGTGTGGATTGTCCAACTCAGAGTAAACTGGCTGGAAGCTCTGTGTGTGGATTGTCCAACTCAGAGTAAACTGGCTCGAAACTTTGTGTGTGGATTGTCCAACTCAGAGTAAACTGGCTGGAAGCTCTGTGTGTGGATGGTCCGACTCACTGTAAACTGGCTCAAAGCTCTGTGTGTGGATTGTCCAACTCAGAGAAACTGGCTCGAAGCTCTGTGAGTGAATTGTCCAACACATAGTAAACTGGCTCGAAGCTCTGTGTGTGGATTGTCCAACTCAGAGAAACTGGCTCGAAGCTCTGTGTGTGGATTGTCCAACTCAGAGTAAACTGTCTCAAAGCTCTGTGTGTGGATTGTCCAACTCAGAGAAACTGGCTCTAAGCTCTGTGTGTGGATTGTCCAACTCAGAGAAACTGGCTCGAAGCTCTGTGTGTGGATTGTCCAACTCAGAGTAAACTGTCTCAAAGCTCTGTGTGTGGATTGTCCAACTCAGAGAAACTGGCTCTAAGCTCTGTGTGTGGATTGTCCAACTCAGAGTAAACTGGCTCGAAGCTCTGTGTGTGGATTGTCCAACTGAGATTAAACTGTCTCAAAGCTCTGTGTGTGGATTGTCCAACTCAGAGTAATCTGGCTGGAAGCTCTGTGTGTGGATTGTCCAACTCAGAGTAAACTGTCTCAAAGCTCTGTGTGTGGATTGTCCAACTCAGAGCAAAGCGGCTCGAACCTCTGTGTGTGGATTGTCCAACTCAGAGCAAAGCGGCTCGAAGCTCTGTGTGTCGATTGTCCAACTCAGAGTAAACTGGCTCGAATCTCTGTGTGTGGATTGTGCAACTCAGAGTAAACTGTCTCAAAGCTCTGTATGTCGATTCTCCAAATCAGAGCAAAGCGGCTCGAAGCTCTGTGTGTGGAATGTCCAAGATAGAATAAACTGGCTCGAAGCTCTGTGTGTGGATTCTCCAAATCAGAGTAAACTGGCTCGAAGCTCTGTGTGTGGATAGTCCAACTCAGAGTAAACTGGCTCGAAGCTCTGTGTGTGGATTGTCCAACTCAGAGAAATTGGCTCTAAGCTCTGTGTGTGGATTCTCCAACTCAGAGTAAACTGGCTGGAAGCTCTGTGTGTGGATTTTCCAACTCAGAGAAACTGGCTCGAAGCTCTGTGTGTGGATTGTCCCACTCACAGTAAACTGGCTCGAAGCTCTGTGGGTGAATTGTCCAACACATAGTAAACTGGCTCGAAGCTCTGTGTGTGGATAGTCCGACTCACTGTAAACTGGCTCGACGCTCTGTATGTGGATTGTCCCACTCACAGTAAACTGGCTAGAAGCTCTGTGTGTGGATTGTCCAACTCAGAGTAAACTGGCTGGAAGCTCTGTGTCTGGATTGTCCAACTCAGAGTAAACTGGCTCGAAACTTTGTGTGTGGATTGTCCAACTCAGAGTAAACTGGCTGGAAGCTCTGTGTGTGGATGGTCCGACTCACTGTAAACTGGCTCGAAGCTCTGTGTGTGGATTGTCCAACTCAGAGAAACTGGCTCGAAGCTCTGTGAGTGAATTGTCCAACACATAGTAAACTGGCTCGAAGCTCTGTGTGTGGATTGTCCAACTCAGAGAAACTGGCTCGAAGCTCTGTGTGTGGATTGTCCAACTCAGAGTAAACTGTCTCAAAGCTCTGTGTGTGGATTGTCCAACTCAGAGAAACTGGCTCTAAGCTCTGTGGGTGGATTGTCCAACTCAGAGAAACTGGCTCGAAGCTCTGTGTGTGGATTGTCCAACTCAGAGTAAACTGTCTCAAAGCTCTGTGTGTGGATTGTCCAACTCAGAGAAACTGGCTCTAAGCTCTGTGTGTGGATTGTCCAACTCAGAGTAAACTGGCTCGAAGCTCTGTGTGTGGATTGTCCCACTCACAGTAAACTGGCTCGAAGCTCTGTGTGTGGATTGTCCAACTCAGAGTAAACTGTCTCAAAGCTCTGTGTGTGGATTGTCCAACTCAGAGAAACTGGCTCGAAGCTCTGTGTGTGGATTGTCCAACTCAGAGAAACTGGCTCGAAGCTCTGTGAGTGAATTGTCCAACACATAGTAAACTGGCTCGAAGCTCTGTGTGTGGATTGTCCAACTCAGAGAAACTGGCTCGAAGCTCTGTGTGTGGATTGTCCAACTCAGAGTAAACTGTCTCAAAGCTCTGTGTGTGGATTGTCCAACTCAGAGAAACTGGCTCTAAGCTTTGTGTGTGGATTGTCCAACTCAGAGAAACTGGCTCGAAGCTCTGTGTGTGGATTGTCCAACTCAGAGTAAACTGTCTGAAAGCTCTGTGTGTGGATTGTCCAACTCAGAGAAACTGGCTCTAAGCTCTGTGTGTGGATTGTCCAACTCAGAGTAAACTGGCTCGAAGCTCTGTGTGTGGATTGTCCCACTCACAGTAAACTGGCTCAAAGCTCTGTGTGTGGATTGTCCAACTCAGAGTAAACTGTCTCAAAGCTCTGTGTGTGGATTGTCCAACTCAGAGAAACTGGCTCTAAGCTCTGTGTGTGGATTGTCCAACTCAGATTAAACTGTCTCAAAGCTCTGTGTGTGGATTCTCCAAATCAGAGCAAAGTGGCTCGAAGCTCTGTGTGTGGATTGTCCAACTCAGAGTAAACAGTCTCAAAGCTCTGTGTGTGGATTGTCCAACTCAGAGTAAACTGGCTCGAAGCTCTGTGTGTGGATTGTCCAAATGAGATTAAACTGTCTCAAAGCTCTGTGTGTGGATTGTCCAACTCAGAGTAATCTGGCTGGAAGCTCTGTGTGTGGATTGTCCAACTCAGAGTAAACTGTCTCAATGCTCTGTGTGTGGATTGTCCAACTCAGAGTAAACTGTCTCAAAGCTATGTGAGTGGATTGTCCAACTCAGAGTAAACAGTCTCAAAGCTCTGTGCGTGGATTGTCCAACTCAGAGTAAACTGTCTCAAAGCTCTGTGTGTGGATTGTCCAACTCAGAGAAACTGCCTCGAAGCTCTGTGTGTGGATTGTCCAACTCAGAGTAAACTGTCTCAAAGCTCTGTGTGTGGATTGTCCAACTCAGAGTAAACTGTCTCAAAGCTCTGTGTGTGGATTGTCCAACTCAGAGAAACTGTCTCAAAGCTCTGTGTGTGGATTGTCCAACTCAGAGAAACTGGCTCTAAGCTCTGTATGTGGATCGTCCAACTCAGAGTAAACTGACTGGAAGCTCTGTGTGTGGATTGTCCAACTCAGAGTAACCTGGCTGGAAGCTCTGTGTGTGGATTGTCCAACTCAGAGTAAACTGGCTCGAAGCTCTGTATGTGGATTGTCCCACTCACAGTAAACTGGCTCAAAGCTCTGTGTGTGGATTGTCCAACTCATAGTAAACTGGCTCGAAGCTCTGTGGGTGGATTGTCCAACTCAGAGTAAACTGCCTCGAAACTCTGTGTGTGTACTGTCCAACTCATAGTAAACTGGCTCGAAGCACTGTGTGTGGATTGTCCAACTCAGAGTAAACTGGCTCGAAGCTCTCTGTGTGGATTGTCCAAATCAGAGTAAACTGGCTCGAAGCACTGTGTGTGGATTGTCCAACTCAGAGAAACTGGCTCGAAGCTCTGTGTGTGGATTGTCCAACTCAGAGTAAACTGGCTCGAAGCACTATGTGTGGATTGTCCAACTCAGAGTAAACTGGCTCGAAGCTCTGTGTGTCGATTGTCCAAATCAGAGCAAAGTGGCTCGAAGCTCTGTGTGTGGATTGTCCAAGTTAGAATAAACTGGCTCGAAGCTCTGTGTGTGGATTGTCCAACTCAGAGTAAACTGTCTCAAAGCTCTGTGTGTGGATTGTCCAACTCAGAGAAACTGGCTCTAAGCTCTGTGTGTGGATTGTCCAACTCAGAGTAAACTGGCTCGAAGCTCTGTGTGTGGATTGTCCCACTCACAGTAAACTGGCTCAAAGCTCTGTGTGTGGATTGTCCAACTCAGAGTAAACTGTCTCAAAGCTCTGTGTGTGGATTGTCCAACTCAGAGAAACTGGCTCTAAGCTCTGTGTGTGGATTGTCCAACTCAGAGTAATCTGGCTGGAAGCTCTGTGTGTGGATTGTCCAACTCAGAGTAAACTGTCTCAATGCTCTGTGTGTGGATTGTCCAACTCAGAGTAAACTGTCTCAAAGCTATGTGAGTGGATTGTCCAAATCAGAGTAAACAGTCTCAAAGCTCTGTGCGTGGATTGTCCAACTCAGAGTAAACTGTCTCAAAGCTCTGTGTGTGGATTGTCCAACTCAGAGAAACTGCCTCGAAGCTCTGTGTGTGGATTGTCCAACTCAGAGTAAACTGTCTCAAAGCTCTGTGTGTGGATTGTCCAACTCAGAGTAAACTGGCTCTAAGCTCTGTATGTGGATCGTCCAACTCAGAGTAAACTGACTGGAAGCTCTGTGTGTGGATTGTCCAACTCAGAGTAACCTGGCTGGAAGCTCTGTGTGTGGATTGTCCAACTCAGAGTAAACTGGCTCGAAGCTCTGTATGTGGATTGTCCCACTCACAGTAAACTGGCTCAAAGCTCTGTGTGTGGATTGTCCAACTCATAGTAAACTGGCTCGAAGCTCTGTGTGTGGATTGTCCAACTCAGAGTAAACTGCCTCGAAACTCTGTGTGTGTATTGTCCAAGTTAGAGTAAACTGGCTCGAAGCACTGTGTGTGGATTGTCCAACTCAGAGTAAACTGGCTCGAAGCTCTCTGTGTGGATTGTCCAAATCAGAGTAAACTGGCTCGAAGCACTGTGTGTGGATTGTCCAACTCAGAGAAACTGGCTCGAAGCTCTGTGTGTGGATTGTCCAACTCAGAGTAAACTGGCTCGAAGCACTATGTGTGGATTGTCCAACTCAGAGTAAACTGGCTCGAAGCTCTGTGTGTCGATTGTCCAAATCAGAGCAAAGTGGCTCGAAGCTCTGTGTGTGGATTGTCCAAGTTAGAATAAACTGGCTCGAAGCACTGTGTGTGGATTCTCCAAATCAGAGTAAACTGGCTCGAAGCTCTGTGTCTGGATAGTCCAACTCAGAGTAAACTGGCTCGAAGCTCTGTGTGGGGACTGTCCAACTCAGAGAAATTGGCTCTAAGCTCTGTGTGTGGATTCTCCAACTCAGAGTAAACTGGCTGGAAGCTCTGTGTGTGGATTTTCCAACTCAGAGAAACTGGCTCGAAGCTCTGTGTGTGGATTGTCCCACTCACAGTAAACTGGCTCGAAGCTCTGTTGGTGAATTGTCTAACACATGGTAAACTGGGTCGAAGCTCTGTGTGTGGATAGTCCGACTCACTGTAAACTGGCTCAAAGCTCTGTATGTGGATTGTCCCACTCACAGTAAACTGGCTAGAAGCTCTGTGTGTGGATTGTCCAACTCAGAGTAAACTGGCTGGAAGCTCTGTGTGTGGATTGTCCAACTCAGAGAAATTGGCTCGAAGCTCTGTGAGTGAATTGTCCAACACATAGTAAACTGGCTCGAAGCTCTGTGTGTGGATTGTCCAACTCAGAGAAACTGCCTCGAAACTCTGTGTGTGGATTGTCCACCTCATAGTAAACTGGCTTGAATCTCTGTGTGTAGATTGTCCAACTCAGAGAAACTGGCTCGCAGCTCTGTGTGTGGATTGTCCAACTCAGAGTAAACTGTCTCAAAGCTCTGTGTAGATTGTCCAACTCAGAGTAAACTGGTTCGAAGCTCTGTGTGTGGATTGTCCAACTGAGATTAAACTGTCTCAAAGCTCTGTGTGTGGATTGTCCAACTCAGAGTAAACTGTCTCAATGCTCTGTGTGTGGATTGTCCAACTCAGAGTAAACTGTCTCAAAGCTCTGTGAGTGGATTGTCCAACTCAGAGTAAACAGTCTCAAAGCTCTGTGCGTGGATTGTCCAACTCAGAGTAAACTGTCTCAAAGCTCTGTGTGTGGATTGTCCAACTCAGAGAAACTGGCTCGAAGCTCTGTGTGTGGATTGTCCCACTCACAGTAAACTGGCTCGAAGCTCTGTTGGTGAATTGTCTAACACATGGTAAACTGGGTCGAAGCTCTGTGTGTGGATAGTCCGACTCACTGTAAACTGGCTCAAAGCTCTGTATGTGGATTATCCCACTCACAGTAAACTGGCTAGAAGCTCTGTGTGTGGATTGTCCAACTCAGAGTAAACTGGCTCGAAGCACTATGTGTGGATTGTCCAACTCAGAGTAAACTGGCTCGAAGCTCTGTGTGTCGATTGTCCAAATCAGAGCAAAGTGGCTCGAAGCTCTGTGTGTGGATTGTCCAAGTTAGAATAAACTGGCTCGAAGCACTGTGTGTGGATTCTCCAAATCAGAGTAAACTGGCTCGAAGCTCTGTGTCTGGATAGTCCAACTCAGAGTAAACTGGCTCGAAGCTCTGTGTGGGGATTGTCCAACTCAGAGAAATTGGCTCTAAGCTCTGTGTGTGGATTCTCCAACTCAGAGTAAACTGGCTGGAAGCTCTGTGTGTGGATTTTCCAACTCAGAGAAACTGGCTCGAAGCTCTGTGTGTGGATTGTCCCACTCACAGTAAACTGGCTCGAAGCTCTGTTGGTGAATTGTCTAACACATGGTAAACTGGGTCGAAGCTCTGTGTGTGGATAGTCCGACTCACTGTAAACTGGCTCAAAGCTCTGTATGTGGATTGTCCCACTCACAGTAAACTGGCTAGAAGCTCTGTGTGTGGATTGTCCAACTCAGAGTAAACTGGCTGGAAGCTCTGTGTGTGGATTGTCCAACTCAGAGTAAACTGGCTCGAAACTTTGTGTGTGGATTGTCCAACTCAGAGTAAACTGGCTGGAAGCTCTGTGTGTGGATGGTCCGACTCACTGTAAACTGGCTCAAAGCTCTGTGTGTGGATTGTCCAACTCAGAGAAACTGGCTCGAAGCTCTGTGAGTGAATTGTCCAACACATAGTAAACTGGCTCGAAGCTCTGTGTGTGGATTGTCCAACTCAGAGAAACTGGCTCTAAGCTCTGTGTGTGGATTGTCCAACTCAGAGAAACTGGCTCGAAGCTCTGTGTGTGGATTGTCCAACTCAGAGTAAACTGTCTCAAAGCTCTGTGTGTGGATTGTCCAACTCAGAGAAACTGGCTCTAAGCTCTGTGTGTGGATTGTCCAACTCAGAGTAAACTGTCTCGAAGCTCTGTGTGTGGATTGTCCCACTCACAGTAAACTGGCTCGAAGCTCTGTGTGTGGATTGTCCAACTCAGAGTAAACTGTCTCAATGCTCTGTGTGTGGATTGTCCAACTCAGAGAAACTGCCTCGAAGCTCTGTGTGTGGATTGTCCAACTCAGAGAAACTTTCTCTAAGCTATGTGTGTGCATTGTCAAACTCAGAGGAAACTGGCTCGAAGCTCTGTGTGTGGATTGTTCAACTCAGAGTAAACTGCCTCGAAACTCTGTGTGTGGATTGTCCACCTCATAGTAAACTGGCTTGAATCTCTGTGTGTAGATTGTCCAACTCAGAGAAACTGGCTCGCAGCTCTGTGTGTGGATTGTCCAACTCAGAGTAAACTGTCTCAAAGCTCTGTGTAGATTGTCCAACTCAGAGTAAACTGGCTCGAAGCTCTGTGTGTGGATTGTCCAACTGAGATTATACTGTCTCAAAGCTCTGTGTGTGGATTGTACAACTCAGAGTAAACTGTCTCAATGCTCTGTGTGTGGATTGTCCAACTCAGAGTAAACTGTCTCAAAGCTCTGTGAGTGGATTGTCCAACTCAGAGTAAACAGTCTCAAAGCTCTGTGCGTGGATTGTCCAACTCAGAGTAAACTGTCTCAAAGCTCTGTTTGTGGATTGTCCAACTCAGAGAAACTGGCTCGAAGCTCTGTGTGTGGATTGTCCCACTCACAGTAAACTGGCTCGAAGCTCTGTTGGTGAATTGTCTAACACATGGTAAACTGGATCGAAGCTCTGTGTGTGGATAGTCTGACTCACTGTAAACTGGCTCAAAGCTCTGTATGTGGATTGTCCCACTCACAGTAAACTGGCTAGAAGCTCTGTGTGTGGATTGTCCAACTCAGAGTAAGCTGGCTGGAAGCTCTGTGTGTGGATTGTCCAACTCAGAGTAAACTGGCTCGAAACTTTGTGTGTGGATTGTCCAACTCAGAGTAAACTGGCTGGAAGCTCTGGGTGTGGATGGTCCGACTCACTGTAAACTGGCTCAAAGCTCTGTGTGTGGATTGTCCAACTCAGAGAAACTGGCTCGAAGCTCTGTGAGTGAATTGTCCAACACATAGTAAACTGGCTCGAAGCTCTGTGTGTGGATTGTCCAACTCAGAGAAACTGGCTCGAAGCTCTGTGTGTGGATTGTCCAACTCAGAGTAAACTGTCTCAAATGTCTGTGTGTGGATTGTCCAACTCAGAGAAACTGGCTCTAAGCTCTGTGTGTGGATTGTCCAACTCAGAGAAACTGGCTCGAAGCTCTGTGTGTGGATTGTCCAACTCAGAGTAAACTGTCTCAAAGCTCTGTGTGTGGATTGTCCAACTCAGAGAAACTGGCTCTAAGCTCTGTGTGTGGATTGTCCAACTCAGAGTAAACTGGCTCGAAGCTCTGTGTGTGGATTGTCCCACTCACAGTAAACTGGCTCGAAGCTCTGTGTGTGGATTGTCCAACTCAGAGTAAACTGTCTCAAAGCTCTGTGTGTGGATTGTCCAACTCAGAGAAACTGCCTCGAAGCTCTGTGTGTGGATTGTCCAACTCAGAGAAACTTTCTCTAAGCTATGTGTGTGCATTGTCAAACTCAGAGGAAACTGGCTCGAAGCTCTGTGTGTGGATTGTTCAACTCAGAGTAAACTGCCTCGAAACTCTGTGTGTGGATTGTCCACCTCATAGTAAACTGGCTTGAATCTCTGTGTGTAGATTGTCCAACTCAGAGAAACTGGCTCGCAGCTCTGTGTGTGGATTGTCCAACTCATAGTAAGCTGGCTCGACACTCTGTGTGTGGATTGTCCAACTCAGAGTAAACTGGCTCGAAGCTCTGTGTGTGGATCGTCCAACTCAGAGAAATTGGCTCTAAGCTCTGTGTGGATTCTCCAACTCAGAGTAAACTGGCTGCAAGCTCTGTGTGTGGATTTTCCAACTCAGAGAAACTGGCTCAAAACTCTGATTGTGGATTGTTCAACTCAGAGTAAAATGGCTCGAACCTCTGTGTGTGGATTCTCCAACTCAGAGAAACTTTCTCTAAGCTATGTGTGTGGATTGTCCAACTCAGAGTAAACTGTCTCAAAGCTCTGTGTGTGGATTGTCCAACTCAGAGTAAACTGGCTCGATGCTCTGTGTGTGGATTGTCCAACTGAGATTAAACTGGCTCGAAGCTCTGTGTGTGGATTGTCCAACTCAGAGTAAACTGGCTGGAAGCTCTGTGTGTGGATTGTCCAACTCAGAATAAACTGTCTCAAAGCTCTGTGAGTGGATTGTCCAACTCAGAGTAAACTGGCTCGAAGCACTATGTGTGGATTGTCCAACTCAGAGTAAACTGGCTCGAAGCTCTGTGTGTCGATTGTCCAAATCAGAGCAAAGTGGCTCGAAGCTCTGTGTGTGGATTGTCCAAGTTAGAATAAACTGGCTCGAAGCACTGTGTGTGGATTCTCCAAATCAGAGTAAACTGGCTCGAAGCTCTGTGTCTGGATAGTCCAACTCAGAGTAAACTGGCTCGAAGCTCTGTGTGGGGATTGTCCAACTCAGAGAAATTGGCTCTAAGCTCTGTGTGTGGATTCTCCAACTCAGAGTAAACTGGCTGGAAGCTCTGTGTGTGGATTTTCCAACTCAGAGAAACTGGCTCGAAGCTCTGTGTGTGGATTGTCCCACTCACAGTAAACTGGCTCGAAGCTCTGTTGGTGAATTGTCTAACACATGGTAAACTGGGTCGAAGCTCTGTGTGTGGATAGTCCGACTCACTGTAAACTGGCTCAAAGCTCTGTATGTGGATTGTCCCACTCACAGTAAACTGGCTAGAAGCTCTGTGTGTGGATTGTCCAACTCAGAGTAAACTGGCTGGAAGCTCTGTGTGTGGATTGTCCAACTCAGAGTAAACTGGCTCGAAACTTTGTGTGTGGATTGTCCAACTCAGAGTAAACTGGCTGGAAGCTCTGTGTGTGGATGGTCCGACTCACTGTAAACTGGCTCAAAGCTCTGTGTGTGGATTGTCCCACTCACAGTAAACTGGCTCGAAGCTCTGTTGGTGAATTGTCTAACACATGGTAAACTGGATCGAAGCTCTGTGTGTGGATAGTCTGACTCACTGTAAACTGGCTCAAAGCTCTGTATGTGGATTGTCCCACTCACAGTAAACTGGCTAGAAGCTCTGTGTGTGGATTGTCCAACTCAGAGTAAGCTGGCTGGAAGCTCTGTGTGTGGATTGTCCAACTCAGAGTAAACTGGCTCGAAACTTTGTGTGTGGATTGTCCAACTCAGAGTAAACTGGCTGGAAGCTCTGGGTGTGGATGGTCCGACTCACTGTAAACTGGCTCAAAGCTCTGTGTGTGGATTGTCCAACTCAGAGAAACTGGCTCGAAGCTCTGTGAGTGAATTGTCCAACACATAGTAAACTGGCTCGAAGCTCTGTGTGTGGATTGTCCAACTCAGAGAAACTGGCTCGAAGCTCTGTGTGTGGATTGTCCAACTCAGAGTAAACTGTCTCAAATGTCTGTGTGTGGATTGTCCAACTCAGAGAAACTGGCTCTAAGCTCTGTGTGTGGATTGTCCAACTCAGAGAAACTGGCTCGAAGCTCTGTGTGTGGATTGTCCAACTCAGAGTAAACTGTCTCAAAGCTCTGTGTGTGGATTGTCCAACTCAGAGAAACTGGCTCTAAGCTCTGTGTGTGGATTGTCCAACTCAGAGTAAACTGGCTCGAAGCTCTGTGTGTGGATTGTCCCACTCACAGTAAACTGGCTCGAAGCTCTGTGTGTGGATTGTCCAACTCAGAGTAAACTGTCTCAAAGCTCTGTGTGTGGATTGTCCAACTCAGAGAAACTGCCTCGAAGCTCTGTGTGTGGATTGTCCAACTCAGAGAAACTTTCTCTAAGCTATGTGTGTGCATTGTCAAACTCAGAGGAAACTGGCTCGAAGCTCTGTGTGTGGATTGTTCAACTCAGAGTAAACTGCCTCGAAACTCTGTGTGTGGATTGTCCACCTCATAGTAAACTGGCTTGAATCTCTGTGTGTAGATTGTCCAACTCAGAGAAACTGGCTCGCAGCTCTGTGTGTGGATTGTCCAACTCATAGTAAGCTGGCTCGACACTCTGTGTGTGGATTGTCCAACTCAGAGTAAACTGGCTCGAAGCTCTGTGTGTGGATCGTCCAACTCAGAGAAATTGGCTCTAAGCTCTGTGTGGATTCTCCAACTCAGAGTAAACTGGCTGCAAGCTCTGTGTGTGGATTTTCCAACTCAGAGAAACTGGCTCAAAACTCTGATTGTGGATTGTTCAACTCAGAGTAAAATGGCTCGAACCTCTGTGTGTGGATTCTCCAACTCAGAGAAACTTTCTCTAAGCTATGTGTGTGGATTGTCCAACTCAGAGTAAACTGTCTCAAAGCTCTGTGTGTGGATTGTCCAACTCAGAGTAAACTGGCTCGATGCTCTGTGTGTGGATTGTCCAACTGAGATTAAACTGGCTCGAAGCTCTGTGTGTGGATTGTCCAACTCAGAGTAAACTGGCTGGAAGCTCTGTGTGTGGATTGTCCAACTCAGAATAAACTGTCTCAAAGCTCTGTGAGTGGATTGTCCAACTCAGAGTAAACTGGCTCGAAGCACTATGTGTGGATTGTCCAACTCAGAGTAAACTGGCTCGAAGCTCTGTGTGTCGATTGTCCAAATCAGAGCAAAGTGGCTCGAAGCTCTGTGTGTGGATTGTCCAAGTTAGAATAAACTGGCTCGAAGCACTGTGTGTGGATTCTCCAAATCAGAGTAAACTGGCTCGAAGCTCTGTGTCTGGATAGTCCAACTCAGAGTAAACTGGCTCGAAGCTCTGTGTGGGGATTGTCCAACTCAGAGAAATTGGCTCTAAGCTCTGTGTGTGGATTCTCCAACTCAGAGTAAACTGGCTGGAAGCTCTGTGTGTGGATTTTCCAACTCAGAGAAACTGGCTCGAAGCTCTGTGTGTGGATTGTCCCACTCACAGTAAACTGGCTCGAAGCTCTGTTGGTGAATTGTCTAACACATGGTAAACTGGGTCGAAGCTCTGTGTGTGGATAGTCCGACTCACTGTAAACTGGCTCAAAGCTCTGTATGTGGATTGTCCCACTCACAGTAAACTGGCTAGAAGCTCTGTGTGTGGATTGTCCAACTCAGAGTAAACTGGCTGGAAGCTCTGTGTGTGGATTGTCCAACTCAGAGTAAACTGGCTCGAAACTTTGTGTGTGGATTGTCCAACTCAGAGTAAACTGGCTGGAAGCTCTGTGTGTGGATGGTCCGACTCACTGTAAACTGGCTCAAAGCTCTGTGTGTGGATTGTCCAACTCAGAGAAACTGGCTCGAAGCTCTGTGAGTGAATTGTCCAACACATAGTAAACTGGCTCGAAGCTCTGTGTGTGGATTGTCCAACTCAGAGAAACTGGCTCTAAGCTCTGTGTGTGGATTGTCCAACTCAGAGAAACTGGCTCGAAGCTCTGTGTGTGGATTGTCCAACTCAGAGTAAACTGTCTCAAAGCTCTGTGTGTGGATTGTCCAACTCAGAGAAACTGGCTCTAAGCTCTGTGTGTGGATTGTCCAACTCAGAGTAAACTGTCTCGAAGCTCTGTGTGTGGATTGTCCCACTCACAGTAAACTGGCTCGAAGCTCTGTGTGTGGATTGTCCAACTCAGAGTAAACTGTCTCAATGCTCTGTGTGTGGATTGTCCAACTCAGAGAAACTGCCTCGAAGCTCTGTGTGTGGATTGTCCAACTCAGAGAAACTTTCTCTAAGCTATGTGTGTGCATTGTCAAACTCAGAGGAAACTGGCTCGAAGCTCTGTGTGTGGATTGTTCAACTCAGAGTAAACTGCCTCGAAACTCTGTGTGTGGATTGTCCACCTCATAGTAAACTGGCTTGAATCTCTGTGTGTAGATTGTCCAACTCAGAGAAACTGGCTCGCAGCTCTGTGTGTGGATTGTCCAACTCAGAGTAAACTGTCTCAAAGCTCTGTGTAGATTGTCCAACTCAGAGTAAACTGGCTCGAAGCTCTGTGTGTGGATTGTCCAACTGAGATTATACTGTCTCAAAGCTCTGTGTGTGGATTGTACAACTCAGAGTAAACTGTCTCAATGCTCTGTGTGTGGATTGTCCAACTCAGAGTAAACTGTCTCAAAGCTCTGTGAGTGGATTGTCCAACTCAGAGTAAACAGTCTCAAAGCTCTGTGCGTGGATTGTCCAACTCAGAGTAAACTGTCTCAAAGCTCTGTGTGTGGATTGTCCAACTCAGAGAAACTGGCTCGAAGCTCTGTGTGTGGATTGTCCCACTCACAGTAAACTGGCTCGAAGCTCTGTTGGTGAATTGTCTAACACATGGTAAACTGGATCGAAGCTCTGTGTGTGGATAGTCCTACTCACTGTAAACTGGCTCAAAGCTCTGTATGTGGATTGTCCCACTCACAGTAAACTGGCTAGAAGCTCTGTGTGTGGATTGTCCAACTCAGAGTAAACTGGCTGGAAGCTCTGTGTGTGGATTGTCCAACTCAGAGTAAACTGGCTCGAAACTTTGTGTGTGGATTGTCCAACTCAGAGTAAACTGGCTGGAAGCTCTGTGTGTGGATGGTCCGACTCACTGTAAACTGGCTCAAAGCTCTGTGTGTGGATTGTCCAACTCAGAGAAACTGGCTCGAAGCTCTGTGAGTGAATTGTCCAACACATAGTAAACTGGCTCGAAGCTCTGTGTGTGGATTGTCCAACTCAGAGAAACTGGCTCGAAGCTCTGTGTGTGGATTGTCCAACTCAGAGTAAACTGTCTCAAATGTCTGTGTGTGGATTGTCCAACTCAGAGAAACTGGCTCTAAGCTCTGTGTGTGCATTGTCCAACTCAGAGAAACTGGCTCGAAGCTCTGTGTGTGGATTGTCCAACTCAGAGTAAACTGTCTCAAAGCTCTGTGTGTGGATTGTCCAACTCAGAGAAACTGGCTCTAAGCTCTGTGTGTGGATTGTCCAACTCAGAGTAAACTGGCTCGAAGCTCTGTGTGTGGATTGTCCAACTCAGAGTAAACTGTCTCAAAGCTCTGTGTGTGGATTGTCCAACTCAGAGAAACTGCCTCGAAGCTCTGTGTGTGGATTGTCCAACTCAGAGAAACTTTCTCTAAGCTATGTGTGTGCATTGTCAAACTCAGAGGAAACTGGCTCGAAGCTCTGTGTGTGGATTGTTCAACTCAGAGAAAACTGCCTCGAAACTCTGTGTGTGGATTGTCCACCTCATAGTAAACTGGCTTGAATCTCTGTGTGTAGATTGTCCAACTCAGAGAAACTGGCTCGCAGCTCTGTGTGTGGATTGTCCAACTCATAGTAAGCTGGCTCGACACTCTGTGTGTGGATTGTCCAACTCAGAGTAAACTGGCTCGAAGCTCTGTGTGTGGATCGTCCAACTCAGAGAAATTGGCTCTAAGCTCTGTGTGGATTCTCCAACTCAGAGTAAACTGGCTGCAAGCTCTGTGTGTGGATTTTCCAACTCAGAGAAACTGGCTCAAAACTCTGATTGTGGATTGTTCAACTCAGAGTAAAATGGCTCGAACCTCTGTGTGTGGATTCTCCAACTCAGAGAAACTTTCTCTAAGCTATGTGTGTGGATTGTCCAACTCAGAGTAAACTGTCTCAAAGCTCTGTGTGTGGATTGTCCAACTCAGAGTAAACTGGCTCGAAGCTCTGTGTGTGGATTGTCCAACTGAGATTAAACTGGCTCGAAGCTCTGTGTGTGGATTGTCCAACTCAGAGTAAACTGGCTGGAAGCTCTGTGTGTGGATTGTCCAACTCAGAATAAACTGTCTCAAAGCTCTGTGAGTGGATTGTCCAACTCAGAGTAAACTGTCTCAAAGCTCTGTGCGTGGATTGTCCAACTCAGAGTAAACTGTCTCAAAGCTCTGTGTGTGGATTGTCCAACTCAGAGAAACTGGCTCGAAGCTCTGTGTGTGGATTGTCCAACTCAGAGAAACTGACTATAAGCTCTATGTGTGGATTGTCCAACTCATAGTAAACTGGCTCAAATCTCTGTGTGTGGATTGTCCAACTCCGAGTAAACTAGCTGGAAACTCTGTGTGTGGATTGTCCACCTCAGAGTATACTGGCTCGAAGCTCTGTGTGTGGATTCTCCAACTCAGAGTAACTGCCTCGAAGCTCTGTTTGTGGATTGTCCACTCATACTAAACTGGCTTGAAGCTCTGTGTGTGGATTGTCCAACTCAGAGTAAACTGGCTAGAAGCTCTGTGTGTGGATTGTCCAACTCAGAGTAAACTGGCTGGAAGAGCTGTGTGTGGATTGTCCAACTCAGAGGAAACTGGCTCGAAGCTCTGTGTGTGGATTGTCCAACTCATAGTAAACTGGCTCAAAGCTCTGTGTGTGGATTGTCCAACTCAGAGTAAATCGTCTCGAAGCTCTGTGTGTGGATTGTCCAACTCATAGTAAACTGGCTCGAAGCTCTGTCTGTGGATGGTCCGACTCACTGTAAACTGGCTCGAAGCTCTGTGTGTGGATTCTCTAAATCAGAGCAAAGTGGCTCGAAGATCTGTGTGTGGATTTTCCAAGTTAGAGTAAACTGGCTCGAAGCACTGTGTGTGGATTGTCCAACTCAGAGTAAACTGGCTCGAAGCTCTCTGTGTGGATTGTCCAAATCAGAGTAAACTGGCTGGAAGCACTATGTGTGGATTGTCCAAATCAGAGAAACTGGCTCGAAGCTCTGTGTGTGGATTGTCCAACTCAGAGTAAACTGTCTCGAAGCTCTGTATGTGGATTGTCCAACTCAGAGTAAACTGCCTCGAAGCTCTCTGTGTAGATTGTCCAACTCAGAGTAAACTGGCTCGAAGCACTATGTGTGGATTGTCCAAATCAGAGAAACTGTCTCAAAGCTCTGTGTGTGGATTGTCCAACTCAGAGAAACTGGCTCGAAGCTCTGTGTGTGGATTGTCCAACTCAGAGTAAACTGGCTCGAAGCTCTGTGTGTGGATTGTCCAACTCACAGTAAACTGGCTCGAAGCTCTGTGGGTGGATTGTCCAACTCATAGTAAACTGGACTGAAGCTCTGTGTGTGGATTGTCCAACTCAGAGTAAACTGGCTGGAAACTCTGTGTGTGGATTGTCCAACTCAGAGTAAACTGGCTGGAAGAGCTGTGTATGGATTGTCCAAATCAGAGTAAACTGCCTGGAAGCTCTGTGTGTGGATTGTCCAACTCAGAGTAAACTGGCTGGAAGCTCTGTGTGTGGATTGTCCAACTCAGAGTAAACTGGCTCGAAGCTCTGTATGTGGATTGTCCCACTCACAGTAAACTGGCTCAAAGCTCTGTGTGCGGATTGTCCAACGGAGAGTAAACTGGCTGGAAGCTCTGTGTGTGGATTGTCCAAGTTTTTGTAAATCGTCTCGAAGCTCTGTGTGTGGATTGTCCAACTCAGAGTAAATAGTCTGTAAGCGCTGTGTGTGGATTGTCCAAGTTAGAGTAAACTGGCTCGAAGCTCTGTATGTGGATTGTCCAACTCAGAGTAAACTGCCTCAAAGCTCTGTGTGTGGATTCTCTAACTCAGAGTAAATAGTCTCGAAGCGCTGTGTGTGGATTCTCCAAGTTAGAGTAAACAGTTTGAAGCTCTGTATGTGGATTGTCCAAATCAGAGTAAACTGGCTAGAAGCTCTGTGTGTGGATTGTCCACCTCAGAGTAAATAGTCTCGAAGCTCTGTATGTGGATTGTCCAACAGAGAGTAAACTGCCTCGAAGCTCTCTGTGTGTATTGTCCAAATCAGAGTAAACTGGCTCGAAGCACTATGTGTGGATTGTCCAACTCAGAGTAAACTGGCTCGAAGCTCTGTATGTGGATTGTCCAACACAGAGTAAACTGCCTCGAAGCTCTGTGTGTGGATTGTCCAACTCAGAGTAAACTGGCTTGAAGCTCTGTATGTGGATTGTCCAACATAGAGAAAACTGTCTCGAAGCTCTGAATGTGGATTGTCCCACTCACAGTAAACTGGCTCGAACCTCTGTGTGTGGATGGTCCGACTCACTGTAAACCGGCTCGAAGCTCTGTGTGTGGATTGTCCAAGTTATTGTAAATCGTCTCGAAGCTCTGTGTGTGGATTGTCCAACTCAGAGTAAACTGCCTCGAAGCTCTGTGTGTGGATTGTCCAACTCAGAGTAAATAGTCTCGAAGCGCTGTTTGTGGATTCTACAAGTTAGAGTAAACTGGCTCGAAGCTCTGTATGTGGATTGACCAACACAGAGTAAACTGCCTCGAAGCTCTCTGTGTGTATTGTCCAAATCAGAGTAAACTGGCTCGAAGCACTATGTGTGGATTGTCCAACTCAGATAAACTGGCTCGAAGCTCTGTGTGTGGATTGTCCAACTCAGAGAAACTGTCTCAAAGCTCTGTGTGTGGATTGTCCAACTCAGAGAAACTGGCTCTAAGCTCTGTGTGTGGATTGTCCAACTCAGAGTAAACTGGCTTGAAGCTCTGTATGTGGATTGTCCAACTCAGAGTAAACTGGCTGGAAGCTCTGTGTGTGGATTGTCCAACTCAGAGTAAACTTGCTCGAAACAATGTGTGTGCATTGTCCAACTCAGAGTAAACTGGCTCGAAGCTCTGTGTGTGGATTGTCTAATTCAGAGTAAACTGTCTCGAAGCTCTGTGTGTGGATTCTGCAACTCAGAGTAAACTGGCTCGAAGCGCTGTGTGTGGATTGTCCAACTCAGAGTAAACTGACTGGAAGCTCTGTTTGTGGATTGTCCAACTCAGAGTAACCTGGCTGGAAGCTCTGTATGTGGATTGTCCCACTCACAGTAAACTGGCTCGAAGCTCTGTGTGTGGATTGTCCAACTCATAGTAAACTGGCTCGAAGCTCTGTGTGTGGATTCTCGAACTCAGAGTAAACTGGCTGGAATCTCTGTGTGTGGATTTTCCAACTCAGAGAAACTGGCTCGAAACTCTGTTTGTGGATTGTCCAATTCAGAGTAAATAGTCTCGAAGCGCTGTGTGTGGATTCTCCAAGTTAGAGTAAACTGGCTCGAAGCTCTGTATGTGGATTGTCCAACTCAGAGTAAACTGGCTAGACGCTCTGTGTGTGGATTGTCCAACTCAGAGTAAATAGTCTCGAAGCTCTGTGTGTGGATTGTCCAAGTTAGAGTAAACTGGTTCGAAGCTCTGTATGTGGATTGACCAACACAGAGTAAACTGCCTCGAAGCTCTCTGTGTGTATTGTCCAAATCAGAGTAAACTGGCTCGAAGCATTATGTTTGGATGGTTCAACTCAGGTAAACTGGCTCGAAGCTCTCTGTGTGGATTCTCCAACTCAGAGAAACTGTCTCAAAGCTCTGTGTCTGGATTGTCCAACTCAGAGAAACTGGCTCTAAGCTCTGTGTGTGGATTGTCCAACTCAGAGTAAACTGGCTTGAAGCTCTGTATGTGGATTGTCCAACTCAGAGTAAACTGGCTGGAAGCTCTGTGTGTGGATTGTCCAACTCAGAGTAACCTTGCTCGAAACACTGTGTGTGCATTGTCCAACTCAGAGTAAACTGTCTCGAAGCTCTGTGTGTGGATTGTCCAACTCAGAGTAAACTGGCTCGAAGCGCTGTGTATGGATTGTCCAACTCAGAGTAAACTGACAGGAAGCTCTGTTTGTGGATTGTCCAACTCAGAGTAACCTGGCTGGAAGCTCTGTGTGTGGATTGTCCAACTCAGAGTAAACTGGCTCGAAGCTCTGTATGTGGATTGTCCCAATCACAGTAAACTGGCTCGATGCTCTCTGTGTGTATTGTCCAAATCAGAGTAAACTGGCTCGAAGCATTATGTTTGGATTGTTCAACTCAGGTAAACTGGCTCGAAGCTCTCTGTGTGGATTCTCCAACTCAGAAAAACTGTCTCAAAGCTCTGTGTCTGGATTGTCCAACTCAGAGAAACTGGCTCTAAGCTCTGTGTGTGGATTGTCCAACTCAGAGTAAACTGGCTTGAAGCTCTGTATGTGGATTGTCCAACTCAGAGTAAACTGGCTGGAAGCTCTGTGTGTGGATTGTCCAACTCAGAGTAACCTGGCTGGAAGCTCTGTGTGTGGATTGTCCAACTCAGAGTAAACTGGCTCGAAGCTCTGTATGTGGATTGTCCCACTCACAGTAAACTGGCTGAAAGCTCTGTGTGTGGATTGTCCAACTCATAGTAAACTGGCTCGAAGCTCTGTGTGTGGATTCTCGAACTCAGAGTAAACTGGCTGGAATCTCTGTGTGTGGATTTTCCAACTCAGAGAAACTGGCTCGAAACTCTGTTTGTGGATTGTCCAATTCAGAGTAAATAGTCTCGAAGCGCTGTGTGTGGATTCTCCAAGTTAGAGTAAACTGGCTCGAAGCTCTGTATGTGGATTGTCCAACTCAGAGTAAACTGGCTAGACGCTCTGTGTGTGGATTGTCCAACTCAGAGTAAATAGTCTCGAAGCTCTGTGTGTGGATTGTCCAAGTTAGAGTAAACTGGTTCGAAGCTCTGTATGTGGATTGACCAACACAGAGTAAACTGCCTCGAAGCTCTCTGTGTGTATTGTCCAAATCAGAGTAAACTGGCTCGAAGCATTATGTTTGGATGGTTCAACTCAGGTAAACTGGCTCGAAGCTCTCTGTGTGGATTCTCCAACTCAGAGAAACTGTCTCAAAGCTCTGTGTCTGGATTGTCCAACTCAGAGAAACTGGCTCTAAGCTCTGTGTGTGGATTGTCCAACTCAGAGTAAACTGGCTTGAAGCTCTGTATGTGGATTGTCCAACTCAGAGTAAACTGGCTGGAAGCTCTGTGTGTGGATTGTCCAACTCAGAGTAACCTTGCTCGAAACACTGTGTGTGCATTGTCCAACTCAGAGTAAACTGGCTCGAAGCTCTGTGTGTGGATTGTCCAACTCAGAGTAAACTGTCTCGAAGCTCTGTGTGTGGATTGTGCAACTCAGAGTAAACTGGCTCGAAGCGCTGTGTGTGGATTGTCCAACTCAGAGTAAACTGAAAGGAAGCTCTGTTTGTGGATTGTCCAACTCAGAGTAACCTGGCTGGAAGCTCTGTGTGTGGATTGTCCAACTCAGAGTAAACTGGCTCGAAGCTCTGTATGTGGATTGTCCCAATCACAGTAAACTGGCTCGAAGCTCTCTGTGTGTATTGTCCAAATCAGAGTAAACTGGCTCGAAGCATTATGTTTGGATTGTTCAACTCAGGTAAACTGGCTCGAAGCTCTCTGTGTGGATTCTCCAACTCAGAGAAACTGTCTCAAAGCTCTGTGTGTGGATTGTCCAACTCAGAGTAAACTGTCTCAAAGCTCTGTGTGTTGATTGTCCAACTCAGAGTAAACTGTCTCAAAGCTCTGTGAGTGGATTATCCAACTCAGAGTAAACTGTCTCAAAGCTCTGTGCGTGGATTGTCCAACTCAGAGTAAACTGTCTCAAAGCTCTGTCTGTGGATTGTCCAACTCAGAGAAACTGGCTCGAAGCTCTATGTGTGGATTGTCCAACTCAGAGTAACTGTCTCAAAGCTCTGTGTGTGGATTGTCCAACTCAGAGAAACTGGCTCTAAGCTCTGTGTGCGGATTGTCCAACGGAGAGTAAACTGGCTGGAAGCTCTGTGTGTGGATTGTCCAAGTTTTTGTAAATCGTCTCGAAGCTCTGTGTGTGGATTGTCCAACTCAGAGTAAATAGTCTGTAAGCGCTGTGTGTGGATTGTCCAAGGTAGAGTAAACTGGCTCGAAGCTCTGTATGTGGATTGTCCAACTCAGAGTAAACTGCCTCAAAGCTCTGTGTGTGGATTCTCTAACTCAGAGTAAATAGTCTCGAAGCGCTGTGTGTGGATTCTCCAAGTTAGAGTAAACAGTTTGAAGCTCTGTATGTGGATTGTCCAAATCAGAGTAAACTGGCTAGAAGCTCTGTGTGTGGATTGTCCACCTCAGAGTAAATAGTCTCGAAGCTCTGTATGTGGATTGTCCAACAGAGAGTAAACTGCCTCGAAGCTCTCTGTGTGTATTGTCCAAATCAGAGTAAACTGGCTCGAAGCACTATGTGTGGATTGTCCAACTCAGAGTAAACTGGCTGGAAGCTCTATGTGTGGATTGTCCAACTCAGAGTAAACTGGCTCGAAACTTTGTGTGTGGATTGTCCAACTCAGAGTAAACTGGCTGGAAGCTCTGTGTGTGGATGGTCCGACTCACTGTAAACTGGCTCAAAGCTCTGTGTGTGGATTGTCCAACTCAGAGAAACTGGCTCGAAGCTCTGTGAGTGAATTGTCCAACACATAGTAAACTGGCTCGAAGCTCTGTGTGTGGATTGTCCAACTCAGAGAAACTGGCTCGTAGCTCTGTGTGTGGATTGTCCAACTCAGAGTAAACTGTCTCAAATGTCTGTGTGTGGATTGTCCAACTCAGAGAAACTGGCTCTAAGCTCTGTGTGTGCATTGTCCAACTCAGAGAAACTGGCTCGAAGCTCTGTGTGTGGATTGTCCAACTCAGAGTAAACTGTCTCAAAGCTCTGTGTGTGGATTGTCCAACTCAGAGAAACTGGCTCTAAGCTCTGTGTGTGGATTGTCCAACTCAGAGTAAACTGGCTCGAAGCTCTGTGTGTGGATTGTCCCACTCACAGTAAACTGGCTCGAAGCTCTGTGTGTGGATTGTCTAATTCAGAGTAAACTGTCTCGAAGCTCTGTGTGTGGATTCTGCAACTCAGAGTAAACTGGCTCGAAGCGCTGTGTGTGGATTGTCCAACTCAGAGTAAACTGACTGGAAGCTCTGTTTGTGGATTGTCCAACTCAGAGTAACCTGGCTGGAAGCTCTGTATGTGGATTGTCCCACTCACAGTAAACTGGCTCGAAGCTCTGTGTGTGGATTGTCCAACTCATAGTAAACTGGCTCGAAGCTCTGTGTGTGGATTCTCGAACTCAGAGTAAACTGGCTGGAATCTCTGTGTGTGGATTTTCCAACTCAGAGAAACTGGCTCGAAACTCTGTTTGTGGATTGTCCAATTCAGAGTAAATAGTCTCGAAGCGCTGTGTGTGGATTCTCCAAGTTAGAGTAAACTGGCTCGAAGCTCTGTATGTGGATTGTCCAACTCAGAGTAAACTGGCTAGACGCTCTGTGTGTGGATTGTCCAACTCAGAGTAAATAGTCTCGAAGCTCTGTGTGTGGATTGTCCAAGTTAGAGTAAACTGGTTCGAAGCTCTGTATGTGGATTGACCAACACAGAGTAAACTGCCTCGAAGCTCTCTGTGTGTATTGTCCAAATCAGAGTAAACTGGCTCGAAGCATTATGTTTGGATGGTTCAACTCAGGTAAACTGGCTCGAAGCTCTCTGTGTGGATTCTCCAACTCAGAGAAACTGTCTCAAAGCTCTGTGTCTGGATTGTCCAACTCAGAGAAACTGGCTCTAAGCTCTGTGTGTGGATTGTCCAACTCAGAGTAAACTGGCTTGATGCTCTGTATGTGGATTGTCCAACTCAGAGTAAACTGGCTGGAAGCTCTGTGTGTGGATTGTCCAACTCAGAGTAACCTTGCTCGAAACACTGTGTGTGCATTGTCCAACTCAGAGTAAACTGTCTCGAAGCTCTGTGTGTGGATTGTCCAACTCAGAGTAAACTGGCTCGAAGCGCTGTGTATGGATTGTCCAACTCAGAGTAAACTGACAGGAAGCTCTGTTTGTGGATTGTCCAACTCAGAGTAACCTGGCTGGAAGCTCTGTGTGTGGATTGTCCAACTCAGAGTAAACTGGCTCGAAGCTCTGTATGTGGATTGTCCCAATCACAGTAAACTGGCTCGATGCTCTCTGTGTGTATTGTCCAAATCAGAGTAAACTGGCTCGAAGCATTATGTTTGGATTGTTCAACTCAGGTAAACTGGCTCGAAGCTCTCTGTGTGGATTCTCCAACTCAGAAAAACTGTCTCAAAGCTCTGTGTCTGGATTGTCCAACTCAGAGAAACTGGCTCTAAGCTCTGTGTGTGGATTGTCCAACTCAGAGTAAACTGGCTTGAAGCTCTGTATGTGGATTGTCCAACTCAGAGTAAACTGGCTGGAAGCTCTGTGTGTGGATTGTCCAACTCAGAGTAACCTGGCTGGAAGCTCTGTGTGTGGATTGTCCAACTCAGAGTAAACTGGCTCGAAGCTCTGTATGTGGATTGTCCCACTCACAGTAAACTGGCTGAAAGCTCTGTGTGTGGATTGTCCAACTCATAGTAAACTGGCTCGAAGCTCTGTGTGTGGATTCTCGAACTCAGAGTAAACTGGCTGGAATCTCTGTGTGTGGATTTTCCAACTCAGAGAAACTGGCTCGAAACTCTGTTTGTGGATTGTCCAATTCAGAGTAAATAGTCTCGAAGCGCTGTGTGTGGATTCTCCAAGTTAGAGTAAACTGGCTCGAAGCTCTGTATGTGGATTGTCCAACTCAGAGTAAACTGGCTAGACGCTCTGTGTGTGGATTGTCCAACTCAGAGTAAATAGTCTCGAAGCTCTGTGTGTGGATTGTCCAAGTTAGAGTAAACTGGTTCGAAGCTCTGTATGTGGATTGACCAACACAGAGTAAACTGCCTCGAAGCTCTCTGTGTGTATTGTCCAAATCAGAGTAAACTGGCTCGAAGCATTATGTTTGGATGGTTCAACTCAGGTAAACTGGCTCGAAGCTCTCTGTGTGGATTCTCCAACTCAGAGAAACTGTCTCAAAGCTCTGTGTCTGGATTGTCCAACTCAGAGAAACTGGCTCTAAGCTCTGTGTGTGGATTGTCCAACTCAGAGTAAACTGGCTTGAAGCTCTGTATGTGGATTGTCCAACTCAGAGTAAACTGGCTGGAAGCTCTGTGTGTGGATTGTCCAACTCAGAGTAACCTTGCTCGAAACACTGTGTGTGCATTGTCCAACTCAGAGTAAACTGGCTCGAAGCTCTGTGTGTGGATTGTCCAACTCAGAGTAAACTGTCTCGAAGCTCTGTGTGTGGATTGTGCAACTCAGAGTAAACTGGCTCGAAGCGCTGTGTGTGGATTGTCCAACTCAGAGTAAACTGAAAGGAAGCTCTGTTTGTGGATTGTCCAACTCAGAGTAACCTGGCTGGAAGCTCTGTGTGTGGATTGTCCAACTCAGAGTAAACTGGCTCGAAGCTCTGTATGTGGATTGTCCCAATCACAGTAAACTGGCTCGAAGCTCTCTGTGTGTATTGTCCAAATCAGAGTAAACTGGCTCGAAGCATTATGTTTGGATTGTTCAACTCAGGTAAACTGGCTCGAAGCTCTCTGTGTGGATTCTCCAACTCAGAGAAACTGTCTCAAAGCTCTGTGTGTGGATTGTCCAACTCAGAGTAAACTGTCTCAAAGCTCTGTGTGTTGATTGTCCAACTCAGAGTAAACTGTCTCAAAGCTCTGTGAGTGGATTATCCAACTCAGAGTAAACTGTCTCAAAGCTCTGTGCGTGGATTGTCCAACTCAGAGTAAACTGTCTCAAAGCTCTGTCTGTGGATTGTCCAACTCAGAGAAACTGGCTCGAAGCTCTATGTGTGGATTGTCCAACTCAGAGTAACTGTCTCAAAGCTCTGTGTGTGGATTGTCCAACTCAGAGAAACTGGCTCTAAGCTCTGTGTGCGGATTGTCCAACGGAGAGTAAACTGGCTGGAAGCTCTGTGTGTGGATTGTCCAAGTTTTTGTAAATCGTCTCGAAGCTCTGTGTGTGGATTGTCCAACTCAGAGTAAATAGTCTGTAAGCGCTGTGTGTGGATTGTCCAAGGTAGAGTAAACTGGCTCGAAGCTCTGTATGTGGATTGTCCAACTCAGAGTAAACTGCCTCAAAGCTCTGTGTGTGGATTCTCTAACTCAGAGTAAATAGTCTCGAAGCGCTGTGTGTGGATTCTCCAAGTTAGAGTAAACAGTTTGAAGCTCTGTATGTGGATTGTCCAAATCAGAGTAAACTGGCTAGAAGCTCTGTGTGTGGATTGTCCACCTCAGAGTAAATAGTCTCGAAGCTCTGTATGTGGATTGTCCAACAGAGAGTAAACTGCCTCGAAGCTCTCTGTGTGTATTGTCCAAATCAGAGTAAACTGGCTCGAAGCACTATGTGTGGATTGTCCAACTCAGAGTAAACTGGCTGGAAGCTCTATGTGTGGATTGTCCAACTCAGAGTAAACTGGCTCGAAACTTTGTGTGTGGATTGTCCAACTCAGAGTAAACTGGCTGGAAGCTCTGTGTGTGGATGGTCCGACTCACTGTAAACTGGCTCAAAGCTCTGTGTGTGGATTGTCCAACTCAGAGAAACTGGCTCGAAGCTCTGTGAGTGAATTGTCCAACACATAGTAAACTGGCTCGAAGCTCTGTGTGTGGATTGTCCAACTCAGAGAAACTGGCTCGAAGCTCTGTGTGTGGATTGTCCAACTCAGAGTAAACTGTCTCAAATGTCTGTGTGTGGATTGTCCAACTCAGAGAAACTGGCTCTAAGCTCTGTGTGTGCATTGTCCAACTCAGAGAAACTGGCTCGAAGCTCTGTGTGTGGATTGTCCAACTCAGAGTAAACTGTCTCAAAGCTCTGTGTGTGGATTGTCCAACTCAGAGAAACTGGCTCTAAGCTCTGTGTGTGGATTGTCCAACTCAGAGTAAACTGGCTCCAAGCTCTGTGTGTGGATTGTCCCACTCACAGTAAACTGGCTCGAAGCTCTGTGTGTGGATTGTCCAACTCAGAGTAAACTGTCTCAAAGCTCTGTGTGTGGATTGTCCAACTCAGAGAAACTGCCTCGAAGCTCTGTGTGTGGATTGTCCAACTCAGAGAAACTTTCTCTAAGCTATGTGTGTGCATTGTCAAACTCAGAGGAAACTGGCTCGAAGCTCTGTGTGTGGATTGTTCAACTCAGAGTAAACTGCCTCGAAACTCTGTGTGTGGATTGTCCACCTCATAGTAAACTGGCTTGAATCTCTCTGTGTAGATTGTCCAACTCAGAGAAACTGGCTCGAAGCTCTGTGTGTGGATTGTTCAACTCAGAGTAAACTGCCTCGAAACTCTGTGTGTGGATTGTCCACCTCATAGTAAACTGGCTTGAATCTCTCTGTGTAGATTGTCCAACTCAGAGAAACTGGCTCGCAGCTCTGGGTGTGTATTGTCCAACTCATAGTAAGCTGGCTCGACACTCTGTGTGTGGATTGTCCAACTCAGAGTAAACTGGCTCGAAGCTCTGTGTGTGGATCGTCCAACTCAGAGAAATTGGCTCTAAGCTCTGTGTGGATTCTCCAACTCAGAGTAAACTGGCTGGAAGCTCTCTGTGTGGATTTTCCAACTCAGAGAAACTGGCTCAAAACTCTGATTGTGGATTGTTCAACTCAGAGTAAAATGGCTCGAACCTCTGTGTGTGGATTCTCCAACTCAGAGAAACTTTCTCTAAGCTATGTGTGTGGATTGTCCAACTCAGAGGAAACTGGCTCGAAGCTCTGTGTGTGGATTGTTCAACTCAGAGTAAACTGCCTCGAAACTCTGTGTGTGGATTGTCCACCTCATAGTAAAATGGCTTGAATCTCTGTGTGTGGATTGTCCAACTCAGAGAAACTGGCTCGAAGCTCTGTGTGTGGATTGTCCAACTCAGAGTAAACTGTCTCAAAGCTCTGTGTGTGGATTGTCCAACTCAGAGTAAACTGGCTCGAAGCTCTGTGTGTGGATTGTCCAACTGAGATTAAACTGGCTCGAAGCTCTGTGTGTGGATTGTCCAACTCAGAGTAAACTGGCTGGAAGCTCTGTGTGTGGATTGTCCAACTCAGAATAAACTGTCTCAAAGCTCTGTGAGTGGATTGTCCAACTCAGAGTAAACTGTCTCAAAGCTCTGTGCGTGGATTGTCCAACTCAGAGTAAACTGTCTCAAAGCTCTGTGTGTGGATTGTCCAACTCAGAGAAACTGGCTCGAAGCTCTGTGTGTGGATTGTCCAACTCAGAGAAACTGACTATAAGCTCTATGTGTGGATTGTCCAACTCATAGTAAACTGGCTCAAATCTCTGTGTGTGGATTGTCCAACTCCGAGTAAACTAGCTGGAAACTCTGTGTGTGGATTGTCCACCTCAGAGTAAACTGGCTCGAAGCTCTGTGTGTGGATTCTCCAACTCAGAGTAAACTGCCTCGAAGCTCTGTTTGTGGATTGTCCACTCATACTAAACTGGCTTGAAGCTCTGTGTGTGGATTGTCCAACTCAGAGTAAACTGGCTAGAAGCTCTGTGTGTGGATTGTCCAACTCAGAGTAAACTGGCTGGAAGAGCTGTGTGTGGATTGTCCAACTCAGAGGAAACTGGCTCGAAGCTCTGTGTGTGGATTGTCCAACTCATAGTAAACTGGCTCAAAGCTCTGTGTGTGGATTGTCCAACTCAGAGTAAATCGTCTCGAAGCTCTGTGTGTGGATTGTCCAACTCATAGTAAACTGGCTCGAAGCTCTGTCTGTGGATGGTCCGACTCACTGTAAACTGGCTCGAAGCTCTGTGTGTGGATTCTCTAAATCAGAGCAAAGTGGCTCGAAGATCTGTGTGTGGATTTTCCAAGTTAGAGTAAACTGGCTCGAAGCACTGTGTGTGGATTGTCCAACTCAGAGTAAACTGGCTCGAAGCTCTCTGTGTGGATTGTCCAAATCAGAGTAAACTGGCTGGAAGCACTATGTGTGGATTGTCCAAATCAGAGAAACTGGCTCGAAGCTCTGTGTGTGGATTGTCCAACTCAGAGTAAACTGTCTCGAAGCTCTGTATGTGGATTGTCCAACTCAGAGTAAACTGCCTCGAAGCTCTCTGTGTAGATTGTCCAACTCAGAGTAAACTGGCTCGAAGCACTATGTGTGGATTGTCCAAATCAGAGAAACTGTCTCAAAGCTCTGTGTGTGGATTGTCCAACTCAGAGAAACTGGCTCGAAGCTCTGTGTGTGGATTGTCCAACTCAGAGTAAACTGGCTCGAAGCTCTGTGTGTGGATTGTCCAACTCACAGTAAACTGGCTCGAAGCTCTGTGGGTGGATTGTCCAACTCATAGTAAACTGGACTGAAGCTCTGTGTGTGGATTGTCCAACTCAGAGTAAACTGGCTGGAAACTCTGTGTGTGGATTGTCCAACTCAGAGTAAACTGGCTGGAAGAGCTGTGTATGGATTGTCCAAATCAGAGTAAACTGCCTGGAAGCTCTGTGTGTGGATTGTCCAACTCAGAGTAAACTGGCTGGAAGCTCTGTGTGTGGATTGTCCAACTCAGAGTAAACTGGCTCGAAGCTCTGTATGTGGATTGTCCCACTCACAGTAAACTGGCTCAAAGCTCTGTGTGCGGATTGTCCAACGGAGAGTAAACTGGCTGGAAGCTCTGTGTGTGGATTGTCCAAGTTTTTGTAAATCGTCTCGAAGCTCTGTGTGTGGATTGTCCAACTCAGAGTAAATAGTCTGTAAGCGCTGTGTGTGGATTGTCCAAGTTAGAGTAAACTGGCTCGAAGCTCTGTATGTGGATTGTCCAACTCAGAGTAAACTGCCTCAAAGCTCTGTGTGTGGATTCTCTAACTCAGAGTAAATAGTCTCGAAGCGCTGTGTGTGGATTCTCCAAGTTAGAGTAAACAGTTTGAAGCTCTGTATGTGGATTGTCCAAATCAGAGTAAACTGGCTAGAAGCTCTGTGTGTGGATTGTCCACCTCAGAGTAAATAGTCTCGAAGCTCTGTATGTGGATTGTCCAACAGAGAGTAAACTGCCTCGAAGCTCTCTGTGTGTATTGTCCAAATCAGAGTAAACTGGCTCGAAGCACTATGTGTGGATTGTCCAACTCAGAGTAAACTGGCTCGAAGCTCTGTATGTGGATTGTCCAACACAGAGTAAACTGGCTTGAAGCTCTGTATGTGGATTGTCCAACATAGAGTAAACTGTCTCGAAGCTCTGAATGTGGATTGTCCCACTCACAGTAAACTGGCTCGAAGCTCTGTGTGTGGATTGTCCAACTCAGGGTGAACAGGCTCGAAGCTCTGTGTGTGGATTGTCCCACTCACAGTAAAGTGCTCGAAGCTCTGTGTGTGGATGGTCCGACTCACTGTAAACTGGCTCGAAGCTCTGTGTGTGGATTGTCCAAGTTATTGTAAATCGTCTCGAAGCTCTGTGTGTGGATTGTCCAACTCAGAGTAAACTGCCTCGAAGCTCTGTGTGTGGATTGTCCAACTCAGAGTAAATAGTCTCGAAGCGCTGTTTGTGGATTCTACAAGTTAGAGTAAACTGGCTCGAAGCTCTGTATGTGGATTGACCAACACAGAGTAAACTGCCTCGAAGCTCTCTGTGTGTATTGTCCAAATCAGAGTAAACTGGCTCGAAGCACTATGTGTGGATTGTCCAACTCAGATAAACTGGCTCGAAGCTCTGTGTGTGGATTGTCCAACTCAGAGTAAACTGTCTCGAAGCTCTGTATGTGGATTGTCCAACTCAGAGTAAACTGCCTCGAAGCTCTCTGTGTAGATTGTCCAACTCAGAGTAAACTGGCTCGAAGCACTATGTGTGGATTGTCCAAATCAGAGAAACTGTCTCAAAGCTCTGTGTGTGGATTGTCCAACTCAGAGAAACTGGCTGGAAGCTCTGTGTGTGGATTGTCCAACTCAGAGTAAACTGGCTCGAAGCTCTGTGTGTGGATTGTCCGACTCACAGTAAACTGGCTCGAAGCTCTGTGGGTGGATTGTCCAACTCATAGTAAACTGGACTGAAGCTCTGTGTGTGGATTGTCCAACTCAGAGTAAACTGGCTGGAAACTCTGTGTGTGGATTGTCCAACTCAGAGTAAACTGGCTGGAAGAGCTGTGTATGGATTGTCCAAATCAGAGTAAACTGCCTGGAAGCTCTGTGTGTGGATTGTCCAACTCAGAGTAAACTGGCTGGAAGCTCTGTGTGTGGATTGTCCAACTCAGAGTAAACTGGCTCGAAGCTCTGTATGTGGATTGTCCCACTCACAGTAAACTGGCTCAAAGCTCTGTGTGCGGATTGTCCAACGGAGAGTAAACTGGCTGGAAGCTCTGTGTGTGGATTGTCCAAGTTTTTGTAAATCGTCTCGAAGCTCTGTGTGTGGATTGTCCAACTCAGAGTAAATAGTCTGTAAGCGCTGTGTGTGGATTGTCCAAGTTAGAGTAAACTGGCTCGAAGCTCTGTATGTGGATTGTCCAACAGAGAGTAAACTGCCTCGAAGCTCTCTGTGTGTATTGTCCAAATCAGAGTAAACTGGCTCGAAGCACTATGTGTGGATTGTCCAACTCAGAGTAAACTGGCTGGAAGCTCTATGTGTGGATTGTCCAACTCAGAGTAAACTGGCTCGAAACTTTGTGTGTGGATTGTCCAACTCAGAGTAAACTGGCTGGAAGCTCTGTGTGTGGATGGTCCGACTCACTGTAAACTGGCTCAAAGCTCTGTGTGTGGATTGTCCAACTCAGAGAAACTGGCTCGAAGCTCTGTGAGTGAATTGTCCAACACATAGTAAACTGGCTCGAAGCTCTGTGTGTGGATTGTCCAACTCAGAGAAACTGGCTCGAAGCTCTGTGTGTGGATTGTCCAACTCAGAGTAAACTGTCTCAAATGTCTGTGTGTGGATTGTCCAACTCAGAGAAACTGGCTCTAAGCTCTGTGTGTGCATTGTCCAACTCAGAGAAACTGGCTCGAAGCTCTGTGTGTGGATTGTCCAACTCAGAGTAAACTGTCTCAAAGCTCTGTGTGTGGATTGTCCAACTCAGAGAAACTGGCTCTAAGCTCTGTGTGTGGATTGTCCAACTCAGAGTAAACTGGCTCGAAGCTCTGTGTGTGGATTGTCCCACTCACAGTAAACTGGCTCGAAGCTCTGTGTGTGGATTGTCCAACTCAGAGTAAACTGTCTCAAAGCTCTGTGTGTGGATTGTCCAACTCAGAGAAACTGCCTCGAAGCTCTGTGTGTGGATTGTCCAACTCAGAGAAACTTTCTCTAAGCTATGTGTGTGCATTGTCAAACTCAGAGGAAACTGGCTCGAAGCTCTGTGTGTGGATTGTTCAACTCAGAGCAAACTGCCTCGAAACTCTGTGTGTGGATTGTCCACCTCATAGTAAACTGGCTTGAATCTCTGTGTGTAGATTGTCCAACTCAGAGAAACTGGCTCGCAGCTCTGTGTGTGGATTGTCCAACTCATAGTAAGCTGGCTCGACACTCTGTGTGTGGATTGTCCAACTCAGAGTAAACTGGCTCGAAGCTCTGTGTGTGGATCGTCCAACTCAGAGAAATTGGCTCTAAGCTCTGTGTGGATTCTCCAACTCAGAGTAAACTGGCTGGAAGCTCTGTGTGTGGATTTTCCAACTCAGAGAAACTGGCTCAAATCTCTGATTGTGGATTGTTCAACTCAGAGTAAAATGGCTCGAACCTCTGTGTGTGGATTCTCCAACTCAGAGAAACTTTCTCTAAGCTATGTGTATGGATTGTCCAACTCAGAGGAAACTGGCTCGAAGCTCTGTGTGTGGATTGTTCAACTCAGAGTAAACTGCCTCGAAACTCTGTGTGTGGATTGTCCACCTCATAGTAAAATTGCTTGAATATCTGTGTGTGGATTGTCCAACTCAGAGAAACTGGCTCGAAGCTCTGTGTGTGGATTGTCCAACTCAGAATAAACTGTCTCAAAGCTCTGTGTGTGGATTGTCCAACTCAGAGTAAACTGGCTCGAAGCTCTGTGTGTGGATTGTCCAACTGAGATTAAACTGGCTCGAAGCTCTGTGTGTGGATTGTCCAACTCAGAGTAAACTGGCTGGAAGCTCTGTGTGTGGATTGTCCAACTCAGAATAAACTGTCTCAAAGCTCTGTGAGTGGATTGTCCAACTCAGAGTAAACTGTCTCAAAGCTCTGTGCGTGGATTGTCCAACTCAGAGTAAACTGTCTCAAAGCTCTGTGTGTGGATTGTCCAACTCAGAGAAACTGGCTCGAAGCTCTGTGTGTGGATTGTCCAACTCAGAGAAACTGACTATAAGCTCTATGTGTGGATTGTCCAACTCATAGTAAACTGGCTCAAATCTCTGTGTGTGGATTGTCCAACTCAGAGTAAACTGGCTCGAAGCTCTGAATGTGGATTGTCCCACTCACAGTAAACTGGCTCGAAGCTCTGTGTGTGGATTGTCCAACTCAGAGTGAACAGGCTCGAAGCTCTGTGTGTGGATTGTCCCACTCACAGTAAAGTGCTCGAAGCTCTGTGTGTGGATGGTCCGACTCACTGTAAACTGGCTCGAAGCTCTGTGTGTGGATTGTCCAAGTTATTGTAAATCGTCTCGAAGCTCTGTGTGTGGATTGTCCAACTCAGAGTAAACTGCCTCGAAGCTCTGTGTGTGGATTGTCCAACTCAGAGTAAATAGTCTCGAAGCGCTGTTTGTGGATTCTACAAGTTAGAGTAAACTGGCTCGAAGCTCTGTATGTGGATTGACCAACACAGAGTAAACTGCCTCGAAGCTCTCTGTGTGTATTGTCCAAATCAGAGTAAACTGGCTCGAAGCACTATGTGTGGATTGTCCAACTCAGATAAACTGGCTCGAAGCTCTGTGTGTGGACTGTCCAACTCAGAGTAAACTGTCTCGAAGCTCTGTATGTGGATTGTCCAACTCAGAGTAAACTGTCTCGAAGCTCTGTGGGTGGATTGTCCAACTCATAGTAAACTGGACTGAAGCTCTGTGTGTGGATTGTCCAACTCAGAGTAAACTGGCTGGAAACTCTGTGTGTGGATTGTCCAACTCAGAGTAAACTGGCTGGAAGAGCTGTGTATGGATTGTCCAAATCAGAGTAAACTGCCTGGAAGCTCTGTGTGTGGATTGTCCAACTCAGAGTAAACTGGCTGGAAGCTCTGTGTGTGGATTGTCCAACTCAGAGTAAACTGGCTCGAAGCTCTGTATGTGGATTGACCCACTCACAGTAAACTGGCTCAAAGCTCTGTGTGCGGATTGTCCAACGGAGAGTAAACTGGCTGGAAGCTCTGTGTGTGGATTGTCCAAGTTTTTGTAAATCGTCTCGAAGCTCTGTGTGTGGATTGTCCAACTCAGAGTAAATAGTCTGTAAGCGGTGTGTGTGGATTGTCCAAGTTAGAGTAAACTGGCTCGAAGCTCTGTATGTGGATTGTCCAACAGAGAGTAAACTGCCTCGAAGCTCTCTGTGTGTATTGTCCAAATCAGAGTAAACTGGCTCGAAGCACTATGTGTGGATTGTCCAACTCAGAGTAAACTGGCTGGAAGCTCTATGTGTGGATTGTCCAACTCAGAGTAAACTGGCTCGAAACTTTGTGTGTGGATTGTCCAACTCAGAGTAAACTGGCTGGAAGCTCTGTGTGTGGATGGTCCGACTCACTGTAAACTGGCTCAAAGCTCTGTGTGTGGATTGTCCAACTCAGAGAAACTGGCTCGAAGCTCTGTGAGTGAATTGTCCAACACATAGTAAACTGGCTCGAAGCTCTGTGTGTGGATTGTCCAACTCAGAGAAACTGGCTCGAAGCTCTGTGTGTGGATTGTCCAACTCAGAGTAAACTGTCTCAAATGTCTGTGTGTGGATTGTCCAACTCAGAGAAACTGGCTCTAAGCTCTGTGTGTGCATTGTCCAACTCAGAGAAACTGGCTCGAAGCTCTGTGTGTGGATTGTCCAACTCAGAGTAAACTGTCTCAAAGCTCTGTGTGTGGATTGTCCAAGTCAGAGAAACTGGCTCTAAGCTCTGTGTGTGGATTGTCCAACTCATAGTAAACTGGCTCGAAGCTCTGTGTGTGGATTCTCGAACTCAGAGTAAACTGGCTGGAATCTCTGTGTGTGGATTTTCCAACTCAGAGAAACTGGCTCGAAACTCTGTTTGTGGATTGTCCAATTCAGAGTAAATAGTCTCGAAGCGCTGTGTGTGGATTCTCCAAGTTAGAGTAAACTGGCTCGAAGCTCTGTATGTGGATTGTCCAACTCAGAGTAAACTGGCTAGACGCTCTGTGTGTGGATTGTCCAACTCAGAGTAAATAGTCTCGAAGCTCTGTGTGTGGATTGTCCAAGTTAGAGTAAACTGGTTCGAAGCTCTGTATGTGGATTGACCAACACAGAGTAAACTGCCTCGAAGCTCTCTGTGTGTATTGTCCAAATCAGAGTAAACTGGCTCGAAGCATTATGTTTGGATGGTTCAACTCAGGTAAACTGGCTCGAAGCTCTCTGTGTGGATTCTCCAACTCAGAGAAACTGTCTCAAAGCTCTGTGTCTGGATTGTCCAACTCAGAGAAACTGGCTCTAAGCTCTGTGTGTGGATTGTCCAACTCAGAGTAAACTGGCTGGAAGCTCTGTATGTGGATTGTCCAACTCAGAGTAACCTTGCTCGAAACACTGTGTGTGCATTGTCCAACTCAGAGTAAACTGGCTCGAAGCTCTGTGTGTGGATTGTCCAACTCAGAGTAAACTGTCTCGAAGCTCTGTGTGTGGATTGTGCAACTCAGAGTAAACTGGCTCGAAGCGCTGTGTGTGGATTGTCCAACTCAGAGTAAACTGAAAGGAAGCTCTGTTTGTGGATTGTCCAACTCAGAGTAACCTGGCTGGAAGCTCTGTGTGTGGATTGTCCAACTCAGAGTAAACTGGCTCGAAGCTCTGTATGTGGATTGTCCCAATCACAGTAAACTGGCTCGAAGCTCTCTGTGTGTATTGTCCAAATCAGAGTAAACTGGCTCGAAGCATTATGTTTGGATTGTTCAACTCAGGTAAACTGGCTCGAAGCTCTCTGTGTGGATTCTCCAACTCAGAGAAACTGTCTCAAAGCTCTGTGTGTGGATTGTCCAACTCAGAGTAAACTGTCTCAAAGCTCTGTGTGTTGATTGTCCAACTCAGAGTAAACTGTCTCAAAGCTCTGTGAGTGGATTATCCAACTCAGAGTAAACTGTCTCAAAGCTCTGTGCGTGGATTGTCCAACTCAGAGTAAACTGTCTCAAAGCTCTGTCTGTGGATTGTCCAACTCAGAGAAACTGGCTCGAAGCTCTATGTGTGGATTGTCCAACTCAGAGTAACTGTCTCAAAGCTCTGTGTGTGGATTGTCCAACTCAGAGAAACTGGCTCTAAGCTCTGTGTGCGGATTGTCCAACGGAGAGTAAACTGGCTGGAAGCTCTGTGTGTGGATTGTCCAAGTTTTTGTAAATCGTCTCGAAGCTCTGTGTGTGGATTGTCCAACTCAGAGTAAATAGTCTGTAAGCGCTGTGTGTGGATTCTCCAAGGTAGAGTAAACTGGCTCGAAGCTCTGTATGTGGATTGTCCAACTCAGAGTAAACTGCCTCAAAGCTCTGTGTGTGGATTCTCTAACTCAGAGTAAATAGTCTCGAAGCGCTGTGTGTGGATTCTCCAAGTTAGAGTAAACAGTTTGAAGCTCTGTATGTGGATTGTCCAAATCAGAGTAAACTGGCTAGAAGCTCTGTGTGTGGATTGTCCACCTCAGAGTAAATAGTCTCGAAGCTCTGTATGTGGATTGTCCAACAGAGAGTAAACTGCCTCGAAGCTCTCTGTGTGTATTGTCCAAATCAGAGTAAACTGGCTCGAAGCACTATGTGTGGATTGTCCAACTCAGAGTAAACTGGCTCGAAGCTCTGTATGTGGATTGTCCAACACAGAGTAAACTGGCTTGAAGCTCTGTATGTGGATTGTCCAACATAGAGTAAACTGTCTCGAAGCTCTGAATGTGGATTGTCCCACTCACAGTAAACTGGCTCGAAGCTCTGTGTGTGGATTGTCCAACGGAGAGTAAACTGGCTGGAAGCTCTGTGTGTGGATTGTCCAAGTTTTTGTAAATCGTCTCGAAGCTCTGTGTGTGGATTGTCCAACTCAGAGTAAATAGTCTGTAAGCGCTGTGTGTGGATTGTCCAAGTTAGAGTAAACTGGCTCGAAGCTCTGTATGTGGATTGTCCAACAGAGAGTAAACTGCCTCGAAGCTCTCTGTGTGTATTGTCCAAATCAGAGTAAACTGGCTCGAAGCACTATGTGTGGATTGTCCAACTCAGAGTAAAATGGCTGGAAGCTCTATGTGTGGATTGTCCAACTCAGAGTAAACTGGCTCGAAACTTTGTGTGTGGATTGTCCAACTCAGAGTAAACTGGCTGGAAGCTCTGTGTGTGGATGGTCCGACTCACTGTAAACTGGCTCAAAGCTCTGTGTGTGGATTGTCCAACTCAGAGAAACTGGCTCGAAGCTCTGTGAGTGAATTGTCCAACACATAGTAAACTGGCTCGAAGCTCTGTGTGTGGATTGTCCAACTCAGAGAAACTGGCTCGAAGCTCTGTGTGTGGATTGTCCAACTCAGAGTAAACTGTCTCAAATGTCTGTGTGTGGATTGTCCAACTCAGAGAAACTGGCTCTAAGCTCTGTGTGTGCATTGTCCAACTCAGAGAAACTGGCTCGAAGCTCTGTGTGTGGATTGTCCAACTCAGAGTAAACTGTCTCAAAGCTCTGTGTGTGGATTGTCCAACTCAGAGAAACTGGCTCTAAGCTCTGTGTGTGGATTGTCCAACTCAGAGTAAACTGGCTCGAAGCTCTGTGTGTGGATTGTCCCACTCACAGTAAACTGGCTCGAAGCTCTGTGTGTGGATTGTCCAACTCAGAGTAAACTGTCTCAAAGCTCTGTGTGTGGATTGTCCAACTCAGAGAAACTGCCTCGAAGCTCTGTGTGTGGATTGTCCAACTCAGAGAAACTTTCTCTAAGCTATGTGTGTGCATTGTCAAACTCAGAGGAAACTGGCTCGAAGCTCTGTGTGTGGATTGTTCAACTCAGAGCAAACTGCCTCGAAACTCTGTGTGTGGATTGTCCACCTCATAGTAAACTGGCTTGAATCTCTGTGTGTAGATTGTCCAACTCAGAGAAACTGGCTCGCAGCTCTGTGTGTGGATTGTCCAACTCATAGTAAGCTGGCTCGACACTCTGTGTGTGGATTGTCCAACTCAGAGTAAACTGGCTCGAAGCTCTGTGTGTGGATCGTCCAACTCAGAGAAATTGGCTCTAAGCTCTGTGTGGATTCTCCAACTCAGAGTAAACTGGCTGGAAGCTCTGTGTGTGGATTTTCCAACTCAGAGAAACTGGCTCAAAACTCTGATTGTGGATTGTTCAACTCAGAGTAAAATGGCTCGAACCTCTGTGTGTGGATTCTCCAACTCAGAGAAACTTTCTCTAAGCTATGTGTATGGATTGTCCAACTCAGAGGAAACTGGCTCGAAGCTCTGTGTGTGGATTGTTCAACTCAGAGTAAACTGCCTCGAAACTCTGTGTGTGGATTGTCCACCTCATAGTAAAATTGCTTGAATCTCTGTGTGTGGATTGTCCAACTCAGAGAAACTGGCTCGAAGCTCTGTGTGTGGATTGTCCAACTCAGAGTAAACTGTCTCAAAGCTCTGTGTGTGGATTGTCCAACTCAGAGTAAACTGGCTCGAAGCTCTGTGTGTGGATTGTCCAACTGAGATTAAACTGGCTCGAAGCTCTGTGTGTGGATTGTCCAACTCAGAGTAAACTGGCTGGAAGCTCTGTGTGTGGATTGTCCAACTCAGAATAAACTGTCTCAAAGCTCTGTGAGTGGATTGTCCAACTCAGAGTAAACTGTCTCAAAGCTCTGTGCGTGGATTGTCCAACTCAGAGTAAACTGTCTCAAAGCTCTGTGTGTGGATTGTCCAACTCAGAGAAACTGGCTCGAAGCTCTGTGTGTGGATTGTCCAACTCAGAGTAAACTGGCTCGAAGCTCTGTGTGTGGATTGTCCAACTCACAGTAAACTGGCTCGAAGCTCTGTGGGTGGATTGTCCAACTCATAGTAAACTGGACTGAAGCTCTGTGTGTGGATTGTCCAACTCAGAGTAAACTGGCTGGAAACTCTGTGTGTGGATTGTCCAACTCAGAGTAAACTGGCTGGAAGAGCTGTGTATGGATTGTCCAAATCAGAGTAAACTGCCTGGAAGCTCTGTGTGTGGATTGTCCAACTCAGAGTAAACTGGCTGGAAGCTCTGTGTGTGGATTGTCCAACTCAGAGTAAACTGGCTCGAAGCTCTGTATGTGGATTGTCCCACTCACAGTAAACTGGCTCAAAGCTCTGTGTGCGGATTGTCCAACGGAGAGTAAACTGGCTGGAAGCTCTGTGTGTGGATTGTCCAAGTTTTTGTAAATCGTCTCGAAGCTCTGTGTGTGGATTGTCCAACTCAGAGTAAATAGTCTGTAAGCGCTGTGTGTGGATTGTCCAAGTTAGAGTAAACTGGCTCGAAGCTCTGTATGTGGATTGTCCAACTCAGAGTAAACTGCCTCAAAGCTCTGTGTGTGGATTCTCTAACTCAGAGTAAATAGTCTCGAAGCGCTGTGTGTGGATTCTCCAAGTTAGAGTAAACAGTTTGAAGCTCTGTATGTGGATTGTCCAAATCAGAGTAAACTGGCTAGAAGCTCTGTGTGTGGATTGTCCACCTCAGAGTAAATAGTCTCGAAGCTCTGTATGTGGATTGTCCAACAGAGAGTAAACTGCCTCGAAGCTCTCTGTGTGTATTGTCCAAATCAGAGTAAACTGGCTCGAAGCACTATGTGTGGATTGTCCAACTCAGAGTAAACTGGCTCGAAGCTCTGTATGTGGATTGTCCAACACAGAGTAAACTGGCTTGAAGCTCTGTATGTGGATTGTCCAACATAGAGTAAACTGTCTCGAAGCTCTGAATGTGGATTGTCCCACTCACAGTAAACTGGCTCGAAGCTCTGTGTGTGGATTGTCCAACTCAGAGTGAACAGGCTCGAAGCTCTGTGTGTGGATTGTCCCACTCACAGTAAAGTGCTCGAAGCTCTGTGTGTGGATGGTCCGACTCACTGTAAACTGGCTCGAAGCTCTGTGTGTGGATTGTCCAAGTTATTGTAAATCGTCTCGAAGCTCTGTGTGTGGATTGTCCAACTCAGAGTAAACTGCCTCGAAGCTCTGTGTGTGGATTGTCCAACTCAGAGTAAATAGTCTCGAAGCGCTGTTTGTGGATTCTACAAGTTAGAGTAAACTGGCTCGAAGCTCTGTATGTGGATTGACCAACACAGAGTAAACTGCCTCGAAGCTCTCTGTGTGTATTGTCCAAATCAGAGTAAACTGGCTCGAAGCACTATGTGTGGATTGTCCAACTCAGATAAACTGGCTCGAAGCTCTGTGTGTGGATTGTCCAACTCAGAGTAAACTGTCTCGAAGCTCTGTATGTGGATTGTCCAACTCAGAGTAAACTGCCTCGAAGCTCTCTGTGTAGATTGTCCAACTCAGAGTAAACTGGCTCGAAGCACTATGTGTGGATTGTCCAAATCAGAGAAACTGTCTCAAAGCTCTGTGTGTGGATTGTCCAACTCAGAGAAACTGGCTCGAAGCTCTGTGTGTGGATTGTCCAACTCAGAGTAAACTGGCTCGAAGCTCTGTGTGTGGATTGTCCAACTCACAGTAAACTGGCTCGAAGCTCTGTGGGTGGATTGTCCAACTCATAGTAAACTGGACTGAAGCTCTGTGTGTGGATTGTCCAACTCAGAGTAAACTGGCTGGAAACTCTGTGTGTGGATTGTCCAACTCAGAGTAAACTGGCTGGAAGAGCTGTGTATGGATTGTCCAAATCAGAGTAAACTGCCTGGAAGCTCTGTGTGTGGATTGTCCAACTCAGAGTAAACTGGCTGGAAGCTCTGTGTGTGGATTGTCCAACTCAGAGTAAACTGGCTCGAAGCTCTGTATGTGGATTGTCCCACTCACAGTAAACTGGCTCAAAGCTCTGTGTGCGGATTGTCCAACGGAGAGTAAACTGGCTGGAAGCTCTGTGTGTGGATTGTCCAAGTTTTTGTAAATCGTCTCGAAGCTCTGTGTGTGGATTGTCCAACTCAGAGTAAATAGTCTGTAAGCGCTGTGTGTGGATTGTCCAAGTTAGAGTAAACTGGCTCGAAGCTCTGTATGTGGATTGTCCAACAGAGAGTAAACTGCCTCGAAGCTCTCTGTGTGTATTGTCCAAATCAGAGTAAACTGGCTCGAAGCACTATGTGTGGATTGTCCAACTCAGAGTAAACTGGCTGGAAGCTCTATGTGTGGATTGTCCAACTCAGAGTAAACTGGCTCGAAACTTTGTGTGTGGATTGTCCAACTCAGAGTAAACTGGCTGGAAGCTCTGTGTGTGGATGGTCCGACTCACTGTAAACTGGCTCAAAGCTCTGTGTGTGGATTGTCCAACTCAGAGAAACTGGCTCGAAGCTCTGTGAGTGAATTGTCCAACACATAGTAAACTGGCTCGAAGCTCTGTGTGTGGATTGTCCAACTCAGAGAAACTGGCTCGAAGCTCTGTGTGTGGATTGTCCAACTCAGAGTAAACTGTCTCAAATGTCTGTGTGTGGATTGTCCAACTCAGAGAAACTGGCTCTAAGCTCTGTGTGTGCATTGTCCAACTCAGAGAAACTGGCTCGAAGCTCTGTGTGTGGATTGTCCAACTCAGAGTAAACTGTCTCAAAGCTCTGTGTGTGGATTGTCCAACTCAGAGAAACTGGCTCTAAGCTCTGTGTGTGGATTGTCCAACTCAGAGTAAACTGGCTCGAAGCTCTGTGTGTGGATTGTCCCACTCACAGTAAACTGGCTCGAAGCTCTGTGTGTGGATTGTCCAACTCAGAGTAAACTGTCTCAAAGCTCTGTGTGTGGATTGTCCAACTCAGAGAAACTGCCTCGAAGCTCTGTGTGTGGATTGTCCAACTCAGAGAAACTTTCTCTAAGCTATGTGTGTGCATTGTCAAACTCAGAGGAAACTGGCTCGAAGCTCTGTGTGTGGATTGTTCAACTCAGAGCAAACTGCCTCGAAACTCTGTGTGTGGATTGTCCACCTCATAGTAAACTGGCTTGAATCTCTGTGTGTAGATTGTCCAACTCAGAGAAACTGGCTCGCAGCTCTGTGTGTGGATTGTCCAACTCATAGTAAGCTGGCTCGACACTCTGTGTGTGGATTGTCCAACTCAGAGTAAACTGGCTCGAAGCTCTGTGTGTGGATCGTCCAACTCAGAGAAATTGGCTCTAAGCTCTGTGTGGATTCTCCAACTCAGAGTAAACTGGCTGGAAGCTCTGTGTGTGGATTTTCCAACTCAGAGAAACTGGCTCAAAACTCTGATTGTGGATTGTTCAACTCAGAGTAAAATGGCTCGAACCTCTGTGTGTGGATTCTCCAACTCAGAGAAACTTTCTCTAAGCTATGTGTATGGATTGTCCAACTCAGAGGAAACTGGCTCGAAGCTCTGTGTGTGGATTGTTCAACTCAGAGTAAACTGCCTCGAAACTCTGTGTGTGGATTGTCCACCTCATAGTAAAATTGCTTGAATATCTGTGTGTGGATTGTCCAACTCAGAGAAACTGGCTCGAAGCTCTGTGTGTGGATTGTCCAACTCAGAGTAAACTGTCTCAAAGCTCTGTGTGTGGATTGTCCAACTCAGAGTAAACTGGCTCGAAGCTCTGTGTGTGGATTGTCCAACTGAGATTAAACTGGCTCGAAGCTCTGTGTGTGGATTGTCCAACTCAGAGTAAACTGGCTGGAAGCTCTGTGTGTGGATTGTCCAACTCAGAATAAACTGTCTCAAAGCTCTGTGAGTGGATTGTCCAACTCAGAGTAAACTGTCTCAAAGCTCTGTGCGTGGATTGTCCAACTCAGAGTAAACTGTCTCAAAGCTCTGTGTGTGGATTGTCCAACTCAGAGAAACTGGCTCGAAGCTCTGTGTGTGGATTGTCCAACTCAGAGTAAACTGGCTCGAAGCTCTGAATGTGGATTGTCCCACTCACAGTAAACTGGCTCGAAGCTCTGTGTGTGGATTGTCCAACTCAGAGTGAACAGGCTCGAAGCTCTGTGTGTGGATTGTCCCACTCACAGTAAAGTGCTCGAAGCTCTGTGTGTGGATGGTCCGACTCACTGTAAACTGGCTCGAAGCTCTGTGTGTGGATTGTCCAAGTTATTGTAAATCGTCTCGAAGCTCTGTGTGTGGATTGTCCAACTCAGAGTAAACTGCCTCGAAGCTCTGTGTGTGGATTGTCCAACTCAGAGTAAATAGTCTCGAAGCGCTGTTTGTGGATTCTACAAGTTAGAGTAAACTGGCTCGAAGCTCTGTATGTGGATTGACCAACACAGAGTAAACTGCCTCGAAGCTCTCTGTGTGTATTGTCCAAATCAGAGTAAACTGGCTCGAAGCACTATGTGTGGATTGTCCAACTCAGATAAACTGGCTCGAAGCTCTGTGTGTGGATTGTCCAACTCAGAGTAAACTGTCTCGAAGCTCTGTATGTGGATTGTCCAACTCAGAGTAAACTGCCTCGAAGCTCTCTGTGTAGATTGTCCAACTCAGAGTAAACTGGCTCGAAGCACTATGTGTGGATTGTCCAAATCAGAGAAACTGTCTCAAAGCTCTGTGTGTGGATTGTCCAACTCAGAGTAAACTGGCTCGAAGCTCTGTGTGTGGATTGTCCAACTCACAGTAAACTGGCTCGAAGCTCTGTGGGTGGATTGTCCAACTCATAGTAAACTGGACTGAAGCTCTGTGTGTGGATTGTCCAACTCAGAGTAAACTGGCTGGAAACTCTGTGTGTGGATTGTCCAACTCAGAGTAAACTGGCTGGAAGAGCTGTGTATGGATTGTCCAAATCAGAGTAAACTGCCTGGAAGCTCTGTGTGTGGATTGTCCAACTCAGAGTAAACTGGCTGGAAGCTCTGTGTGTGGATTGTCCAACTCAGAGTAAACTGGCTCGAAGCTCTGTATGTGGATTGTCCCACTCACAGTAAACTGGCTCAAAGCTCTGTGTGCGGATTGTCCAACGGAGAGTAAACTGGCTGGAAGCTCTGTGTGTGGATTGTCCAAGTTTTTGTAAATCGTCTCGAAGCTCTGTGTGTGGATTGTCCAACTCAGAGTAAATAGTCTGTAAGCGCTGTGTGTGGATTGTCCAAGTTAGAGTAAACTGGCTCGAAGCTCTGTATGTGGATTGTCCAACAGAGAGTAAACTGCCTCGAAGCTCTCTGTGTGTATTGTCCAAATCAGAGTAAACTGGCTCGAAGCACTATGTGTGGATTGTCCAACTCAGAGTAAACTGGCTGGAAGCTCTATGTGTGGATTGTCCAACTCAGAGTAAACTGGCTCGAAACTTTGTGTGTGGATTGTCCAACTCAGAGTAAACTGGCTGGAAGCTCTGTGTGTGGATGGTCCGACTCACTGTAAACTGGCTCAAAGCTCTGTGTGTGGATTGTCCAACTCAGAGAAACTGGCTCGAAGCTCTGTGAGTGAATTCTCCAACACATAGTAAACTGGCTCGAAGCTCTGTGTGTGGATTGTCCAACTCAGAGAAACTGGCTCGAAGCTCTGTGTGTGGATTGTCCAACTCAGAGTAAACTGTCTCAAATGTCTGTGTGTGGATTGTCCAACTCAGAGAAACTGGCTCTAAGCTCTGTGTGTGCATTGTCCAACTCAGAGAAACTGGCTCGAAGCTCTGTGTGTGGATTGTCCAACTCAGAGTAAACTGTCTCAAAGCTCTGTGTGTGGATTGTCCAAGTCAGAGAAACTGGCTCTAAGCTCTGTGTGTGGATTGTCCAACTCATAGTAAACTGGCTCGAAGCTCTGTGTGTGGATTCTCGAACTCAGAGTAAACTGGCTGGAATCTCTGTGTGTGGATTTTCCAACTCAGAGAAACTGGCTCGAAACTCTGTTTGTGGATTGTCCAATTCAGAGTAAATAGTCTCGAAGCGCTGTGTGTGGATTCTCCAAGTTAGAGTAAACTGGCTCGAAGCTCTGTATGTGGATTGTCCAACTCAGAGTAAACTGGCTAGACGCTCTGTGTGTGGATTGTCCAACTCAGAGTAAATAGTCTCGAAGCTCTGTGTGTGGATTGTCCAAGTTAGAGTAAACTGGTTCGAAGCTCTGTATGTGGATTGACCAACACAGAGTAAACTGCCTCGAAGCTCTCTGTGTGTATTGTCCAAATCAGAGTAAACTGGCTCGAAGCATTATGTTTGGATGGTTCAACTCAGGTAAACTGGCTCGAAGCTCTCTGTGTGGATTCTCCAACTCAGAGAAACTGTCTCAAAGCTCTGTGTCTGGATTGTCCAACTCAGAGAAACTGGCTCTAAGCTCTGTGTCTGGATTGTCCAACTCAGAGTAAACTGGCTTGAAGCTCTGTATGTGGATTGTCCAACTCAGAGTAAACTGGCTGGAAGCTCTGTGTGTGGATTGTCCAACTCAGAGTAACCTTGCTCGAAACACTGTGTGTGCATTGTCCAACTCAGAGTAAACTGGCTCGAAGCTCTGTGTGTGGATTGTCCAACTCAGAGTAAACTGTCTCGAAGCTCTGTGTGTGGATTGTGCAACTCAGAGTAAACTGGCTCGAAGCGCTGTGTGTGGATTGTCCAACTCAGAGTAAACTGAAAGGAAGCTCTGTTTGTGGATTGTCCAACTCAGAGTAACCTGGCTGGAAGCTCTGTGTGTGGATTGTCCAACTCAGAGTAAACTGGCTCGAAGCTCTGTATGTGGATTGTCCCAATCACAGTAAACTGGCTCGAAGCTCTCTGTGTGTATTGTCCAAATCAGAGTAAACTGGCTCGAAGCATTATGTTTGGATTGTTCAACTCAGGTAAACTGGCTCGAAGCTCTCTGTGTGGATTCTCCAACTCAGAGAAACTGTCTCAAAGCTCTGTGTGTGGATTGTCCAACTCAGAGTAAACTGTCTCAAAGCTCTGTGTGTTGATTGTCCAACTCAGAGTAAACTGTCTCAAAGCTCTGTGTGTGGATTGTCCAACTCAGAGAAACTGGCTCTAAGCTCTGTGTGCGGATTGTCCAACGGAGAGTAAACTGGCTGGAAGCTCTGTGTGTGGATTGTCCAAGTTTTTGTAAATCGTCTCGAAGCTCTGTGTGTGGATTGTCCAACTCAGAGTAAATAGTCTGTAAGCGCTGTGTGTGGATTCTCCAAGGTAGAGTAAACTGGCTCGAAGCTCTGTATGTGGATTGTCCAACTCAGAGTAAACTGCCTCAAAGCTCTGTGTGTGGATTCTCTAACTCAGAGTAAATAGTCTCGAAGCGCTGTGTGTGGATTCTCCAAGTTAGAGTAAACAGTTTGAAGCTCTGTATGTGGATTGTCCAAATCAGAGTAAACTGGCTAGAAGCTCTGTGTGTGGATTGTCCACCTCAGAGTAAATAGTCTCGAAGCTCTGTATGTGGATTGTCCAACAGAGAGTAAACTGCCTCGAAGCTCTCTGTGTGTATTGTCCAAATCAGAGTAAACTGGCTCGAAGCACTATGTGTGGATTGTCCAACTCAGAGTAAACTGGCTCGAAGCTCTGTATGTGGATTGTCCAACACAGAGTAAACTGGCTTGAAGCTCTGTATGTGGATTGTCCAACATAGAGTAAACTGTCTCGAAGCTCTGAATGTGGATTGTCCCACTCACAGTAAACTGGCTCGAAGCTCTGTGTGTGGATTGTCCAACGGAGAGTAAACTGGCTGGAAGCTCTGTGTGTGGATTGTCCAAGTTTTTGTAAATCGTCTCGAAGCTCTGTGTGTGGATTGTCCAACTCAGAGTAAATAGTCTGTAAGCGCTGTGTGTGGATTGTCCAAGTTAGAGTAAACTGGCTCGAAGCTCTGTATGTGGATTGTCCAACAGAGAGTAAACTGCCTCGAAGCTCTCTGTGTGTATTGTCCAAATCAGAGTAAACTGGCTCGAAGCACTATGTGTGGATTGTCCAACTCAGAGTAAACTGGCTGGAAGCTCTATGTGTGGATTGTCCAACTCAGAGTAAACTGGCTCGAAACTTTGTGTGTGGATTGTCCAACTCAGAGTAAACTGGCTGGAAGCTCTGTGTGTGGATGGTCCGACTCACTGTAAACTGGCTCAAAGCTCTGTGTGTGGATTGTCCAACTCAGAGAAACTGGCTCGAAGCTCTGTGAGTGAATTGTCCAACACATAGTAAACTGGCTCGAAGCTCTGTGTGTGGATTGTCCAACTCAGAGAAACTGGCTCGAAGCTCTGTGTGTGGATTGTCCAACTCAGAGTAAACTGTCTCAAATGTCTGTGTGTGGATTGTCCAACTCAGAGAAACTGGCTCTAAGCTCTGTGTGTGCATTGTCCAACTCAGAGAAACTGGCTCGAAGCTCTGTGTGTGGATTGTCCAACTCAGAGTAAACTGTCTCAAAGCTCTGTGTGTGGATTGTCCAACTCAGAGAAACTGGCTCTAAGCTCTGTGTGTGGATTGTCCAACTCAGAGTAAACTGGCTCGAAGCTCTGTGTGTGGATTGTCCCACTCACAGTAAACTGGCTCGAAGCTCTGTGTGTGGATTGTCCAACTCAGAGTAAACTGTCTCAAAGCTCTGTGTGTGGATTGTCCAACTCAGAGAAACTGCCTCGAAGCTCTGTGTGTGGATTGTCCAACTCAGAGAAACTTTCTCTAAGCTATGTGTGTGCATTGTCAAACTCAGAGGAAACTGGCTCGAAGCTCTGTGTGTGGATTGTTCAACTCAGAGCAAACTGCCTCGAAACTCTGTGTGTGGATTGTCCACCTCATAGTAAACTGGCTTGAATCTCTGTGTGTAGATTGTCCAACTCAGAGAAACTGGCTCGCAGCTCTGTGTGTGGATTGTCCAACTCATAGTAAGCTGGCTCGACACTCTGTGTGTGGATTGTCCAACTCAGAGTAAACTGGCTCGAAGCTCTGTGTGTGGATCGTCCAACTCAGAGAAATTGGCTCTAAGCTCTGTGTGGATTCTCCAACTCAGAGTAAACTGGCTGGAAGCTCTGTGTGTGGATTTTCCAACTCAGAGAAACTGGCTCAAAACTCTGATTGTGGATTGTTCAACTCAGAGTAAAATGGCTCGAACCTCTGTGTGTGGATTCTCCAACTCAGAGAAACTTTCTCTAAGCTATGTGTATGGATTGTCCAACTCAGAGAAACTGGCTCGAAGCTCTGTGTGTGGATTGTCCAACTCAGAGTAAACTGTCTCAAAGCTCTGTGTGTGGATTGTCCAACTCAGAGTAAACTGGCTCGAAGCTCTGTGTGTGGATTGTCCAACTGAGATTAAACTGGCTCGAAGCTCTGTGTGTGGATTGTCCAACTCAGAGTAAACTGGCTGGAAGCTCTGTGTGTGGATTGTCCAACTCAGAATAAACTGTCTCAAAGCTCTGTGAGTGGATTGTCCAACTCAGAGTAAACTGTCTCAAAGCTCTGTGCGTGGATTGTCCAACTCAGAGTAAACTGTCTCAAAGCTCTGTGTGTGGATTGTCCAACTCAGAGAAACTGGCTCGAAGCTCTGTGTGTGGATTGTCCAACTCAGAGAAACTGACTATAAGCTCTATGTGTGGATTGTCCAACTCATAGTAAACTGGCTCAAATCTCTGTGTGTGGATTGTCCAACTCAGAGTAAACTGGCTCGAAGCTCTGAATGTGGATTGTCCCACTCACAGTAAACTGGCTCGAAGCTCTGTGTGTGGATTGTCCAACTCAGAGTGAACAGGCTCGAAGCTCTGTGTGTGGATTGTCCCACTCACAGTAAAGTGCTCGAAGCTCTGTGTGTGGATGGTCCGACTCACTGTAAACTGGCTCGAAGCTCTGTGTGTGGATTGTCCAAGTTATTGTAAATCGTCTCGAAGCTCTGTGTGTGGATTGTCCAACTCAGAGTAAACTGCCTCGAAGCTCTGTGTGTGGATTGTCCAACTCAGAGTAAATAGTCTCGAAGCGCTGTTTGTGGATTCTACAAGTTAGAGTAAACTGGCTCGAAGCTCTGTATGTGGATTGACCAACACAGAGTAAACTGCCTCGAAGCTCTCTGTGTGTATTGTCCAAATCAGAGTAAACTGGCTCGAAGCACTATGTGTGGATTGTCCAACTCAGATAAACTGGCTCGAAGCTCTGTGTGTGGATTGTCCAACTCAGAGTAAACTGTCTCGAAGCTCTGTATGTGGATTGTCCAACTCAGAGTAAACTGCCTCGAAGCTCTCTGTGTAGATTGTCCAACTCAGAGTAAACTGGCTCGAAGCACTATGTGTGGATTGTCCAAATCAGAGAAACTGTCTCAAAGCTCTGTGTGTGGATTGTCCAACTCAGAGTAAACTGGCTCGAAGCTCTGTGTGTGGATTGTCCAACTCACAGTAAACTGGCTCGAAGCTCTGTGGGTGGATTGTCCAACTCATAGTAAACTGGACTGAAGCTCTGTGTGTGGATTGTCCAACTCAGAGTAAACTGGCTGGAAACTCTGTGTGTGGATTGTCCAACTCAGAGTAAACTGGCTGGAAGAGCTGTGTATGGATTGTCCAAATCAGAGTAAACTGCCTGGAAGCTCTGTGTGTGGATTGTCCAACTCAGAGTAAACTGGCTGGAAGCTCTGTGTGTGGATTGTCCAACTCAGAGTAAACTGGCTCGAAGCTCTGTATGTGGATTGTCCCACTCACAGTAAACTGGCTCAAAGCTCTGTGTGCGGATTGTCCAACGGAGAGTAAACTGGCTGGAAGCTCTGTGTGTGGATTGTCCAAGTTTTTGTAAATCGTCTCGAAGCTCTGTGTGTGGATTGTCCAACTCAGAGTAAATAGTCTGTAAGCGCTGTGTGTGGATTGTCCAAGTTAGAGTAAACTGGCTCGAAGCTCTGTATGTGGATTGTCCAACAGAGAGTAAACTGCCTCGAAGCTCTCTGTGTGTATTGTCCAAATCAGAGTAAACTGGCTCGAAGCACTATGTGTGGATTGTCCAACTCAGAGTAAACTGGCTGGAAGCTCTATGTGTGGATTGTCCAACTCAGAGTAAACTGGCTCGAAACTTTGTGTGTGGATTGTCCAACTCAGAGTAAACTGGCTGGAAGCTCTGTGTGTGGATGGTCCGACTCACTGTAAACTGGCTCAAAGCTCTGTGTGTGGATTGTCCAACTCAGAGAAACTGGCTCGAAGCTCTGTGAGTGAATTGTCCAACACATAGTAAACTGGCTCGAAGCTCTGTGTGTGGATTGTCCAACTCAGAGAAACTGGCTCGAAGCTCTGTGTGTGGATTGTCCAACTCAGAGTAAACTGTCTCAAATGTCTGTGTGTGGATTGTCCAACTCAGAGAAACTGGCTCTAAGCTCTGTGTGTGCATTGTCCAACTCAGAGAAACTGGCTCGAAGCTCTGTGTGTGGATTGTCCAACTCAGAGTAAACTGTCTCAAAGCTCTGTGTGTGGATTGTCCAAGTCAGAGAAACTGGCTCTAAGCTCTGTGTGTGGATTGTCCAACTCATAGTAAACTGGCTCGAAGCTCTGTGTGTGGATTCTCGAACTCAGAGTAAACTGGCTGGAATCTCTGTGTGTGGATTTTCCAACTCAGAGAAACTGGCTCGAAACTCTGTTTGTGGATTGTCCAATTCAGAGTAAATAGTCTCGAAGCGCTGTGTGTGGATTCTCCAAGTTAGAGTAAACTGGCTCGAAGCTCTGTATGTGGATTGTCCAACTCAGAGTAAACTGGCTAGACGCTCTGTGTGTGGATTGTCCAACTCAGAGTAAATAGTCTCGAATCTCTGTGTGTGGATTGTCCAAGTTAGAGTAAACTGGTTCGAAGCTCTGTATGTGGATTGACCAACACAGAGTAAACTGCCTCGAAGCTCTCTGTGTGTATTGTCCAAATCAGAGTAAACTGGCTCGAAGCATTATGTTTGGATGGTTCAACTCAGGTAAACTGGCTCGAAGCTCTCTGTGTGGATTCTCCAACTCAGAGAAACTGTCTCAAAGTTCTGTGTCTGGATTGTCCAACTCAGAGAAACTGGCTCTAAGCTCTGTGTGTGGATTGTCCAACTCAGAGTAAACTGGCTTGAAGCTCTGTATGTGGATTGTCCAACTCAGAGTAAACTGGCTGGAAGCTCTGTGTGTGGATTGTCCAACTCAGAGTAACCTTGCTCGAAACACTGTGTGTGCATTGTCCAACTCAGAGTAAACTGGCTCGAAGCTCTGTGTGTGGATTGTCCAACTCAGAGTAAACTGTCTCGAAGCTCTGTGTGTGGATTGTGCAACTCAGAGTAAACTGGCTCGAAGCGCTGTGTGTGGATTGTCCAACTCAGAGTAAACTGAAAGGAAGCTCTGTTTGTGGATTGTCCAACTCAGAGTAACCTGGCTGGAAGCTCTGTGTGTGGATTGTCCATCTCAGAGTAAACTGGCTCGAAGCTCTGTATGTGGATTGTCCCAATCACAGTAAACTGGCTCGAAGCTCTCTGTGTGTATTGTCCAAATCAGAGTAAACTGGCTCGAAGCATTATGTTTGGATTGTTCAACTCAGGTAAACTGGCTCGAAGCTCTCTGTGTGGATTCTCCAACTCAGAGAAACTGTCTCAAAGCTCTGTGTGTGGATTGTCCAACTCAGAGTAAACTGTCTCAAAGCTCTGTGTGTTGATTGTCCAACTCAGAGTAAACTGTCTCAAAGCTCTGTGAGTGGATTATCCAACTCAGAGTAAACTGTCTCAAAGCTCTGTGCGTGGATTGTCCAACTCAGAGTAAACTGTCTCAAAGCTCTGTCTGTGGATTGTCCAACTCAGAGAAACTGGCTCGAAGCTCTATGTGTGGATTGTCCAACTCAGAGTAACTGTCTCAAAGCTCTGTGTGTGGATTGTCCAACTCAGAGAAACTGGCTCTAAGCTCTGTGTGCGGATTGTCCAACGGAGAGTAAACTGGCTGGAAGCTCTGTGTGTGGATTGTCCAAGTTTTTGTAAATCGTCTCGAAGCTCTGTGTGTGGATTGTCCAACTCAGAGTAAATAGTCTGTAAGCGCTGTGTGTGGATTCTCCAAGGTAGAGTAAACTGGCTCGAAGCTCTGTATGTGGATTGTCCAACTCAGAGTAAACTGCCTCAAAGCTCTGTGTGTGGATTCTCTAACTCAGAGTAAATAGTCTCGAAGCGCTGTGTGTGGATTCTCCAAGTTAGAGTAAACAGTTTGAAGCTCTGTATGTGGATTGTCCAAATCAGAGTAAACTGGCTAGAAGCTCTGTGTGTGGATTGTCCACCTCAGAGTAAATAGTCTCGAAGCTCTGTATGTGGATTGTCCAACAGAGAGTAAACTGCCTCGAAGCTCTCTGTGTGTATTGTCCAAATCAGAGTAAACTGGCTCGAAGCACTATGTGTGGATTGTCCAACTCAGAGTAAACTGGCTGGAAGCTCTATGTGTGGATTGTCCAACTCAGAGTAAACTGGCTCGAAACTTTGTGTGTGGATTGTCCAACTCAGAGTAAACTGGCTGGAAGCTCTGTGTGTGGATGGTCCGACTCACTGTAAACTGGCTCAAAGCTCTGTGTGTGGATTGTCCAACTCAGAGAAACTGGCTCGAAGCTCTGTGAGTGAATTGTCCAACACATAGTAAACTGGCTCGAAGCTCTGTGTGTGGATTGTCCAACTCAGAGAAACTGGCTCGAAGCTCTGTGTGTGGATTGTCCAACTCAGAGTAAACTGTCTCAAATGTCTGTGTGTGGATTGTCCAACTCAGAGAAACTGGCTCTAAGCTCTGTGTGTGCATTGTCCAACTCAGAGAAACTGGCTCGAAGCTCTGTGTGTGGATTGTCCAACTCAGAGTAAACTGTCTCAAAGCTCTGTGTGTGGATTGTCCAACTCAGAGAAACTGGCTCTAAGCTCTGTGTGTGGATTGTCCAACTCAGAGTAAACTGGCTCGAAGCTCTGTGTGTGGATTGTCCCACTCACAGTAAACTGGCTCGAAGCTCTGTGTGTGGATTGTCCAACTCAGAGTAAACTGTCTCAAAGCTCTGTGTGTGGATTGTCCAACTCAGAGAAACTGCCTCGAAGCTCTGTGTGTGGATTGTCCAACTCAGAGAAACTTTCTCTAAGCTATGTGTGTGCATTGTCAAACTCAGAGGAAACTGGCTCGAAGCTCTGTGTGTGGATTGTTCAACTCAGAGTAAACTGCCTCGAAACGCTGTGTGTGGATTGTCCACCTCATAGTAAACTGGCTTGAATCTCTGTGTGTAGATTGTCCAACTCAGAGAAACTGGCTCGCAGCTCTGTGTGTGGATTGTCCAACTCATAGTAAGCTGGCTCGACACTCTGTGTGTGGATTGTCCAACTCAGAGTAAACTGGCTCGAAGCTCTGTGTGTGGATCGTCCAACTCAGAGAAATTGGCTCTAAGCTCTGTGTGGATTCTCCAACTCAGAGTAAACTGGCTGGAAGCTCTGTGTGTGGATTTTCCAACTCAGAGAAACTGGCTCAAAACTCTGATTGTGGATTGTTCAACTCAGAGAAATTGGCTCTAAGCTCTGTGTGGATTCTCCAACTCAGAGTAAAATGGCTCGAACCTCTGTGTGTGGATTCTCCAACTCAGAGAAACTTTCTCTAAGCTATGTGTGTGGATTGTCCAACTCAGAGGAAACTGGCTCGAAGCTCTGTGTGTGGATTGTTCAACTCAGAGTAAACTGCCTCGAAACTCTGTGTGTGGATTGTCCACCTCATAGTAAAATGGCTTGAATCTCTGTGTGTGGATTGTCCAACTCAGAGAAACTGGCTCGAAGCTCTGTGTGTGGATTGTCCAACTCAGAGTAAACTGTCTCAAAGCTCTGTGTGTGGATTGTCCAACTCAGAGTAAACTGGCTCGAAGCTCTGTGTGTGGATTGTCCAACTGAGATTAAACTGGCTCGAAGCTCTGTGTGTGGATTGTCCAACTCAGAGTAAACTGGCTGGAAGCTCTGTGTGTGGATTGTCCAACTCAGAATAAACTGTCTCAAAGCTCTGTGAGTGGATTGTCCAACTCAGAGTAAACTGTCTCAAAGCTCTGTTCGTGGATTGTCCAACTCAGAGTAAACTGTCTCAAAGCTCTGTGTGTGGATTGTCCAACTCAGAGAAACTGGCTCGAAGCTCTGTGTGTGGATTGTCCAACTCAGAGAAACTGACTATAAGCTCTATGTGTGGATTGTCCAACTCATAGTAAACTGGCTCAAATCTCTGTGTGTGGATTGTCCAACTCCGAGTAAACTAGCTGGAAACTCTGTGTGTGGATTGTCCACCTCAGAGTAAACTGGCTCGAAGCTCTGTGTGTGGATTCTCCAACTCAGAGTAAACTGCCTCGAAGCTCTGTTTGTGGATTGTCCACTCATACTAAACTGGCTTGAAGCTCTGTCTGTGGATTGTCCAACTCAGAGTAAACTGGCTAGAAGCTCTGTGTGTGGATTGTCCAACTCAGAGTAAACTGGCTGGAAGATCTGTGTGTGGATTGTCCAACTCAGAGGAAACTGGCTCGAAGCTCTGTGTGTGGATTGTCCAACTCATAGTAAACTGGCTCAAAGCTCTGTGTGTGGATTGTCCAACTCAGAGTAAATCGTCTCGAAGCTCTGTGTGTGGATTGTCCAACTCATAGTAAACTGGCTCGAAGCTCTGTGTGTGGATTCTCTAAATCAGAGCAAAGTGGCTCGAAGATCTGTGTGTGGATTTTCCAAGTTAGAGTAAACTGGCTCGAAGCACTGTGTGTGGATTGTCCAACTCAGAGTAAACTGGCTCGAAGCTCTCTGTGTGGATTGTCCAAATCAGAGTAAACTGGCTGGAAGCACTATGTGTGGATTGTCCAAATCAGAGAAACTGGCTCGAAGCTCTGTGTGTGGATTGTCCAACTCAGAGTAAACTGTCTCGAAGCTCTGTATGTGGATTGTCCAACTCAGAGTAAACTGCCTCGAAGCTCTCTGTGTAGATTGTCCAACTCAGAGTAAACTGGCTCGAAGCACTATGTGTGGATTGTCCAAATCAGAGAAACTGTCTCAAAGCTCTGTGTGTGGATTGTCCAACTCAGAGAAACTGGCTCGAAGCTCTGTGTGTGGATTGTCCAACTCAGAGTAAACTGGACTGAAGCTCTGTGTGTGGATTGTCCAACTCAGAGTAAACTGGCTGGAAACTCTGTGTGTGGATTGTCCAACTCAGAGTAAACTGGCTGGAAGCTCTGTGTGTGGATTGTCCAACTCAGAGTAAACTGGCTCGAAGCTCTGTATGTGGATTGTCCCACTCACTGTAAACTGGCTCAAAGCTCTGTGTGCGGATTGTCCAACGGAGAGTAAACTGGCTGGAAGCTCTGTGTGTGGATTGTCCAAGTTTTTGTAAATCGTCTCGAAGCTCTGTGTGTGGATTGTCCAACTCAGAGTAAATAGTCTGTAAGCGCTGTGTGTGGATTGTCCAAGTTAGAGTAAACTGGCTCGAAGCTCTGTATGTGGATTGTCCAACTCAGAGTAAACTGCCTCAAAGCTCTGTGTGTGGATTCTCTAACTCAGAGTAAATAGTCTCGAAGCGCTGTGTGTGGATTCTCCAAGTTAGAGTAAACAGTTTGAAGCTCTGTATGTGGATTGTCCAAATCAGAGTAAACTGGCTAGAAGCTCTGTGTGTGGATTGTCCACCTCAGAGTAAATAGTCTCGAAGCTCTGTATGTGGATTGTCCAACAGAGAGTAAACTGCCTCGAAGCTCTCTGTGTGTATTGTCCAAATCAGAGTAAACTGGCTCGAAGCACTATGTGTGGATTGTCCAACTCAGAGTAAACTGGCTCGAAGCTCTGTATGTGGATTGTCCAACACAGAGTAAACTGGCTTGAAGCTCTGTATGTGGATTGTCCAACATAGAGTAAACTGTCTCGAAGCTCTGAATGTGGATTGTCCCACTCACAGTAAACTGGCTCGAAGCTCTGTGTGTGGATTGTCCAACTCAGAGTGAACAGGCTCGAAGCTCTGTGTGTGGATTGTCCCACTCACAGTAAAGTTCTCGAAGCTCTGTGTGTGGATTGTCCAACTCAGAGTAAACTGGCTCGAAGCTCTGTGTGTGGATTGTCCAAGTTATTGTAAATCGTCTCGAAGCTCTGTGTGTGGATTGTCCAACTCAGAGTAAACTGCCTCGAAGCTCTGTGTGTGGATTGTCCAACTCAGAGTAAATAGTCTCGAAGCGCTGTTTGTGGATTCTACAAGTTAGAGTAAACTGGCTCGAAGCTCTGTATGTGGATTGACCAACACAGAGTAAACTGCCTCGAAGCTCTCTGTGTGTATTGTCCAAATCAGAGTAAACTGGCTCGAAGCACTATGTGTGGATTGTCCAACTCAGATAAACTGGCTCGAAGCTCTGTGTGTGGATTGTCCAACTCAGAGTAAACTGTCTCGAAGCTCTGTATGTGGATTGTCCAACTCAGAGTAAACTGCCTCGAAGCTCTCTGTGTAGATTGTCCAACTCGGAGTAAACTGGCTCGAAGCACTATGTGTGGATTGTCCAAATCAGAGAAACTGTCTCAAAGCTCTGTGTGTGGATTGTCCAACTCAGAGAAACTGGCTCGAAGCTCTGTGTGTGGATTGTCCAACTCAGAGTAAACTGGCTCGAAGCTCTGTGTGTGGATTGTCCAACTCACAGTAAACTGGCTCGAAGCTCTGTGGGTGGATTGTCCAACTCATAATAAACTGGACTGAAGCTCTGTGTGTGGATTGTCCAACTCAGAGTAAACTGGCTGGAAACTCTGTGTGTGGATTGTCCAACTCAGAGTAAACTGGCTGGAAGAGCTGTGTATGGATTGTCCAAATCAGAGTAAACTGCCTGGAAGCTCTGTGTGTGGATTGTCCAACTCAGAGTAAACTGGCTGGAAGCTCTGTGTGTGGATTGTCCAACTCAGAGTAAACTGGCTCGAAGCTCTGTATGTGGATTGTCCCACTCACAGTAAACTGGCTCAAAGCTCTGTGTGCGGATTGTCCAACGGAGAGTAAACTGGCTGGAAGCTCTGTGTGTGGATTGTCCAAGTTTTTGTAAATCGTCTCGAAGCTCTGTGTGTGGATTGTCCAACTCAGAGTAAATAGTCTGTAAGCGCTGTGTGTGGATTGTCCAAGTTAGAGTAAACTGGCTCGAAGCTCTGTATGTGGATTGTCCAACAGAGAGTAAACTGCCTCGAAGCTCTCTGTGTGTATTGTCCAAATCAGAGTAAACTGGCTCGAAGCACTATGTGTGGATTGTCCAACTCAGAGTAAACTGGCTGGAAGCTCTATGTGTGGATTGTCCAACTCAGAGTAAACTGGCTCGAAACTTTGTGTGTGGATTGTCCAACTCAGAGTAAACTGGCTGGAAGCTCTGTGTGTGGATGGTCCGACTCACTGTAAACTGGCTCAAAGCTCTGTGTGTGGATTGTCCAACTCAGAGAAACTGGCTCGAAGCTCTGTGAGTGAATTGTCCAACACATAGTAAACTGGCTCGAAGCTCTGTGTGTGGATTGTCCAACTCAGAGAAACTGGCTCGAAGCTCTGTGTGTGGATTGTCCAACTCAGAGTAAACTGTCTCAAATGTCTGTGTGTGGATTGTCCAACTCAGAGAAACTGGCTCTAAGCTCTGTGTGTGCATTGTCCAACTCAGAGAAACTGGCTCGAAGCTCTGTGTGTGGATTGTCCAACTCAGAGTAAACTGTCTCAAAGCTCTGTGTGTGGATTGTCCAACTCAGAGAAACTGGCTCTAAGCTCTGTGTGTGGATTGTCCAACTCAGAGTAAACTGGCTCGAAGCTCTGTGTGTGGATTGTCCCACTCACAGTAAACTGGCTCGAAGCTCTGTGTGTGGATTGTCCAACTCAGAGTAAACTGTCTCAAAGCTCTGTGTGTGGATTGTCCAACTCAGAGAAACTGCCTCGAAGCTCTGTGTGTGGATTGTCCAACTCAGAGAAACTTTCTCTAAGCTATGTGTGTGCATTGTCAAACTCAGAGGAAACTGGCTCGAAGCTCTGTGTGTGGATTGTTCAACTCAGAGTAAACTGCCTCGAAACTCTGTGTGTGGATTGTCCACCTCATAGTAAACTGGCTTGAATCTCTGTGTGTAGATTGTCCAACTCAGAGAAACTGGCTCGCAGCTCTGTGTGTGGATTGTCCAACTCATAGTAAGCTGGCTCGACACTCTGTGTGTGGATTGTCCAACTCAGAGTAAACTGGCTCGAAGCTCTGTGTGTGGATCGTCCAACTCAGAGAAATTGGCTCTAAGTTCTGTGTGGATTCTCCAACTCAGAGTAAACTGGCTGGAAGCTCTGTGTGTGGATTTTCCAACTCAGAGAAACTGGCTCAAAACTCTGATTGTGGATTGTTCAACTCAGAGTAAAATGGCTCGAACCTCTGTGTGTGGATTCTCCAACTCAGAGAAACTTTCTCTAAGCTATGTGTGTGGATTGTCCAACTCAGAGGAAACTGGCTCGAAGCTCTGTGTGTGGATTGTTCAACTCAGAGTAAACTGCCTCGAAACTCTGTGTGTGGATTGTCCACCTCATAGTAAAATGGCTTGAATCTCTGTGTGTGGATTCTCCAACTCAGAGAAACTGGCTCGAAGCTCTGTGTGTGGATTGTCCAACTCAGAGTAAACTGTCTCAAAGCTCTGTGTGTGGATTGTCCAACTCAGAGTAAACTGGCTCGAAGCTCTGTGTGTGGATTGTCCAACTGAGATTAAACTGGCTCGAAGCTCTGTGTGTGGATTGTCCAACTCAGAGTAAACTGGCTGGAAGCTCTGTGTGTGGATTGTCCAACTCAGAATAAACTGTCTCAAAGCTCTGTGAGTGGATTGTCCAACTCAGAGTAAACTGTCTCAAAGCTCTGTGCGTGGATTGTCCAACTCAGAGTAAACTGTCTCAAAGCTCTGTGTGTGGATTGTCCAACTCAGAGAAACTGGCTCGAAGCTCTGTGTGTGGATTGTCCAACTCAGAGAAACTGACTATAAGCTCTATGTGTGGATTGTCCAACTCATAGTAAACTGGCTCAAATCTCTGTGTGTGGATTGTCCAACTCAGAGTAAACTGGCTCGAAGCTCTGTATGTGGATTGTCCAACACAGAGTAAACTGGCTTGAAGCTCTGTATGTGGATTGTCCAACATAGAGTAAACTGTCTCGAAGCTCTGAATGTGGATTGTCCCACTCACAGTAAACTGGCTCGAAGCTCTGTGTGTGGATTGTCCAACTCAGAGTGAACAGGCTCGAAGCTCTGTGTGTGGATTGTCCCACTCACAGTAAAGTGCTCGAAGCTCTGTGTGTGGATGGTCCGACTCACTGTAAACTGGCTCGAAGCTCTGTGTGTGGATTGTCCAAGTTATTGTAAATCGTCTCGAAGCTCTGTGTGTGGATTGTCCAACTCAGAGTAAACTGCCTCGAAGCTCTGTGTGTGGATTGTCCAACTCAGAGTAAATAGTCTCGAAGCGCTGTTTGTGGATTCTACAAGTTAGAGTAAACTGGCTCGAAGCTCTGTATGTGGATTGACCAACACAGAGTAAACTGCCTCGAAGCTCTCTGTGTGTATTGTCCAAATCAGAGTAAACTGGCTCGAAGCACTATGTGTGGATTGTCCAACTCAGATAAACTGGCTCGAAGCTCTGTGTGTGGATTGTCCAACTCAGAGTAAACTGTCTCGAAGCTCTGTATGTGGATTGTCCAACTCAGAGTAAACTGCCTCGAAGCTCTCTGTGTAGATTGTCCAACTCAGAGTAAACTGGCTCGAAGCACTATGTGTGGATTGTCCAAATCAGAGAAACTGTCTCAAAGCTCTGTGTGTGGATTGTCCAACTCAGAGAAACTGGCTCGAAGCTCTGTGTGTGGATTGTCCAACTCAGAGTAAACTGGCTCGAAGCTCTGTGTGTGGATTGTCCAACTCACAGTAAACTGGCTCGAAGCTCTGTGGGTGGATTGTCCAACTCATAGTAAACTGGACTGAAGCTCTGTGTGTGGATTGTCCAACTCAGAGTAAACTGGCTGGAAACTCTGTGTGTGGATTGTCCAACTCAGAGTAAACTGGCTGGAAGAGCTGTGTATGGATTGTCCAAATCAGAGTAAACTGCCTGGAAGCTCTGTGTGTGGATTGTCCAACTCAGAGTAAACTGGCTGGAAGCTCTGTGTGTGGATTGTCCAACTCAGAGTAAACTGGCTCGAAGCTCTGTATGTGGATTGTCCCACTCACAGTAAACTGGCTCAAAGCTCTGTGTGCGGATTGTCCAACGGAGAGTAAACTGGCTGGAAGCTCTGTGTGTGGATTGTCCAAGTTTTTGTAAATCGTCTCGAAGCTCTGTGTGTGGATTGTCCAACTCAGAGTAAATAGTCTGTAAGCGCTGTGTGTGGATTGTCCAAGTTAGAGTAAACTGGCTCGAAGCTCTGTATGTGGATTGTCCAACAGAGAGTAAACTGCCTCGAAGCTCTCTGTGTGTATTGTCCAAATCAGAGTAAACTGGCTCGAAGCACTATGTGTGGATTGTCCAACTCAGAGTAAACTGGCTGGAAGCTCTATGTGTGGATTGTCCAACTCAGAGTAAACTGGCTCGAAACTTTGTGTGTGGATTGTCCAACTCAGAGTAAACTGGCTGGAAGCTCTGTGTGTGGATGGTCCGACTCACTGTAAACTGGCTCAAAGCTCTGTGTGTGGATTGTCCAACTCAGAGAAACTGGCTCGAAGCTCTGTGAGTGAATTGTCCAACACATAGTAAACTGGCTCGAAGCTCTGTGTGTGGATTGTCCAACTCAGAGAAACTGGCTCGAAGCTCTGTGTGTGGATTGTCCAACTCAGAGTAAACTGTCTCAAATGTCTGTGTGTGGATTGTCCAACTCAGAGAAACTGGCTCTAAGCTCTGTGTGTGCATTGTCCAACTCAGAGAAACTGGCTCGAAGCTCTGTGTGTGGATTGTCCAACTCAGAGTAAACTGTCTCAAAGCTCTGTGTGTGGATTGTCCAACTCAGAGAAACTGGCTCTAAGCTCTGTGTGTGGATTGTCCAACTCAGAGTAAACTGGCTCGAAGCTCTGTGTGTGGATTGTCCCACTCACAGTAAACTGGCTCGAAGCTCTGTGTGTGGATTGTCCAACTCAGAGTAAACTGTCTCAAAGCTCTGTGTGTGGATTGTCCAACTCAGAGAAACTGCCTCGAAGCTCTGTGTGTGGATTGTCCAACTCAGAGAAACTTTCTCTAAGCTATGTGTGTGCATTGTCAAACTCAGAGGAAACTGGCTCGAAGCTCTGTGTGTCTATTGTTCAACTCAGAGTAAACTGCCTCGAAACTCTGTGTGTGGATTGTCCACCTCATAGTAAACTGGCTTGAATCTCTGTGTGTAGATTGTCCAACTCAGAGAAACTGGCTCGCAGCTCTGTGTGTGGATTGTCCAACTCATAGTAAGCTGGCTCGACACTCTGTGTGTGGATTGTCCAACTCAGAGTAAACTGGCTCGAAGCTCTGTGTGTGGATCGTCCAACTCAGAGAAATTGGCTCTAAGCTCTGTGTGGATTCTCCAACTCAGAGTAAACTGGCTGGAAGCTCTGTGTGTGGATTTTCCAACTCAGAGAAACTGGCTCAAAACTCTGATTGTGGATTGTTCAACTCAGAGTAAAATGGCTCGAACCTCTGTGTGTGGATTCTCCAACTCAGAGAAACTTTCTCTAAGCTATGTGTGTGGATTGTCCAACTCAGAGGAAACTGGCTCGAAGCTCTGTGTGTGGATTGTTCAACTCAGAGTAAACTGCCTCGAAACTCTGTGTGTGGATTGTCCACCTCATAGTAAAATGGCTTGAATCTCTGTGTGTGGATTCTCCAACTCAGAGAAACTGGCTCGAAGCTCTGTGTGTGGATTGTCCAACTCAGAGTAAACTGTCTCAAAGCTCTGTGTGTGGATTGTCCAACTCAGAGTAAACTGGCTCGAAGCTCTGTGTGTGGATTGTCCAACTGAGATTAAACTGGCTCGAAGCTCTGTGTGTGGATTGTCCAACTCAGAGTAAACTGGTTGGAAGCTCTGTGTGTGGATTGTCCAACTCAGAATAAACTGTCTCAAAGCTCTGTGAGTGGATTGTCCAACTCAGAGTAAACTGTCTCAAAGCTCTGTGCGTGGATTGTCCAACTCAGAGTAAACTGTCTCAAAGCTCTGTGTGTGGATTGTCCAACTCAGAGAAACTGGCTCGAAGCTCTGTGTGTGGATTGTCCAACTCAGAGAAACTGACTATAAGCTCTATGTGTGGATTGTCCAACTCATAGTAAACTGGCTCAAATCTCTGTGTGTGGATTGTCCAACTCCGAGTAAACTAGCTGGAAACTCTGTGTGTGGATTGTCCACCTCAGAGTAAACTGGCTCGAAGCTCTGTGTGTGGATTCTCCAACTCAGAGTAAACTGCCTCGAAGCTCTGTTTGTGGATTGTCCACTCATACTAAACTGGCTTGAAGCTCTGTGTGTGGATTGTCCAACTCAGAGTAAACTGGCTAGAAGCTCTGTGTGTGGATTGTCCAACTCAGAGTAAACTGGCTGGAAGAGCTGTGTGTGGATTGTCCAACTCAGAGGAAACTGGCTCGAAGCTCTGTGTGTGGATTGTCCAACTCATAGTAAACTGGCTCAAAGCTCTGTGTGTGGATTGTCCAACTCAGAGTAAATCGTCTCGAAGCTCTGTGTGTGGATTGTCCAACTCATAGTAAACTGGCTCGAAGCTCTGTCTGTGGATGGTCCGACTCACTGTAAACTGGCTCGAAGCTCTGTGTGTGGATTCTCTAAATCAGAGCAAAGTGGCTCGAAGTTCTGTGTGTGGATTTTCCAAGTTAGAGTAAACTGGCTCGAAGCACTGTGTGTGGATTGTCCAACTCAGAGTAAACTGGCTCGAAGCTCTCTGTGTGGATTGTCCAAATCAGAGTAAACTGGCTGGAAGCACTATGTGTGGATTGTCCAAATCAGAGAAACTGGCTCGAAGCTCTGTGTGTGGATTGTCCAACTCAGAGTAAACTGTCTCGAAGCTCTGTATGTGGATTGTCCAACTCAGAGTAAACTGCCTCGAAGCTCTCTGTGTAGATTGTCCAACTCAGAGTAAACTGGCTCGAAGCACTATGTGTGGATTGTCCAAATCAGAGAAACTGTCTCAAAGCTCTGTGTGTGGATTGTCCAACTCAGAGAAACTGGCTCGAAGCTCTGTGTGTGGATTGTCCAACTCAGAGTAAACTGGCTCGAAGCTCTGTGTGTGAATTGTCCAACTCACAGTAAACTGGCTCGAAGCTCTGTGGGTGGATTGTCCAACTCATAGTAAACTGGACTGAAGCTCTGTGTGTGGATTGTCCAACTCAGAGTAAACTGGCTGGAAACTCTGTGTGTGGATTGTCCAACTCAGAGTAAACTGGCTGGAAGAGCTGTGTATGGATTGTCCAAATCAGAGTAAACTGCCTGGAAGCTCTGTGTGTGGATTGTCCAACTCAGAGTAAACTGGCTGGAAGCTCTGTGTGTGGATTGTCCAACTCAGAGTAAACTGGCTCGAAGCTCTGTATGTGGATTGTCCCACTCACAGTAAACTGGCTGGAAGCTCTGTGTGTGGATTGTCCAAGTTTTTGTAAATCGTCTCGAAGCTCTGTGTGTGGATTGTCCAAGTTAGAGTAAACTGGCTCGAAGCTCTGTATGTGGATTGTCCAACTCAGAGTAAACTGCCTCAAAGCTCTGTGTGTGGATTCTCTAACTCAGAGTAAATAGTCTCGAAGCGCTGTGTGTGGATTCTCCAAGTTAGAGTAAACAGTTTGAAGCTCTGTATGTGGATTGTCCAAATCAGAGTAAACTGGCTAGAAGCTCTGTGTGTGGATTGTCCACCTCAGAGTAAATAGTCTCGAAGCTCTGTATGTGGATTGTCCAACAGAGAGTAAACTGCCTCGAAGCTCTCTGTGTGTATTGTCCAAATCAGAGTAAACTGGCTCGAAGCACTATGTGTGGATTGTCCAACTCAGAGTGAACAGGCTCGAAGCTCTGTGTGTGGATTGTCCCACTCACAGTAAAGTGCTCGAAGCTCTGTGTGTGGATTGTCCAACTCAGAGTAAACTGGCTGGAAGCTCTGTGTGTGGATGGTCCGACTCACTGTAAACTGGCTCGAAGCTCTGTGTGTGGATTGTCCAAGTTATTGTAAATCGTCTCGAAGCTCTGTGTGTGGATTGTCCAACTCAGAGTAAACTGCCTCGAAGCTCTGTGTGTGGATTGTCCAACTCAGAGTAAATAGTCTCGAAGCGCTGTTTGTGGATTCTACAAGTTAGAGTAAACTGGCTCGAAGCTCTGTATGTGGATTGACCAACACAGAGTAAACTGCCTCGAAGCTCTCTGTGTGTATTGTCCAAATCAGAGTAAACTGGCTCGAAGCACTATGTGTGGATTGTCCAACTCAGATAAACTGGCTCGAAGCTCTGTGTGTGGATTGTCCAACTCAGAGTAAACTGTCTCGAAGCTCTGTATGTGGATTGTCCAACTCAGAGTAAACTGCCTCGAAGCTCTCTGTGTAGATTGTCCAACTCAGAGTAAACTGGCTCGAAGCACTATGTGTGGATTGTCCAAATCAGAGAAACTGTCTCAAAGCTCTGTGTGTGGATTGTCCAACTCAGAGAAACTGGCTCGAAGCTCTGTGTGTGGATTGTCCAACTCAGAGTAAACTGGCTCGAAGCTCTGTGTGTGGATTGTCCAACTCACAGTAAACTGGCTCGAAGCTCTGTGGGTGGATTGTCCAACTCATAGTAAACTGGACTGAAGCTCTGTGTGTGGATTGTCCAACTCAGAGTAAACTGGCTGGAAACTCTGTGTGTGGATTGTCCAACTCAGAGTAAACTGGCTGGAAGAGCTGTGTATGGATTGTCCAAATCAGAGTAAACTGCCTGGAAGCTCTGTTTGTGGATTGTCCAACTCAGAGTAAACTGGCTGGAAGCTCTGTGTGTGGATTGTCCAACTCAGAGTAAACTGGCTCGAAGCTCTGTATGTGGATTGTCCCACTCACAGTAAACTGGCTCAAAGCTCTGTGTGCGGATTGTCCAACGGAGAGTAAACTGGCTGGAAGCTCTGTGTGTGGATTGTCCAAGTTTTTGTAAATCGTCTCGAAGCTCTGTGTGTGGATTGTCCAACTCAGAGTAAATAGTCTGTAAGCGCTGTGTGTGGATTGTCCAAGTTAGAGTAAACTGGCTCGAAGCTCTGTATGTGGATTGTCCAGCTCAGAGTAAACTGCCTCAAAGCTCTGTGTGTGGATTCTCTAACTCAGAGTAAATAGTCTCGAAGCGCTGTGTGTGGATTCTCCAAGTTAGAGTAAACAGTTTGAAGCTCTGTATGTGGATTGTCCAAATCAGAGTAAACTGGCTAGAAGCTCTGTGTGTGGATTGTCCACCTCAGAGTAAATAGTCTCGAAGCTCTGTATGTGGATTGTCCAACAGAGAGTAAACTGCCTCGAAGCTCTCTGTGTGTATTGTCCAAATCAGAGTAAACTGGCTCGAAGCACTATGTGTGGATTGTCCAACTCAGAGTAAACTGGCTCGAAGCTCTGTATGTGGATTGTCCAACACAGAGTAAACTGGCTTGAAGCTCTGTATGTGGATTGTCAAACATAGAGTAAACTGTCTCGAAGCTCTGAATGTGGATTGTCCCACTCACAGTAAACTGGCTCGAAGCTCTGTGTGTGGATTGTCCAACTCAGAGTGAACAGGCTCGAAGCTCTGTGTGTGGATTGTCCCACTCACAGTAAAGTGCTCGAAGCTCTGTGTGTGGATTGTCCAACTCAGAGTAAACTGGATGGAAGCTCTGTGTGTGGATGGTCCGACTCACTGTAAACTGGCTCGAAGCTCTGTGTGTGGATTGTCCAAGTTATTGTAAATCGTCTCGAAGCTCTGTGTGTGGATTGTCCAACTCAGAGTAAACTGCCTCGAAGCTCTGTGTGTGGATTGTCCAACTCAGAGTAAATAGTCTCGAAGCGCTGTTTGTGGATTCTACAAGTTAGAGTAAACTGGCTCGAAGCTCTGTATGTGGATTGACCAACACAGAGTAAACTGCCTCGAAGCTCTCTGTGTGTATTGTCCAAATCAGAGTAAACTGGCTCGAAGCTCTGTGTGTGGATTATCCAACTCAGAGAAACTGGCTCTAAGCTCTGTGTGTGCATTGTCCAACTCAGAGAAACTGGCTCGAAGCTCTGTGTGTGGATTGTCCAACTCAGAGTAAACTGTCTCAAAGCTCTGTGTGTGGATTGTCCAACTCAGAGAAACTGGCTCTAAGCTCTGTGTGTGGATTGTCCAACTCAGAGTAAACTGGCTCGAAGCTCTGTGTGTGGATTGTCCCACTCACAGTAAACTGGCTCGAAGCTCTGTGTGTGGATTGTCCAACTCAGAGTAAACTGTCTCAAAGCTCTGTGTGTGGATTGTCCAACTCAGAGAAACTGCCTCGAAGCTCTGTGTGTGGATTGTCCAACTCAGAGAAACTTTCTCTAAGCTATGTGTGTGCATTGTCAAACTCAGAGGAAACTGGCTCGAAGCTCTGTGTGTGGATTGTTCAACTCAGAGTAAACTGCCTCGAAACTCTGTGTGTGGATTGTCCACCTCATAGTAAACTGGCTTGAATCTCTGTGTGTAGATTGTCCAACTCAGAGAAACTGGCTCGCAGCTCTGTGTGTGGATTGTCCAACTCATAGTAAGCTGGCTCGACACTCTGTGTGTGGATTGTCCAACTCAGAGTAAACTGGCTCGAAGCTCTGTGTGTGGATCGTCCAACTCAGAGAAATTGGCTCTAAGCTCTGTGTGGATTCTCCAACTCAGAGTAAACTGGCTGGAAGCTCTGTGTGTGGATTTTCCAGCTCAGAAAAACTGGCTCGCAGCTCTGTGTGTGGATTGTTCAACTCAGAGTAAAATGGCTCGAAGCTCTGTGTGTGGATTCTCCAACTCAGAGAAACTTTCTCGAAGCTCTGTGTGTGGATTGTCCCACTCACAGTAAAGTGCTCGAAGCTCTGTGTGTGGATTGTCCAACTCAGAGTAAACTGGCTGGAAGCTCTGTGTGTGGATGGTCCGACTCACTGTAAACTGGCTCGAAGCTCTGTGTGTGGATTGTCCAAGTTATTGTAAATCGTCTCGAAGCTCTGTGTGTGGATTGTCCAACTCAGAGTAAACTGCCTCGAAGCTCTGTGTGTGGATTGTCCAACTCAGAGTAAATAGTCTCGAAGCGCTGTTTGTGGATTCTACAAGTTAGAGTAAACTGGCTCGAAGCTCTGTAAGTGGATTGACCAACACAGAGTAAACTGCCTCGAAGCTCTCTGTGTGTATTGTCCAAATCAGAGTAAACTGGCTCGAAGCACTATGTGTGGATTGTCCAACTCAGATAAACTGGCTCGAAGCTCTGTGTGTGGATTGTCCAACTCAGAGTAAACTGTCTCGAAGCTCTGTATGTGGATTGTCCAACTCAGAGTAAACTGCCTCGAAGCTCTCTGTGTAGATTGTCCAACTCAGAGTAAACTGGCTCGAAGCACTATGTGTGGATTGTCCAAATCAGAGAAACTGTCTCAAAGCTCTGTGTGTGGATTGTCCAACTCAGAGAAACTGGCTCGAAGCTCTGTGTGTGGATTGTCCAACTCAGAGTAAACTGGCTCGAAGCTCTGTATGTGGATTGTCCCACTCACAGTAAACTGGCTCAAAGCTCTGTGTGTGTATTGTCCAAATCAGAGTAAACTGGCTCGAAGCACTATGTGTGGATTGTCCAACTCAGAGTGAACAGGCTCGAAGCTCTGTGTGTGGATTGTCCCACTCACAGTAAAGTGCTCGAAGCTCTGTGTGTGGATTGTCCAACTCAGAGTAAACTGGCTGGAAGCTCTGTGTGTGGATGGTCCGACTCACTGTAAACTGGCTCGAAGCTCTGTGTGTGGATTGTCCAAGTTATTGTAAATCGTCTCGAAGCTCTGTGTGTGGATTGTCCAACTCAGAGTAAACTGCCTCGAAGCTCTGTGTGTGGATTGTCCAACTCAGAGTAAATAGTCTCGAAGCGCTGTTTGTGGATTCTACAAGTTAGAGTAAACTGGCTCGAAGCTCTGTATGTGGATTGACCAACACAGAGTAAACTGCCTCGAAGCTCTCTGTGTGTATTGTCCAAATCAGAGTAAACTGGCTCGAAGCACTATGTGTGGATTGTCCAACTCAGATAAACTGGCTCGAAGCTCTGTGTGTGGATTGTCCAACTCAGAGTAAACTGTCTCGAAGCTCTGTATGTGGATTGTCCAACTCAGAGTAAACTGCCTCGAAGCTCTCTGTGTAGATTGTCCAACTCAGAGTAAACTGGCTCGAAGCACTATGTGTGGATTGTCCAAATCAGAGAAACTGTCTCAAAGCTCTGTGTGTGGATTGTCCAACTCAGAGAAACTGGCTCGAAGCTCTGTGTGTGGATTGTCCAACTCAGAGTAAACTGGCTCGAAGCTCTGTGTGTGGATTGTCCAACTCACAGTAAACTGGCTCGAAGCTCTGTGGGTGGATTGTCCAACTCATAGTAAACTGGACTGAAGCTCTGTGTGTGGATTGTCCAACTCAGAGTAAACTGGCTGGAAACTCTGTGTGTGGATTGTCCAACTCAGAGTAAACTGGCTGGAAGAGCTGTGTATGGATTGTCCAAATCAGAGTAAACTGCCTGGAAGCTCTGTTTGTGGATTGTCCAACTCAGAGTAAACTGGCTGGAAGCTCTGTGTGTGGATTGTCCAACTCAGAGTAAACTGGCTCGAAGCTCTGTATGTGGATTGTCCCACTCACAGTAAACTGGCTCAAAGCTCTGTGTGCGGATTGTCCAACGGAGAGTAAACTGGCTGGAAGCTCTGTGTGTGGATTGTCCAAGTTTTTGTAAATCGTCTCGAAGCTCTGTGTGTGGATTGTCCAACTCAGAGTAAATAGTCTGTAAGCGCTGTGTGTGGATTGTCCAAGTTAGAGTAAACTGGCTCGAAGCTCTGTATGTGGATTGTCCAGCTCAGAGTAAACTGCCTCAAAGCTCTGTGTGTGGATTCTCTAACTCAGAGTAAATAGTCTCGAAGCGCTGTGTGTGGATTCTCCAAGTTAGAGTAAACAGTTTGAAGCTCTGTATGTGGATTGTCCAAATCAGAGTAAACTGGCTAGAAGCTCTGTGTGTGGATTGTCCACCTCAGAGTAAATAGTCTCGAAGCTCTGTATGTGGATTGTCCAACAGAGAGTAAACTGCCTCGAAGCTCTCTGTGTGTATTGTCCAAATCAGAGTAAACTGGCTCGAAGCACTATGTGTGGATTGTCCAACTCAGAGTAAACTGGCTCGAAGCTCTGTATGTGGATTGTCCAACACAGAGTAAACTGGCTTGAAGCTCTGTATGTGGATTGTCAAACATAGAGTAAACTGTCTCGAAGCTCTGAATGTGGATTGTCCCACTCACAGTAAACTGGCTCGAAGCTCTGTGTGTGGATTGTCCAACTCAGAGTGAACAGGCTCGAAGCTCTGTGTGTGGATTGTCCCACTCACAGTAAAGTGCTCGAAGCTCTGTGTGTGGATTGTCCAACTCAGAGTAAACTGGATGGAAGCTCTGTGTGTGGATGGTCCGACTCACTGTAAACTGGCTCGAAGCTCTGTGTGTGGATTGTCCAAGTTATTGTAAATCGTCTCGAAGCTCTGTGTGTGGATTGTCCAACTCAGAGTAAACTGCCTCGAAGCTCTGTGTGTGGATTGTCCAACTCAGAGTAAATAGTCTCGAAGCGCTGTTTGTGGATTCTACAAGTTAGAGTAAACTGGCTCGAAGCTCTGTATGTGGATTGACCAACACAGAGTAAACTGCCTCGAAGCTCTCTGTGTGTATTGTCCAAATCAGAGTAAACTGGCTCGAAGCTCTGTGTGTGGATTATCCAACTCAGAGAAACTGGCTCTAAGCTCTGTGTGTGCATTGTCCAACTCAGAGAAACTGGCTCGAAGCTCTGTGTGTGGATTGTCCAACTCAGAGTAAACTGTCTCAAAGCTCTGTGTGTGGATTGTCCAACTCAGAGAAACTGGCTCTAAGCTCTGTGTGTGGATTGTCCAACTCAGAGTAAACTGGCTCGAAGCTCTGTGTGTGGATTGTCCCACTCACAGTAAACTGGCTCGAAGCTCTGTGTGTGGATTGTCCAACTCAGAGTAAACTGTCTCAAAGCTCTGTGTGTGGATTGTCCAACTCAGAGAAACTGCCTCGAAGCTCTGTGTGTGGATTGTCCAACTCAGAGAAACTTTCTCTAAGCTATGTGTGTGCATTGTCAAACTCAGAGGAAACTGGCTCGAAGCTCTGTGTGTGGATTGTTCAACTCAGAGTAAACTGCCTCGAAACTCTGTGTGTGGATTGTCCACCTCATAGTAAACTGGCTTGAATCTCTGTGTGTAGATTGTCCAACTCAGAGAAACTGGCTCGCAGCTCTGTGTGTGGATTGTCCAACTCATAGTAAGCTGGCTCGACACTCTGTGTGTGGATTGTCCAACTCAGAGTAAACTGGCTCGAAGCTCTGTGTGTGGATCGTCCAACTCAGAGAAATTGGCTCTAAGCTCTGTGTGGATTCTCCAACTCAGAGTAAACTGGCTGGAAGCTCTGTGTGTGGATTTTCCAGCTCAGAAAAACTGGCTCGCAGCTCTGTGTGTGGATTGTTCAACTCAGAGTAAAATGGCTCGAAGCTCTGTGTGTGGATTCTCCAACTCAGAGAAACTTTCTCGAAGCTCTGTGTGTGGATTGTCCCACTCACAGTAAAGTGCTCGAAGCTCTGTGTGTGGATTGTCCAACTCAGAGTAAACTGGCTGGAAGCTCTGTGTGTGGATGGTCCGACTCACTGTAAACTGGCTCGAAGCTCTGTGTGTGGATTGTCCAAGTTATTGTAAATCGTCTCGAAGCTCTGTGTGTGGATTGTCCAACTCAGAGTAAACTGCCTCGAAGCTCTGTGTGTGGATTGTCCAACTCAGAGTAAATAGTCTCGAAGCGCTGTTTGTGGATTCTACAAGTTAGAGTAAACTGGCTCGAAGCTCTGTAAGTGGATTGACCAACACAGAGTAAACTGCCTCGAAGCTCTCTGTGTGTATTGTCCAAATCAGAGTAAACTGGCTCGAAGCACTATGTGTGGATTGTCCAACTCAGATAAACTGGCTCGAAGCTCTGTGTGTGGATTGTCCAACTCAGAGTAAACTGTCTCGAAGCTCTGTATGTGGATTGTCCAACTCAGAGTAAACTGCCTCGAAGCTCTCTGTGTAGATTGTCCAACTCAGAGTAAACTGGCTCGAAGCACTATGTGTGGATTGTCCAAATCAGAGAAACTGTCTCAAAGCTCTGTGTGTGGATTGTCCAACTCAGAGAAACTGGCTCGAAGCTCTGTGTGTGGATTGTCCAACTCAGAGTAAACTGGCTCGAAGCTCTGTATGTGGATTGTCCCACTCACAGTAAACTGGCTCAAAGCTCTGTGTGCGGATTGTCCAACGGAGAGTAAACTGGCTGGAAGCTCTGTGTGTGGATTGTCCAAGTTTTTGTAAATCGTCTCGAAGCTCTGTGTGTGGATTGTCCAACTCAGAGTAAATAGTCTGTAAGCGCTGTGTGTGGATTGTCCAAGTTAGAGTAAACTGGCTCGAAGCTCTGTATGTGGATTGTCCAACTCAGAGTAAACTGCCTCAAAGCTCTGTGTGTGGATTCTCTAACTCAGAGTAAATAGTCTCGAAGCGCTGAGTGTGGATTCTCCAAGTTAGAGTAAACAGTTTGAAGCTCTGTATGTGGATTGTCCAAATCAGAGTAAACTGGCTAGAAGCTCTGTGTGTGGATTGTCCACCTCAGAGTAAATAGTCTCGAAGCTCTGTATGTGGATTGTCCAACAGAGAGTAAACTGCCTCGAAGCTCTCTGTGTGTATTGTCCAAATCAGAGTAAACTGGCTCGAAGCACTATGTGTGGATTGTCCAACTCAGAGTAAACTGGCTCGAAGCTCTGTATGTGGATTGTCCAACACAGAGTAAACTGGCTTGAAGCTCTGTATGTGGATTGTCCAACATAGAGTAAACTGTCTCGAAGCTCTGAATGTGGATTGTCCCACTCACAGTAAACTGGCTCGAAGCTCTGTGTGTGGATTGTCCAACTCAGAGTGAACAGGCTCGAAGCTCTGTGTGTGGATTGTCCCACTCACAGTAAAGTGCTCGAAGCTCTGTGTGTGGATTGTCCAACTCAGAGTAAACTGGCTGGAAGCTCTGTGTGTGGATGGTCCGACTCACTGTAAACTGGCTCGAAGCTCTGTGTGTGGATTGTCCAAGTTATTGTAAATCGTCTCGAAGCTCTGTGTGTGGATTGTCCAACTCAGAGTAAACTGCCTCGAAGCTCTGTGTGTGGATTGTCCAACTCAGAGTAAATAGTCTCGAAGCGCTGTTTGTGGATTCTACAAGTTAGAGTAAACTGGCTCGAAGCTCTGTATGTCGATTGACCAACACAGAGTAAACTGCCTCGAAGCTCTCTGTGTGTATTGTCCAAATCAGAGTAAACTGGCTCGAAGCACTATGTGTGGATTGTCCAACTCAGATAAACTGGCTCGAAGCTCTGTGTGTGGATTGTCCAACTCAGATAAACTGGCTCGAAACTTTGTGTGTGGATTGTCCAACTCAGAGTAAACTGGCTGGAAGCTCTGTGTGTGGATGGTCCGACTCACTATAAACTGGCTCAAAGCTCTGTGTGTGGATTGTCCAACTCAGAGAAACTGGCTCGAAGCTCTGTGAGTGAATTGTCCAACACATAGTAAACTGGCTCGGAGCTCTGTGTGTGGATTGTCCAACTCAGAGAAACTGGCTCGAAGCTCTGTGTGTGGATTGTCCAACTCAGAGTAAACTGTCTCAAATGTCTGTGTGTGGATTGTCCAACTCAGAGAAACTGGCTCTAAGCTCTGTGTGTGCATTGTCCAACTCAGAGAAACTGGCTCGAAGCTCTGTGTGTGGATTGTCCAACTCAGAGTGAACAGGCTCGAAGCTCTGTGTGTGGATTGTCCCACTCACAGTAAAGTGCTCGAAGCTCTGTGTGTGGATTGTCCAACTCAGAGTAAACTGGCTCGAAGCTCTGTATGTGGATTGTCCCACTCACAGTAAACTGGCTCAAAGCTCTGTGTGCGGATTGTCCAACGGAGAGTAAACTGGCTGGAAGCTCTGTGTGTGGATTGTCCAAGTTTTTGTAAATCGTCTCGAAGCTCTGTGTGTGGATTGTCCAACTCAGAGTAAATAGTCTGTAAGCGCTGTGTGTGGATTGTCCAAGTTAGAGTAAACTGGCTCGAAGCTCTGTATGTGGATTGTCCAACTCAGAGTAAACTGCCTCAAAGCTCTGTGTGTGGATTCTCTAACTCAGAGTAAATAGTCTCGAAGCGCTGAGTGTGGATTCTCCAAGTTAGAGTAAACAGTTTGAAGCTCTGTATGTGGATTGTCCAAATCAGAGTAAACTGGCTAGAAGCTCTGTGTGTGGATTGTCCACCTCAGAGTAAATAGTCTCGAAGCTCTGTATGTGGATTGTCCAACAGAGAGTAAACTGCCTCGAAGCTCTCTGTGTGTATTGTCCAAATCAGAGTAAACTGGCTCGAAGCACTATGTGTGGATTGTCCAACTCAGAGTAAACTGGCTCGAAGCTCTGTATGTGGATTGTCCAACACAGAGTAAACTGGCTTGAAGCTCTGTATGTGGATTGTCCAACATAGAGTAAACTGTCTCGAAGCTCTGAATGTGGATTGTCCCACTCACAGTAAACTGGCTCGAAGCTCTGTGTGTGGATTGTCCAACTCAGAGTGAACAGGCTCGAAGCTCTGTGTGTGGATTGTCCCACTCACAGTAAAGTGCTCGAAGCTCTGTGTGTGGATTGTCCAACTCAGAGTAAACTGGCTGGAAGCTCTGTGTGTGGATGGTCCGACTCACTGTAAACTGGCTCGAAGCTCTGTGTGTGGATTGTCCAAGTTATTGTAAATCGTCTCGAAGCTCTGTGTGTGGATTGTCCAACTCAGAGTAAACTGCCTCGAAGCTCTGTGTGTGGATTGTCCAACTCAGAGTAAATAGTCTCGAAGCGCTGTTTGTGGATTCTACAAGTTAGAGTAAACTGGCTCGAAGCTCTGTATGTCGATTGACCAACACAGAGTAAACTGCCTCGAAGCTCTCTGTGTGTATTGTCCAAATCAGAGTAAACTGGCTCGAAGCACTATGTGTGGATTGTCCAACTCAGATAAACTGGCTCGAAGCTCTGTGTGTGGATTGTCCAACTCAGATAAACTGGCTCGAAACTTTGTGTGTGGATTGTCCAACTCAGAGTAAACTGGCTGGAAGCTCTGTGTGTGGATGGTCCGACTCACTATAAACTGGCTCAAAGCTCTGTGTGTGGATTGTCCAACTCAGAGAAACTGGCTCGAAGCTCTGTGAGTGAATTGTCCAACACATAGTAAACTGGCTCGGAGCTCTGTGTGTGGATTGTCCAACTCAGAGAAACTGGCTCGAAGCTCTGTGTGTGGATTGTCCAACTCAGAGTAAACTGTCTCAAATGTCTGTGTGTGGATTGTCCAACTCAGAGAAACTGGCTCTAAGCTCTGTGTGTGCATTGTCCAACTCAGAGAAACTGGCTCGAAGCTCTGTGTGTGGATTGTCCAACTCAGAGTAAACTGTCTCAAAGCTCTGTGTGTGGATTGTCCAACTCAGAGAAACTGGCTCTAAGCTCTGTGTGTGGATTGTCCAACTCAGAGAAACTGCCTCGAAGCTCTGTGTGTGGATTGTCCAACTCAGAGAAACTTTCTCTAAGCTATGTGTGTGCATTGTCAAACTCAGAGGAAACTGGCTCGAAGCTCTGTGTGTGGATTGTTCAACTCAGAGTAAACTGCCTCGAAACTCTGTGTGTGGATTGTCCACCTCATAGTAAACTGGCTTGAATCTCTGTGTGTAGATTGTCCAACTCAGAGAAACTGGCTCGCAGCTCTGTGTGTGGATTGTCCAACTCATAGTAAGCTGGCTCGACACTCTGTGTGTGGATTGTCCAACTCAGAGTAAACTGGCTCGAAGCTCTGTGTGTGGATCGTCCAACTCAGAGAAATTGGCTCTAAGCTCTGTGTGGATTCTCCAACTCAGAGTAAACTGGCTGGAAGCTCTGTGTGTGGATTTTCCAGCTCAGAAAAACTGGCTCGCAGCTCTGTGTGTGGATTGTTCAACTCAGAGTAAAATGGCTCGAAGCTCTGTGTGTGGATTCTCCAACTCAGAGAAACTTTCTCGAAGCTCTGTGTGTGGATTGTCCCACTCACAGTAAAGTGCTCGAAGCTCTGTGTGTGGATTGTCCAACTCAGAGTAAACTGGCTGGAAGCTCTGTGTGTGGATGGTCCGACTCACTGTAAACTGGCTCGAAGCTCTGTGTGTGGATTGTCCAAGTTATTGTAAATCGTCTCGAAGCTCTGTGTGTGGATTGTCCAACTCAGAGTAAACTGCCTCGAAGCTCTGTGTGTGGATTGTCCAACTCAGAGTAAATAGTCTCGAAGCGCTGTTTGTGGATTCTACAAGTTAGAGTAAACTGGCTCGAAGCTCTGTAAGTGGATTGACCAACACAGAGTAAACTGCCTCGAAGCTCTCTGTGTGTATTGTCCAAATCAGAGTAAACTGGCTCGAAGCACTATGTGTGGATTGTCCAACTCAGATAAACTGGCTCGAAGCTCTGTGTGTGGATTGTCCAACTCAGAGTAAACTGTCTCGAAGCTCTGTATGTGGATTGTCCAACTCAGAGTAAACTGCCTCGAAGCTCTCTGTGTAGATTGTCCAACTCAGAGTAAACTGGCTCGAAGCACTATGTGTGGATTGTCCAAATCAGAGAAACTGTCTCAAAGCTCTGTGTGTGGATTGTCCAACTCAGAGAAACTGGCTCGAAGCTCTGTGTGTGGATTGTCCAACTCAGAGTAAACTGGCTCGAAGCTCTGTATGTGGATTGTCCCACTCACAGTAAACTGGCTCAAAGCTCTGTGTGTGTATTGTCCAAATCAGAGTAAACTGGCTCGAAGCACTATGTGTGGATTGTCCAACTCAGAGTGAACAGGCTCGAAGCTCTGTGTGTGGATTGTCCCACTCACAGTAAAGTGCTCGAAGCTCTGTGTGTGGATTGTCCAACTCAGAGTAAACTGGCTGGAAGCTCTGTGTGTGGATGGTCCGACTCACTGTAAACTGGCTCGAAGCTCTGTGTGTGGATTGTCCAAGTTATTGTAAATCGTCTCGAAGCTCTGTGTGTGGATTGTCCAACTCAGAGTAAACTGCCTCGAAGCTCTGTGTGTGGATTGTCCAACTCAGAGTAAATAGTCTCGAAGCGCTGTTTGTGGATTCTACAAGTTAGAGTAAACTGGCTCGAAGCTCTGTATGTGGATTGACCAACACAGAGTAAACTGCCTCGAAGCTCTCTGTGTGTATTGTCCAAATCAGAGTAAACTGGCTCGAAGCACTATGTGTGGATTGTCCAACTCAGATAAACTGGCTCGAAGCTCTGTGTGTGGATTGTCCAACTCAGAGTAAACTGTCTCGAAGCTCTGTATGTGGATTGTCCAACTCAGAGTAAACTGCCTCGAAGCTCTCTGTGTAGATTGTCCAACTCAGAGTAAACTGGCTCGAAGCACTATGTGTGGATTGTCCAAATCAGAGAAACTGTCTCAAAGCTCTGTGTGTGGATTGTCCAACTCAGAGAAACTGGCTCGAAGCTCTGTGTGTGGATTGTCCAACTCAGAGTAAACTGGCTCGAAGCTCTGTGTGTGGATTGTCCAACTCACAGTAAACTGGCTCGAAGCTCTGTGGGTGGATTGTCCAACTCATAGTAAACTGGACTGAAGCTCTGTGTGTGGATTGTCCAACTCAGAGTAAACTGGCTGGAAACTCTGTGTGTGGATTGTCCAACTCAGAGTAAACTGGCTGGAAGAGCTGTGTATGGATTGTCCAAATCAGAGTAAACTGCCTGGAAGCTCTGTTTGTGGATTGTCCAACTCAGAGTAAACTGGCTGGAAGCTCTGTGTGTGGATTGTCCAACTCAGAGTAAACTGGCTCGAAGCTCTGTATGTGGATTGTCCCACTCACAGTAAACTGGCTCAAAGCTCTGTGTGCGGATTGTCCAACGGAGAGTAAACTGGCTGGAAGCTCTGTGTGTGGATTGTCCAAGTTTTTGTAAATCGTCTCGAAGCTCTGTGTGTGGATTGTCCAACTCAGAGTAAATAGTCTGTAAGCGCTGTGTGTGGATTGTCCAAGTTAGAGTAAACTGGCTCGAAGCTCTGTATGTGGATTGTCCAGCTCAGAGTAAACTGCCTCAAAGCTCTGTGTGTGGATTCTCTAACTCAGAGTAAATAGTCTCGAAGCGCTGTGTGTGGATTCTCCAAGTTAGAGTAAACAGTTTGAAGCTCTGTATGTGGATTGTCCAAATCAGAGTAAACTGGCTAGAAGCTCTGTGTGTGGATTGTCCACCTCAGAGTAAATAGTCTCGAAGCTCTGTATGTGGATTGTCCAACAGAGAGTAAACTGCCTCGAAGCTCTCTGTGTGTATTGTCCAAATCAGAGTAAACTGGCTCGAAGCACTATGTGTGGATTGTCCAACTCAGAGTAAACTGGCTCGAAGCTCTGTATGTGGATTGTCCAACACAGAGTAAACTGGCTTGAAGCTCTGTATGTGGATTGTCAAACATAGAGTAAACTGTCTCGAAGCTCTGAATGTGGATTGTCCCACTCACAGTAAACTGGCTCGAAGCTCTGTGTGTGGATTGTCCAACTCAGAGTGAACAGGCTCGAAGCTCTGTGTGTGGATTGTCCCACTCACAGTAAAGTGCTCGAAGCTCTGTGTGTGGATTGTCCAACTCAGAGTAAACTGGATGGAAGCTCTGTGTGTGGATGGTCCGACTCACTGTAAACTGGCTCGAAGCTCTGTGTGTGGATTGTCCAAGTTATTGTAAATCGTCTCGAAGCTCTGTGTGTGGATTGTCCAACTCAGAGTAAACTGCCTCGAAGCTCTGTGTGTGGATTGTCCAACTCAGAGTAAATAGTCTCGAAGCGCTGTTTGTGGATTCTACAAGTTAGAGTAAACTGGCTCGAAGCTCTGTATGTGGATTGACCAACACAGAGTAAACTGCCTCGAAGCTCTCTGTGTGTATTGTCCAAATCAGAGTAAACTGGCTCGAAGCTCTGTGTGTGGATTATCCAACTCAGAGAAACTGGCTCTAAGCTCTGTGTGTGCATTGTCCAACTCAGAGAAACTGGCTCGAAGCTCTGTGTGTGGATTGTCCAACTCAGAGTAAACTGTCTCAAAGCTCTGTGTGTGGATTGTCCAACTCAGAGAAACTGGCTCTAAGCTCTGTGTGTGGATTGTCCAACTCAGAGTAAACTGGCTCGAAGCTCTGTGTGTGGATTGTCCCACTCACAGTAAACTGGCTCGAAGCTCTGTGTGTGGATTGTCCAACTCAGAGTAAACTGTCTCAAAGCTCTGTGTGTGGATTGTCCAACTCAGAGAAACTGCCTCGAAGCTCTGTGTGTGGATTGTCCAACTCAGAGAAACTTTCTCTAAGCTATGTGTGTGCATTGTCAAACTCAGAGGAAACTGGCTCGAAGCTCTGTGTGTGGATTGTTCAACTCAGAGTAAACTGCCTCGAAACTCTGTGTGTGGATTGTCCACCTCATAGTAAACTGGCTTGAATCTCTGTGTGTAGATTGTCCAACTCAGAGAAACTGGCTCGCAGCTCTGTGTGTGGATTGTCCAACTCATAGTAAGCTGGCTCGACACTCTGTGTGTGGATTGTCCAACTCAGAGTAAACTGGCTCGAAGCTCTGTGTGTGGATCGTCCAACTCAGAGAAATTGGCTCTAAGCTCTGTGTGGATTCTCCAACTCAGAGTAAACTGGCTGGAAGCTCTGTGTGTGGATTTTCCAGCTCAGAAAAACTGGCTCGCAGCTCTGTGTGTGGATTGTTCAACTCAGAGTAAAATGGCTCGAAGCTCTGTGTGTGGATTCTCCAACTCAGAGAAACTTTCTCGAAGCTCTGTGTGTGGATTGTCCCACTCACAGTAAAGTGCTCGAAGCTCTGTGTGTGGATTGTCCAACTCAGAGTAAACTGGCTGGAAGCTCTGTGTGTGGATGGTCCGACTCACTGTAAACTGGCTCGAAGCTCTGTGTGTGGATTGTCCAAGTTATTGTAAATCGTCTCGAAGCTCTGTGTGTGGATTGTCCAACTCAGAGTAAACTGCCTCGAAGCTCTGTGTGTGGATTGTCCAACTCAGAGTAAATAGTCTCGAAGCGCTGTTTGTGGATTCTACAAGTTAGAGTAAACTGGCTCGAAGCTCTGTAAGTGGATTGACCAACACAGAGTAAACTGCCTCGAAGCTCTCTGTGTGTATTGTCCAAATCAGAGTAAACTGGCTCGAAGCACTATGTGTGGATTGTCCAACTCAGATAAACTGGCTCGAAGCTCTGTGTGTGGATTGTCCAACTCAGAGTAAACTGTCTCGAAGCTCTGTATGTGGATTGTCCAACTCAGAGTAAACTGCCTCGAAGCTCTCTGTGTAGATTGTCCAACTCAGAGTAAACTGGCTCGAAGCACTATGTGTGGATTGTCCAAATCAGAGAAACTGTCTCAAAGCTCTGTGTGTGGATTGTCCAACTCAGAGAAACTGGCTCGAAGCTCTGTGTGTGGATTGTCCAACTCAGAGTAAACTGGCTCGAAGCTCTGTATGTGGATTGTCCCACTCACAGTAAACTGGCTCAAAGCTCTGTGTGCGGATTGTCCAACGGAGAGTAAACTGGCTGGAAGCTCTGTGTGTGGATTGTCCAAGTTTTTGTAAATCGTCTCGAAGCTCTGTGTGTGGATTGTCCAACTCAGAGTAAATAGTCTGTAAGCGCTGTGTGTGGATTGTCCAAGTTAGAGTAAACTGGCTCGAAGCTCTGTATGTGGATTGTCCAACTCAGAGTAAACTGCCTCAAAGCTCTGTGTGTGGATTCTCTAACTCAGAGTAAATAGTCTCGAAGCGCTGAGTGTGGATTCTCCAAGTTAGAGTAAACAGTTTGAAGCTCTGTATGTGGATTGTCCAAATCAGAGTAAACTGGCTAGAAGCTCTGTGTGTGGATTGTCCACCTCAGAGTAAATAGTCTCGAAGCTCTGTATGTGGATTGTCCAACAGAGAGTAAACTGCCTCGAAGCTCTCTGTGTGTATTGTCCAAATCAGAGTAAACTGGCTCGAAGCACTATGTGTGGATTGTCCAACTCAGAGTAAACTGGCTCGAAGCTCTGTATGTGGATTGTCCAACACAGAGTAAACTGGCTTGAAGCTCTGTATGTGGATTGTCCAACATAGAGTAAACTGTCTCGAAGCTCTGAATGTGGATTGTCCCACTCACAGTAAACTGGCTCGAAGCTCTGTGTGTGGATTGTCCAACTCAGAGTGAACAGGCTCGAAGCTCTGTGTGTGGATTGTCCCACTCACAGTAAAGTGCTCGAAGCTCTGTGTGTGGATTGTCCAACTCAGAGTAAACTGGCTGGAAGCTCTGTGTGTGGATGGTCCGACTCACTGTAAACTGGCTCGAAGCTCTGTGTGTGGATTGTCCAAGTTATTGTAAATCGTCTCGAAGCTCTGTGTGTGGATTGTCCAACTCAGAGTAAACTGCCTCGAAGCTCTGTGTGTGGATTGTCCAACTCAGAGTAAATAGTCTCGAAGCGCTGTTTGTGGATTCTACAAGTTAGAGTAAACTGGCTCGAAGCTCTGTATGTCGATTGACCAACACAGAGTAAACTGCCTCGAAGCTCTCTGTGTGTATTGTCCAAATCAGAGTAAACTGGCTCGAAGCACTATGTGTGGATTGTCCAACTCAGATAAACTGGCTCGAAGCTCTGTGTGTGGATTGTCCAACTCAGATAAACTGGCTCGAAACTTTGTGTGTGGATTGTCCAACTCAGAGTAAACTGGCTGGAAGCTCTGTGTGTGGATGGTCCGACTCACTATAAACTGGCTCAAAGCTCTGTGTGTGGATTGTCCAACTCAGAGAAACTGGCTCGAAGCTCTGTGAGTGAATTGTCCAACACATAGTAAACTGGCTCGGAGCTCTGTGTGTGGATTGTCCAACTCAGAGAAACTGGCTCGAAGCTCTGTGTGTGGATTGTCCAACTCAGAGTAAACTGTCTCAAATGTCTGTGTGTGGATTGTCCAACTCAGAGAAACTGGCTCTAAGCTCTGTGTGTGCATTGTCCAACTCAGAGAAACTGGCTCGAAGCTCTGTGTGTGGATTGTCCAACTCAGAGTGAACAGGCTCGAAGCTCTGTGTGTGGATTGTCCCACTCACAGTAAAGTGCTCGAAGCTCTGTGTGTGGATTGTCCAACTCAGAGTAAACTGGCTCGAAGCTCTGTATGTGGATTGTCCCACTCACAGTAAACTGGCTCAAAGCTCTGTGTGCGGATTGTCCAACGGAGAGTAAACTGGCTGGAAGCTCTGTGTGTGGATTGTCCAAGTTTTTGTAAATCGTCTCGAAGCTCTGTGTGTGGATTGTCCAACTCAGAGTAAATAGTCTGTAAGCGCTGTGTGTGGATTGTCCAAGTTAGAGTAAACTGGCTCGAAGCTCTGTATGTGGATTGTCCAACTCAGAGTAAACTGCCTCAAAGCTCTGTGTGTGGATTCTCTAACTCAGAGTAAATAGTCTCGAAGCGCTGAGTGTGGATTCTCCAAGTTAGAGTAAACAGTTTGAAGCTCTGTATGTGGATTGTCCAAATCAGAGTAAACTGGCTAGAAGCTCTGTGTGTGGATTGTCCACCTCAGAGTAAATAGTCTCGAAGCTCTGTATGTGGATTGTCCAACAGAGAGTAAACTGCCTCGAAGCTCTCTGTGTGTATTGTCCAAATCAGAGTAAACTGGCTCGAAGCACTATGTGTGGATTGTCCAACTCAGAGTAAACTGGCTCGAAGCTCTGTATGTGGATTGTCCAACACAGAGTAAACTGGCTTGAAGCTCTGTATGTGGATTGTCCAACATAGAGTAAACTGTCTCGAAGCTCTGAATGTGGATTGTCCCACTCACAGTAAACTGGCTCGAAGCTCTGTGTGTGGATTGTCCAACTCAGAGTGAACAGGCTCGAAGCTCTGTGTGTGGATTGTCCCACTCACAGTAAAGTGCTCGAAGCTCTGTGTGTGGATTGTCCAACTCAGAGTAAACTGGCTGGAAGCTCTGTGTGTGGATGGTCCGACTCACTGTAAACTGGCTCGAAGCTCTGTGTGTGGATTGTCCAAGTTATTGTAAATCGTCTCGAAGCTCTGTGTGTGGATTGTCCAACTCAGAGTAAACTGCCTCGAAGCTCTGTGTGTGGATTGTCCAACTCAGAGTAAATAGTCTCGAAGCGCTGTTTGTGGATTCTACAAGTTAGAGTAAACTGGCTCGAAGCTCTGTATGTCGATTGACCAACACAGAGTAAACTGCCTCGAAGCTCTCTGTGTGTATTGTCCAAATCAGAGTAAACTGGCTCGAAGCACTATGTGTGGATTGTCCAACTCAGATAAACTGGCTCGAAGCTCTGTGTGTGGATTGTCCAACTCAGATAAACTGGCTCGAAACTTTGTGTGTGGATTGTCCAACTCAGAGTAAACTGGCTGGAAGCTCTGTGTGTGGATGGTCCGACTCACTATAAACTGGCTCAAAGCTCTGTGTGTGGATTGTCCAACTCAGAGAAACTGGCTCGAAGCTCTGTGAGTGAATTGTCCAACACATAGTAAACTGGCTCGGAGCTCTGTGTGTGGATTGTCCAACTCAGAGAAACTGGCTCGAAGCTCTGTGTGTGGATTGTCCAACTCAGAGTAAACTGTCTCAAATGTCTGTGTGTGGATTGTCCAACTCAGAGAAACTGGCTCTAAGCTCTGTGTGTGCATTGTCCAACTCAGAGAAACTGGCTCGAAGCTCTGTGTGTGGATTGTCCAACTCAGAGTAAACTGTCTCAAAGCTCTGTGTGTGGATTGTCCAACTCAGAGAAACTGGCTCTAAGCTCTGTGTGTGGATTGTCCAACTCAGAGAAACTGCCTCGAAGCTCTGTGTGTGGATTGTCCAACTCAGAGAAACTTTCTCTAAGCTATGTGTGTGCATTGTCAAACTCAGAGGAAACTGGCTCGAAGCTCTGTGTGTGGATTGTTCAACTCAGAGTAAACTGCCTCGAAACTCTGTGTGTGGATTGTCCACCTCATAGTAAACTGGCTTGAATCTCTGTGTGTAGATTGTCCAACTCAGAGAAACTGGCTCGCAGCTCTGTGTGTGGATTGTCCAACTCATAGTAAGCTGGCTCGACACTCTGTGTGTGGATTGTCCAACTCAGAGTAAACTGGCTCGAAGCTCTGTGTGTGGATCGTCCAACTCAGAGAAATTGGCTCTAAGCTCTGTGTGGATTCTCCAACTCAGAGTAAACTGGCTGGAAGCTCTGTGTGTGGATTTTCCAACTCAGAGAAACTGGCTCAAAACTCTGATTGTGGATTGTTCAACTCAGAGTAAAATGGCTCGAAGCTCTGTGTGTGGATTCTCCAACTCAGAGAAACTTTCTCTAAGCTATGTGTGTGGATTGTCCAACTCAGAGGAAACTGGCTCGAAGCTCTGTGTGTGGATTGTTCAACTCAGAGTAAACTGCCTCGAAACTCTGTGTGTGGATTGTCCACCTCATAGTAAAATGGCTTGAATCTCTGTGTGTGGATTCTCCAAGTCAGAGAAACTGGCTCGAAGCTCTGTGTGTGGATTGTCCAACTCAGAGTAAACTGTCTCAAAGCTCTGTGTGTGGATTGTCCAACTCAGAGTAAACTGGCTCGAAGCTCTGTGTGTGGATTGTCCAACTGAGATTAAACTGGCTCGAAGCTCTGTGTGTGGATTGTCCAACTCAGAGTAAACTGGCTGGAAGCTCTGTGTGTGGATTGTCCAACTCAGAATAAACTGTCTCAAAGCTCTGTGAGTGGATTGTCCAACTCAGAGTAAACTGTCTCAAAGCTCTGTGCGTGGATTGTCCAACTCAGAGTAAACTGTCTCAAAGCTCTGTGTGTGGATTGTCCAACTCAGAGAAACTGGCTCGAAGCTCTGTGTGTGGATTGTCCAACTCAGAGAAACTGACTATAAGCTCTATGTGTGGATTGTCCAACTCATAGTAAACTGGCTCAAATCTCTGTGTGTGGATTGTCCAACTCCGAGTAAACTAGCTGGAAACTCTGTGTGTGGATTGTCCACCTCAGAGTAAACTGGCTCGAAGCTCTGTGTGTGGATTCTCCAACTCAGAGTAAACTGCCTCGAAGCTCTGTTTGTGGATTGTCCACTCATACTAAACTGGCTTGAAGCTCTGTGTGTGGATTGTCCAACTCAGAGTAAACTGGCTAGAAGCTCTGTGTGTGGATTGTCCAACTCAGAGTAAACTGGCTGGAAGAGCTGTGTGTGGATTGTCCAACTCAGAGGAAACTGGCTCGAAGCTCTGTGTGTGGATTGTCCAACTCATAGTAAACTGGCTCAAAGCTCTGTGTGTGGATTGTCCAACTCAGAGTAAATCGTCTCGAAGCTCTGTGTGTGGATTGTCCAACTCATAGTAAACTGGCTCGAAGCTCTGTCTGTGGATGGTCCGACTCACTGTAAACTGGCTCGAAGCTCTGTGTGTGGATTCTCTAAATCAGAGCAAAGTGGCTCGAAGATCTGTGTGTGGATTTTCCAAGTTAGAGTAAACTGGCTCGAAGCACTGTGTGTGGATTGTCCAACTCAGAGTAAACTGGCTCGAAGCTCTCTGTGTGGATTGTCCAAATCAGAGTAAACTGGCTGGAAGCACTATGTGTGGATTGTCCAAATCAGAGAAACTGGCTCGAAGCTCTGTGTGTGGATTGTCCAACTCAGAGTAAACTGTCTCGAAGCTCTGTATGTGGATTGTCCAACTCAGAGTAAACTGCCTCGAAGCTCTCTGTGTAGATTGTCCAACTCAGAGTAAACTGGCTCGAAGCACTATGTGTGGATTGTCCAAATCAGAGAAACTGTCTCAAAGCTCTGTGTGTGGATTGTCCAACTCAGAGAAACTGGCTCGAAGCTCTGTGTGTGGATTGTCCAACTCAGAGTAAACTGGCTCGAAGCTCTGTGTGTGGATTGTCCAACTCACAGTAAACTGGCTCGAAGCTCTGTGGGTGGATTGTCCAACTCATAGTAAACTGGACTGAAGCTCTGTGTGTGGATTGTCCAACTCAGAGTAAACTGGCTGGAAACTCTGTGTGTGGATTGTCCAACTCAGAGTAAACTGGCTGGAAGAGCTGTGTATGGATTGTCCAAATCAGAGTAAACTGCCTGGAAGCTCTGTGTGTGGATTGTCCAACTCAGAGTAAACTGGCTGGAAGCTCTGTGTGTGGATTGTCCAACTCAGAGTAAACTGGCTCGAAGCTCTGTATGTGGATTGTCCCACTCACAGTAAACTGGCTCAAAGCTCTGTGTGCGGATTGTCCAACGGAGAGTAAACTGGTTGGAAGCTCTGTGTGTGGATTGTCCAAGTTTTTGTAAATCGTCTCGAAGCTCTGTGTGTGGATTGTCCAACTCAGAGTAAATAGTCTGTAAGCGCTGTGTGTGGATTGTCCAAGTTAGAGTAAACTGGCTCGAAGCTCTGTATGTGGATTGTCCAACTCAGAGTAAACTGCCTCAAAGCTCTGTGTGTGGATTCTCTAACTCAGAGTAAATAGTCTCGAAGCGCTGTGTGTGGATTCTCCAAGTTAGAGTAAACAGTTTGAAGCTCTGTATGTGGATTGTCCAAATCAGAGTAAACTGGCTAGAAGCTCTGTGTGTGGATTGTCCACCTCAGAGTAAATAGTCTCGAAGCTCTGTATGTGGATTGTCCAACAGAGAGTAAACTGCCTCGAAGCTCTCTGTGTGTATTGTCCAAATCAGAGTAAACTGGCTCGAAGCACTATGTGTGGATTGTCCAACTCAGAGTAAACTGGCTCGAAGCTCTGTATGTGGATTGTCCAACACAGAGTAAACTGGCTTGAAGCTCTGTATGTGGATTGTCCAACATAGAGTAAACTGTCTCGAAGCTCTGAATGTGGATTGTCCCACTCACAGTAAACTGGCTCGAAGCTCTGTGTGTGGATTGTCCAACTCAGAGTGAACAGGCTCGAAGCTCTGTGTGTGGATTGTCCCACTCACAGTAAAGTGCTCGAAGCTCTGTGTGTGGATTGTCCAACTCAGAGTATACTGGCTGGAAGCTCTGTGTGTGGATGGTCCGACTCACTGTAAACTGGCTCGAAGCTCTGTGTGTGGATTGTCCAAGTTATTGTAAATCGTCTCGAAGCTCTGTGTGTGGATTGTCCAACTCAGAGTAAACTGCCTCGAAGCTCTGTGTGTGGATTGTCCAACTCAGAGTAAATAGTCTCGAAGCGCTGTTTGTGGATTCTACAAGTTAGAGTAAACTGGCTCGAAGCTCTGTATGTGGATTGACCAACACAGAGTAAACTGCCTCGAAGCTCTCTGTGTGTATTGTCCAAATCAGAGTAAACTGGCTCGAAGCACTATGTGTGGATTGTCCAACTCAGATAAACTGGCTCGAAGCTCTGTGTGTGGATTGTCCAACTCAGAGAAACTGTCTCAAAGCTCTGTGTGTGGATTGTCCAACTCAGAGAAACTGGCTCTAAGCTCTGTGTGTGGATTGTCCAACTCAGAGTAAACTGGCTTGAAGCTCTGTATGTGGATTGTCCAACTCAGAGTAAACTGGCTGGAAGCTCTGTGTGTGGAGTGTCCAACTCAGAGTAAACTTGCTCGAAACAATGTGTGTGCATTGTCCAACTCAGAGTAAACTGGCTCGAAGCTCTGTGTGTGGATTGTCCAATTCAGAGTAAACTGTCTCGAAGCTCTGTGTGTGGATTGTGCAACTCAGAGTAAACTGGCTCGAAGCGCTGTGTGTGGATTGTCCAACTCAGAGTAAACTGACTGGAAGCTCTGTTTGTGGATTGTCCAACTCAGAGTAACCTGGCTGGAAGCTCTGTGTGTGGATTGTCCAACTCAGAGTAAACTGGCTCGAAGCTCTGTATGTGGATTGTCCCACTCACACTAAACTGGCTCGAAGCTCTGTGTGTGGATTGTCCAACTCATAGTAAACTGGCTCGAAGCTCTGTGTGTGGATTCTCGAACTCAGAGTAAACTGGCTGGAATCTCTGTGTGTGGATTTTCCAACTCAGAGAAACTGGCTCGAAACTCTGTTTGTGGATTGTCCAATTCAGAGTAAATAGTCTCGAAGCGCTGTGTGTGGATTCTCCAAGTTAGAGTAAACTGGCTCGAAGCTCTGTATGTGGATTGTCCAACTCAGAGTAAACTGGCTAGACGCTCTGTGTGTGGATTGTCCAACTCAGAGTAAATAGTCTCGAAGCTCTGTGTGTGGATTGTCCAAGTTAGAGTAAACTGGTTCGAAGCTCTGTATGTGGATTGACCAACACAGAGTAAACTGCCTCGAAGCTCTCTGTGTGTATTGTCCAAATCAGAGTAAACTGGCTCGAAGCATTATGTTTGGATGGTTCAACTCAGGTAAACTGGCTCGAAGCTCTCTGTGTGGATTCTCCAACTCAGAGAAACTGTCTCAAAGCTCTGTGTCTGGATTGTCCAACTCAGAGAAACTGGCTCTAAGCTCTGTGTGTGGATTGTCCAACTCAGAGTAAACTGGCTTGAAGCTCTGTATGTGGATTGTCCAACTCAGAGTAAACTGGCTGGAAGCTCTGTATGTGGATTGTCCAACTCAGAGTAAACTGTCTCGAAGCTCTGTGTGTGGATTGTCCAACTCAGAGTAAACTGGCTCGAAGCGCTGTGTGTGGATTGTCCAACTCAGAGTAAACTGACAGGAAGCTCTGTTTGTGGATTGTCCAACTCAGAGTAACCTGGCTGGAAGCTCTGTGTGTGGATTGTCCAACTCAGAGTAAACTGGCTCGAAGCTCTGTATGTGGATTGTCCCAATCACAGTAAACTGGCTCGAAGCTCTCTGTGTGTATTGTCCAAATCAGAGTAAACTGGCTCGAAGCATTATGTTTGGATTGTTCAACTCAGGTAAACTGGCTCGAAGCTCTCTGTGTGGATTCTCCAACTCAGAGAAACTGTCTCAAAGCTCTGTGTCTGGATTGTCCAACTCAGAGAAACTGGCTCTTAGCTCTGTGTGTGGATTGTCCAACTCAGAGTAAACTGGCTTGAAGCTCTGTATGTGGATTGTCCAACTCAGAGTAAACTGGCTGGAAGCTCTGTGTGTGGATTGTCCAACTCAGAGAAACTGTCTCAAAGTTCTGTGTGTGGATTGTCCAACTCAGAGTAAACTGGCTCGAAGCTCTGTATGTGGATTGTCCCACTCACAGTAAACTGGCTGAAAGCTCTGTGTGTGGATTGTCCAACTCATAGTAAACTGGCTCGAAGCTCTGTGTGTGGATTCTCGAACTCAGAGTAAACTGGCTGGAATCTCTGTGTGTGGATTTTCCAACTCAGAGAAACTGGCTCGAAACTCTGTTTGTGGATTGTCCAATTCAGAGTAAATAGTCTCGAAGCGCTGTGTGTGGATTCTCCAAGTTAGAGTAAACTGGCTCGAAGCTCTGTATGTGGATTGTCCAACTCAGAGTAAACTGGCTCGAAGCTCTGTGTGTGGATTGTCCAACTCACAGTAAACTGGCTCGAAGCTCTGTGGGTGGATTGTCCAACTCATAGTAAACTGGACTGAAGCTCTGTGTGTGGATTGTCCAACTCAGAGTAAACTGGCTGGAAACTCTGTGTGTGGATTGTCCAACTCAGAGTAAACTGGCTGGAAGAGCTGTGTATGGATTGTCCAAATCAGAGTAAACTGCCTGGAAGCTCTGTGTGTGGATTGTCCAACTCAGAGTAAACTGGCTGGAAGCTCTGTGTGTGGATTGTCCAACTCAGAGTAAACTGGCTCGAAGCTCTGTATGTGGATTGTCCCACTCACAGTAAACTGGCTCAAAGCTCTGTGTGCGGATTGTCCAACGGAGAGTAAACTGGCTGGAAGCTCTGTGTGTGGATTGTCCAAGTTTTTGTAAATCGTCTCGAAGCTCTGTGTGTGGATTGTCCAACTCAGAGTAAATAGTCTGTAAGCGCTGTGTGTGGATTGTCCAAGTTAGAGTAAACTGGCTCGAAGCTCTGTATGTGGATTGTCCAACTCAGAGTAAACTGCCTCAAAGCTCTGTGTGTGGATTCTCTAACTCAGAGTAAATAGTCTCGAAGCGCTGTGTGTGGATTCTCCAAGTTAGAGTAAACAGTTTGAAGCTCTGTATGTGGATTGTCCAAATCAGAGTAAACTGGCTAGAAGCTCTGTGTGTGGATTGTCCACCTCAGAGTAAATAGTCTCGAAGCTCTGTATGTGGATTGTCCAACAGAGAGTAAACTGCCTCGAAGCTCTCTGTGTGTATTGTCCAAATCAGAGTAAACTGGCTCGAAGCACTATGTGTGGATTGTCCAACTCAGAGTAAACTGGCTCGAAGCTCTGTATGTGGATTGTCCAACACAGAGTAAACTGGCTTGAAGCTCTGTATGTGGATTGTCCAACTGAGAGTAAACTGGCTCGAAGCTCTCTGTGTGGATTGTCCAAATCAGAGTAAACTGGCTGGAAGCACTATGTGTGGATTGTCCAAATCAGAGAAACTGGCTCGAAGCTCTGTGTGTGGATTGTCCAACTCAGAGTAAACTGTCTCGAAGCTCTGTATGTGGATTGTCCAACTCAGAGTAAACTGCCTCGAAGCTCTCTGTGTAGATTGTCCAACTCAGAGTAAACTGGCTCGAAGCACTATGTGTGGATTGTCCAAATCAGAGAAACTGTCTCAAAGCTCTGTGTGTGGATTGTCCAACTCAGAGAAACTGGCTCGAAGCTCTGTGTGTGGATTGTCCAACTCAGAGTAAACTGGCTCGAAGCTCTGTGTGTGGATTGTCCAACTCACAGTAAACTGGCTCGAAGCTCTGTGGGTGGATTGTCCAACTCATAGTAAACTGGACTGAAGCTCTGTGTGTGGATTGTCCAACTCAGAGTAAACTGGCTGGAAACTCTGTGTGTGGATTGTCCAACTCAGAGTGAACAGGCTCGAAGCTCTGTGTGTGGATTGTCCCACTCACAGTAAAGTGCTCGAAGCTCTGTGTGTGGATTGTCCAACTCAGAGTATACTGGCTGGAAGCTCTGTGTGTGGATGGTCCGACTCACTGTAAACTGGCTCGAAGCTCTGTGTGTGGATTGTCCAAGTTATTGTAAATCGTCTCGAAGCTCTGTGTGTGGATTGTCCAACTCAGAGTAAACTGCCTCGAAGCTCTGTGTGTGGATTGTCCAACTCAGAGTAAATAGTCTCGAAGCGCTGTTTGTGGATTCTATAAGTTAGAGTAAACTGGCTCGAAGCTCTGTATGTGGATTGACCAACACAGAGTAAACTGCCTCGAAGCTCTCTGTGTGTATTGTCCAAATCAGAGTAAACTGGCTCGAAGCACTATGTGTGGATTGTCCAACTCAGATAAACTGGCTCGAAGCTCTGTGTGTGGATTGTCCAACTCAGAGAAACTGTCTCAAAGCTCTGTGTGTGGATTGTCCAACTCAGAGAAACTGGCTCTAAGCTCTGTGTGTGGATTGTCCAACTCAGAGTAAACTGGCTTGAAGCTCTGTATGTGGATTGTCCAACTCAGAGTAAACTGGCTGGAAGCTCTGTGTGTGGATTGTCCAACTCAGAGTAAACTTGCTCGAAACAATGTGTGTGCATTGTCCAACTCAGAGTAAACTGGCTCGAAGCTCTGTGTGTGGATTGTCCAATTCAGAGTAAACTGTCTCGAAGCTCTGTGTGTGGATTGTGCAACTCAGAGTAAACTGGCTCGAAGCGCTGTGTGTGGATTGTCCAACTCAGAGTAAACTGACTGGAAGCTCTGTTTGTGGATTGTCCAACTCAGAGTAACCTGGCTGGAAGCTCTGTGTGTGGATTGTCCAACTCAGAGTAAACTGGCTCGAAGCTCTGTATGTGGATTGTCCCACTCACAGTAAACTGGCTCGAAGCTCTGTGTGTGGATTGTCCAACTCATAGTAAACTGGCTCGAAGCTCTGTGTGTGGATTCTCGAACTCAGAGTAAACTGGCTGGAATCTCTGTGTGTGGATTTTCCAACTCAGAGAAACTGGCTCGAAACTCTGTTTGTGGATTGTCCAATTCAGAGTAAATAGTCTCGAAGCGCTGTGTGTGGATTCTCCAAGTTAGAGTAAACTGGCTCGAAGCTCTGTATGTGGATTGTCCAACTCAGAGTAAACTGGCTAGACGCTCTGTGTGTGGATTGTCCAAGTTAGAGTAAACTGGTTCGAAGCTCTGTATGTGGATTGACCAACACAGAGTAAACTGCCTCGAAGCTCTCTGTGTGTATTGTCCAAATCAGAGTAAACTGGCTCGAAGCATTATGTTTGGATGGTTCAACTCAGGTAAACTGGCTCGAAGCTCTCTGTGTGGATTCTCCAACTCAGAGAAACTGTCTCAAAGCTCTGTGTCTGGATTGTCCAACTCAGAGAAACTGGCTCTAAGCTCTGTGTGTGGATTGTCCAACTCAGAGTAAACTGGCTTGAAGCTCTGTATGTGGATTGTCCAACTCAGAGTAAACTGGCTGGAAGCTCTGTGTGTGGATTGTCCAACTCAGAGTAACCTTGCTCGAAACACTGTGTGTGCATTGTCCAACTCAGAGTAAACTGTCTCGAAGCTCTGTGTGTGGATTGTCCAACTCAGAGTAAACTGGCTCGAAGCGCTGTGTGTGGATTGTCCAACTCAGAGTAAACTGACAGGAAGCTCTGTTTGTGGATTGTCCAACTCAGAGTAACCTGGCTGGAAGCTCTGTGTGTGGATTGTCCAACTCAGAGTAAACTGGCTCGAAGCTCTGTATGTGGATTGTCCCAATCACAGTAAACTGGCTCGAAGCTCTCTGTGTGTATTGTCCAAATCAGAGTAAACTGGCTCGAAGCATTATGTTTGGATTGTTCAACTCAGGTAAACTGGCTCGAAGCTCTCTGTGTGGATTCTCCAACTCAGAGAAACTGTCTCAAAGCTCTGTGTCTGGATTGTTCAACTCAGAGTAAACTGGCTGGAAACTCTGTGTGTGGATTGTCCAACTCAGAGTAAACTGGCTGGAAGAGCTGTGTATGGATTGTCCAAATCAGAGTAAACTGCCTGGAAGCTCTGTGTGTGGATTGTCCAACTCAGAGTAAACTGGCTGGAAGCTCTGTGTGTGGATTGTCCAACTCAGAGTAAACTGGCTCGAAGCTCTGTATGTGGATTGTCCCACTCACAGTAAACTGGCTCAAAGCTCTGTGTGCGGATTGTCCAACGGAGAGTAAACTGGCTGGAAGCTCTGTGTGTGGATTGTCCAAGTTTTTGTAAATCGTCTCGAAGCTCTGTGTGTGGATTGTCCAACTCAGAGTAAATAGTCTGTAAGCGCTGTGTGTGGATTGTCCAAGTTAGAGTAAACTGGCTCGAAGCTCTGTATGTGGATTGTCCAACTCAGAGTAAACTGCCTCAAAGCTCTGTGTGTGGATTCTCTAACTCAGAGTAAATAGTCTCGAAGCGCTGTGTGTGGATTCTCCAAGTTAGAGTAAACAGTTTGAAGCTCTGTATGTGGATTGTCCAAATCAGAGTAAACTGGCTAGAAGCTCTGTGTGTGGATTGTCCACCTCAGAGTAAATAGTCTCGAAGCTCTGTATGTGGATTGTCCAACAGAGAGTAAACTGCCTCGAAGCTCTCTGTGTGTATTGTCCACATCAGAGTAAACTGGCTCGAAGCACTATGTGTGGATTGTCCAACTCAGAGTAAACTGGCTCGAAGCTCTGTATGTGGATTGTCCAACACAGAGTAAACTGGCTTGAAGCTCTGTATGTGGATTGTCCAACTCAGAGTAAACTGGCTCGAAGCTCTCTGTGTGGATTGTCCAAATCAGAGTAAACTGGCTGGAAGCACTATGTGTGGATTGTCCAAATCAGAGAAACTGGCTCGAAGCTCTGTGTGTGGATTGTCCAACTCAGAGTAAACTGTCTCGAAGCTCTGTATGTGGATTGTCCAACTCAGAGTAAACTGCCTCGAAGCTCTCTGTGTAGATTGTCCAACTCAGAGTAAACTGGCTCGAAGCACTATGTGTGGATTGTCCAAATCAGAGAAACTGTCTCAAAGCTCTGTGTGTGGATTGTCCAACTCAGAGAAACTGGCTCGAAGCTCTGTGTGTGGATTGTCCAACTCAGAGTAAACTGGCTCGAAGCTCTGTGTGTGGATTGTCCAACTCACAGTAAACTGGCTCGAAGCTCTGTGGGTGGATTGTCCAACTCATAGTAAACTGGACTGAAGCTCTGTGTGTGGATTGTCCAACTCAGAGTAAACTGGCTGGAAACTCTGTGTGTGGATTGTCCAACTCAGAGTGAACAGGCTCGAAGCTCTGTGTGTGGATTGTCCCACTCACAGTAAAGTGCTCGAAGCTCTGTGTGTGGATTGTCCAACTCAGAGTATACTGGCTGGAAGCTCTGTGTGTGGATGGTCCGACTCACTGTAAACTGGCTCGAAGCTCTGTGTGTGGATTGTCCAAGTTATTGTAAATCGTCTCGAAGCTCTGTGTGTGGATTGTCCAAATCAGAGTAAACTGGCTCGAAGCACTGTATGTGGATTGACCAACACAGAGTAAACTGCCTCGAAGCTCTCTGTGTGTATTGTCCAAATCAGAGTAAACTGGCTCGAAGCACTATGTGTGGATTGTCCAACTCAGATAAACTGGCTCGAAGCTCTGTGTGTGGATTGTCCAACTCAGAGAAACTGTCTCAAAGCTCTGTGTGTGGATTGTCCAACTCAGAGAAACTGGCTCTAAGCTCTGTGTGTGGATTGTCCAACTCAGAGTAAACTGGCTTGAAGCTCTGTATGTGGATTGTCCAACTCAGAGTAAACTGGCTGGAAGCTCTGTGTGTGGATTGTCCAACTCAGAGTAAACTTGCTCGAAACAATGTGTGTGCATTGTCCAACTCAGAGTAAACTGGCTCGAAGCTCTGTGTGTGGATTGTCCAATTCAGAGTAAACTGTCTCGAAGCTCTGTGTGTGGATTGTGCAACTCAGAGTAAACTGGCTCGAAGCGCTGTGTGTGGATTCTCCAAGTTAGAGTAAACTGGCTCGAAGCGCTGTGTGTGGACTGTCCAACTCAGAGTAAACTGACTGGAAGCTCTGTTTGTGGATTGTCCAACTCAGAGTAACCTGGCTGGAAGCTCTGTGTGTGGATTGTCCAACTCAGAGTAAACTGGCTCGAAGCTCTGTATGTGGATTGTCCAACTCAGAGTAAACTGGCTCGAAGCTCTGTGTGTGGATTGTCCAACTCACAGTAAACTGGCTCGAAGCTCTGTGGGTGGATTGTCCAACTCATAGTAAACTGGACTGAAGCTCTGTGTGTGGATTGTCCAACTCAGAGTAAACTGGCTGGAAACTCTGTGTGTGGATTGTCCAACTCAGAGTGAACAGGCTCGAAGCTCTGTGTGTGGATTGTCCCACTCACAGTAAAGTGCTCGAAGCTCTGTGTGTGGATTGTCCAACTCAGAGTATTCTGGCTGGAAGCTCTGTGTGTGGATGGTCCGACTCACTGTAAACTGGCTCGAAGCTCTGTGTGTGGATTGTCCAAGTTATTGTAAATCGTCTCGAAGCTCTGTGTGTGGATTGTCCAACTCAGAGTAAACTGCCTCGAAGCTCTGTGTGTGGATTGTCCAACTCAGAGTAAATAGTCTCGAAGCGCTGTTTGTGGATTCTATAAGTTAGAGTAAACTGGCTCGAAGCTCTGTATGTGGATTGACCAACACAGAGTAAACTGCCTCGAAGCTCTCTGTGTGTATTGTCCAAATCAGAGTAAACTGGCTCGAAGCACTATGTGTGGATTGTCCAACTCAGATAAACTGGCTCGAAGCTCTGTGTGTGGATTGTCCAACTCAGAGAAACTGTCTCAAAGCTCTGTGTGTGGATTGTCCAACTCAGAGAAACTGGCTCTAAGCTCTGTGTGTGGATTGTCCAACTCAGAGTAAACTGGCTTGAAGCTCTGTATGTGGATTGTCCAACTCAGAGTAAACTGGCTGGAAGCTCTGTGTGTGGATTGTCCAACTCAGAGTAAACTTGCTCGAAACAATGTGTGTGCATTGTCCAACTCAGAGTAAACTGGCTCGAAGCTCTGTGTGTGGATTGTCCAATTCAGAGTAAACTGTCTCGAAGCTCTGTGTGTGGATTGTGCAACTCAGAGTAAACTGGCTCGAAGCGCTGTGTGTGGATTGTCCAACTCAGAGTAAACTGACTGGAAGCTCTGTTTGTGGATTGTCCAACTCAGAGTAACCTGGCTGGAAGCTCTGTGTGTGGATTGTCCAACTCAGAGTAAACTGGCTCGAAGCTCTGTATGTGGATTGTCCCACTCACAGTAAACTGGCTCGAAGCTCTGTGTGTGGATTGTCCAACTCATAGTAAACTGGCTCGAAGCTCTGTGTGTGGATTCTCGAACTCAGAGTAAACTGGCTGGAATCTCTGTGTGTGGATTTTCCAACTCAGAGAAACTGGCTCGAAACTCTGTTTGTGGATTGTCCAATTCAGAGTAAATAGTCTCGAAGCGCTGTGTGTGGATTCTCCAAGTTAGAGTAAACTGGCTCGAAGCTCTGTATGTGGATTGTCCAACTCAGAGTAAACTGGCTAGACGCTCTGTGTGTGGATTGTCCAACTCAGAGTAAATAGTCTCGAAGCTCTGTGTGTGGATTGTCCAAGTTAGAGTAAACTGGTTCGAAGCTCTGTATGTGGATTGACCAACACAGAGTAAACTGCCTCGAAGCTCTCTGTGTGTATTGTCCAAATCAGAGTAAACTGGCTCGAAGCATTATGTTTGGATGGTTCAACTCAGGTAAACTGGCTCGAAGCTCTCTGTGTGGATTCTCCAACTCAGAGAAACTGTCTCAAAGCTCTGTGTCTGGATTGTCCAACTCAGAGAAACTGGCTCTAAGCTCTGTGTGTGGATTGTCCAACTCAGAGTAAACTGGCTTGAAGCTCTGTATGTGGATTGTCCAACTCAGAGTAAACTGGCTGGAAGCTCTGTGTGTGGATTGTCCAACTCAGAGTAACCTTGCTCGAAACACTGTGTGTGCATTGTCCAACTCAGAGTAAACTGTCTCGAAGCTCTGTGTGTGGATTGTCCAACTCAGAGTAAACTGGCTCGAAGCGCTGTGTGTGGATTGTCCAACTCAGAGTAAACTGACAGGAAGCTCTGTTTGTGGATTGTCCAACTCAGAGTAACCTGGCTGGAAGCTCTGTGTGTGGATTGTCCAACACAGAGTAAACTGGCTCGAAGCTCTGTATGTGGATTGTCCCAATCACAGTAAACTGGCTCGAAGCTCTCTGTGTGTATTGTCCAAATCAGAGTAAACTGGCTCGAAGCATTATGTTTGGATTGTTCAACTCAGGTAAACTGGCTCGAAGCTCTCTGTGTGGATTCTCCAACTCAGAGAAACTGTCTCAAAGCTCTGTGTGTGGATTGTCCAACTCAGAGTAAACTGGCTTGAAGCTCTGTATGTGGATTGTCCAACTCAGAGTAAACTGGCTGGAAGCTCTGTGTGTGGATTGTCCAACTCAGAGTAACCTGGCTGGAAGCTCTGTGTGTGGATTGTCCAACTCAGAGTAAACTGGCTCGAAGCTCTGTATGTGGATTGTCCCACTCACAGTAAACTGGCTGAAAGCTCTGTGTGTGGATTGTCCAACTCATAGTAAACTGGCTCGAAGCTCTGTGTGTGGATTCTCGAACTCAGAGTAAACTGGCTGGAATCTCTGTGTGTGGATTTTCCAACTCAGAGAAACTGGCTCGAAACTCTGTTTGTGGATTGTCCAATTCAGAGTAAATAGTCTCGAAGCGCTGTGTGTGGATTCTCCAAGTTAGAGTAAACTGGCTCGAAGCTCTGTATGTGGATTGTCCAACTCAGAGTAAACTGGCTCGAAGCTCTGTGTGTGGATTGTCCAACTCACAGTAAACTGGCTCGAAGCTCTGTGGGTGGATTGTCCAACTCATAGTAAACTGGACTGAAGCTCTGTGTGTGGATTGTCCAACTCAGAGTAAACTGGCTGGAAACTCTGTGTGTGGATTGTCCAACTCAGAGTAAACTGGCTGGAAGAGCTGAGTATGGATTGTCCAAATCAGAGTAAACTGCCTGGAAGCTCTGTGTGTGGATTGTCCAACTCAGAGTAAACTGGCTGGAAGCTCTGTGTGTGGATTGTCCAACTCAGAGTAAACTGGCTCGAAGCTCTGTATGTGGATTGTCCCACTCACAGTAAACTGGCTCAAAGCTCTGTGTGCGGATTGTCCAACGGAGAGTAAACTGGCTGGAAGCTCTGTGTGTGGATTGTCCAAGTTTTTGTAAATCGTCTCGAAGCTCTGTGTGTGGATTGTCCAACTCAGAGTAAATAGTCTGTAAGCGCTGTGTGTGGATTGTCCAAGTTAGAGTAAACTGGCTCGAAGCTCTGTATGTGGATTGTCCAACTCAGAGTAAACTGCCTCAAAGCTCTGTGTGTGGATTCTCTAACTCAGAGTAAATAGTCTCGAAGCGCTGTGTGTGGATTCTCCAAGTTAGAGTAAACAGTTTGAAGCTCTGTATGTGGATTGTCCAAATCAGAGTAAACTGGCTAGAAGCTCTGTGTGTGGATTGTCCACCTCAGAGTAAATAGTCTCGAAGCTCTGTATGTGGATTGTCCAACAGAGAGTAAACTGCCTCGAAGCTCTCTGTGTGTATTGTCCAAATCAGAGTAAACTGGCTCGAAGCACTATGTGTGGATTGTCCAACTCAGAGTAAACTGGCTCGAAGCTCTGTATGTGGATTGTCCAACACAGAGTAAACTGGCTTGAAGCTCTGTATGTGGATTGTCCAACTCAGAGTAAACTGGCTCGAAGCTCTCTGTGTGGATTGTCCAAATCAGAGTAAACTGGCTGGAAGCACTATGTGTGGATTGTCCAAATCAGAGAAACTGGCTCGAAGCTCTGTGTGTGGATTGTCCAACTCAGAGTAAACTGTCTCGAAGCTCTGTATGTGGATTGTCCAACTCAGAGTAAACTGCCTCGAAGCTCTCTGTGTAGATTGTCCAACTCAGAGTAAACTGGCTCGAAGCACTATGTGTGGATTGTCCAAATCAGAGAAACTGTCTCAAAGCTCTGTGTGTGGATTGTCCAACTCAGAGAAACTGGCTCGAAGCTCTGTGTGTGGATTGTCCAACTCAGAGTAAACTGGCTCGAAGCTCTGTGTGTGGATTGTCCAACTCACAGTAAACTGGCTCGAAGCTCTGTGGGTGGATTGTCCAACTCATAGTAAACTGGACTGAAGCTCTGTGTGTGGATTGTCCAACTCAGAGTAAACTGGCTGGAAACTCTGTGTGTGGATTGTCCAACTCAGAGTAAACTGGCTGGAAGAGCTGTGTATGGATTGTCCAAATCAGAGTAAACTGCCTGGAAGCTCTGTGTGTGGATTGTCCAACTCAGAGTAAACTGGCTGGAAGCTCTGTGTGTGGATTGTCCAACTCAGAGTAAACTGGCTCGAAGCTCTGTATGTGGATTGTCCCACTCACAGTAAACTGGCTCAAAGCTCTGTGTGCGGATTGTCCAACGGAGAGTAAACTGGCTGGAAGCTCTGTGTGTGGATTGTCCAAGTTTTTGTAAATCGTCTCGAAGCTCTGTGTGTGGATTGTCCAACTCAGAGTAAATACTCTGTAAGCGCTGTGTGTGGATTGTCCAAGTTAGAGTAAACTGGCTCGAAGCTCTGTATGTGGATTGTCCAACTCAGAGTAAACTGCCTCAAAGCTCTGTGTGTGGATTCTCTAACTCAGAGTAAATAGTCTCGAAGCGCTGTGTGTGGATTCTCCAAGTTAGAGTAAACAGTTTGAAGCTCTGTATGTGGATTGTCCAAATCAGAGTAAACTGGCTAGAAGCTCTGTGTGTGGATTGTCCACCTCAGAGTAAATAGTCTCGAAGCTCTGTATGTGGATTGTCCAACAGAGAGTAAACTGCCTCGAAGCTCTCTGTGTGTATTGTCCAAATCAGAGTAAACTGGCTCGAAGCACTATGTGTGGATTGTCCAACTCAGAGTAAACTGGCTCGAAGCTCTGTATGTGGATTGTCCAACACAGAGTAAACTGGCTTGAAGCTCTGTATGTGGATTGTCCAACATAGAGTAAACTGTCTCGAAGCTCTGAATGTGGATTGTCCCACTCACAGTAAACTGGCTCGAAGCTCTGTGTGTGGATTGTCCAACTCAGAGTGAACAGGCTCGAAGCTCTGTGTGTGGATTGTCCCACTCACAGTAAAGTGCTCGAAGCTCTGTGTGTGGATTGTCCAACTCAGAGTAAACTGGCTGGAAGCTCTGTGTGTGGATGGTCCGACTCACTGTAAACTGGCTCGAAGCTCTGTGTGTGGATTGTCCAAGTTATTGTAAATCGTCTCGAAGCTCTGTGTGTGGATTGTCCAACTCAGAGTAAACTGCCTCGAAGCTCTGTGTGTGGATTGTCCAACTCAGAGTAAATAGTCTCGAAGCGCTGTTTGTGGATTCTACAAGTTAGAGTAAACTGGCTCGAAGCTCTGTATGTGGATTGACCAACACAGAGTAAACTGCCTCGAAGCTCTCTGTGTGTATTGTCCAAATCAGAGTAAACTGGCTCGAAGCACTATGTGTGGATTGTCCAACTCAGATAAACTGGCTCGAAGCTCTGTGTGTGGATTGTCCAACTCAGAGAAACTGTCTCAAAGCTCTGTGTGTGGATTGTCCAACTCAGAGAAACTGGCTCTAAGCTCTGTGTGTGGATTGTCCAACTCAGAGTAAACTGGCTTGAAGCTCTGTATGTGGATTGTCCAACTCAGAGTAAACTGGCTGGAAGCTCTGTGTGTGGATTGTCCAACTCAGAGTAAACTTGCTCGAAACAATGTGTGTGCATTGTCCAACTCAGAGTAAACTGGCTCGAAGCTCTGTGTGTGGATTGTCCAATTCAGAGTAAACTGTCTCGAAGCTCTGTGTGTGGATTGTGCAACTCAGAGTAAACTGGCTCGAAGCGCTGTGTGTGGATTGTCCAACTCAGAGTAAACTGACTGGAAGCTCTGTTTGTGGATTGTCCAACTCAGAGTAACCTGGCTGGAAGCTCTGTGTGTGGATTGTCCAACTCAGAGTAAACTGGCTCGAAGCTCTGTATGTGGATTGTCCCACTCACAGTAAACTGGCTCGAAGCTCTGTGTGTGGATTGTCCAACTCATAGTAAACTGGCTCGAAGCTCTGTGTGTGGATTCTCGAACTCAGAGTAAACTGGCTGGAATCTCTGTGTGTGGATTTTCCAACTCAGAGAAACTGGCTCGAAACTCTGTTTGTGGATTGTCCAATTCAGAGTAAATAGTCTCGAAGCGCTGTGTGTGGATTCTCCAAGTTAGAGTAAACTGGCTCGAAGCTCTGTATGTGGATTGTCCAACTCAGAGTAAACTGGCTAGACGCTCTGTGTGTGGATTGTCCAACTCAGAGTAAATAGTCTCGAAGCTCTCTGTGTGGATTGTCCAAGTTAGAGTAAACTGGTTCGAAGCTCTGTATGTGGATTGACCAACACAGAGTAAACTGCCTCGAAGCTCTCTGTGTGTATTGTCCAAATCAGAGTAAACTGGCTCGAAGCATTATGTTTGGATGGTTCAACTCAGGTAAACTGGCTCGAAGCTCTCTGTGTGGATTCTCCAACTCAGAGAAACTGTCTCAAAGCTCTGTGTCTGGATTGTCCAACTCAGAGAAACTGGCTCTAAGCTCTGTGTGTGGATTGTCCAACTCAGAGTAAACTGGCTTAAAGCTCTGTATGTGGATTGTCCAACTCAGAGTAAACTGGCTGGAAGCTCTGTGTGTGGATTGTCCAACTCAGAGTAACCTTGCTCGAAACACTGTGTGTGCATTGTCCAACTCAGAGTAAACTGTCTCGAAGCTCTGTGTGTGGATTGTCCAACTCAGAGTAAACTGGCTTGAAGCGCTGTGTGTGGATTGTCCAACTCAGAGTAAACTGACAGGAAGCTCTGTTTGTGGATTGTCCAACTCAGAGTAACCTGGCTGGAAGCTCTGTGTGTGGATTGTCCAACTCAGAGTAAACTGGCTCGAAGCTCTGTATGTGGATTGTCCCAATCACAGTAACCTGGCTCGAAGCTCTCTGTGTGTATTGTCCAAATCAGAGTAAACTGGCTCGAAGCATTATGTTTGGATTGTTCAACTCAGGTAAACTGGCTCGAAGCTCTCTGTGTGGATTCTCCAACTCAGAGAAACTGTCTCAAAGCTCTGTGTCTGGATTGTCCAACTCAGAGAAACTGGCTCTTAGCTCTGTGTGTGGATTGTCCAACTCAGAGTAAACTGGCTTGAAGCTCTGTATGTGGATTGTCCAACTCAGAGTAAACTGGCTGGAAGCTCTGTGTGTGGATTGTCCAACTCAGAGTAACCTGGCTGGAAGCTCTGTGTGTGGATTGTCCAACTCAGAGTAAACTGGCTCGAAGCTCTGTATGTGGATTGTCCCACTCACAGTAAACTGGCTGAAAGCTCTGTGTGTGGATTGTCCAACTCAGAGTAAACTGGCTGGAATCTCTGTGTGTGGATTTTCCAACTCAGAGAAACTGGCTCGAAACTCTGTTTGTGGATTGTCCAATTCAGAGTAAATAGTCTCGAAGCGCTGTGTGTGGATTCTCCAAGTTAGAGTAAACTGGCTCGAAGCTCTGTGTGTGGATTGTCCAACTCAGAGTAAACTTGCTCGAAACAATGTGTGTGCATTGTCCAACTCAGAGTAAACTGGCTCGAAGCTCTGTGTGTGGATTGTCCAATTCAGAGTAAACTGTCTCGAAGCTCTGTGTGTGGATTCTGCAACTCAGAGTAAACTGGCTCGAAGCGCTGTGTGTGGATTGTCCAACTCAGAGTAAACTGACTGGAAGCTCTGTTTGTGGATTGTCCAACTCAGAGTAACCTGGCTGGAAGCTCTGTGTGTGGATTGTCCAACTCAGAGTAAACTGGCTCGAAGCTCTGTATGTGGATTGTCCCACTCACAGTAAACTGGCTCGAAGCTCTGTGTGTGGATTGTCCAACTCATAGTAAACTGGCTCGAAGCTCTGTGTGTGGATTCTCGAACTCAGAGTAAACTGGCTGGAATCTCTGTGTGTGGATTTTCCAACTCAGAGTAAACTGACAGGAAGCTCTGTTTGTGGATTGTCCAACTCAGAGTAACCTGGCTGGAAGCTCTGTGTGTGGATTGTCCAACTCAGAGTAAACTGGCTCGAAGCTCTGTATGTGGATTGTCCCAATCACAGTAAACTGGCTCGAAGCTCTCTGTGTGTATTGTCCAAATCAGAGTAAACTGGCTCGAAGCATTATGTTTGGATTGTTCAACTCAGGTAAACTGGCTCGAAGCTCTCTGTGTGGATTCTCCAACTCAGAGAAACTGTCTCAAAGCTCTGTGTCTGGATTGTCCAACTCAGAGAAACTGGCTCTTAGCTCTGTGTGTGGATTGTCCAACTCAGAGTAAACTGGCTTGAAGCTCTGTATGTGGATTGTCCAACTCAGAGTAAACTGGCTGGAAGCTCTGTGTGTGGATTGTCCAACTCAGAGTAACCTGGCTGGAAGCTCTGTGTGTGGATTGTCCAACTCAGAGTAAACTGGCTCGAAGCTCTGTATGTGGATTGTCCCACTCACAGTAAACTGGCTGAAAGCTCTGTGTGTGGATTGTCCAACTCAGAGTAAACTGGCTGGAATCTCTGTGTGTGGATTTTCCAACTCAGAGAAACTGGCTCGAAACTCTGTTTGTGGATTGTCCAATTCAGAGTAAATAGTCTCGAAGCGCTGTGTGTGGATTCTCCAAGTTAGAGTAAACTGGCTCGAAGCTCTGTGTGTGGATTGTCCAACTCAGAGTAAACTTGCTCGAAACAATGTGTGTGCATTGTCCAACTCAGAGTAAACTGGCTCGAAGCTCTGTGTGTGGATTGTCCAATTCAGAGTAAACTGTCTCGAAGCTCTGTGTGTGGATTCTGCAACTCAGAGTAAACTGGCTCGAAGCGCTGTGTGTGGATTGTCCAACTCAGAGTAAACTGACTGGAAGCTCTGTTTGTGGATTGTCCAACTCAGAGTAACCTGGCTGGAAGCTCTGTGTGTGGATTGTCCAACTCAGAGTAAACTGGCTCGAAGCTCTGTATGTGGATTGTCCCACTCACAGTAAACTGGCTCGAAGCTCTGTGTGTGGATTGTCCAACTCATAGTAAACTGGCTCGAAGCTCTGTGTGTGGATTCTCGAACTCAGAGTAAACTGGCTGGAATCTCTGTGTGTGGATTTTCCAACTCAGAGAAACTGGCTCGAAACTCTGTTTGTGGATTGTCCAATTCAGAGTAAATAGTCTCGAAGCGCTGTGTGTGGATTCTCCAAGTTAGAGTAAACTGGCTCGAAGCTCTGTATGTGGATTGTCCAACTCAGAGTAAACTGGCTAGACGCTCTGTGTGTGGATTGTCCAACTCAGAGTAAATAGTCTCGAAGCTCTGTGTGTGGATTGTCCAAGTTAGAGTAAACTGGTTCGAAGCTCTGTATGTGGATTGACCAACACAGAGTAAACTGCCTCGAAGCTCTCTGTGTGTATTGTCCAAATCAGAGTAAACTGGCTCGAAGCATTATGTTTGGATGGTTCAACTCAGGTAAACTGGCTCGAAGCTCTCTGTGTGGATTCTCCAACTCAGAGAAACTGTCTCAAAGCTCTGTGTCTGGATTGTCCAACTCAGAGAAACTGGCTCTAAGCTCTGTGTGTGGATTGTCCAACTCAGAGTAAACTGGCTTGAAGCTCTGTATGTGGATTGTCCAACTCAGAGTAAACTGGCTGGAAGCTCTGTGTGTGGATTGTCCAACTCAGAGTAACCTTGCTCGAAACACTGTGTGTGCATTGTCCAACTCAGAGTAAACTGTCTCGAAGCTCTGTGTGTGGATTGTCCAACTCAGAGTAAACTGGCTCGAAGCGCTGTGTGTGGATTGTCCAATTCAGAGTAAATAGTCTCGAAGCGCTGTGTGTGGATTCTCCAAGTTAGAGTAAACTGGCTCGAAGCTCTGTATGTGGATTGTCCAACTCAGAGTAAACTGGCTAGACGCTCTGTGTGTGGATTGTCCAACTCAGAGTAAATAGTCTCGAAGCTCTGTGTGTGGATTGTCCAAGTTAGAGTAAACTGGTTCGAAGCTCTGTATGTGGATTGACCAACACAGAGTAAACTGCCTCGAAGCTCTCTGTGTGTATTGTCCAAATCAGAGTAAACTGGCTCGAAGCATTATGTTTGGATGGTTCAACTCAGGTAAACTGGCTCGAAGCTCTCTGTGTGGATTCTCCAACTCAGAGAAACTGTCTCAAAGCTCTGTGTCTGGATTGTCCAACTCAGAGAAACTGGCTCTAAGCTCTGTGTGTGGATTGTCCAACTCAGAGTAAACTGGCTTGAAGCTCTGTATGTGGATTGTCCAACTCAGAGTAAACTGGCTGGAAGCTCTGTGTGTGGATTGTCCAACTCAGAGTAACCTTGCTCGAAACACTGTGTGTGCATTGTCCAACTCAGAGTAAACTGGCTCGAAGCTCTGTGTGTGGATTGTCCAACTCAGAGTAAACTGTCTCGAAGCTCTGTGTGTGGATTGTGCAACTCAGAGTAAACTGAAAGGAAGCTCTGTTTGTGGATTGTCCAACTCAGAGTAACCTGGCTGGAAGCTCTGTGTGTGGATTGTCCAACTCAGAGTAAACTGTCTCGAAGCTCTGTGTGTGGATTGTCCAACTCAGAGTAAACTGAAAGGAAGCTCTGTTTGTGGATTGTCCAACTCAGAGTAACCTGGCTGGAAGCTCTGTGTGTGGATTGTCCAACTCAGAGTAAACTGGCTCGAAGCTCTGTATGTGGATTGTCCCGATCACAGTAAACTGGCTCGAAGCTCTCTGTGTGTATTGTCCAAATCAGAGTAAACTGGCTCGAAGCATTATGTTTGGATTGTTCAACTCAGGTAAACTGGCTCGAAGCTCTCTGTGTGGATTCTCCAACTCAGAGAAACTGTCTCAAAGCTCTGTGTCTGGATTGTCCAACTCAGAGAAACTGGCTCTAAGCTCTGTGTGTGGATTGTCCAACTCAGAGTAAACTGGCTTGAAGCTCTGTATGTGGATTGTCCAACTCAGAGTAAACTGGCTGGAAGCTCTGTGTGTGGATTGTCCAACTCAGAGTAACCTTGCTCGAAACACTGTGTGTGCATTGTCCAACTCAGAGTAAACTGGCTGGAATCTCTGTGTGTGGATTTTCCAACTCAGAGAAACTGTCTCGAAGCTCTGTGTGTGGATTGTGCAACTCAGAGTACACTGGCTCGAAGCGCTGTGTGTGGATTGTCCAACTCAGAGTAAACTGACAGGAAGCTCTGTTTGTGGATTGTCCAACTCAGAGTAACCTGGCTGGAAGCTCTGTGTGTGGATTGTCCAACTCAGAGTAAACTGGCTTGAAGCTCTGTATGTGGATTGTCCCAATCACAGTAAACTGGCTCGAAGCTCTGTGTGTGGATTGTCCAACTCATAGTAAACTGGCTCGAAGCTCTGTGTGTGGATTGTCCAACTCATAGTAAACTGGCTGGAATCTTTGTGTCTGGATCGTCCAACTCAGAGTAAACTGGCTGGAAGCTCTGAGTGTGGATTCTCCAACTCAGAGTAAACTGCCTCGAAACTCTGTGTGTGGATTGTCCAACTCATAGTAAACTGGCTCGAAGCTCTGTGCGTGGATTGTCCAACTCAGTGTAAACTGGCTCGAAGCTCTGTGTGTGGATCGTACAACGCAGAGAAATTGGCTCTAAGCTCTGTGTGTGGATTCTCCAACTCTGAGTAAACTGGCTGGAAGCTCTGTGTGTGGATTTTCCAACTCAGAGAAACTGGCTCGAAACTCTGTTTGTGGATTGTTCAACTCAGAGTAAACTGGCTCGAAGCTCTGTGTGTGGATTCTCCAACTCAGAGAAACTTTCTCTAAGCTATGTGTGTGGATTGTCCAACTCAGAGGAAACTGGCTCGAAGCTCTGTGTGTGGATTGTTCAACTCAGAGTAAACTGCCTCGAAACTCTGTGTGTGGATTGTCCACCTCATAGTAAACTGGCTTGAATCTCTGTGTGTGGATTGTCCAACTCAGAGAAACTGGCTCGAAGCTCTGTGTGTGGATTGTCCAACTCAGAGTAAACTGTCTCAAAGCTCTGTGTGTGGATTGTCCAACTCAGAGTAAAGTGGCTCGAAGCTCTGTGTTTGGATTGTCCAACTGAGATTAAACTGTCTCAAAGCTCTGTGTGTGGATTGTCCAACTCAGAGTAAACTGGCTGGAAGCTCTGTGTGTGGATTGTCCAACTCAGAGTAAACTGTCTCAAAGCTCTGTGTGTTGATTGTCCAACTCAGAGTAAACTGTCTCAAAGCTCTGTGAGTGGATTATCCAACTCAGAGTAAACTGTCTCAAACCTCTGTGCGTGGATTGTCCAACTCAGAGTAAACTGTCTCAAAGCTCTGTCTGTGGATTGTCCAACTCAGAGAAACTGGCTCGAAGCTCTATGTGTGGATTGTCCAACTCAGAGAAACTGTCTCAAAGCTCTGTGTGTGGATTGTCCAACTCAGAGAAACTGGCTCTAAGCTCTGTGTGTGGATTGTCCAGCACAGAGTAAACTGGCTTGAAGCTATGTATGTGGATTGTCCAACTCAGAGTAAACTGGCTGGAAGCTCTGTGTGTAGATTGTCCAACTCAGAGTAAACTGGCTCGAAGCTCTGTGTGTGGATTGTCCAATTCAGAGTAAACTGTCTCGAAGCTCTGTGTGTGGATTGTGCAACTCAGAGTAAACTGGCTCGAAGCGCTGTGTGTGGATTGTCCAACTCAGAGTAAACTGACTGGAAGCTCTGTTTGTGGATTGTCCAACTCAGAGTAACCTGGCTGGAAGCTCTGTGTGTGGATTGTCCAACTCAGAGTAAACTGGCTCGAAGCTCTGTATGTGGATTGTCCCACTCACAGTAAACTGGCTCGAAGCTCTGTGTGTGGATTGTCCAACTCATAGTAAACTGGCTCGAAGCTCTTTGTGTGGATTCTCGAACTCAGAGTAAACTGGCTGGAATCTCTGTGTGTGGATTTTCCAACTCAGAGAAACTGGCTCTAAACTCTGTTTGTGGATTGTCCAATTCAGAGTAAATAGTCTCGAAGCGCTGTGTGTGGATTCTCCAAGTTAGAGTAAACTGGCTCGAAGCTCTGTATGTGGATTGTCCAACTCAGAGTAAACTGGCTAGACGCTCTGTGTGTGGATTGTCCAACTCAGAGTAAATAGTCTCGAAGCTCTGTGTGTGGATTGTCCAAGTTAGAGTAAACTGGTTCGAAGCTCTGTATGTGGATTGACCAACACAGAGTAAACTGCCTCGAAGCTCTCTGTGTGTATTGTCCAAATCAGAGTAAGCTGGCTCGAAGTATTATGTTTGGATGGTTCAACTCAGGTAAACTGGCTCGAAGCTCTCTGTGTGGATTCTCCAACTCAGAGAAACTGTCTCAAAGCTCTGTGTCTGGATTGTCCAACTCAGAGAAACTGGCTCTAAGCTCTGTGTGTGGATTGTCCAACTCAGAGTAAACTGGCTTGAAGCTCTGTATGTGGATTGTCCAACTCAGAGTAAACTGGCTGGAAGCTCTGTGTGTGGATTGTCCAACTCAGAGTAACCTTGCTCGAAACACTGTGTGTGCATTGTCCAACTCAGAGTAAACTGTCTCGAAGCTCTGTGTGTGGATTGTCCAACTCAGAGTAAACTGGCTCGAAGCTCTGTATGTGGATTGTCCAACTCAGAGTAAACTGGCTAGACGCTCTGTGTGTGGATTGTCCAACTCAGAGTAAATAGTCTCGAAGCTCTGTGTGTGGATTGTCCAAGTTAGAGTAAACTGGTTCGAAGCTCTGTATGTGGATTGACCAACACAGAGTAAACTGCCTCGAAGCTCTCTGTGTGTATTGTCCAAATCAGAGTAAGCTGGCTCGAAGTATTATGTTTGGATGGTTCAACTCAGGTAAACTGGCTCGAAGCTCTCTGTGTGGATTCTCCAACTCAGAGAAACTGTCTCAAAGCTCTGTGTCTGGATTGTCCAACTCAGAGAAACTGGCTCTAAGCTCTGTGTGTGGATTGTCCAACTCAGAGTAAACTGGCTTGAAGCTCTGTATGTGGATTGTCCAACTCAGAGTAAACTGGCTGGAAGCTCTGTGTGTGGATTGTCCAACTCAGAGTAACCTTGCTCGAAACACTGTGTGTGCATTGTCCAACTCAGAGTAAACTGGCTCGAAGCTCTGTGTGTGGATTGTCCAACTCAGAGTAAACTGTCTCGAAGCTCTGTGTGTGGATTGTGCAACTCAGAGTAAACTGGCTCGAAGCGCTGTGTGTGGATTGTCCAACTCAGAGTAAACTGAAAGGAAGCTCTGTTTGTGGATTGTCCAACTGAGAGTAACCTGGCTGGAAGCTCTGTGTGTGGATTGTCCAACTCAGAGTAAACTGGCTCGAAGCTCTGTATGTGGATTGTCCCAATCACAGTAAACTGGCTCGAAGCTCTCTGTGTGTATTGTCCAAATCAGAGTAAACTGGCTCGAAGCATTATGTTTGGATTGTTCAACTCAGGTAAACTGGCTCGAAGCTCTCTGTGTGGATTCTCCAACTCAGAGAAACTGCCTCAAAGCTCTGTGTCTGGATTGTCCAACTCAGAGAAACTGGCTCTAAGCTCTGTGTGTGGATTGTCCAACTCAGAGTAAACTGGCTTGAAGCTCTGTATGTGGATTGTCCAACTCAGAGTAAACTGGCTGGAAGCTCTGTGTGTGGATTGTCCAACTCAGAGTAAACTGGCTCGAAGCTCTGTGTGTGGATTGTCCAACTCAGAGTAAACTGGCTCGAAGCTCTGTGTGTGGATTGTCCAATTCAGAGTAAACTGTCTCGAAGCTCTGTGTGTGGATTGTGCAACTCAGAGTAAACTGGCTCGAAGTGCTGTGTGTGGATTGTCCAACTCAGAGTAAACTGACTGGAAGCTCTGTTTGTGGATTGTCCAACTCAGAGTAACCTGGCTGGAAGCTCTGTGTGTGGATTGTCCAACTCAGAGTAAACTGGCTCGAAGCTCTGTATGTGGATTGTCCCACTCACAGTAAACTGGCTCGAAGCTCTGTGTGTGGATTGTCCAACTCATAGTAAACTGGCTCGAAGCTCTGTGTGTGGATTCTCGAACTCAGTGTAAACTGGCTGGAATCTCTGTGTGTGGATTTTCCAACTCAGAGAAACTGGCTCGAAACTCTGTTTGTGGATTGTCCAATTCAGAGTAAATAGTCTCGAAGCGCTGTGTGTGGATTCTCCAAGTTAGAGTAAACTGGCTCGAAGCTCTGTATGTGGATTGTCCAACTCAGAGTAAACTGGCTAGACGCTCTGTGTGTGGATTGTCCAACTCAGAGTAAATAGTCTCGAAGCTCTGTGTGTGGATTGTCCAAGTTAGAGTAAACTGGTTCGAAGCTCTGTATGTGGATTGACCAACACAGAGTAAACTGCCTCGAAGCTCTCTGTGTGTATTGTCCAAATCAGAGTAAACTGGCTCGAAGCATTATGTTTGGATGGTTCAACTCAGGTAAACTGGCTCGAAGCTCTCTGTGTGGATTCTCCAACTCAGAGAAACTGTCTCAAAGCTCTGTGTCTGGATTGTCCAACTCAGAGAAACTGGCTCTAAGCTCTGTGTGTGGATTGTCCAACTCAGAGTAAACTGGCTTGAAGCTCTGTATGTGGATTGTCCAACTCAGAGTAAACTGGCTGGAAGCTCTGTGTGTGGATTGTCCAACTCAGAGTAACCTTGCTCGAAACACTGTGTGTGCATTGTCCAACTCAGAGTAAACTGTCTCGAAGCTCTGTGTGTGGATTGTCCAACTCAGAGTAAACTGGCTCGAAGCTCTGTATGTGGATTGTCCAACTCAGAGTAAACTGGCTAGACGCTCTGTGTGTGGATTGTCCAACTCAGAGTAAATAGTCTCGAAGCTCTGTGTGTGGATTGTCCAAGTTAGAGTAAACTGGTTCGAAGCTCTGTATGTGGATTGACCAACACAGAGTAAACTGCCTCGAAGCTCTCTGTGTGTATTGTCCAAATCAGAGTAAACTGGCTCGAAGCATTATGTTTGGATGGTTCAACTCAGGTAAACTGGCTCGAAGCTCTCTGTGTGGATTCTCCAACTCAGAGAAACTGTCTCAAAGCTCTGTGTCTGGATTGTCCAACTCAGAGAAACTGGCTCTAAGCTCTGTGTGTGGATTGTCCAACTCAGAGTAAACTGGCTTGAAGCTCTGTATGTGGATTGTCCAACTCAGAGTAAACTGGCTGGAAGCTCTGTGTGTGGATTGTCCAACTCAGAGTAACCTTGCTCGAAACACTGTGTGTGCATTGTCCAACTCAGAGTAAACTGGCTCGAAGCTCTGTGTGTGGATTGTCCAACTCAGAGTAAACTGTCTCGAAGCTCTGTGTGTGGATTGTGCAACTCAGAGTAAACTGGCTCGAAGCGCTGTGTGTGGATTGTCCAACTCAGAGTAAACTGAAAGGAAGCTCTGTTTGTGGATTGTCCAACTCAGAGTAACCTGGCTGGAAGCTCTGTGTGTGGATTGTCCAACTCAGAGTAAACTGGCTCGAAGCTCTGTATGTGGATTGTCCCAATCACAGTAAACTGGCTCGAAGCTCTCTGTGTGTATTGTCCAAATCAGAGTAAACTGGCTCGAAGCATTATGTTTGGATTGTTCAACTCAGGTAAACTGGTTCGAAGCTCTCTGTGTGGATTCTCCAACTCAGAGAAACTGTCTCAAAGCTCTGTGTCTGGATTGTCCAACTCAGAGAAACTGGCTCTAAGCTCTGTGTGTGGATTGTCCAACTCAGAGTAAACTGGCTTGAAGCTCTGTATGTGGATTGTCCAACTCAGAGTAAACTGGCTGGAAGCTCTGTGTGTGGATTGTCCAACTCAGAGTAACCTTGCTCGAAACACTGTGTGTGCATTGTCCAACTCAGAGTAAACTGGCTCGAAGCTCTGTGTGTGGATTGTCCAACTCAGAGTAAACTGTCTCGAAGCTCTGTGTGTGGATTGTGCAACTCAGAGTACACTGGCTCGAAGCGCTGTGTGTGGATTGTCCAACTCAGAGTAAACTGACAGGAAGCTCTGTTTGTGGATTGTCCAACTCAGAGTAACCTGGCTGGAAGCTCTGTGTGTGGATTGTCCAACTCAGAGTAAACTGGCTCGAAGCTCTGTATGTGGATTGTCCCAATCACAGTAAACTGGCTCGAAGCTCTGTGTGTGGATTGTCCAACTCATAGTAAACTGGCTCGAAGCTCTGTGTGTGGATTGTCCAACTCATAGTAAACTGGCTGGAATCTTTGTGTCTGGATCGTCCAACTCAGAGTAAACTGGCTGGAAGCTCTGAGTGTGGATTGTCCAACTCATAGTAAACTGCCTCGAAACTCTGTGTGTGGATTGTCCAACTCATAGTAAACTGGCTCGAAGCTCTGTGCGTGGATTGTCCAACTCAGTGTAAACTGGCTCGAAGCTCTGTGTGTGGATCGTACAACGCAGAGAAATTGGCTCTAAGCTCTGTGTGTGGATTCTCCAACTATGAGTAAACTGGCTGGAAGCTCTGTGTGTGGATTTTCCAACTCAGAGAAACTGGCTCGAAACTCTGTTTGTGGATTGTTCAACTCAGAGTAAACTGGCTCGAAGCTCTGTGTGTGGATTCTCCAACTCAGAGAAACTTTCTCTAAGCTATGTGTGTGGATTGTCCAACTCAGAGGAAACTGGCTAGAAGCTCTGTGTGTGGATTGTTCAACTCAGAGTAAACTGCCTCGAAACTCTGTGTGTGGATTGTCCACCTCATAGTAAACTGGCTTGAATCTCTGTGTGTGGATTGTCCAACTCAGAGAAACTGGCTCGAAGCTCTGTGTGTGGATTGTCCAACTCAGAGTAAACTGTCTCAAAGCTCTGTGTGTGGATTGTCCAACTCAGAGTAAAGTGGCTCGAAGCTCTGTGTTTGGATTGTCCAACTGAGATTAAACTGTCTCAAAGCTCTGTGTGTGGATTGTCCAACTCAGAGTAAACTGGCTGGAAGCTCTGTGTGTGGATTGTCCAACTCAGAGTAAACTGTCTCAAAGCTCTGTGTGTTGATTGTCCAACTCAGAGTAAACTGTCTCAAAGCTCTGTGAGTGGATTATCCAACTCAGAGTAAACTGTCTCAAAGCTCTGTGCGTGGATTGTCCAACTCAGAGTAAACTGTCTCAAAGCTCTGTCTGTGGATTGTCCAACTCAGAGAAACTGGCTCGAAGCTCTATGTGTGGATTGTCCAACTCAGAGAAACTGTCTCAAAGCTCTGTGTGTGGATTGTCCAACTCAGAGAAACTGGCTCTAAGCTCTGTGTGTGGATTGTCCAGCACAGAGTAAACTGGCTTGAAGCTATGTATGTGGATTGTCCAACTCAGAGTAAACTGGATGGAAGCTCTGTGTGTAGATTGTCCAACTCAGAGTAAACTTGCTCGAAACACTGTGTGTGGATTCTCTAAATCATAGCAAAGTGGCTCGAAGATCTTTGTGTGGATTTTCCAAGTTAGAGTAAACTGGCTCGAAGCACTGTGTGTGGATTGTCCAACTCAGAGTAAACTGGCTCGAAGCTCTCTGTGTGGATTGTCCAAATCAGAGTAAACGGGCTCGAAGCTCTGTATGTGGATTGTCCAACATAGAGTAAACTGTCTCGAAGCTCTGAATGTGGATTGTCCCACTCACAGGAAACTGTCTCGAAGCTCTGTGTGTGGATTCTCCAACTCAGAGTGAACTGGCTAGAAGCTCTGTGTGTGGATTGTCCCACTCACAGTAAAGTGCTCGAAGCTCTGTGTGTGGATTGTCCAACTCAGAGTAAACTGGCTGGAAGCTCTGTGTGTGGATGGTCCGACTCACTGTAAACTGGCTCGAAGCTCTGTGTGTGGATTGTCCAAGTTACTGTAAATCGTCTCGAAGCTCTGTGTGTGGATTGTCCAACTCAGAGTAAACTGCCTCGAAGCTCTGTGTGTGGATTGTCCAACTCAGAGTAAATAGTCTCGAAGCGCTGTGTGTGGATTCTACAAGTTAGAGTAAACTGGCTCGAAGCTCTGTATGTGGATTGACCAACACAGAGTAAACTGCCTCGAAGCTCTCTGTGTGTATTGTCCAAATCAGAGTAAACTGGCTCGAAGCACTATGTGTGGATTGTCCAACTCAGATAAACTGGCTCGAAACTCTGTGTGAGGATTGTCCAACTCAGAGAAACTGTCTCAAAGCTCTGTGTGTGGATTCTCCAACTCAGAGAAACTGGCTCTAAGCTCTGTGTGTGGATTGTCCAACTCAGAGTAAACTGGCTTGAAGCTCTGTATGTGGATTGTCCAACTCAGAGTAAACTGGCTGGAAGCTCTGTGTGTGGATTGTCCAACTCAGAGTAAACTTGCTCGAAACAATGTGTGTGCATTGTCCAATTCAGAGTAAACTGGCTCGAAGCTCTGTGTTTGGATTGTCCAATTCAGAGTAAACTGTCTCGAAGCTCTGTGTGTGGATTGTGCAAATCAGAGTAAACTGGCTCGAAGCGCTGTGTGTGGATTGTCCAACTCAGAGTAAACTGACTGGAAGCTCTGTTTGTGGATTGTCCAACTCAGAGTAACCTGGCTGGAAGCTCTGTGTGTGGATTGTCCAACTCAGAGTAAACTGGCTCGAAGCTCTGTATGTGGATTGTCCCACTCACAGTAAACTGGCTCGAAGCTCTGTGTGTGGATTGTCCAACTCATAGTAAACTGGCTCGAAGCTCTGTGTGTGGATTCTCCAACTCAGAGTAAACTGGCTGGAATCTCTGTGTGTGGATTTTCCAACTCAGAGAAACTGGCTCGAAACTCTGTTTGTGGATTGTCCAATTCAGAGTAAATAGTCTCGAAGCGCTGTGTGTGGATTCTCCAAGTTAGAGTAAACTGGCTCGAAGCTCTGTATGTGGATTGTCCAACTCAGAGTAAACTGGCTAGAAGCTCTGTTTGTGGATTGTCCAACTCAGAGTAAATAGTCTCGAAGCTCTGTGTGTGGATTGTCCAAGTTAGAGTAAACTGGTTCGAAGCTCTGTATGTGGATTGACCAACACAGAGTAAACTGGCTTGAAGCTCTGTATGTGGATTGTCCAACTCAGAGTAAACTGGCTGGAAGCTCTGTGTGTGGATTGTCCAACTCAGAGTAAACTTGCTCGAAACAATGTGTGTGCATTGTCCAACTCAGAGTAAACTGGCTCGAAGCTCTGTGTGTGGATTGTCCAATTCAGAGTAAACTGTCTCGAAGCTCTGTGTGTGGATTGTGCAACTCAGAGTAAACTGGCTCGAAGCGCTGTGTGTGGATTGTCCAACTCAGAGTAAACTGACTGGAAGCTCTGTTTGTGGATTGTCCAACTCAGAGTAACCTGGCTGGAAGCTCTGTGTGTGGATTGTCCAACTCAGAGTAAACTGGCTCGAAGCTCTGTATGTGGATTGTCCCACTCACAGTAAACTGGCTCGAAGCTCTGTGTGTGGATTGTCCAACTCATAGTAAACTGGCTCGAAGCTCTGTGTGTGGATTGTCCAACTCATAGTAAACTGGCTCGAAGCTCTGTGTGTGGATTCTCCAACTCAGAGTAAACTGGCTGGAATCTCTGTGTGTGGATTTTCCAACTCAGAGAAACTGGCTCGAAACTCTGTTTGTGGATTGTCCAATTCAGAGTAAATAGTCTCGAAGCACTGTGTGTGGATTCTCCAAGTTAGAGTAAACTGGCTCGAAGCTCTGTAGGTGGATTGTCCAACTCAGAGTAAACTGGCTAGAAGCTCTGTTTGTGGATTGTCCAACTCAGAGTAAATAGTCTCGAAGCTCTGTGTGTGGATTGTCCAAGTTAGAGTAAACTGGTTCGAAGCTCTGTATGTGGATTGACCAACACAGAGTAAACAGCCTCGAAGCTCTCTGTGTGTATTGTCCAAATCAGAGTAAACTGGCTCGAAGCATTATGTGTGGATTGTTCAACTCAGGTAAACTGGCTCGAAGCTCTGTGTGTGGATTGTCCAACTCAGAGAAACTGTCTCAAAGCTCTGTGTGTGGATTGTCCAACTCAGAGAAACTGGCTCTAAGCTCTGTGTGTGGATTGTCCAACTCAGAGTAAACTGGCTTGAAACTCTGTATGTGGATTGTCCAACTCAGAGTAAACTGGCTGGAAGCTCTGTGTGTGGATTGTCCAACTCAGAGTAAACTTGCTCGAAACACTGTGTGTGCATTGTCCAACTCAGAGTAAACTGGCTCGAAGCTCTGTGTGTGGATTGTCCAACTCAGAGTAAACTGTCTCGAAGCTCTGTGTGTGGATTGTGCAACTCAGAGTAAACTGGCTCGAAGCGCTGTGTGTGGATTGTCCAACTCAGAGTAAACTGACTGGAAGCTCTGTTTGTGGATTGTCCAACTCAGAGTAACCTGGCTGGAAGCTCTGTGTGTGGATTGTCCAACTCAGAGTAAACTGGCTCGAAGCTCTGTATGTGGATTGTCCTAATCACAGTAAACTGGCTCGAAGCTCTGTGTGTGGATTGTCCAACTCATAGTAAACTGGCTCGAAGCTCTGTGTGTGGATTGTCCAACTCATAGTAAACTGGCTGGAATCTCTGTGTCTGGATCGTCCAACTCAGAGTAAACTGGCTGGAAGCTCTGAGTGTGGATTCTCCAACTCAGAGTAAACTGCCTCGAAACTCTGTGTGTGGATTGTCCAACTCATAGTAAACTGGCTCGAAACTCTGTGCGTGGATTGTCCAACTCAGTATAAACTGGCTCGAAGCTCTGTGTGTGGATCGTCCAACTCAGAGAAATTGGCTCTAAGCTCTGTGTGTGGATTCTCCAACTCTGAGTAAACTGGCTGGAAGCTCTGTGTGTGGATTTTCCAACTCAGAGAAACTGGCTCGAAACTCTGTTTGTGGATTGTTCAACTCAGAGTAAACTGGCTCGAAGCTCTGTGTGTGGATTCTCCAACTCAGAGAAACTTTCTCTAAGCTATGTGTGTGGATTGTCCAACTCAGAGGAAACTGGCTCGAAGCTCTGTGTGTGGATTGTTCAACTCAGAGTAAACTGCCTCGAAACTCTGTGTGTGGATTGTCCACCTCATAGTAAACTGGCTTGAATCTCTGTGTGTGGATTGTCCAACTCAGAGAAACTGGCTCGAAGCTCTGTGTGTGGATTGTCCAACTCAGAGTAAACTGTCTCAAAGCTCTGTGTGTGGATTGTCCAACTCAGAGTAAACTGGCTGGAAACTCTGTGTGTGGATTGTCCAACTCAGAGTAAACTGTCTCAAAGCTCTGTGTGTTGATAGTCCAACTCAGAGTAAACTGTCTCAAAGCTCTGTGAGTGGATTGTCCAACTCAGAGTAAACTGTCTCAAAGCTCTGTGCGTGGATTGTCCAACTCAGAGTAAACTGTCTCAATGCTCTGTGTGTGGATTGTCCAACTCCAGAGTAAACTGACTGGAAGCTCTGTGTGTGGATTGTCCAACTCAGAGTAACCTGGCTGGAAGCTCTGTGTGTGGATTGTCCAACTCAGAGTAAACTGGCTCGAAGCTCTGTATGTGGATTGTCCCACTCACGGTAAACTGGCTCGAAGCACTGTGTGTGGATTGTCCAACTCATAGTAAACTGGCTCGAAGCTCTGTCTGTGGATTGTTCTTCTCAGTTAACTGGCTGGAAGTTCTGTGTGTGGATTGTCCAACTCATACTAAACTGGCTGAAATCTCTGTGTGTGGATTGTCCAACTCAGAGTAAACTGGCTGGAAGCTCTGAGTGTGGATTCTCCAACTCAGAGTAAACTGCCTCGAAGCTCTGTGTGTGGATTGTCCAACTCAGAGTAAACTGGCTCGAAGCTCTGTGTGTGGATTGTCCAACTCAGAGTAAACTGTCTCGAAGCTCTGTGTGTGGATTGTGCAACTCAGAGTAAACTGGCTCGAAGCGCTGTGTGTGGATTGTCCAACTCCAGAGTAAACTGACTGGAAGCTCTGTGTGTGGATTGTCCAACTCAGAGTAACCTGGCTGGAAGCTCTGTGTGTGGATTGTTCTTCTCAGTTAACTGGCTGGAAGATCTGTGTGTGGATTGTCCAACTCAGAGTAAACTGGCTCGAAGCTCTGTATGTGGATTGTCCCACTCACAGTAAACTGGCTCAAAGCTCTGTGTGCGGATTGTCCAACGGAGAGTAAACTGGCTGGAAGCTCTGTGTGTGGATTGTCCAAGTTTCTGTAAATCGTCTCGAAGCTCTTTGTGTGGATTGTCCAACTCAGAGTAAATAGTCTCGAAGCGCTGTGTGTGGATTGTCCAAGTTAGAGTAAACTGGCTCGAAGCTCTGTATGTGGATTGTCCAACTCAGAGTAAACTGCCTCAAAGCTCTGTGTGTGGATTGTCCAACTCAGAGTAAACTGTCTCGAAGCTCCGTGTGTGGATTATCCAACTCAGAGTAAACTGGCTCGAATCTCTGTGTGTGGTTTGTCCAACTCAGAGTAAACTGGCTCGAAGCTCTGTGTGTGGATTGTCCAACTGAGAGTAAACTGGCTCATAGCTCAGTGTGTGGATTGTCCAACTCAGAGTAAACTATCTCAAAGCTCTGTGTGTGGATTGTCCAACTCAGAGTAAATCGTCTCGAAGCTCTGTGTGTGGATTGTCCAACTCAGAGTTAACTTGCTGGAAGTTCTGTGTGTGGATTGTCCAATTCAGAGTAAACTGGCTGGAAGCTCTGTGTGTGGATTGTCCAACTCAGAGTAAACTGGCTGGAAGCTCTGTGTGTGGATTATCCAACTCAGAGTAAACTGGCTCGAAGCTCTGTGTGTGGATTGTCCAACTCAGAGTAAACTGGCTGGAAGCTCTGTGTGTTGATTGTCCAACTCAGAGTAAACTGGCTGGAAGCTCTGTGTGTTGATTGTCCAACTCAGAGTAAACTGGCTGGAAGCTCTGTGTGTGGATTGTCCAACTCAGAGTAAACTGCCTCGAAACTCTGTGTGTGGATTGTCCACCTCATAGTAAACTGGCTTGAATCTCTGTGTGTGGATTGTCCAACTCAGAGAAACTGGCTCGAAGCTCTGTGTGTGGATTGTCCAACTCAGAGTAAACTGTCTCAAAGCTCTGTGTGTGGATTGTCCAACTCAGAGTAAACTGGCTGGAAACTCTGTGTGTGGATTGTCCAACTCAGAGTAAACTGTCTCAAAGCTCTGTGTGTTGATAGTCCAACTCAGAGTAAACTGTCTCAAAGCTCTGTGAGTGGATTGTCCAACTCAGAGTAAACTGTCTCAAAGCTCTGTGCGTGGATTGTCCAACTCAGAGTAAACTGTCTCAATGCTCTGTGTGTGGATTGTCCAACTCAGAGTAAACTGTCTCGAAGCTCTGTGTGTGGATTGTGCAACTCAGAGTACACTGGCTCGAAGCGCTGTGTGTGGATTGTCCAACTCAGAGTAAACTGACAGGAAGCTCTGTTTGTGGATTGTCCAACTCAGAGTAACCTGGCTGGAAGCTCTGTGTGTGGATTGTCCAACTCAGAGTAAACTGGCTCGAAGCTCTGTATGTGGATTGTCCCAATCACAGTAAACTGGCTCGAAGCTCTGTGTGTGGATTGTCCAACTCATAGTAAACTGGCTCGAAGCTCTGTGTGTGGATTGTCCAACTCATAGTAAACTGGCTGGAATCTTTGTGTCTGGATCGTCCAACTCAGAGTAAACTGGCTGGAAGCTCTGAGTGTGGATTGTCCAACTCATAGTAAACTGCCTCGAAACTCTGTGTGTGGATTGTCCAACTCATAGTAAACTGGCTCGAAGCTCTGTGCGTGGATTGTCCAACTCAGTGTAAACTGGCTCGAAGCTCTGTGTGTGGATCGTACAACGCAGAGAAATTGGCTCTAAGCTCTGTGTGTGGATTCTCCAACTCTGAGTAAACTGGCTGGAAGCTCTGTGTGTGGATTTTCCAACTCAGAGAAACTGGCTCGAAACTCTGTTTGTGGATTGTTCAACTCAGAGTAAACTGGCTCGAAGCTCTGTGTGTGGATTCTCCAACTCAGAGAAACTTTCTCTAAGCTATGTGTGTGGATTGTCCAACTCAGAGGAAACTGGCTAGAAGCTCTGTGTGTGGATTGTTCAACTCAGAGTAAACTGCCTCGAAACTCTGTGTGTGGATTGTCCACCTCATAGTAAACTGGCTTGAATCTCTGTGTGTGGATTGTCCAACTCAGAGAAACTGGCTCGAAGCTCTGTGTGTGGATTGTCCAACTCAGAGTAAACTGTCTCAAAGCTCTGTGTGTGGATTGTCCAACTCAGAGTAAAGTGGCTCGAAGCTCTGTGTTTGGATTGTCCAACTGAGATTAAACTGTCTCAAAGCTCTGTGTGTGGATTGTCCAACTCAGAGTAAACTGGCTGGAAGCTCTGTGTGTGGATTGTCCAACTCAGAGTAAACTGTCTCAAAGCTCTGTGTGTTGATTGTCCAACTCAGAGTAAACTGTCTCAACGCTCTGTGAGTGGATTATCCAACTCAGAGTAAACTGTCTCAAAGCTCTGTGCGTGGATTGTCCAACTCAGAGTAAACTGTCTCAAAGCTCTGTCTGTGGATTGTCCAACTCAGAGAAACTGGCTCGAAGTTCTATGTGTGGATTGTCCAACTCAGAGAAACTGTCTCAAAGCTCTGTGTGTGGATTGTCCAACTCAGAGAAACTGGCTCTAAGCTCTGTGTGTGGATTGTCCAGCACAGAGTAAACTGGCTTGAAGCTATGTATGTGGATTGTCCAACTCAGAGTAAACTGGCTGGAAGCTCTGTGTGTAGATTGTCCAACTCAGAGTAAACTTGCTCGAAACACTGTGTGTGGATTCTCTAAATCATAGCAAAGTGGCTCGAAGATCTTTGTGTGGATTTTCCAAGTTAGAGTAAACTGGCTCGAAGCACTGTGTGTGGATTGTCCAACTCAGAGTAAACTGGCTCGAAGCTCTCTGTGTGGATTGTCCAAATCAGAGTAAACTGGCTGGAAGCACTATGTGTGGATTGTCCAAATCAGAGAAACTGGCTCGAAGCTCTGTGTGTGGATTGTCCAACTCAGAGTAAACTGTCTCGAAGCTCTGTGTGTGGATTGTCCAACTCAGAGTAAACTGGCTCGAAGCTCTGTGTGTGGATTGTCCAACTCACAGTGAACTGGCTCGAAGCTCTGTGGGTGGATTGTCCAACTCATAGTAAACTGGACTGAAGCTCTGTGTGTGGATTGTCCAACTCAGAGTAAACTGGCTGGAAACTCTGTGTGTGGATTGTCCAACTCAGAGTAAACTGGATGGAAGAGCTGTGTATGGATTGTCCAAATCAGAGTAAACTGCCTGGAAGCTCTGTGTGTGGATTGTCCAACTCAGAGTAAACTGGCTGGAAGCTCTGTGTGTGGATTGTCCAACTCAGAGTAAACTGGCTCGAAGCTCTGTATGTGGATTGTCCCACTCACAGTAAACTGGCTCAAAGCTCTGTGTGCGGATTGTCCAACGGAGAGTAAACTGGCTGGAAGCTCTGTGTGTGGATTGTCCAAGTTTTTGTAAATCGTCTCGAAGCTCTGTGTGTGGATTGTCCAACTCAGAGTAAATAGTCTCGAAGCGCTGTGTGTGGATTGTCCAAGTTAGAGTAAACTGGCTCGAAGCTCTGTATGTGGATTGTCCAACTCAGAGTAAACTGCCTCAAAGCTCTGTGTGTGGATTCTCCAACTCAGAGTAAATAGTCTCGAAGCGCTGTGTGTGGATTCTCCAAGTTAGAGTAAACCAGTTTGAAGTTCTGTATGTGGATTGTCCAACTCAGAGTAAACTGGCTAGAAGCTCTGTGTGTGGATTGTCCACCTCAGAGTAAATAGTCTCGAAGCTCTGTATGTGGATTGTCCAACAGAGAGTAAACTGCCTCGAAGCTCTCTGTGTGTATTCTCCAAATCAGAGTAAACGGGCTCGAAGCACTATGTGTGAATTGTCCAACTCAGAGTAAACTGGCTCGAAGCTCTGTATGTGGATTGTCCAACACAGAGTAAACTGCCTCGAAGCTCTGTGTGTGGATTGTCCAACTCAGAGTAAACTGGCTTGAAGCTCTGTATGTGGATTGTCCAACATAGAGTAAACTGTCTCGAAGCTCTGAATGTGGATTGTCCCACTCACAGGAAACTGTCTCGAAGCTCTGTGTGTGGATTCTCCAACTCAGAGTGAACTGGCTAGAAGCTCTGTGTGTGGATTGTCCCACTCACAGTAAAGTGCTCGAAGCTCTGTGTGTGGATTGTCCAACTCAGAGTAAACTGGCTGGAAGCTCTGTGTGTGGATGGTCCGACTCACTGTAAACTGGCTCGAAGCTCTGTGTGTGGATTGTCCAAGTTATTGTAAATCGTCTCGAAGCTCTGTGTGTGGATTGTCCAACTCAGAGTAAACTGCCTCGAAGCTCTGTGTGTGGATTGTCCAACTCAGAGTAAATAGTCTCGAAGCGCTGTGTGTGGATTCTACAAGTTAGAGTAAACTGGCTCGAAGCTCTGTATGTGGATTGACCAACACAGAGTAAACTGCCTCGAAGCTCTCTGTGTGTATTGTCCAAATCAGAGTAAACTGGCTCGAAGCACTATGTGTGGATTGTCCAACTCAGATAAACTGGCTCGAAGCTCTGTGTGAGGATTGTCCAACTCAGAGAAACTGTCTCAAAGCTCTGTGTGTGGATTGTCCAACTCAGAGAAACTGGCTCTAAGCTCTGTGTGTGGATTGTCCAACTCAGAGTAAACTGGCTTGAAGCTCTGTATGTGGATTGTCCAACTCAGAGTAAACTGGCTGGAAGCTCTGTGTGTGGATTGTCCAACTCAGAGTAAACTTGCTCGAAACAATGTGTGTGCATTGTCCAATTCAGAGTAAACTGGCTCGAAGCTCTGTGTGTGGATTGTCCAATTCAGAGTAAACTGTCTCGAAGCTCTGTGTGTGGATTGTGCAACTCAGAGTATACTGGCTCGAAGCGCTGTGTGTGGATTGTCCAACTCAGAGTAAACTGACTGGAAGCTCTGTTTGTGGATTGTCCAACTCAGAGTAACCTGGCTGGAAGCTCTGTGTGTGGATTGTCCAACTCAGAGTAAACTGGCTCGAAGCTCTGTATGTGGATTGTCCCACTCACAGTAAACTGGCTCGAAGCTCTGTGTGTGGATTGTCCAACTCATACTAAACTGGCTCGAAGCTCTGTGTGTGGATTCTCCAACTCAGAGTAAACTGGCTGGAATCTCTGTGTGTGGATTTTCCAACTCAGAGAAACTGGCTCGAAACTCTGTTTGTGGATTGTCCAATTCAGAGTAAATAGTCTCGAAGCGCTGTGTGTGGATTCTCCAAGTTAGAGTAAACTGGCTCGAAGCTCTGTATGTGGATTGTCCAACTCAGAGTAAACTGGCTAGAAGCTCTGTTTGTGGATTGTCCAACTCAGAGTAAATAGTCTCGAAGCTCTGTGTGTGGATTGTCCAAGTTAGAGTAAACTGGTTCGAAGCTCTGTATGTGGATTGACCAACACAGAGTAAACTGGCTTGAAGCTCTGTATGTGGATTGTCCAACTCAGAGTAAACTGGCTGGAAGCTCTGTGTGTGGATTGTCCAACTCAGAGTAAACTTGCTCGAAACAATGTGTGTGCATTGTCCAACTCAGAGTAAACTGGCTCGAAGCTCTGTGTGTGGATTGTCCAATTCAGAGTAAACTGTCTCGAAGCTCTGTGTGTGGATTGTGCAACTCAGAGTAAACTGGCTCGAAGCGCTGTGTGTGGATTGTCCAACTCAGAGTAAACTGACTGGAAGCTCAGTTTGTGGATTGTCCAACTCAGAGTAACCTGGCTGGAAGCTCTGTGTGTGGATTGTCCAACTCAGAGTAAACTGGCTCGAAGCTCTGTATGTGGATTGTCCCACTCACAGTAAACTGGCTCGAAGCTCTGTGTGTGGATTGTCCAACTCATAGTAAACTGGCTCGAAGCTCTGTGTGTGGATTGTCCAACTCATAGTAAACTGGCTCGAAGCTCTGTGTGTGGATTCTCCAACTCAGAGTAAACTGGCTGGAATCTCTGTGTGTGGATTTTCCAACTCAGAGAAACTGGCTCGAAACTCTGTTTGTGGATTGTCCAATTCAGAGTAAATAGTCTCGAAGCACTGTGTGTGGATTCTCCAAGTTAGAGTAAACTGGCTCGAAGCTCTGTAGGTGGATTGTCCAACTCAGAGTAAACTGGCTAGAAGCTCTGTTTGTGGATTGTCCAACTCAGAGTAAATAGTCTCGAAGCTCTGTGTGTGGATTGTCCAAGTTAGAGTAAACTGGTTCGAAGCTCTGTATGTGGATTGACCAACACAGAGTAAACAGCCTCGAAGCTCTCTGTGTGTATTGTCCAAATCAGAGTAAACTGGCTCGAAGCATTATGTGTGGATTGTTCAACTCAGGTAAACTGGCTCGAAGCTCTGTGTGTGGATTGTCCAACTCAGAGAAACTGTCTCAAAGCTCTGTGTGTGGATTGTCCAACTCAGAGAAACTGGCTCTAAGCTCTGTGTGTGGATTGTCCAACTCAGAGTAAACTGGCTTGAAACTCTGTATGTGGATTGTCCAACTCAGAGTAAACTGGCTGGAAGCTCTGTGTGTGGATTGTCCAACTCAGAGTAAACTTGCTCGAAACACTGTGTGTGCATTGTCCAACTCAGAGTAAACTGGCTCGAAGCTCTGTGTGTGGATTGTCCAACTCAGAGTAAACTGTCTCGAAGCTCTGTGTGTGGATTGTGCAACTCAGAGTAAACTGGCTCGAAGCGCTGTGTGTGGATTGTCCAACTCAGAGTAAACTGACTGGAAGCTCTGTTTGTGGATTGTCCAACTCAGAGTAACCTGGCTGGAAGCTCTGTGTGTGGATTGTCCAACTCAGAGTAAACTGGCTCGAAGCTCTGTATGTGGATTGTCCTAATCACAGTAAACTGGCTCGAAGCTCTGTGTGTGGATTGTCCAACTCATAGTAAACTGGCTCGAAGCTCTGTGTGTGGATTGTCCAACTCATAGTAAACTGGCTGGAATCTCTGTGTCTGGATCGTCCAACTCAGAGTAAACTGGCTGGAAGCTCTGAGTGTGGATTCTCCAACTCAGAGTAAACTGCCTCGAAACTCTGTGTGTGGATTGTCCAACTCATAGTAAACTGGCTCGAAACTCTGTGCGTGGATTGTCCAACTCAGTATAAACTGGCTCGAAGCTCTGTGTGTGGATCGTCCAACTCAGAGAAATTGGCTCTAAGCTCTGTGTGTGGATTCTCCAACTCTGAGTAAACTGGCTGGAAGCTCTGTGTGTGGATTTTCCAACTCAGAGAAACTGGCTCGAAACTCTGTTTGTGGATTGTTCAACTCAGAGTAAACTGGCTCGAAGCTCTGTGTGTGGATTCTCCAACTCAGAGAAACTTTCTCTAAGCTATGTGTGTGGATTGTCCAACTCAGAGGAAACTGGCTCGAAGCTCTGTGTGTGGATTGTTCAACTCAGAGTAAACTGCCTCGAAACTCTGTGTGTGGATTGTCCACCTCATAGTAAACTGGCTTGAATCTCTGTGTGTGGATTGTCCAACTCAGAGAAACTGGCTCGAAGCTCTGTGTGTGGATTGTCCAACTCAGAGTAAACTGTCTCAAAGCTCTGTGTGTGGATTGTCCAACTCAGAGTAAACTGGCTGGAAACTCTGTGTGTGGATTGTCCAACTCAGAGTAAACTGTCTCAAAGCTCTGTGTGTTGATAGTCCAACTCAGAGTAAACTGTCTCAAAGCTCTGTGAGTGGATTGTCCAACTCAGAGTAAACTGTCTCAAAGCTCTGTGCGTGGATTGTCCAACTCAGAGTAAACTGTCTCAATGCTCTGTGTGTGGATTGTCCAACTCCAGAGTAAACTGACTGGAAGCTCTGTGTGTGGATTGTCCAACTCAGAGTAACCTGGCTGGAAGCTCTGTGTGTGGATTGTCCAACTCAGAGTAAACTGGCTCGAAGCTCTGTATGTGGATTGTCCCACTCACGGTAAACTGGCTCGAAGCACTGTGTGTGGATTGTCCAACTCATAGTAAACTGGCTCGAAGCTCTGTCTGTGGATTGTTCTTCTCAGTTAACTGGCTGGAAGTTCTGTGTGTGGATTGTCCAACTCATACTAAACTGGCTGAAATCTCTGTGTGTGGATTGTCCAACTCAGAGTAAACTGGCTGGAAGCTCTGAGTGTGGATTCTCCAACTCAGAGTAAACTGCCTCGAAGCTCTGTGTGTGGATTGTCCAACTCATAGTAAACTAGCTCGAAGCTCTATGTGTGGATTGTCCAACTCAGAGAAACTGTCTCAAAGCTCTGTGTGTGGATTGTCCAACTCAGAGAAACTGGCTCTAAGCTCTGTGTGTGGATTGTCCAACTCAGAGTAAACTGGCTTGAAGCTCTGTATGTGGATTGTCCAACTCAGAGTAAACTGGCTGGAAGCTCTGTGTGTAGATTGTCCAACTCAGAGTAAACTTGCTCGAAACACTGTGTGTGCATTGTCCAACTCAGAGTAAACTGGCTCGAAGCTCTGTGTGTGGATTGTCCAACTCAGAGTAAACTGTCTCGAAGCTCTGTGTGTGGATTGTGCAACTCAGAGTAAACTGGCTCGAAGCGCTGTGTGTGGATTGTCCAACTCCAGAGTAAACTGACTGGAAGCTCTGTGTGTGGATTGTCCAACTCAGAGTAAACTGGCTCGAAGCTCTGTATGTGGATTGTCCCACTCACAGTAAACTGGCTCAAAGCTCTGTGTGCGGATTGTCCAACGGAGAGTAAACTGGCTGGAAGCTCTGTGTGTGGATTGTCCAAGTTTCTGTAAATCGTCTCGAAGCTCTTTGTGTGGATTGTCCAACTCAGAGTAAATAGTCTCGAAGCGCTGTGTGTGGATTGTCCAAGTTAGAGTAAACTGGCTCGAAGCTCTGTATGTGGATTGTCCAACTCAGAGTAAACTGCCTCAAAGCTCTGTGTGTGGATTGTCCAACTCAGAGTAAACTGTCTCGAAGCTCCGTGTGTGGATTATCCAACTCAGAGTAAACTGGCTCGAATCTCTGTGTGTGGTTTGTCCAACTCAGAGTAAACTGGCTCGAAGCTCTGTGTGTGGATTGTCCAACTGAGAGTAAACTGGCTCATAGCTCTGTGTGTGGATTGTCCAACTCAGAGTAAACTATCTCAAAGCTCTGTGTGTGGATTGTCCAACTCAGAGTAAATCGTCTCGAAGCTCTGTGTGTGGATTGTCCAACTCAGAGTTAACTTGCTGGAAGTTCTGTGTGTGGATTGTCCAATTCAGAGTAAACTGGCTGGAAGCTCTGTGTGTGGATTGTCCAACTCAGAGTAAACTGGCTGGAAGCTCTGTGTGTGGATTATCCAACTCAGAGTAAACTGGCTCGAAGCTCTGTGTGTGGATTGTCCAACTCAGAGTAAACTGGCTGGAAGCTCTGTGTGTTGATTGTCCAACTCAGAGTAAACTGGCTGGAAGCTCTGTGTGTTGATTGTCCAACTCAGAGTAAACTGGCTGGAAGCTCTGTGTGTGGATTGTCCAACTCAGAGTAAACTGCCTCGAAACTCTGTGTGTGGATTGTCCACCTCATAGTAAACTGGCTTGAATCTCTGTGTGTGGATTGTCCAACTCAGAGAAACTGGCTCGAAGCTCTGTGTGTGGATTGTCCAACTCAGAGTAAACTGTCTCAAAGCTCTGTGTGTGGATTGTCCAACTCAGAGTAAACTGGCTGGAAACTCTGTGTGTGGATTGTCCAACTCAGAGTAAACTGTCTCAAAGCTCTGTGTGTTGATAGTCCAACTCAGAGTAAACTGTCTCAAAGCTCTGTGAGTGGATTGTCCAACTCAGAGTAAACTGTCTCAAAGCTCTGTGCGTGGATTGTCCAACTCAGAGTAAACTGTCTCAATGCTCTGTGTGTGGATTGTCCAACTCCAGAGTAAACTGACTGGAAGCTCTGTGTGTGGATTGTCCAACTCAGAGTAACCTGGCTGGAAGCTCTGTGTGTGGATTGTCCAACTCAGAGTAAACTGGCTCGAAGCTCTGTATGTGGATTGTCCCACTCACGGTAAACTGGCTCGAAGCACTGTGTGTGGATTGTCCAACTCATAGTAAACTGGCTCGAAGCTCTGTCTGTGGATTGTTCTTCTCAGTTAACTGGCTGGAAGTTCTGTGTGTGGATTGTCCAACTCATACTAAACTGGCTGAAATCTCTGTGTGTGGATTGTCCAACTCAGAGTAAACTGGCTGGAAGCTCTGAGTGTGGATTCTCCAACTCAGAGTAAACTGCCTCGAAGCTCTGTGTGTGGATTGTCCAACTCATAGTAAACTAGCTCGACACTCTGTGTGTGGATTGTCCAACTCAGAGTAAACTGGCTCGAAGCTCTGTGTGTGGATCGTCCAACTCAGAGAAATTGGCTCTAAGCTCTGTGTGTGGATTCTCCAACTCAGAGTAAACTGGCTGGAAGCTCTGTGTGTGGATTGTCCAACTCAGAGTAAACTGTCTCAAAGCTCTGTGTGTTGATTGTCCAACTCAGAGTAAACTGTCTCAAAGCTCTGTGAGTGGATTATCCAACTCAGAGTAAACTGTCTCAAAGCTCTGTGCGTGGATTGTCCAACTCAGAGTAAACTGTCTCAAAGCTCTGTGTGTGGATTGTCCAACTCAGAGAAACTGGCTCGAAGCTCTATGTGTGGATTGTCCAACTCAGAGAAACTGTCTCAAAGCTCTGTGTGTGGATTGTCCAACTCAGAGAAACTGGCTCTAAGCTCTGTGTGTGGATTGTCCAACTCAGAGTAAACTGGCTTGAAGCTCTGTATGTGGATTGTCCAACTCAGAGTAAACTGGCTGGAAGCTCTGTGTGTGGATTGTCCAACTCAGAGTAAACTTGCTCGAAACAATGTGTGTGCATTGTCCAATTCAGAGTAAACTGGCTCGAAGCTCTGTGTGTGGATTGTCCAATTCAGAGTAAACTGTCTCGAAGCTCTGTGTGTGGATTGTGCAACTCAGAGTAAACTGGCTCGAAGCGCTGTGTGTGGATTGTCCAACTCAGAGTAAACTGACTGGAAGCTCTGTTTGTGGATTGTCCAACTCAGAATAACCTGGCTGGAAGCTCTGTGTGTGGATTGTCCAACTCAGAGTAAACTGGCTCGAACCTCTGTATGTGGATTGTCCCACTCACAGTAAACTGGCTCGAAGCTCTGTGTGTGGATTGTCCAACTCATAGTAAACTGGCTCGAAGCTCTGTGTGTGGATTCTCCAACTCAGAGTAAACTGGCTGGAATCTCTGTGTGTGGATTTTCCAACTCAGAGAAACTGGCTCGAAACTCTGTTTGTGGATTGTCCAATTCAGAGTAAATAGTCTCGAAGCGCTGTGTGTGGATTCTCCAAGTTAGAGTAAACTGGCTCGAAGCTCTGTATGTGGATTGTCCAACTCAGAGTAAACTGGCTAGAAGCTCTGTTTGTGGATTGTCCAACTCAGAGTAAATAGTCTCGAAGCTCTGTGTGTGGATTGTCCAAGTTAGAGTAAACTGGTTCGAAGCTCTGTATGTGGATTGACCAACACAGAGTAAACTGGCTTGAAGCTCTGTATGTGGATTGTCCAACTCAGAGTAAACTGGCTGGAAGCTCTCTGTGTGGATTGTCCAACTCAGAGTAAACTTGCTCGAAACAATGTGTGTGCATTGTCCAACTCAGAGTAAACTGGCTCGAAGCTCTGTGTGTGGATTGTCCAATTCAGAGTAAACTGTCTCGAAGCTCTGTGTGTGGATTGTGCAACTCAGAGTAAACTGGCTCGAAGCGCTGTGTGTGGATTGTCCAACTCAGAGTAAACTGACTGGAAGCTCTGTTTGTGGATTGTCCAACTCAGAGTAACCTGGCTGGAAGCTCTGTGTGTGGATTGTCCAACTCAGAGTAAACTGGCTCGAAGCTCTGTATGTGGATTGTCCCACTCACAGTAAACTGGCTCGAAGCTCTGTGTGTGGATTGTCCAACTCAGAGTAAACTGGTTCGAAGCTCTGTATGTGGATTGACCAACACAGAGTAAACAGCCTCGAAGCTCTCTGTGTGTATTGTCCAAATCAGAGTAAACTGGCTCGAAGCATTATGTGTGGATTGTTCAACTCAGGTAAACTGGCTCGAAGCTCTGTGTGTGGATTGTCCAACTCAGAGAAACTGTCTCAAAGCTCTGTGTGTGGATTGTCCAACTCAGAGAAACTGGCTCTAAGCTCTGTGTGTGGATTGTCCAACTCAGAGTAAACTGGCTTGAAACTCTGTATGTGGATTGTCCAACTCAGAGTAAACTGGCTGGAAGCTCTGTGTGTGGATTGTCCAACTCAGAGTAAACTTGCTCGAAACACTGTGTGTGCATTGTCCAACTCAGAGTAAACTGGCTCGAAGCTCTGTGTGTGGATTGTCCAACTCAGAGTAAACTGTCTCGAAGCTCTGTGTGTGGATTGTGCAACTCAGAGTAAACTGGCTCGAAGCGCTGTGTGTGGATTGTCCAACTCAGAGTAAACTGACTGGAAGCTCTGTTTGTGGATTGTCCAACTCAGAGTAACCTGGCTGGAAGCTCTGTGTGTGGATTGTCCAACTCAGAGTAAACTGGCTCGAAGCTCTGTATGTGGATTGTCCTAATCACAGTAAACTGGCTCGAAGCTCTGTGTGTGGATTGTCCAACTCATAGTAAACTGGCTCGAAGCTCTGTGTGTGGATTGTCCAACTCATAGTAAACTGGCTGGAATCTCTGTGTCTGGATCGTCCAACTCAGAGTAAACTGGCTGGAAGCTCTGAGTGTGGATTCTCCAACTCAGAGTAAACTGCCTCGAAACTCTGTGTGTGGATTGTCCAACTCATAGTAAACTGGCTCGAAACTCTGTGCGTGGATTGTCCAACTCAGTATAAACTGGCTCGAAGCTCTGTGTGTGGATCGTCCAACTCAGAGAAATTGGCTCTAAGCTCTGTGTGTGGATTCTCCAACTCTGAGTAAACTGGCTGGAAGCTCTGTGTGTGGATTTTCCAACTCAGAGAAACTGGCTCGAAACTCTGTTTGTGGATTGTTCAACTCAGAGTAAACTGGCTCGAAGCTCTGTGTGTGGATTCTCCAACTCAGAGAAACTTTCTCTAAGCTATGTGTGTGGATTGTCCAACTCAGAGGAAACTGGCTCGAAGCTCTGTGTGTGGATTGTTCAACTCAGAGTAAACTGCCTCGAAACTCTGTGTGTGGATTGTCCACCTCATTGTAAACTGGCTTGAATCTCTGTGTGTGGATTGTCCAACTCAGAGAAACTGGCTCGAAGCTCTGTGTGTGGATTGTCCAACTCAGAGTAAACTGTCTCAAAGCTCTGTGTGTGGATTGTCCAACTCAGAGTAAACTGGCTGGAAACTCTGTGTGTGGATTGTCCAACTCAGAGTAAACTGTCTCAAAGCTCTGTGTGTTGATAGTCCAACTCAGAGTAAACTGTCTCAAAGCTCTGTGAGTGGATTGTCCAACTCAGAGTAAACTGTCTCAAAGCTCTGTGCGTGGATTGTCCAACTCAGAGTAAACTGTCTCAATGCTCTGTGTGTGGATTGTCCAACTCCAGAGTAAACTGACTGGAAGCTCTGTGTGTGGATTGTCCAACTCAGAGTAACCTGGCTGGAAGCTCTGTGTGTGGATTGTCCAACTCAGAGTAAACTGTCTCGAAGCTCTGTCTGTGGATTGTTCTTCTCAGTTAACTGGCTGGAAGTTCTGTGTGTGGATTGTCCAACTCATACTAAACTGGCTGAAATCTCTGTGTGTGGATTGTCCAACTCAGAGTAAACTGGCTGGAAGCTCTGAGTGTGGATTCTCCAACTCAGAGTAAACTGCCTCGAAGCTCTGTGTGTGGATTGTCCAACTCATAGTAAACTAGCTCGACACTCTGTGTGTGGATTGTCCAACTCAGAGTAAACTGGCTCGAAGCTCTGTGTGTGGATCGTCCAACTCAGAGAAATTGGCTCTAAGCTCTGTGTGTGGATTCTCCAACTCAGAGTAAACTGGCTGGAAGCTCTGTGTGTGGATTGTCCAACTCAGAGTAAACTGTCTCAAAGCTCTGTGTGTTGATTGTCCAACTCAGAGTAAACTGTCTCAAAGCTCTGTGAGTGGATTATCCAACTCAGAGTAAACTGTCTCAAAGCTCTGTGCGTGGATTGTCCAACTCAGAGTAAACTGTCTCAAAGCTCTGTGTGTGGATTGTCCAACTCAGAGAAACTGGCTCGAAGCTCTATGTGTGGATTGTCCAACTCAGAGAAACTGTTTCAAAGCTCTGTGTGTGGATTGTCCAACTCAGAGAAACTGGCTCTAAGCTCTGTGTGTGGATTGTCCAACTCAGAGTAAACTGGCTTGAAGCTCTGTATGTGGATTGTCCAACTCAGAGTAAACTGGCTGGAAGCTCTGTGTGTAGATTGTCCAACTCAGAGTAAACTTGCTCGAAACTCTGTGTGTGCATTGTCCAACTCAGAGTAAACTGGCTCGAAGCTCTGTGTGTGGATTGTCCAACTCAGAGTAAACTGTCTCGAAGCTCTGTGTGTGGATTGTGCAACTCCAGAGTAAACTGACTGGAAGCTCTGTGTGTGGATTGTCCAACTCAGAGTAACCTGGCTGGAAGCTCTGTGTGTGGATTGTTCTTCTCAGTTAACTGGCTGGAAGATCTGTGTGTGGATTGTCCAACTCAGAGTAAACTGGCTCGAAGCTCTGTATGTGGATTGTCCCACTCACAGTAAACTGGCTCAAAGCTCTGTGTGCGGATTGTCCAACGGAGAGTAAACTGGCTGGAAGCTCTGTGTGTGGATTGTCCAAGTTTTTGTAAATCGTCTCGAAGCTCTTTGTGTGGATTGTCCAACTCAGAGTAAATAGTCTCGAAGCGCTGTGTGTGGATTGTCCAAGTTAGAGTAAACTGGCTCGAAGCTCTGTATGTGGATTGTCCAACTCAGAGTAAACTGCCTCAAAGCTCTGTGTGTGGATTGTCCAACTCAGAGTAAACTGTCTCGAAGCTCCGTGTGTGGATTATCCAACTCAGAGTAAACTGGCTCGAATCTCTGTGTGTGGTTTGTCGAACTCAGAGTAAACTGGCTCGAAGCTCTGTGTGTGGATTGTCCAACTGAGAGTAAACTGGCTCATAGCTCTGTGTGTGGATTGTCCAACTCAGAGTAAACTATCTCAAAGCTCTGTGTGTGGATTGTCCAACTCAGAGTAAATCGTCTCGAAGCTCTGTGTGTGGATTGTCCAACTCAGAGTTAACTGGCTGGAAGCTCTGTGTGTGGATTGTCCAACTCAGAGTAAACTGGCTGGAAGCTCTGTGTGTGGATTGTCCAACTCAGAGTAAACAGGCTCGAAGCTCTGTGTGTGGATTGTCCAACTCAGAGTAAACTGGCTGGAAGCTCTGTGTGTTGATTGTCCAACTCAGAGTAAACTGGCTGGAAGCTCTGTGTGTTGATTGTCCAACTCAGAGTAAACTGGCTGGAAGCTCTGTGTGTGGATTGTCCAACTCAGAGTAAACTGTCTCAAAGCTCTGTGTGTGGATTGTCTAACTCACAGTAAACTGGCTCGAAGCTCTGTGTGTGGATTGTCCAACTGAGAGTAAACTGGCTCATAGCTCTGTGTGTGGATTGTCCGACTCAGAGTAAACTGTCTCGAAGCTCTGTGTGTGGATTGTCCATCTCACAGAAACTGACTCGAAACTCTGTGTGTGGATTGTTCAACTCAGAGTAAACTGGCTCAAAGCTCTGTGTGTGGATTGTCCAACTCAGAGAAACTGGCTCGAAGCTCTGTGTGTGGATTGTTCAACTCAGAGTAAACTGGCTCGAAGCTCTGTGTGTGGATTGTCCAACTCAGAGAAACTGACTCTAAGCTCTGTGTGTGGATTGTCCAACTCCGTGTAAACTAGCTGGAAACTCTGTGTGTGGATTGTCCACCTCAGAGTAAACAGGCACGAAGCTCTGTGTGTGGATTGTCCAACTCAGAGTAAACTGCCTCGAAACTCTGAGTGTTGATTGTCCAACTCATAGTAAACTGGCTCGACGCTCTGTGTGTGGATTGTCCAACTCAGAGTAAACTGGCTCGAATCTCTGTGTGTGGATTGTCCAACTGAGAGTAAACTGGCTCGAAGCTCAGTGTGTGGATTGTCCAACTCAGAGAAACTGGCTCGAAGCTCTGTGTATGGATTGTCCAACTCCGTGTAAACTAGCTGGAAACTCTGTGTGTGGATTGTCCACCTCAGAGTAAACTGCCACGAAACTCTGAGTGTGGATTGTCCAACTCATAGTAAACTGGCTCGACGCTCTGTGTGTGGATTGTGCAACTCATAGTAAACTGGATCGAAGCTCTGTGTGTGGATTGTCCAACTCAGAGTAAACTGACTCGAAGCTCTGTGTGTGGATTGTCCAACTGAGAGTAAACTGGCTCATAGCTCTGTGTGTGGATTGTCCGACTCAGAGTAAACTGTCTCGAAGCTCTGTGTGTGGATTGTCCATCTCACAGAAACTGACTCGAAACTCTGTGTGTGGATTGTTCAACTCAGAGTAAACTGGCTCGAAGCTCTGTGTGTGGATTGTCCAACTCAGAGAAACTGGCTGGAAGCTCTGTGTGTGGATTGTCCAACTCAGAGTAAACTGGCTGGAAGCTCTGTGTGTGGATTGTCCAACTCAGAGTAAACTGGCTCGAAGCTCTGTGTGTGGATTGTCCAACTCAGAGTAAACTGGCTGGAAGCTCTGTGTGTTGATTGTCCAACTCAGAGTGAACTGGCTGGAAGCTCTGTGTGTTGATTGTCCAACTCAGAGTAAACTGGCTGGAAGCTCTGTGTGTGGATTGTCCAACTCAGAGTAAACTGGCTTGAAACTCTGTATGTGGATTGCCCAACTCAGAGTAAACTGGCTGGAAGCTCTGTGTGTGGATTGTCCAACTCAGAGTAAACTTGCTCGAAACACTGTGTGTGCATTGTCCAACTCAGAGTAAACTGGCTCGAAGCTCTGTGTGTGGATTATCCAACTCAGAGTAAACTGTCTCGAAGCTCTGTGTGTGGATTGTGCAACTCAGAGTAAACTGGCTCGAATCTCTGTGTGTGGTTTGTCGAACTCAGAGTAAACTGGCTCGAAGCTCTGTGTGTGGATTGTCCAACTGAGAGTAAACTGGCTCATAGCTCTGTGTGTGGATTGTCCAACTCAGAGTAAACTATCTCAAAGCTCTGTGTGTGGATTGTCCAACTCAGAGTAAACTGGCTTGAAACTCTGTATGTGGATGGTCCAACTCAGAGTAAACTGGCTGGAAGCTCTGTGTGTGGATTGTCCAACTCAGAGTAAACTTGCTCGAAACACTGTGTGTGCATTGTCCAACTCAGAGTAAACTGGCTCGAAGCTCTGTGTGTGGATTATCCAACTCAGAGTAAACTGTCTCGAAGCTCTGTGTGTGGATTGTGCAACTCAGAGTAAACTGGCTCGAAGCGCTGTGTGTGGATTGTCCAACTCAGAGTAAACTGACTGGAAGCTCTGTTTGTGGATTGTCCAACTCAGAGTAACCTGGCTGGAAGCTCTGTGTGTGGATTGTCCAACTCAGAGTAAACTGGCTCGAAGCTCTGTATGTGGATTGTCCTAATCACAGTAAACTGGCTCGAAGCTCTGTGTGTGGATTGTCCAACTCATAGTAAACTGGCTCGAAGCTCTGTGTGTGGATTGTCCAACTCATAGTAAACTGGCTGGAATCTCTGTGTCTGGATCGTCCAACTCAGAGTAAACTGGCTGGAAGCTCTGAGTGTGGATTCTCCAACTCAGAGTAAACTGCCTCGAAACTCTGTGTGTGGATTGTCCAACTCATAGTAAACTGGCTCGAAACTCTGTGCGTGGATTGTCCAACTCAGTATAAACTGGCTCGAAGCTCTGTGTGTGGATCGTCCAACTCAGAGAAATTGGCTCTAAGCTCTGTGTGTGGATTCTCCAACTCTGAGTAAACTGGCTGGAAGCTCTGTGTGTGGATTTTCCAACTCAGAGAAACTGGCTCGAAACTCTGTTTGTGGATTGTTCAACTCAGAGTAAACTGGCTCGAAGCTCTGTGTGTGGATTCTCCAACTCAGAGAAACTTTCTCTAAGCTATGTGTGTGGATTGTCCAACTCAGAGGAAACTGGCTCGAAGCTCTGTGTGTGGATTGTTCAACTCAGAGTAAACTGCCTCGAAACTCTGTGTGTGGATTGTCCACCTCATAGTAAACTGGCTTGAATCTCTGTGTGTGGATTGTCCAACTCAGAGAAACTGGCTCGAAGCTCTGTGTGTGGATAGTCCAACACAGAGTAAACTGTCTCAAAGCTCTGTGTGTGGATTTTCCAACTCAGAGTAAACTGGCTGGAAACTCTGTGTGTGGATTGTCCAACTCAGAGTAAACTGTCTCAAAGCTCTGTGCGTGGATTGTCCAACTCAGAGTAAACTGTCTCAATGCTCTGTGTGTGGATTGTCCAACTCAGAGAAACTGGCTCGAAGATCTATGTGTGCATTGTCCAACTCAGAGAAACTGTCTCAAAGCTCTGTGTGTGGATTGTCCAACTCAGAGAAACTGGCTCTAAGCTCTGTGTGTGGATTGTCCAACTCAGAGTAAACTGTCTCGAAGCTCTGTGTGTGGATTGTGCAACTCAGAGTAAACTGGCTCGAAGCGCTGTGTGTGGATTGTCCAACTCCAGAGTAAACTGACTGGAAGCTCTGTGTGTGGATTGTCCAACTCAGAGTAACCTGGCTGGAAGCTCTGTGTGTGGATTGTCCAACTCAGAGTAAACTGGCTCGAAGCTCTGTATGTGGATTGTCCCACTCACGGTAAACTGGCTCGAAGCACTGTGTGTGGATTGTCCAACTCAGAGTAAACTGGCTGGAAGCTCTGTGTGTGGATTGTCCAACTCAGAGTAAACTGGCTTGAAACTCTGTATGTGGATTGTCCAACTCAGAGTAAACTGGCTGGAAGCTCTGTGTGTGTATTGTCCAACTCAGAGTAAACTTGCTCGAAACACTGTGTGTGCATTGTCCAACTCAGAGTAAACTGGCTCGAAGCTCTGTGTGTGGATTATCCAACTCAGAGTAAACTGTCTCGAAGCTCTGTGTGTGGATTGTGCAACTCAGAGTAAACTGGCTCGAAGCGCTGTGTGTGGATTGTCCAACTCAGAGTAAACTGGCTGGAAGCTCTGTGTGTATATTGTCCAACTCAGAGTAAACTGGCTGGAAGCTCTGTGTGTTGATTGTCCAACTCAGAGTAAACTGGCTGGAAGCTCTGTGTGTGGATTGTCCAACTCAGAGTAAACTGGCTTGAAACTCTGTATGTGGATTGTCCAACTCAGAGTAAACTGGCCGGAAGCTCTGTGTGTGGATTGTCCAACTCAGAGTAAACTTGCTCGAAACACTGTGTGTGCATTGTCCAACTCAGAGTAAACTGGCTCGAAGCTCTGTGTGTGGATTATCCAACTCAGAGTAAACTGTCTCGAAGCTCTGTGTGTGGATTGTGCAACTCAGAGTAAACTGGCTCGAAGCGCTGTGTGTGGATTGTCCAACTCAGAGTAAACTGACTGGAAGCTCTGTTTGTGGATTGTCCAACTCAGAGTAACCTGGCTGGAAGCTCTGTGTGTGGATTGTCCAACTCAGAGTAAACTGGCTCGAAGCTCTGTATGTGGATTGTCCTAATCACAGTAAACTGGCTCGAAGCTCTGTGTGTGGATTGTCCAACTCATAGTAAACTGGCTCGAAGCTCTGTGTGTGGATTGTCCAACTCATAGTAAACTGGCTGGAATCTCTGTGTCTGGATCGTCCAACTCAGAGTAAACTGGCTGGAAGCTCTGAGTGTGGATTCTCCAACTCAGAGTAAACTGCCTCGAAACTCTGTGTGTGGATTGTCCAACTCATAGTAAACTGGCTCGAAACTCTGTGCGTGGATTGTCCAACTCAGTATAAACTGGCTCGAAGCTCTGTGTGTGGATCGTCCAACTCAGAGAAATTGGCTCTAAGCTCTGTGTGTGGATTCTCCAACTCTGAGTAAACTGGCTGGAAGCTCTGTGTGTGGATTTTCCAACTCAGAGAAACTGGCTCGAAACTCTGTTTGTGGATTGTTCAACTCAGAGTAAACTGGCTCGAAGCTCTGTGTGTGGATTCTCCAACTCAGAGAAACTTTCTCTAAGCTATGTGTGTGGATTGTCCAACTCAGAGGAAACTGGCTCGAAGCTCTGTGTGTGGATTGTTCAACTCAGAGTAAACTGCCTCGAAACTCTGTGTGTGGATTGTCCACCTCATAGTAAACTGGCTTGAATCTCTGTGTGTGGATTGTCCAACTCAGAGAAACTGGCTCGAAGCTCTGTGTGTGGATAGTCCAACACAGAGTAAACTGTCTCAAAGCTCTGTGTGTGGATTTTCCAACTCAGAGTAAACTGGCTGGAAACTCTGTGTGTGGATTGTCCAACTCAGAGTAAACTGTCTCAAAGCTCTGTGCGTGGATTGTCCAACTCAGAGTAAACTGTCTCAATGCTTTGTGTGTGGATTGTCCAACTCAGAGAAACTGGCTCGAAGATCTATGTGTGCATTGTCCAACTCAGAGAAACTGTCTCAAAGCTCTGTGTGTGGATTGTCCAACTCAGAGAAACTGGCTCTAAGCTCTGTGTGTGGATTGTCCAACTCAGAGTAAACTGTCTCGAAGCTCTGTGTGTGGATTGTGCAACTCAGAGTAAACTGGCTCGAAGCGCTGTGTGTGGATTGTCCAACTCCGGAGTAAACTGACTGGAAGCTCTGTGTGTGGATTGTCCAACTCAGAGTAACCTGGCTGGAAGCTCTGTGTGTGGATTGTCCAACTCAGAGTAAACTGGCTCGAAGCTCTGTATGTGGATTGTCCCACTCACGGTAAACTGGCTCGAAGCACTGTGTGTGGATTGTCCAACTCATAGTAAACTGGCTCGAAGCTCTGTCTGTGGATTGTTCTTCTCAGTTAACTGGCTGGAAGTTCTGTGTGTGGATTGTCCAACTCATACTAAACTGGCTGAAATCTCTGTGTGTGGATTGTCCAACTCAGAGTAAACTGGCTGGAAGCTCTGAGTGTGGATTCTCCAACTCAGAGTAAACTGCCTCGAAACTCTGTGTGTGGATTGTCCAACTCATAGTAAACTGGCTCGACACTCTGTGTGTGGATTGTCCAACTCAGAGTAAACTGGCTCGAAGCTCTGTGTGTGGATCGTCCAACTCAGAGAAATTGGCTCTAAGCTCTGTGTGTGGATTCTCCAACTCAGAGTAAACTGGCTGGAAGCTCTGTGTGTGGATTGTCCAACTCAGAGTAAACTGTCTCAAAGCTCTGTGTGTTGATTGTCCAACTCAGAGTAAACTGTCTCAAAGCTCTGTGAGTGGATTATCCAACTCAGAGTAAACTGTCTCAAAGCTCTGTGCGTGGATTGTCCAACTCAGAGTAAACTGTCTCAAAGCTCTGTGTGTGGATTGTCCAACTCAGAGAAACTGGCTCGAAGCTCTATGTGTGGATTGTCCAACTCAGAGAAACTGTCTCAAAGCTCTGTGTGTGGATTGTCCAACTCAGAGTAAACTGGCTTGAAGCTCTGTATGTGGATTGTCCAACTCAGAGTAAACTGGCTGGAAGCTCTGTGTGTAGATTGTCCAACTCAGAGTAAACTTGCTCGAAACACTGTGTGTGCATTGTCCAACTCAGAGTAAACTGGCTCGAAGCTCTGTGTGTGGATTGTCCAACTCAGAGTAAACTGTCTCGAAGCTCTGTGTGTGGATTGTGCAACTCAGAGTAAACTGGCTCGAAGCGCTGTGTGTGGATTGTCCAACTCCAGAGTAAACTGACTGGAAGCTCTGTGTGTGGATTGTCCAACTCAGAGTAACCTGGCTGGAAGCTCTGTGTGTGGATTGTTCTTCACAGTTAACTGGCTGGAAGATCTGTGTGTGGATTGTCCAACTCAGAGTAAACTGGCTCGAAGCTCTGTATGTGGATTGTCCCACTCACAGTAAACTGGCTCAAAGCTCTGTGTGCGGATTGTCCAACGGAGAGTAAACTGGCTGGAAGCTCTGTGTGTGGATTGTCCAAGTTTTTGTAAATCGTCTCGAAGCTCTTTGTGTGGATTGTCCAACTCAGAGTAAATAGTCTCGAAGCGCTGTGTGTGGATTGTCCAAGTTAGAGTAAACTTGCTCGAAGCTCTGTATGTGGATTGTCCAACTCAGAGTAAACTGCCTCAAAGCTCTGTGTGTGGATTGTCCAACTCAGAGTAAACTGTCTCGAAGCTCCGTGTGTGGATTATCCAACTCAGAGTAAACTGGCTCGAATCTCTGTGTGTGGTTTGTCCAACTCAGAGTAAACTGGCTCGAAGCTCTGTGTGTGGATTGTCCAACTGAGAGTAAACTGGCTCATAGCTCTGTGTGTGGATTGTCCAACTCAGAGTAAACTATCTCAAAGCTCTGTGTGTGGATTGTCCAACTCAGAGTAAATCGTCTCGAAGCTCTGTGTGTGGATTGTCCAACTCAGAGTAAACTGGCTCAAAGCTCTGTGTGTGGATTGTCCAACTCAGAGAAACTGGCTCGAAGCTCTGTGTGTGGATTGTTCAACTCAGAGTAAACTGGCTCGAAGCTCTGTGTGTGGATTGTCCAACTCAGAGAAACTGACTCTAAGCTCTGTGTGTGGATTGTCCAACTCCGTGTAAACTAGCTGGAAACTCTGTTTGTGGATTGTCCACCTCAGAGTAAACTGGCTCGAAGCTCTGTGTGTGGATTGTCCAACTCAGAGTAAACTGGCTTGACGCTCCGTGTGTGGATTGTCCAACTCAGAGTAAACTGGCTCGAAGCTCTGTGTGTGGATTGTCCAACTGAGAGTAAACTGGCTCATAGCTCTGTGTGTGGATTGTCCAACTCAGAGTAAACTATCTCAAAGCTCTGTGTGTGGATTGTCCAACTCAGAGTAAATCGTCTCGAAGCTCTGTGTGTGGATTGTCCAACTCAGAGTTAACTGGCTGGAAGTTCTGTGTGTGGATTGTCCAATTCAGAGTAAACTGGCTGGAAGCTCTGTGTGTGGATTGTCCAACTCAGAGTAAACTGGCTGTAAGCTCTGTGTGTGGATTGTCCAACTCAGAGTAAACTGACTGGAAGCTCTGTTTGTGGATTGTCCAACTCAGAGTAACCTGGCTGGAAGCTCTGTGTGTGGATTGTCCAACTCAGAGTAAACTGGCTCATAGCTCTGTGTGTGGATTGTCCAACTCAGAGTAAACTGGCTGGAAGCTCTGAGTGTGGATTCTCCAACTCAGAGTAAACTGCCTCGAAACTCTGTGTGTGGATTGTCCAACTCATAGTAAACTGGCTCGAAACTCTGTGCGTGGATTGTCCAACTCAGTATAAACTGGCTCGAAGCTCTGTGTGTGGATCGTCCAACTCAGAGAAATTGGCTCTAAGCTCTGTGTGTGGATTCTCCAACTCTGAGTAAACTGGCTGGAAGCTCATTGTGTGGATTTTCCAACTCAGAGAAACTGGCTCGAAACTCTGTTTGTGGATTGTTCAACTCAGAGTAAACTGGCTCGAAGCTCTGTGTGTGGATTCTCCAACTCAGAGAAACTTTCTCTAAGCTATGTGTGTGGATTGTCCAACTCAGAGGAAACTGGCTCGAAGCTCTGTGTGTGGATTGTTCAACTCAGAGTAAACTGCCTCGAAACTCTGTGTGTGGATTGTCCACCTCATAGTAAACTGGCTTGAATCTTTGTGTGTGGATTGTCCAACTCAGAGAAACTGGCTCGAAGCTCTGTGTGTGGATTGTCCAACTCAGAGTAAACTGTCTCAAAGCTCTGTGTGTGGATTGTCCAACTCAGAGTAAACTGGCTGGAAACTCTGTGTGTGGATTGTCCAACTCAGAGTAAACTGTCTCAAAGCTCTGTGTGTTGATAGTCCAACTCAGAGTAAACTGTCTCAAAGCTCTGTGAGTGGATTATCCAACTCAGAGTAAACTGTCTCAAAGCTCTGTGCGTGGATTGTCCAACTCAGAGAAACTGGCTGGAAGCTCTGTGGGTGGATTGTCCAAGTTTTTGTAAATCGTCTCGAAGCTCTTTGTGTGGATTGTCCAACTCAGAGTAAATAGTCTCGAAGCGCTGTGTGTGGATTGTCCAAGTTAGAGTAAACTGGCTCGAAGCTCTGTATGTGGATTGTCCAACTCAGAGTAAACTGCCTCAAAGCTCTGTGTGTGGATTGTCCAACTCAGAGTAAACTGTCTCGAAGCTCCGTGTGTGTATTATCCAACTCAGAGTAAACTGGCTCGAATCTCTGTGTGTGGTTTGTCCAACTCAGAGTAAACTGGCTCGAAGCTCTGTGTGTGGATTGTCCAACTCAGAGTAAATCGTCTCGAAGCTCTGTGTGTGGATTGTCCAACTCAGAGTTAACTTGCTGGAAGTTCTGTGTGTGGATTGTCCAATTCAGAGTAAACTGGCTGGAAGCTCTGTGTGTGGATTGTCCAACTCAGAGTAAACTGGCTGGAAGCTCTGTGTGTGGATTGTCCAACTCAGAGTAAACTGGTTCGAAGCTCTGTGTGTGGATTGTCCAACTCAGAGTAAACTGGCTGGAAGCTCTGTGTGTTGATTGTCCAACTCAGAGTAAACTGGCTGGAAGCTCTGTGTGTTGATTGTCCAACTCAGAGTAAACTGGCTGGAAGCTCTGTGTGTGGATTGTCCAACTCAGAGTAAACTGTCTCAAAGCTCTGTGTGTGGATTGTCCAACTCAGAGTAAACTGGCTCGAAACTCTGCGTGTGGATTGTCCAACTCAGAGTAAACTGGCTCAAAGCTCTGTATGTGGATTGTCCAACTGAGATTAAACAGTCTCAAAGCTCTGTGTGTGGATTTTCCAACTCAGAGTAAACTGGCTGGAAGCTCTGCGTGTGGTTTGTCCAACTCAGAGTAAACTGTCTCAAAGCTCTGTGTGTGGATTGTCTAACTCACAGTAAACTGGCTCGAAGCTCTGTGTGTGGATAGTCCAACTGAGAGTAAACTGGCTCATAGCTCTGTGTGTGGATTGTCCGACTCAGAGTAAACTGTCTCGAAGCTCTGTGTGTGGATTGTCCATCTCACAGAAACTGACTCGAAACTCTGTGTGTGGATTGTTCAACTCAGAGTTAACTGGCTCGAAGCTCTGTGTGTGGATTGTCCAACTCAGAGAAACTGGCTCGAAGCTCTGTGTGTGGATTGTTCAACTCAGAGTAAACTGGCTCGAAGCTCTGTGTGTGGATTGTCCAACTCAGAGAAACTGACTCTAAGCTCTGTGTGTGGATTGTCCAACTCCGTGTAAACTAGCTGGAAACTCTGTTTGTGGATTGTCCACCTCAGAGTAAACTGGCTCGAAGCTCTGTGTGTGGATTGTCCAACTCAGAGTAAACTGCCTCGAAACTCTGAGTGTGGATTGTCCAACTCATAGTAAACTGGCTTGACGCTCCGTGTGTGGATTGTCCAACTCAGAGTAAACTGGCTCGAAGCTCTGTGTGTGGATTGTCCAACTGAGAGTAAACTGGCTCATAGCTCTGTGTGTGGATTGTCCAACTCAGAGTAAACTATCTCAAAGCTCTGTGTGTGGATTGTCCAACTCAGAGTAAATCGTCTCGAAGCTCTGTGTGTGGATTGTCCAACTCAGAGTTAACTGGCTGGAAGTTCTGTGTGTGGATTGTCCAATTCAGAGTAAACTGGCTGGAAGCTCTGTGTGTGGATTGTCCAACTCAGAGTAAACTGGCTGTAAGCTCTGTGTGTGGATTGTCCAACTCAGAGTAAACTGTCTCGAAGCTCTGTGTGTGGATTGTGCAACTCAGAGTAAACTGGCTCGAAGCGCTGTGTGTGGATTGTCCAACTCAGAGTAAACTGACTGGAAGCTCTGTTTGTGGATTGTCCAACTCAGAGTAACCTGGCTGGAAGCTCTGTGTGTGGATTGTCCAACTCAGAGTAAACTGGCTCGAAGCTCTGTATGTGGATTGTCCTAATCACAGTAAACTGGCTCGAAGCTCTGTGTGTGGATTTTCCAACTCATAGTAAACTGGCTCGAAGCTCTGTGTGTGGATTGTCCAACTCATAGTAAACTGGCTGGAATCTCTGTGTCTGGATCGTCCAACTCAGAGTAAACTGGCTGGAAGCTCTGAGTGTGGATTCTCCAACTCAAAGTAAACTGCCTCGAAACTCTGTGTGTGGATTGTCCAACTCATAGTAAACTGGCTCGAAACTCTGTGCGTGGATTGTCCAACTCAGTATAAACTGGCTCGAAGCTCTGTGTGTGGATCGTCCAACTCAGAGAAATTGGCTCTAAGCTCTGTGTGTGGATTCTCCAACTCTGAGTAAACTGGCTGGAAGCTCTGTGTGTGGATTTTCCAACTCAGAGAAACTGGCTCGAAACTCTGTTTGTGGATTGTTCAACTCAGAGTAAACTGGCTCGAAGCTCTGTGTGTGGATTCTCCAACTCAGAGAAACTTTCTCTAAGCTGTGTGTGAGGATTGTCCAACTCAGAGGAAACTGGCTCGATGCTCTGTGTGTGGATTGTTCAACTCAGAGTAAACTGCCTCGAAACTCTGTGTGTGGATTGTCCACCTCATAGTAAACTGGCTTGAATCTCTGTGTGTGGATTGTCCAACTCAGAGAAACTGGCTCGAAGCTCTGTGTGTGGATTGTCCAACTCAGAGTAAACTGTCTCAAAGCTCTGTGTGTGGATTGTCCAACTCAAAGTAAACTGGCTGGAAACTCTGTGTGTGGATTGTCCAACTCAGAGTAAACTGTCTCAAAGCTCTGTGTGTTGATAGTCCAACTCAGAGTAAACTGTCTCAAAGCTCTGTGAGTGGATTATCCAACTCAGAGTAAACTGTCTCAAAGCTCTGTGCGTGGATTGTCCAACTCAGAGTAAACTGTCTCAATGCTCTGTGTGTGGATTGTCCAACTCACAGAAACTGGCTCGAAGATCTATGTGTGGATTGTCCAACTCAGAGAAACAGTCTCAAAGCTCTGTGTGTGGATTGTCCAACTCAGAGAAACTGGCTCTAAGCTCTGTGTGTGGATTGTCCAACTCAGAGTAAACTGTCTCGAAGCTCTGTGTGTGGATTGTGCAACTCAGAGTAAACTGGCTCGAAGCGCTGTGTGTGGATTGTCCAACTCCAGAGTAAACTGACTGGAAGCTCTGTGTGTGGATTGTCCAACTCAGAGTAACCTGGCTGGAAGCTCTTTGTGTGGATTGTCCAACTCAGAGTAAACTGGCTCGAAGCTCTGTATGTGGATTGTCCCACTCACGGTAAACTGGCTCGAAGCACTGTGTGTGGATTGTCCAACTCATAGTAAACTGGCTCGAAGCTCTGTCTGTGGATTGTTCTTCTCAGTTAACTGGCTGGAAGTTCTGTGTGTGGATTGTCCAACTCATACTAAACTGGCTGAAATCTCTGTGTGTGGATTGTCCAACTCAGAGTAAACTGGCTGGAAGCTCTGAGTGTGGATTCTCCAACTCAGAGTAAACTGCCTCGAAACTCTGTGTGTGGATTGTCCAACTCATAGTAAACTGGCTCGACACTCTGTGTGTGGATTGTCCAACTCAGAGTAAACTGGCTCGAAGCTCTGTGTGTGGATCGTCCAACTCAGAGAAATTGGCTCTAAGCTCTGTGTGTGGATTCTCCAACTCAGAGTAAACTGGCTGGAAGCTCTGTGTGTGGATTGTCCAACTCAGAGTAAACTGTCTCAAAGCTCTGTGTGTTGATTGTCCAACTCAGAGTAAACTGTCTCAAAGCTCTGTGAGTGGATTATCCAACTCAGAGTAAACTGTCTCAAAGCTCTGTGCGTGCATTGTCCAACTCAGAGTAAACTGTCTCAAAGCTCTGTGTGTGGATTGTCCAACTCAGAGAAACTGGCTCGAAGCTCTATGTGTGGATTGTCCAACTCAGAGAAACTGTCTCAAAGCTCTGTGTGTGGATTGTCCAACTCAGAGAAACTGGCTCTAAGCTCTGTGTGTGGATTGTCCAACTCAGAGTAAACTGGCTTGAAGCTCTGTATGTGGATTGTCCAACTCAGAGTAAACTGGCTGGAAGCTCTGTGTGTAGATTGTCCAACTCAGTGTAAACTTGCTCGAAACACTGTGTGTGCATTGTCCAACTCAGAGTAAACTGGCTCGAAGCTCTGTGTGTGGATTGTCCAACTCAGAGTAAACTGTCTCGAAGCTCTGTGTGTGGATTGTGCAACTCAGAGTAAACTGGCTCGAAGCGCTGTGTGTGGATTGTCCAACTCCAGAGTAAACTGACTGGAAGCTCTGTGTGTGGATTGTCCAACTCAGAGTAACCTGGCTGGAAGCTCTGTGTGTGGATTGTTCTTCTCAGTTAACTGGCTGGAAGATCTGTGTGTGGATTGTCCAACTCAGAGTAAACTGGCTCGAAGCTCTGTATGTGGATTGTCCCACTCACAGTAAACTGGCTCAAAGCTCTGTGTGCGGATTGTCCAACGGAGAGTAAACTGGCTGGAAGCTCTGTGTGTGGATTGTCCAAGTTTTTGTAAATCGTCTCGAAGCTCTTTGTGTGGATTGTCCAACTCAGAGTAAATAGTCTCGAAGCGCTGTGTGTGGATTGTCCAAGTTAGAGTAAACTGGCTCGAAGCTCTGTATGTGGATTGTCCAACTCAGAGTAAACTGCCTCAAAGCTCTGTGTGTGGATTGTCCAACTCAGAGTGAACTGTCTCGAAGCTCCGTGTGTGTATTATCCAAATCAGAGTAAACTGGCTCGAATCTCTGTGTGTGGTTTGTCCAACTCAGAGTAAACTGGCTCGAAGCTCTGTGTGTGGATTGTCCAACTGAGAGTAAACTGGCTCATAGCTCTGTGTGTGGATTGTCCAACTCAGAGTAAACTATCTCAAAGCTCTGTGTGTGGATTGTCCAACTCAGAGTAAATCGTCTCGAAGCTCTGTGTGTGGATTCTCCAACTCAAAGTAAACTGCCTCGAAACTCTGTGTGTGGATTGTCCAACTCATAGTAAACTGGCTCGAAACTCTGTGCGTGGATTGTCCAACTCAGTATAAACTGGCTCGAAGCTCTGTGTGTGGATCGTCCAACTCAGAGAAATTGGCTCTAAGCTCTGTGTGTGGATTCTCCAACTCTGAGTAAACTGGCTGGAAGCTCTGTGTGTGGATTTTCCAACTCAGAGAAACTGGCTCGAAACTCTGTTTGTGGATTGTTCAACTCAGAGTAAACTGGCTCGAAGCTCTGTGTGTGGATTCTCCAACTCAGAGAAACTTTCTCTAAGCTGTGTGTGTGGATTGTCCAACTCAGAGGAAACTGGCTCGATGCTCTGTGTGTGGATTGTTCAACTCAGAGTAAACTGCCTCGAAACTCTGTGTGTGGATTGTCCACCTCATAGTAAACTGGATTGAATCTCTGTGTGTGGATTGTCCAACTCAGAGAAACTGGCTCGAAGCTCTGTGTGTGGATTGTCCAACTCAGAGTAAACTGTCTCAAAGCTCTGTGTGTGGATTGTCCAACTCAAAGTAAACTGGCTGGAAACTCTGTGTGTGGATTGTCCAACTCAGAGTAAACTGTCTCAAAGCTCTGTGTGTTGATAGTCCAACTCAGAGTAAACTGTCTCAAAGCTCTGTGAGTGGATTATCCAACTCAGAGTAAACTGTCTCAAAGCTCTGTGCGTGGATTGTCCAACTCAGAGTAAACTGTCTCAATGCTCTGTGTGTGGATTGTCCAACTCACAGAAACTGGCTCGAAGATCTATGTGTGGATTGTCCAACTCAGAGAAACTGTCTCAAAGCTCTGTGTGTGGATTATCCAACTCAGAGAAACTGGCTCTAAGCTCTGTGTGTGGATTGTCCAACTCAGAGTAAACTGTCTCGAAGCTCTGTGTGTGGATTGTGCAACTCAGAGTAAACTGGCTCGAAGCGCTGTGTGTGGATTGTCCAACTCCAGAGTAAACTGACTGGAAGCTCTGTGTGTGGATTGTCCAACTCAGAGTAACCTGGCTGGAAGCTCTGTGTGTGGATTGTCCAACTCAGAGTAAACTGGCTCGAAGCTCTGTATGTGGATTGTCCCACTCACGGTAAACTGGCTCGAAGCACTGTGTGTGGATTGTCCAACTCATAGTAAACTGGCTCGAAGCTCTGTCTGTGGATTGTTCTTCTCAGTTAACTGGCTGGAAGTTCTGTGTGTGGATTGTCCAACTCATACTAAACTGGCTGAAATCTCTGTGTGTGGATTGTCCAACTCAGAGTAAACTGGCTGGAAGCTCTGAGTGTGGATTCTCCAACTCAGAGTAAACTGCCTCGAAACTCTGTGTGTGGATTGTCCAACTCATAGTAAACTGGCTCGACACTCTGTGTGTGGATTGTCCAACTCAGAGTAAACTGGCTCGAAGCTCTGTGTGTGGATCGTCCAACTCAGAGAAATTGGCTCTAAGCTCTGTGTGTGGATTCTCCAACTCAGAGTAAACTGGCTGGAAGCTCTGTGTGTGGATTGTCCAACTCAGAGTAAACTGTCTCAAAGCTCTGTGTGTTGATTGTCCAACTCAGAGTAAACTGTCTCAAAGCTCTGTGAGTGGATTATCCAACTCAGAGTAAACTGTCTCAAAGCTCTGTGCGTGGATTGTCCAACTCAGAGTAAACTGTCTCAAAGCTCTGTGTGTGGATTGTCCAACTCAGAGAAACTGGCTCGAAGCTCTATGTGTGGATTGTCCAACTCAGAGAAACTGTCTCAAAGCTCTGTGTGTGGATTGTCCAACTCAGAGAAACTGGCTCTAAGCTCTGTGTGTGGATTGTCCAACTCAGAGTAAACTGGCTTGAAGCTCTGTATGTGGATTGTCCAACTCAGAGTAACCTGGCTGGAAGCTCTGTGTGTAGATTGTCCAACTCAGTGTAAACTTGCTCGAAACACTGTGTGTGCATTGTCCAACTCAGAGTAAACTGGCTCGAAGCTCTGTGTGTGGATTGTCCAACTCAGAGTAAACTGTCTCGAAGCTCTGTGTGTGGATTGTGCAACTCAGAGTAAACTGGCTCGAAGCGCTGTGTGTGGATTGTCCAACTCCAGAGTAAACTGACTGGAAGCTCTGTGTGTGGATTGTCCAACTCAGAGTAACCTGGCTGGAAGCTCTGTGTGTGGATTGTTCTTCTCAGTTAACTGGCTGGAAGATCTGTGTGTGGATTGTCCAACTCAGAGTAAACTGGCTCGAAGCTCTGTATGTGGATTGTCCCACTCACAGTAAACTGGCTCAAAGCTCTGTGTGCGGATTGTCCAACGGAGAGTAAACTGGCTGGAAGCTCTGTGTGTGGATTGTCCAAGTTTTTGTAAATCGTCTCGAAGCTCTTTGTGTGGATTGTCCAACTCAGAGTAAATAGTCTCGAAGCGCTGTGTGTGGATTGTCCAAGTTAGAGTAAACTGGCTCGAAGCTCTGTATGTGGATTGTCCAACTCAGAGTAAACTGCCTCAAAGCTCTGTGTGTGGATTGTCCAACTCAGAGTAAACTGTCTCGAAGCTCCGTGTGTGTATTATCCAACTCAGAGTAAACTGGCTCGAATCTCTGTGTGTGGTTTGTCCAACTCAGAGTAAACTGGCTCGAAGCTCTGTGTGTGGATTGTCCAACTGAGAGTAAACTGGCTCATAGCTCTGTGTGTGGATTGTCCAACTCAGAGTAAACTATCTCAAAGCTCTGTGTGTGGATTGTCCAACTCAGAGTAAATCGTCTCGAAGCTCTGTGTGTGGATTCTCCAACTCAAAGTAAACTGCCTCGAAACTCTGTGTGTGGATTGTCCAACTCATAGTAAACTGGCTCGAAACTCTGTGCGTGGATTGTCCAACTCAGTATAAACTGGCTCGAAGCTCTGTGTGTGGATCGTCCAACTCAGAGAAATTGGCTCTAAGCTCTGTGTGTGGATTCTCCAACTCTGAGTAAACTGGCTGGAAGCTCTGTGTGTGGATTTTCCAACTCAGAGAAACTGGCTCGAAACTCTGTTTGTGGATTGTTCAACTCAGAGTAAACTGGCTCGAAGCTCTGTGTGTGGATTCTCCAACTCAGAGAAACTTTCTCTAAGCTGTGTGTGTGGATTGTCCAACTCAGAGGAAACTGGCTCGATGCTCTGTGTGTGGATTGTTCAACTCAGAGTAAACTGCCTCGAAACTCTGTGTGTGGATTGTCCACCTCATAGTAAACTGGATTGAATCTCTGTGTGTGGATTGTCCAACTCAGAGAAACTGGCTCGAAGCTCTGTGTGTGGATTGTCCAACTCAGAGTAAACTGTCTCAAAGCTCTGTGTGTGGATTGTCCAACTCAAAGTAAACTGGCTGGAAACTCTGTGTGTGGATTGTCCAACTCAGAGTAAACTGTCTCAAAGCTCTGTGTGTTGATAGTCCAACTCAGAGTAAACTGTCTCAAAGCTCTGTGAGTGGATTATCCAACTCAGAGTAAACTGTCTCAAAGCTCTGTGCGTGGATTGTCCAACTCAGAGTAAACTGTCTCAATGCTCTGTGTGTGGATTGTCCAACTCACAGAAACTGGCTCGAAGATCTATGTGTGGATTGTCCAACTCAGAGAAACTGTCTCAAAGCTCTGTGTGTGGATTGTCCAACTCAGAGAAACTGGCTCTAAGCTCTGTGTGTGGATTGTCCAACTCAGAGTAAACTGTCTCGAAGCTCTGTGTGTGGATTGTGCAACTCAGAGTAAACTGGCTCGAAGCGCTGTGTGTGGATTGTCCAACTCCAGAGTAAACTGACTGGAAGCTCTGTGTGTGGATTGTCCAACTCAGAGTAACCTGGCTGGAAGCTCTGTGTGTGGATTGTCCAACTCAGAGTAAACTGGCTCGAAGCTCTGTATGTGGATTGTCCCACTCACGGTAAACTGGCTCGAAGCACTGTGTGTGGATTGTCCAACTCATAGTAAACTGGCTCGAAGCTCTGTCTGTGGATTGTTCTTCTCAGTTAACTGGCTGGAAGTTCTGTGTGTGGATTGTCCAACTCATACTAAACTGCCTCGAAACTCTGTGTGTGGATTGTCCAACTCATAGTAAACTGGCTCGACACTCTGTGTGTGGATTGTCCAACTCAGAGTAAACTGGCTCGAAGCTCTGTGTGTGGATCGTCCAACTCAGAGAAATTGGCTCTAAGCTCTGTGTGTGGATTCTCCAACTCAGAGTAAACTGGCTGGAAGCTCTGTGTGTGGATTGTCCAACTCAGAGTAAACTGTCTCAAAGCTCTGTGTGTTGATTGTCCAACTCAGAGTAAACTGTCTCAAAGCTCTGTGAGTGGATTATCCAACTCAGAGTAAACTGTCTCAAAGCTCTGTGCGTGGATTGTCCAACTCAGAGTAAACTGTCTCAAAGCTCTGTGTGTGGATTGTCCAACTCAGAGAAACTGGCTCGAAGCTCTATGTGTGGATTGTCCAACTCAGAGAAACTGTCTCAAAGCTCTGTGTGTGGATTGTCCAACTCAGAGAAACTGGCTCTAAGCTCTGTGTGTGGATTGTCCAACTCAGAGTAAACTGGCTTGAAGCTCTGTATGTGGATTGTCCAACTCAGAGTAAACTGGCTGGAAGCTCTGTGTGTAGATTGTCCAACTCAGTGTAAACTTGCTCGAAACACTGTGTGTGCATTGTCCAACTCAGAGTAAACTGGCTCGAAGCTCTGTGTGTGGATTGTCCAACTCAGAGTAAACTGTCTCGAAGCTCTGTGTGTGGATTGTGCAACTCAGAGTAAACTGGCTCGAAGCGCTGTGTGTGGATTGTCCAACTCCAGAGTAAACTGACTGGAAGCTCTGTGTGTGGATTGTCCAACTCAGAGTAACCTGGCTGGAAGCTCTGTGTGTGGATTGTTCTTCTCAGTTAACTGGCTGGAAGATCTGTGTGTGGATTGTCCAACTCAGAGTAAACTGGCTCGAAGCTCTGTATGTGGATTGTCCCACTCACAGTAAACTGGCTCAAAGCTCTGTGTGCGGATTGTCCAACGGAGAGTAAACTGGCTGGAAGCTCTGTGTGTGGATTGTCCAAGTTTTTGTAAATCGTCTCGAAGCTCTTTGTGTGGATTGTCCAACTCAGAGTAAATAGTCTCGAAGCGCTGTGTGTGGATTGTCCAAGTTAGAGTAAACTGGCTCGAAGCTCTGTATGTGGATTGTCCAACTCAGAGTAAACTGCCTCAAAGCTCTGTGTGTGGATTGTCCAACTCAGAGTAAACTGTCTCGAAGCTCCGTGTGTGTATTATCCAACTCAGAGTAAACTGGCTCGAATCTCTGTCTGTGGTTTGTCCAACTCAGAGTAAACTGGCTCGAAGCTCTGTGTGTGGATTGTCCAACTGAGAGTAAACTGGCTCATAGCTCTGTGTGTGGATTGTCCAACTCAGAGTAAACTATCTCAAAGCTCTGTGTGTGGATTGTCCAACTCAGAGTAAATCGTCTCGAAGCTCTGTGTGTGGATTGTCCAACTCAGAGTTAACTTGCTGGAAGTTCTGTGTGTGGATTGTCCAATTCAGAGTAAACTGGCTGGAAGCTCTGTGTGTGGATTGTCCAACTCAGAGTAAACTGGCTGGAAGCTCTGTGTGTGGATTGTCCAACTCAGAGTAAACTGGCTCGAAGCTCTGTGTGTGGATTGTCCAACTCAGAGTAAACTGGCTGGAAGCTCTGTGTGTTGATTGTCCAACTCAGAGTAAACTGGCTGGAAGCTCTGTGTGTTGATTGTCCAACTCAGAGTAAACTGGCTGGAAGCTCTGTGTGTGGATTGTCCAACTCAGAGTAAACTGTCTCAAAGCTCTGTGTGTGGATTGTCTAACTCACAGTAAACTGGCTCGAAGCTCTGTGTGTGGATTGTCCAACTGAGAGTAAACTGACTCGAAACTCTGTGTGTGGATTGTTCAACTCAGAGTAAACTGGCTCAAAGCTCTGTGTGTGGATTGTCCAACTCAGAGAAACTGGCTCGAAGCTCTGTGTGTGGATTGTTCAACTCAGAGTAAACTGGCTCGAAGCTCTGTGTGTGGATTGTCCAACTCAGAGAAACTGACTCTAAGCTCTGTGTGTGGATTGTCCAACTCCGTGTAAACTAGCTGGAAACTCTGTGTGTGGATTGTCCACCTCAGAGTAAACAGGCACGAAGCTCTGTGTGTGGATTGTCCAACTCCAGAGTAAACTGACTGGAAGCTCTGTGTGTGGATTGTCCAACTCAGAGTAACCTGGCTGGAAGCTCTGTGTGTGGATTGTCCAACTCAGAGTAAACTGGCTCGAAGCTCTGTATGTGGATTGTCCCACTCACGGTAAACTGGCTCGAAGCACTGTGTGTGGATTGTCCAACTCATAGTAAACTGGCTCGAAGCTCTGTCTGTGGATTGTTCTTCTCAGTTAACTGGCTGGAAGTTCTGTGTGTGGATTGTCCAACTCATACTAAACTGGCTGAAATCTCTGTGTGTGGATTGTCCAACTCAGAGTAAACTGGCTGGAAGCTCTGAGTGTGGATTCTCCAACTCAGAGTAAACTGCCTCGAAACTCTGTGTGTGGATTGTCCAACTCATAGTAAACTGGCTCGACACTCTGTGTGTGGATTGTCCAACTCAGAGTAAACTGGCTCGAAGCTCTGTGTGTGGATCGTCCAACTCAGAGAAATTGGCTCTAAGCTCTGTGTGTGGATTCTCCAACTCAGAGTAAACTGGCTGGAAGCTCTGTGTGTAGATTGTCCAACTCAGAGTAAACTGTCTCAAAGCTCTGTGTGTTGATTGTCCAACTCAGAGTAAACTGTCTCAAAGCTCTGTGAGTGGATTATCCAACTCGGAGTAAACTGTCTCAAAGCTCTGTGCGTGGATTGTCCAACTCAGAGTAAACTGTCTCAAAGCTCTGTGTGTGGATTGTCCAACTCAGAGAAACTGGCTCGAAGCTCTATGTGTGGATTGTCCAACTCAGAGAAACTGTCTCAAAGCTCTGTGTGTGGATTGTCCAACTCAGAGAAACTGGCTCTACGCTCTGTGTGTGGATTGTCAAACTCAGAGTAAACTGGCTTGAAGCTCTGTATGTGGATTGTCCAACTCAGAGTAAACTGGCTGGAAGCTCTGTGTGTAGATTGTCCAACTCAGTGTAAACTTGCTCGAAACACTGTGTGTGCATTGTCCAACTCAGAGTAAACTGGCTCGAAGCTCTGTGTGTGGATTGTCCAACTCAGAGTAAACTGTCTCGAAGCTCTGTGTGTGGATTGTGCAACTCAGAGTAAACTGGCTCGAAGCGCTGTGTGTGGATTGTCCAACTCCAGAGTAAACTGACTGGAAGCTCTGTGTGTGGATTGTCCAACTCAGAGTAACCTGGCTGGAAGCTCTGTGTGTGGATTGTTCTTCTCAGTTAACTGGCTGGAAGATCTGTGTGTGGATTGTCCAACTCAGAGTAAACTGGCTCGAAGCTCTGTATGTGGATTGTCCCACTCACAGTAAACTGGCTCAAAGCTCTGTGTGCGGATTGTCCAACGGAGAGTAAACTGGCTGGAAGCTCTGTGTGTGGATTGTCCAAGTTTTTGTAAATCGTCTCGAAGCTCTTTGTGTGGATTGTCCAACTCAGAGTAAATAGTCTCGAAGCGCTGTGTGTGGATTGTCCAAGTTAGAGTAAACTGGCTCGAAGCTCTGTATGTGGATTGTCCAACTCAGAGTAAACTGCCTCAAAGCTCTGTGTGTGGATTGTCCAACTCAGAGTAAACTGTCTCGAAGCTCCGTGTGTGTATTATCCAACTCAGAGTAAACTGGCTCGAATCTCTGTCTGTGGTTTGTCCAACTCAGAGTAAACTGGCTCGAAGCTCAGTGTGTGGATTGTCCAACTGAGAGTAAACTGGCTCATAGCTCAGTGTGTGGATTGTCCAACTCAGAGTAAACTATCTCAAAGCTCTGTGTGTGGATTGTCCAACTCAGAGTAAATCGTCTCGAAGCTCTGTGTGTGGATTGTCCAACTCAGAGTTAACTTGCTGGAAGTTCTGTGTGTGGATTGTCCAATTCAGAGTAAACTGGCTGGAAGCTCTGTGTGTGGATTGTCCAACTCAGAGTAAACTGGCTGGAAGCTCTGTGTGTGGATTGTCCAACTCAGAGTAAACTGGCTCGAAGCTCTGTGTGTGGATTGTCCAACTCAGAGTAAACTGGCTGGAAGCTCTGTGTGTTGATTGTCCAACTCAGAGTAAACTGGCTGGAAGCTCTGTGTGTTGATTGTCCAACTCAGAGTAAACTGGCTGGAAGCTCTGTGTGTGGATTGTCCAACTCAGAGTAAACTGTCTCAAAGCTCTGTGTGTGGATTGTCTAACTCACAGTAAACTGGCTCGAAGCTCTGTGTGTGGATTGTCCAACTGAGAGTAAACTGGCTCATAGCTCTGTGTGTGGATTGTCCGACTCAGAGTAAACTGTCTCGAAGCTCTGTGTGTGGATTGTCCATCTCACAGAAACTGACTCGAAACTCTGTGTGTGTATTGTTCAACTCAGAGTAAACTGGCTCAAAGCTCTGTGTGTGGATTGTCCAACTCAGAGAAACTGGCTCGAAGCTCTGTGTGTGGATTGTTCAACTCAGAGTAAACTGGCTCGAAGCTCTGTGTGTGGATTGTCCAACTCAGAGAAACTGACTCTAAGCTCTGTGTGTGGATTGTCCAACTCCGTGTAAACTAGCTGGAAACTCTGTGTGTGGATTGTCCACCTCAGAGTAAACAGGCACGAAGCTCTGTGTGTGGATTGTCCAACTCAGAGTAAACTGCCTCGAAACTCTGAGTGTGGATTGTCCAACTCATAGTAAACTGGCTCGACGCTCTGTGTGTGGATTGTCCAACTCAGAGTAAACTGGCTCGAATCTCTGTGTGTGGATTGTCCAACTGAGAGTAAACTGGCTCGAAGCTCAGTGTGTGGATTGTCCAACTCAGAGAAACTGGCTCGAAGCTCTGTGTATGGATTGTCCAACTCCGTGTAAACTAGCTGGAAACACTGTGTGTGGATTGTCCACCTCAGAGTAAACTGCCACGAAACTCTGAGTGTGGATTGTCCAACTCATAGTAAACTGGCTCGACGCTCTGTGTGTGGATTGTGCAACTCATAGTAAACTGGATCGAAGCTCTGTGTGTGGATTGTCCAACTCAGAGTAAACTGACTCGAAGCTCTGTGTGTGGATTGTCCAACTGAGAGTAAACTGGCTCATAGCTCTGTGTGTGGATTGTCCGACTCAGAGTAAACTGTCTCGAAGCTCTGTGTGTGGATTGTCCATCTCACAGAAACTGACTCGAAACTCTGTGTGTGGATTGTTCAACTCAGAGTAAACTGGCTCGAAGCTCTGTGTGTGGATTGTCCAACTCAGAGAAACTGGCTGGAAGCTCTGTGTGTGGATTGTCCAACTCAGAGTAAACTGGCTGGAAGCTCTGTGTGTGGATTGTCCAACTCAGAGTAAACTGGCTCGAAGCTCTGTGTGTGGATTGTCCAACTCAGAGTAAACTGGCTGGAAGCTCTGTGTGTTGATTGTCCAACTCAGAGTAAACTGGCTGGAAGCTCTGTGTGTTGATTGTCCAACTCAGAGTAAACTGGCTGGAAGCTCTGTGTGTGGATTGTCCAACTCAGAGTAAACTGGCTCGAAGCTCTGTGTGTGGATTGTCCAACTCAGAGTAAACTGGCTCGAAACTCTGCGTGTGGATTGTCCAACTCAGAGTAAACTGGCTCAAAGCTCTGTATGTGGATTGTCCAACTGAGATTAAACAGTCTCAAAGCTCTGTGTGTGGATTTTCCAACTCAGAGTAAACTGGCTGGAAGCTCTGCGTGTGGTTTGTCCAACTCAGAGTAAACTGTCTCAAAGCTCTGTGTGTGGATTGTCTAACTCACAGTAAACTGGCTCGAAGCTCTGTGTGTGGATAGTCCAACTGAGAGTAAACTGGCTCATAGCTCTGTGTGTGGATTGTCCGACTCAGAGTAAACTGTCTCGAAGCTCTGTGTGTGGATTGTCCATCTCACAGAAACTGACTCGAAACTCTGTGTGTGGATTGTTCAACTCAGAGTAAACTGGCTCGAAGCTCTGTGTGTGGATTGTCCAACTCAGAGAAACTGACTCTAAGCTCTGTGTGTGGATTGTCCAACTCAGAGTAAACTGGCTCGAATCTCTGTGTGTGGATTGTCCAACTGAGAGTAAACTGGCTCGAAGCTCAGTGTGTGGATTGTCCAACTCAGAGAAACTGGCTCGAAGCTCTGTGTGTGGATTGTTCTACTCAGAGTAAACTGGCTGGAAGCTCTGTGTGTGGATTGTCCAACTCAGAGAAACTGGCTCGAAGCTCTGTGTATGGATTGTCCAACTCCGTGTAAACTAGCTGGAAACTCTGTGTGTGGATTGTCCACCTCAGAGTAAACTGCCACGAAACTCTGAGTGTGGATTGTCCAACTCATAGTAAACTGGCTCGACGCTCTGTGTGTGGATTGTGCAACTCATAGTAAACTGGATCGAAGCTCTGTGTGTGGATTGTCCAACTCAGAGTAAACTGACTCGAAGCTCTGTGTGTGGATTGTCCAACTGAGAGTAAACTGGCTCATAGCTCTGTGTGTGGATTGTCCGACTCAGAGTAAACTGTCTCGAAGCTCTGTGTGTGGATTGTCCATCTCTTCAGAAACTGACTCGAAACTCTGTGTGTGGATTGTTCAACTCAGAGTAAACTGGCTCGAAGCTCTGTGTGTGGATTGTCCAACTCAGAGAAACTGGCTGGAAGCTCTGTGTGTGGATTGTCCAACTCAGAGTAAACTGGCTGGAAGCTCTGTGTGTGGATTGTCTAACTCACAGTAAACTGGCTCGAAGCTCTGTGTGTGGATTGTCCAACTGAGAGTAAACTGGCTCATAGCTCTGTGTGTGGATTGTTCAACTCAGAGTAAACTGGCTCGAAGCTCTGTGTGTGGATTGTCCAACTCAGAGAAACTGGCTGGAAGCTCTGTGTGTGGATTGTCCAACTCAGAGTAAACTGGCTGGAAGCTCTGTGTGTGGATTGTCCAACTCAGAGTAAACTGGCTCGAAGCTCTGTGTGTGGATTGTCCAACTCAGAGTAAACTGGCTGGAAGCTCTGTGTGTTGATTGTCCAACTCAGAGTAAACTGGCTGGAAGCTCTGTGTGTTGATTGTCCAACTCAGAGTAAACTGGCTGGAAGCTCTGTGTGTGGATTGTCCAACTCAGAGTAAACTGGCTCGAAGCTCTGTGTGTGGATTGTCCAACTCAGAGTAAACTGGCTCGAAGCTCTCTGTGTGGATTCTCCAACTCAGAGAAACTGTCTCAAAGCTCTGTGTCTGGATTGTCCAACTCAGAGAAACTGGCTCTAAGCTCTGTGTGTGGATTGTCCAACTCAGAGTAAACTGGCTGGAAGCTCTGTATGTGGATTGTCCAACTCAGAGTAACCTTGCTCGAAACACTGTGTGTGCATTGTCCAACTCAGAGTAAACTGGCTCGAAGCTCTGTGTGTGGATTGTCCAACTCAGAGTAAACTGTCTCGAAGCTCTGCGTGTGGATTGTCCAACTCAGAGTAAACTGGCTCAAAGCTCTGTATGTGGATTGTCCAACTGAGATTAAACAGTCTCAAAGCTCTGTGTGTGGATTTTCCAACTCAGAGTAAACTGGCTGGAAGCTCTGCGTGTGGTTTGTCCAACTCAGAGTAAACTGTCTCAAAGCTCTGTGTGTGGATTGTCTAACTCACAGTAAACTGGCTCGAAGCTCTGTGTGTGGATAGTCCAACTGAGAGTAAACTGGCTCATAGCTCTGTGTGTGGATTGTCCGACTCAGAGTAAACTGTCTCGAAGCTCTGTGTGTGGATTGTCCATCTCACAGAAACTGACTCGAAACTCTGTGTGTGGATTGTTCAACTCAGAGTAAACTGGCTCGAAGCTCTGTGTGTGGATTGTCCAACTCAGAGAAACTGACTCTAAGCTCTGTGTGTGGATTGTCCAACTCAGAGTAAACTGGCTCGAATCTCTGTGTGTGGATTGTCCAACTGAGAGTAAACTGGCTCGAAGCTCAGTGTGTGGATTGTCCAACTCAGAGAAACTGGCTCGAAGCTCTGTGTGTGGATTGTTCTACTCAGAGTAAACTGGCTGGAAGCTCTGTGTGTGGATTGTCCAACTCAGAGAAACTGGCTCGAAGCTCTGTGTATGGATTGTCCAACTCCGTGTAAACTAGCTGGAAACTCTGTGTGTGGATTGTCCACCTCAGAGTAAACTGCCACGAAACTCTGAGTGTGGATTGTCCAACTCATAGTAAACTGGCTCGACGCTCTGTGTGTGGATTGTGCAACTCATAGTAAACTGGATCGAAGCTCTGTGTGTGGATTGTCCAACTCAGAGTAAACTGACTCGAAGCTCTGTGTGTGGATTGTCCAACTGAGAGTAAACTGGCTCATAGCTCTGTGTGTGGATTGTCCGACTCAGAGTAAACTGTCTCGAAGCTCTGTGTGTGGATTGTCCATCTCTTCAGAAACTGACTCGAAACTCTGTGTGTGGATTGTTCAACTCAGAGTAAACTGGCTCGAAGCTCTGTGTGTGGATTGTCCAACTCAGAGAAACTGGCTGGAAGCTCTGTGTGTGGATTGTCCAACTCAGAGTAAACTGGCTGGAAGCTCTGTGTGTGGATTGTCTAACTCACAGTAAACTGGCTCGAAGCTCTGTGTGTGGATTGTCCAACTGAGAGTAAACTGGCTCATAGCTCTGTGTGTGGATTGTTCAACTCAGAGTAAACTGGCTCGAAGCTCTGTGTGTGGATTGTCCAACTCAGAGAAACTGGCTGGAAGCTCTGTGTGTGGATTGTCCAACTCAGAGTAAACTGGCTGGAAGCTCTGTGTGTGGATTGTCCAACTCAGAGTAAACTGGCTCGAAGCTCTGTGTGTGGATTGTCCAACTCAGAGTAAACTGGCTGGAAGCTCTGTGTGTTGATTGTCCAACTCAGAGTAAACTGGCTGGAAGCTCTGTGTGTTGATTGTCCAACTCAGAGTAAACTGGCTGGAAGCTCTGTGTGTGGATTGTCCAACTCAGAGTAAACTGGCTCGAAGCTCTGTGTGTGGATTGTCCAACTCAGAGTAAACTGGCTCGAAACTCTGCGTGTGGATTGTCCAACTCAGAGTAAACTGGCTCAAAGCTCTGTATGTGGATTGTCCAACTGAGATTAAACAGTCTCAAAGCTCTGTGTGTGGATTTTCCAACTCAGAGTAAACTGGCTGGAAGCTCTGCGTGTGGTTTGTCCAACTCAGAGTAAACTGTCTCAAAGCTCTGTGTGTGGATTGTCTAACTCACAGTAAACTGGCTCGAAGCTCTGTGTGTGGATAGTCCAACTGAGAGTAAACTGGCTCATAGCTCTGTGTGTGGATTGTCCGACTCAGAGTAAACTGTCTCGAAGCTCTGTGTGTGGATTGTCCATCTCACAGAAACTGACTCGAAACTCTGTGTGTGGATTGTTCAACTCAGAGTAAACTGGCTCGAAGCTCTGTGTGTGGATTGTCCAACTCAGAGAAACTGACTCTAAGCTCTGTGTGTGGATTGTCCAACTCAGAGTAAACTGGCTCGAATCTCTGTGTGTGGATTGTCCAACTGAGAGTAAACTGGCTCGAAGCTCAGTGTGTGGATTGTCCAACTCAGAGAAACTGGCTCGAAGCTCTGTGTGTGGATTGTTCTACTCAGAGTAAACTGGCTGGAAGCTCTGTGTGTGGATTGTCCAACTCAGAGAAACTGGCTCGAAGCTCTGTGTATGGATTGTCCAACTCCGTGTAAACTAGCTGGAAACTCTGTGTGTGGATTGTCCACCTCAGAGTAAACTGCCACGAAACTCTGAGTGTGGATTGTCCAACTCATAGTAAACTGGCTCGACGCTCTGTGTGTGGATTGTGCAACTCATAGTAAACTGGATCGAAGCTCTGTGTGTGGATTGTCCAACTCAGAGTAAACTGACTCGAAGCTCTGTGTGTGGATTGTCCAACTGAGAGTAAACTGGCTCATAGCTCTGTGTGTGGATTGTCCGACTCAGAGTAAACTGTCTCGAAGCTCTGTGTGTGGATTGTCCATCTCTTCAGAAACTGACTCGAAACTCTGTGTGTGGATTGTTCAACTCAGAGTAAACTGGCTCGAAGCTCTGTGTGTGGATTGTCCAACTCAGAGAAACTGGCTGGAAGCTCTGTGTGTGGATTGTCCAACTCAGAGTAAACTGGCTGGAAGCTCTGTGTGTGGATTGTCTAACTCACAGTAAACTGGCTCGAAGCTCTGTGTGTGGATTGTCCAACTGAGAGTAAACTGGCTCATAGCTCTGTGTGTGGATTGTCCAACTCAGAGAAACTGGCTCGAAGCTCTGTGTGGATTGTTCAACTCAGAGTAAACTGGCTCGAAGCTCTGTGTGTGGATTGTCCAACTCAGAGAAACTGACTCTAAGATCTGTGTGTGGATTGTCCAACTCCGTGTAAACTAGCTGGAAACTCTGTTTGTGGATTGTCCACCTCAGAGTAAACTGGCTCGAAGCTCTGTGTGTGGATTGTCCAACTCAGAGTAAACTGCCTCGAAACTCTGAGTGTGGATTGTCCAACTCATAGTAAACTGGCTTGAAGCTCCGTGTGTGGATTGTCCAACTCAGAGTAAACTGGCTCGAAGCTCTGTGTGTGGATTGTCCAACTGAGAGTAAACTGGCTCATAGCTCTGTGTGTGGATTGTCCAACTCAGAGTAAACTATCTCAAAGCTCTGTGTGTGGATTGTCCAACTCAGAGTAAATCGTCTCGAAGCTCTGTGTGTGGATTGTCCAACTCAGAGTTAACTGGCTGGAAGTTCTGTGTGTGGATTGTCCAATTCAGAGTAAACTGGCTGGAAGCTCTGTGTGTGGATTGTCCAACTCAGAGTAAACTGGCTGTAAGCTCTGTGTGTGGATTGTCCAACTCAGAGTAAACTGGCTCGAAGCTCTGTGTGTGGATTGTCCAACTCAGAGTAAACTGGCTGGAAGCTCTGTGTGTTGATTGTCCAACTCAGAGTAAACTGGCTGGAAGCTCTGTGTGTTGATTGTCCAACTCAGAGTAAACTGGCTGGAATCTCTGTGTGTGGATTGTCCAACTCAGAGTAAACTGTCTCAAAGCTCTGTGTGTGGATTGTCTAACTCACAGTAAACTGGCTCGAAGCTCTGTGTGTGGATTGTCCAACTGAGAGTAAACTGGCTCATAGCTCTGTGTGTGGATTGTCCAACTCAGAGAAACTGGCTGGAAGCTCTGTGTGTAGATTGTCCAACTCAGAGTAAACTTGCTCGAAACACTGTGTGTGCATTGTCCAACTCAGAGTAAACTGGCTCGAAGCTCTGTGTGTGGATTGTCCAACTCAGAGTAAACTGTCTCGAAGCTCTGTGTGTGGATTGTGCAACTCAGAGTAAACTGGCTCGAAGCGCTGTGTGTGGATTGTCCAACTCCAGAGTAAACTGACTGGAAGCTCTGTGTGTGGATTGTCCAACTCAGAGTAACCTGGCTGGAAGCTCTGTGTGTGGATTGTTCTTCTCAGTTAACTGGCTGGAAGATCTGTGTGTGGATTGTCCAACTCAGAGTAAACTGGCTCGAAGCTCTGTATGTGGATTGTCCCACTCACAGTAAACTGGCTCAAAGCTCTATGTGCGGATTGTCCAACGGAGAGTAAACTGGCTGGAAGCTCTGTGTGTGGATTGTCCAAGTTTTTGTAAATCGTCTCGAAGCTCTTTGTGTGGATTGTCCAACTCAGAGTAAATAGTCTCGAAGCGCTGTGTGTGGATTGTCCAAGTTAGAGTAAACTGGCTCGAAGCTCTGTATGTGGATTGTCCAACTCAGAGTAAACTGCCTCAAAGCTCTGTGTGTGGATTGTCCAACTCAGAGTAAACTGTCTCGAAGCTCCGTGTGTGTATTATCCAACTCAGAGTAAACTGGCTCGAATCTCTGTCTGTGGTTTGTCCAACTCAGAGTAAACTGGCTCGAAGCTCAGTGTGTGGATTGTCCAACTGAGAGTAAACTGGCTCATAGCTCTGTGTGTGGATTGTCCAACTCAGAGTAAACTATCTCAAAGCTCTGTGTGTGGATTGTCCAACTCAGAGTAAATCGTCTCGAAGCTCTGTGTGTGGATTGTCCAACTCAGAGTTAACTTGCTGGAAGTTCTGTGTGTGGATTGTCCAATTCAGAGTAAACTGGCTGGAAGCTCTGTGTGTGGATTGTCCAACTCAGAGTAAACTGGCTGGAAGCTCTGTGTGTGGATTGTCCAACTCAGAGTAAACTGGCTCGAAGCTCTGTGTGTGGATTGTCCAACTCAGAGTAAACTGGCTGGAAGCTCTGTGTGTTGATTGTCCAACTCAGAGTAAACTGGCTGGAAGCTCTGTGTGTTGATTGTCCAACTCAGAGTAAACTGGCTGGAAGCTCTGTGTGTGGATTGTCCAACTCAGAGTAAACTGTCTCAAAGCTCTGTGTGTGGATTGTCTAACTCACAGTAAACTGGCTCGAAGCTCTGTGTGTGGATTGTCCAACTGAGAGTAAACTGGCTCATAGCTCTGTGTGTGGATTGTCCGACTCAGAGTAAACTGTCTCGAAGCTCTGTGTGTGGATTGTCCATCTCACAGAAACTGACTCGAAACTCTGTGTGTGGATTGTTCAACTCAGAGTAAACTGGCTCAAAGCTCTGTGTGTGGATTGTCCAACTCAGAGAAACTGGCTCGAAGCTCTGTGTGTGGATTGTTCAACTCAGAGTAAACTGGCTCGAAGCTCTGTGTGTGGATTGTCCAACTCAGAGAAACTGACTCTAAGCTCTGTGTGTGGATTGTCCAACTCCGTGTAAACTAGCTGGAAACTCTGTGTGTGGATTGTCCACCTCAGAGTAAACAGGCACGAAGCTCTGTGTGTGGATTGTCCAACTCAGAGTAAACTGCCTCGAAACTCTGAGTGTGGATTGTCCAACTCATAGTAAACTGGCTCGACGCTCTGTGTGTGGATTGTCCAACTCAGAGTAAACTGGCTCGAATCTCTGTGTGTGGATTGTCCAACTGAGAGTAAACTGGCTCGAAGCTCAGTGTGTGGATTGTCCAACTCAGAGAAACTGGCTCGAAGCTCTGTGTATGGATTGTCCAACTCCGTGTAAACTAGCTGGAAACTCTGTGTGTGGATTGTCCACCTCAGAGTAAACTGCCACGAAACTCTGAGTGTGGATTGTCCAACTCATAGTAAACTGGCTCGACGCTCTGTGTGTGGATTGTGCAACTCATAGTAAACTGGATCGAAGCTCTGTGTGTGGATTGTCCAACTCAGAGTAAACTGACTCGAAGCTCTGTGTGTGGATTGTCCAACTGAGAGTAAACTGGCTCATAGCTCTGTGTGTGGATTGTCCGACTCAGAGTAAACTGTCTCGAAGCTCTGTGTGTGGATTGTCCATCTCACAGAAACTGACTCGAAACTCTGTGTGTGGATTGTTCAACTCAGAGTAAACTGGCTCGAAGCTCTGTGTGTGGATTGTCCAACTCAGAGAAACTGGCTGGAAGCTCTGTGTGTGGATTGTCCAACTCAGAGTAAACTGGCTGGAAGCTCTGTGTGTGGATTGTCCAACTCAGAGTAAACTGGCTCGAAGCTCTGTGTGTGGATTGTCCAACTCAGAGTAAACTGGCTGGAAGCTCTGTGTGTTGATTGTCCAACTCAGAGTAAACTGGCTGGAAGCTCTGTGTGTTGATTGTCCAACTCAGAGTAAACTGGCTGGAAGCTCTGTGTGTGGATTGTCCAACTCAGAGTAAACTGGCTCGAAGCTCTGTGTGTGGATTGTCCAACTCAGAGTAAACTGGCTCGAAACTCTGCGTGTGGATTGTCCAACTCAGAGTAAACTGGCTCAAAGCTCTGTATGTGGATTGTCCAACTGAGATTAAACAGTCTCAAAGCTCTGTGTGTGGATTTTCCAACTCAGAGTAAACTGGCTGGAAGCTCTGCGTGTGGTTTGTCCAACTCAGAGTAAACTGTCTCAAAGCTCTGTGTGTGGATTGTCTAACTCACAGTAAACTGGCTCGAAGCTCTGTGTGTGGATAGTCCAACTGAGAGTAAACTGGCTCATAGCTCTGTGTGTGGATTGTCCGACTCAGAGTAAACTGTCTCGAAGCTCTGTGTGTGGATTGTCCATCTCACAGAAACTGACTCGAAACTCTGTGTGTGGATTGTTCAACTCAGAGTAAACTGGCTCGAAGCTCTGTGTGTGGATTGTCCAACTCAGAGAAACTGACTCTAAGCTCTGTGTGTGGATTGTCCAACTCAGAGTAAACTGGCTCGAATCTCTGTGTGTGGATTGTCCAACTGAGAGTAAACTGGCTCGAAGCTCAGTGTGTGGATTGTCCAACTCAGAGAAACTGGCTCGAAGCTCTGTGTGTGGATTGTTCTACTCAGAGTAAACTGGCTGGAAGCTCTGTGTGTGGATTGTCCAACTCAGAGAAACTGGCTCGAAGCTCTGTGTATGGATTGTCCAACTCCGTGTAAACTAGCTGGAAACTCTGTGTGTGGATTGTCCACCTCAGAGTAAACTGCCACGAAACTCTGAGTGTGGATTGTCCAACTCATAGTAAACTGGCTCGACGCTCTGTGTGTGGATTGTGCAACTCATAGTAAACTGGATCGAAGCTCTGTGTGTGGATTGTCCAACTCAGAGTAAACTGACTCGAAGCTCTGTGTGTGGATTGTCCAACTGAGAGTAAACTGGCTCATAGCTCTGTGTGTGGATTGTCCGACTCAGAGTAAACTGTCTCGAAGCTCTGTGTGTGGATTGTCCATCTCTTCAGAAACTGACTCGAAACTCTGTGTGTGGATTGTTCAACTCAGAGTAAACTGGCTCGAAGCTCTGTGTGTGGATTGTCCAACTCAGAGAAACTGGCTGGAAGCTCTGTGTGTGGATTGTCCAACTCAGAGTAAACTGGCTGGAAGCTCTGTGTGTGGATTGTCTAACTCACAGTAAACTGGCTCGAAGCTCTGTGTGTGGATTGTCCAACTGAGAGTAAACTGGCTCATAGCTCTGTGTGTGGATTGTTCAACTCAGAGTAAACTGGCTCGAAGCTCTGTGTGTGGATTGTCCAACTCAGAGAAACTGGCTGGAAGCTCTGTGTGTGGATTGTCCAACTCAGAGTAAACTGGCTGGAAGCTCTGTGTGTGGATTGTCCAACTCAGAGTAAACTGGCTCGAAGCTCTGTGTGTGGATTGTCCAACTCAGAGTAAACTGGCTGGAAGCTCTGTGTGTTGATTGTCCAACTCAGAGTAAACTGGCTGGAAGCTCTGTGTGTTGATTGTCCAACTGAGATTAAACAGTCTCAAAGCTCTGTGTGTGGATTTTCCAACTCAGAGTAAACTGGCTGGAAGCTCTGCGTGTGGTTTGTCCAACTCAGAGTAAACTGTCTCAAAGCTCTGTGTGTGGATTGTCTAACTCACAGTAAACTGGCTCGAAGCTCTGTGTGTGGATAGTCCAACTGAGAGTAAACTGGCTCATAGCTCTGTGTGTGGATTGTCCGACTCAGAGTAAACTGTCTCGAAGCTCTGTGTGTGGATTGTCCATCTCACAGAAACTGACTCGAAACTCTGTGTGTGGATTGTTCAACTCAGAGTAAACTGGCTCGAAGCTCTGTGTGTGGATTGTCCAACTCAGAGAAACTGACTCTAAGCTCTGTGTGTGGATTGTCCAACTCAGAGTAAACTGGCTCGAATCTCTGTGTGTGGATTGTCCAACTGAGAGTAAACTGGCTCGAAGCTCAGTGTGTGGATTGTCCAACTCAGAGAAACTGGCTCGAAGCTCTGTGTGTGGATTGTTCTACTCAGAGTAAACTGGCTGGAAGCTCTGTGTGTGGATTGTCTAACTCAGAGAAACTGGCTCGAAGCTCTGTGTATGGATTGTCCAACTCCGTGTAAACTAGCTGGAAACTCTGTGTGTGGATTGTCCACCTCAGAGTAAACTGCCACGAAACTCTGAGTGTGGATTGTCCAACTCATAGTAAACTGGCTCGACGCTCTGTGTGTGGATTGTGCAACTCATAGTAAACTGGATCGAAGCTCTGTGTGTGGATTGTCCAACTCAGAGTAAACTGACTCGAAGCTCTGTGTGTGGATTGTCCAACTGAGAGTAAACTGGCTCATAGCTCTGTGTGTGGATTGTCCGACTCAGAGTAAACTGTCTCGAAGCTCTGTGTGTGGATTGTCCATCTCTTCAGAAACTGACTCGAAACTCTGTGTGTGGATTGTTCAACTCAGAGTAAACTGGCTCGAAGCTCTGTGTGTGGATTGTCCAACTCAGAGAAACTGGCTGGAAGCTCTGTGTGTGGATTGTCCAACTCAGAGTAAACTGGCTGGAAGCTCTGTGTGTGGATTGTCTAACTCACAGTAAACTGGCTCGAAGCTCTGTGTGTGGATTGTCCAACTGAGAGTAAACTGGCTCATAGCTCTGTGTGTGGATTGTCCAACTCAGAGAAACTGGCTCGAAGCTCTGTGTGGATTGTTCAACTCAGAGTAAACTGGCTCGAAGCTCTGTGTGTGGATTGTCCAACTCAGAGAAACTGACTCTAAGCTCTGTGTGTGGATTGTCCAACTCCGTGTAAACTAGCTGGAAACTCTGTTTGTGGATTGTCCACCTCAGAGTAAACTGGCTCGAAGCTCTGTGTGTGGATTGTCCAACTCAGAGTAAACTGCCTCGAAACTCTGAGTGTGGATTGTCCAACTCATAGTAAACTGGCTTGAAGCTCCGTGTGTGGATTGTCCAACTCAGAGTAAACTGGCTCGAAGCTCTGTGTGTGGATTGTCCAACTGAGAGTAAACTGGCTCATAGCTCTGTGTGTGGATTGTCCAACTCAGAGTAAACTATCTCAAAGCTCTGTGTGTGGATTGTCCAACTCAGAGTAAATCGTCTCGAAGCTCTGTGTGTGGATTGTCCAACTCAGAGTTAACTGGCTGGAAGTTCTGTGTGTGGATTGTCCAATTCAGAGTAAACTGGCTGGAAGCTCTGTGTGTGGATTGTCCAACTCAGAGTACACTGGCTGTAAGCTCTGTGTGTGGATTGTCCAACTCAGAGTAAACTGGCTCGAAGCTCTGTGTGTGGATTGTCCAACTCAGAGTAAACTGGCTGGAAGCTCTGTGTGTTGATTGTCCAACTCAGAGTAAACTGGCTGGAAGCTCTGTGTGTTGATTGTCCAACTCAGAGTAAACTGGCTGGAATCTCTGTGTGTGGATTGTCCAACTCAGAGTAAACTGTCTCAAAGCTCTGTGTGTGGATTGTCTAACTCACAGTAAACTGGCTCGAAGCTCTGTGTGTGGATTGTCCAACTGAGAGTAAACTGGCTCATAGCTCTGTGTGTGGATTGTCCAACTCAGAGAAACTGGCTCGAAGCTCTGTGTGGATTGTTCAACTCAGAGTAAACTGGCTCGAAGCTCTGTGTGTGGATTGTCCAACTCAGAGAAACTGACTCTAAGCTCTGTGTGTGGATTGTCCAACTCCGTGTAAACTAGCTGGAAACTCTGTTTGTGGATTGTCCACCTCAGAGTAAACTGGCTCGAAGCTCTGTGTGTGGATTGTCCAACTCAGAGTAAACTGCCTCGAAACTCTGAGTGTGGATTGTCCAACTCATAGTAAACTGGCTTGACGCTCCGTGTGTGGATTGTCCAACTCAGAGTAAACTGGCTCGAAGCTCTGTGTGTGGATTGTCCAACTGAGAGTAAACTGGCTCATAGCTCTGTGTGTGGATTGTCCAACTCAGAGTAAACTATCTCAAAGCTCTGTGTGTGGATTGTCCAACTCAGAGTAAATCGTCTCGAAGCTCTGTGTGTGGATTGTCCATCTCTTCAGAAACTGACTCGAAACTCTGTGTGTGGATTGTTCAACTCAGAGTAAACTGGATCGAAGCTCTGTGTGTGGATTGTCCAACTCAGAGAAACTGGCTGGAAGCTCTGTGTGTGGATTGTCCAACTCAGAGTAAACTGGCTGGAAGCTCTGTGTGTGGATTGTCTAACTCACAGTAAACTGGCTCGAAGCTCTGTGTGTGGATTGTCCAACTGAGAGTAAACTGGCTCATAGCTCTGTGTGTGGATTGTTCAACTCAGAGTAAACTGGCTCGAAGCTCTGTGTGTGGATTGTCCAACTCAGAGAAACTGGCTGGAAGCTCTGTGTGTGGATTGTCCAACTCAGAGTAAACTGGCTGGAAGCTCTGTGTGTGGATTGTCCAACTCAGAGTAAACTGGCTCGAAGCTCTGTGTGTGGATTGTCCAACTCAGAGTAAACTGGCTGGAAGCTCTGTGTGTTGATTGTCCAACTCAGAGTAAACTGGCTGGAAGCTCTGTGTGTTGATTGTCCAACTCAGAGTAAACTGGCTGGAAGCTCTGTGTGTGGATTGTCCAACTCAGAGTAAACTGGCTCGAAGCTCTGTGTGTGGATTGTCCAACTCAGAGTAAACTGGCTCGAAACTCTGCGTGTGGATTGTCCAACTCAGAGTAAACTGGCTCAAAGCTCTGTATGTGGATTGTCCAACTGAGATTAAACAGTCTCAAAGCTCTGTGTGTGGATTTTCCAACTCAGAGTAAACTGGCTGGAAGCTCTGCGTGTGGTTTGTCCAACTCAGAGTAAACTGTCTCAAAGCTCTGTGTGTGGATTGTCTAACTCACAGTAAACTGGCTCGAAGCTCTGTGTGTGGATAGTCCAACTGAGAGTAAACTGGCTCATAGCTCTGTGTGTGGATTGTCCGACTCAGAGTAAACTGTCTCGAAGCTCTGTGTGTGGATTGTCCATCTCACAGAAACTGACTCGAAACTCTGTGTGTGGATTGTTCAACTCAGAGTAAACTGGCTCGAAGCTCTGTGTGTGGATTGTCCAACTCAGAGAAACTGACTCTAAGCTCTGTGTGTGGATTGTCCAACTCAGAGTAAACTGGCTCGAATCTCTGTGTGTGGATTGTCCAACTGAGAGTAAACTGGCTCGAAGCTCAGTGTGTGGATTGTCCAACTCAGAGAAACTGGCTCGAAGCTCTGTGTGTGGATTGTTCTACTCAGAGTAAACTGGCTGGAAGCTCTGTGTGTGGATTGTCCAACTCAGAGAAACTGGCTCGAAGCTCTGTGTATGGATTGTCCAACTCCGTGTAAACTAGCTGGAAACTCTGTGTGTGGATTGTCCACCTCAGAGTAAACTGCCACGAAACTCTGAGTGTGGATTGTCCAACTCAGAGTAAACTGGCTCGAAGCTCTGTGTGTGGATTGTCCAACTGAGAGTAAACTGGCTCATAGCTCTGTGTGTGGATTGTCCAACTCAGAGTAAACTATCTCAAAGCTCTGTGTGTGGATTGTCCAACTCAGAGTAAATCGTCTCGAAGCTCTGTGTGTGGATTGTCCATCTCTTCAGAAACTGACTCGAAACTCTGTGTGTGGATTGTTCAACTCAGAGTAAACTGGATCGAAGCTCTGTGTGTGGATTGTCCAACTCAGAGAAACTGGCTGGAAGCTCTGTGTGTGGATTGTCCAACTCAGAGTAAACTGGCTGGAAGCTCTGTGTGTGGATTGTCTAACTCACAGTAAACTGGCTCGAAGCTCTGTGTGTGGATTGTCCAACTGAGAGTAAACTGGCTCATAGCTCTGTGTGTGGATTGTTCAACTCAGAGTAAACTGGCTCGAAGCTCTGTGTGTGGATTGTCCAACTCAGAGAAACTGGCTGGAAGCTCTGTGTGTGGATTGTCCAACTCAGAGTAAACTGGCTGGAAGCTCTGTGTGTGGATTGTCCAACTCAGAGTAAACTGGCTCGAAGCTCTGTGTGTGGATTGTCCAACTCAGAGTAAACTGGCTGGAAGCTCTGTGTGTTGATTGTCCAACTCAGAGTAAACTGGCTGGAAGCTCTGTGTGTTGATTGTCCAACTCAGAGTAAACTGGCTGGAAGCTCTGTGTGTGGATTGTCCAACTCAGAGTAAACTGGCTCGAAGCTCTGTGTGTGGATTGTCCAACTCAGAGTAAACTGGCTCGAAACTCTGCGTGTGGATTGTCCAACTCAGAGTAAACTGGCTCAAAGCTCTGTATGTGGATTGTCCAACTGAGATTAAACAGTCTCAAAGCTCTGTGTGTGGATTTTCCAACTCAGAGTAAACTGGCTGGAAGCTCTGCGTGTGGTTTGTCCAACTCAGAGTAAACTGTCTCAAAGCTCTGTGTGTGGATTGTCTAACTCACAGTAAACTGGCTCGAAGCTCTGTGTGTGGATAGTCCAACTGAGAGTAAACTGGCTCATAGCTCTGTGTGTGGATTGTCCGACTCAGAGTAAACTGTCTCGAAGCTCTGTGTGTGGATTGTCCATCTCACAGAAACTGACTCGAAACTCTGTGTGTGGATTGTTCAACTCAGAGTAAACTGGCTCGAAGCTCTGTGTGTGGATTGTCCAACTCAGAGAAACTGACTCTAAGCTCTGTGTGTGGATTGTCCAACTCAGAGTAAACTGGCTCGAATCTCTGTGTGTGGATTGTCCAACTGAGAGTAAACTGGCTCGAAGCTCAGTGTGTGGATTGTCCAACTCAGAGAAACTGGCTCGAAGCTCTGTGTGTGGATTGTTCTACTCAGAGTAAACTGGCTGGAAGCTCTGTGTGTGGATTGTCCAACTCAGAGAAACTGGCTCGAAGCTCTGTGTATGGATTGTCCAACTCCGTGTAAACTAGCTGGAAACTCTGTGTGTGGATTGTCCACCTCAGAGTAAACTGCCACGAAACTCTGAGTGTGGATTGTCCAACTCATAGTAAACTGGCTCGACGCTCTGTGTGTGGATTGTGCAACTCATAGTAAACTGGATCGAAGCTCTGTGTGTGGATTGTCCAACTCAGAGTAAACTGACTCGAAGCTCTGTGTGTGGATTGTCCAACTGAGAGTAAACTGGCTCATAGCTCTGTGTGTGGATTGTCCGACTCAGAGTAAACTGTCTCGAAGCTCTGTGTGTGGATTGTCCATCTCTTCAGAAACTGACTCGAAACTCTGTGTGTGGATTGTTCAACTCAGAGTAAACTGGCTCGAAGCTCTGTGTGTGGATTGTCCAACTCAGAGAAACTGGCTGGAAGCTCTGTGTGTGGATTGTCCAACTCAGAGTAAACTGGCTGGAAGCTCTGTGTGTGGATTGTCTAACTCACAGTAAACTGGCTCGAAGCTCTGTGTGTGGATTGTCCAACTGAGAGTAAACTGGCTCATAGCTCTGTGTGTGGATTGTCCAACTCAGAGAAACTGGCTCGAAGCTCTGTGTGGATTGTTCAACTCAGAGTAAACTGGCTCGAAGCTCTGTGTGTGGATTGTCCAACTCAGAGAAACTGACTCTAAGCTCTGTGTGTGGATTGTCCAACTCCGTGTAAACTAGCTGGAAACTCTGTTTGTGGATTGTCCACCTCAGAGTAAACTGGCTCGAAGCTCTGTGTGTGGATTGTCCAACTCAGAGTAAACTGCCTCGAAACTCTGAGTGTGGATTGTCCAACTCATAGTAAACTGGCTTGAAGCTCCGTGTGTGGATTGTCCAACTCAGAGTAAACTGGCTCGAAGCTCTGTGTGTGGATTGTCCAACTGAGAGTAAACTGGCTCATAGCTCTGTGTGTGGATTGTCCAACTCAGAGTAAACTATCTCAAAGCTCTGTGTGTGGATTGTCCAACTCAGAGTAAATCGTCTCGAAGCTCTGTGTGTGGATTGTCCAACTCAGAGTTAACTGGCTGGAAGTTCTGTGTGTGGATTGTCCAATTCAGAGTAAACTGGCTGGAAGCTCTGTGTGTGGATTGTCCAACTCAGAGTAAACTGGCTGTAAGCTCTGTGTGTGGATTGTCCAACTCAGAGTAAACTGGCTCGAAGCTCTGTGTGTGGATTGTCCAACTCAGAGTAAACTGGCTGGAAGCTCTGTGTGTTGATTGTCCAACTCAGAGTAAACTGGCTGGAAGCTCTGTGTGTTGATTGTCCAACTCAGAGTAAACTGGCTGGAATCTCTGTGTGTGGATTGTCCAACTCAGAGTAAACTGTCTCAAAGCTCTGTGTGTGGATTGTCTAACTCACAGTAAACTGGCTCGAAGCTCTGTGTGTGGATTGTCCAACTGAGAGTAAACTGGCTCATAGCTCTGTGTGTGGATTGTCCAACTCAGAGAAACTGGCTCGAAGCTCTGTGTGGATTGTTCAACTCAGAGTAAACTGGCTCGAAGCTCTGTGTGTGGATTGTCCAACTCAGAGAAACTGACTCTAAGCTCTGTGTGTGGATTGTCCAACTCCGTGTAAACTAGCTGGAAACTCTGTTTGTGGATTGTCCACCTCAGAGTAAACTGGCTCGAAGCTCTGTGTGTGGATTGTCCAACTCAGAGTAAACTGCCTCGAAACTCTGAGTGTGGATTGTCCAACTCATAGTAAACTGGCTTGACGCTCCGTGTGTGGATTGTCCAACTCAGAGTAAACTGGCTCGAAGCTCTGTGTGTGGATTGTCCAACTGAGAGTAAACTGGCTCATAGCTCTGTGTGTGGATTGTCCAACTCAGAGTAAACTATCTCAAAGCTCTGTGTGTGGATTGTCCAACTCAGAGTAAATCGTCTCGAAGCTCTGTGTGTGGATTGTCCAACTCAGAGTTAACTGGCTGGAAGTTCTGTGTGTGGATTGTCCAATTCAGAGTAAACTGGCTGGAAGCTCTGTGTGTGGATTGTCCAACTCAGAGTAAACTGGCTGTAAGCTCTGTGTGTGGATTGTCCAACTCAGAGTAAACTGGCTCGAAGCTCTGTGTGTGGATTGTCCAACTCAGAGTAAACTGGCTGGAAGCTCTGTGTGTTGATTGTCCAACGCAGAGTAAACTGGCTGGAAGCTCTGTGTGTTGATTGTCCAACTCAGAGTAAACTGGCTGGAATCTCTGTGTGTATTGTCCAACTCAGAGTAAACTGTCTCAAAGCTCTGTGTGTGGATTGTCTAACTCACAGTAAACTGGCTCGAAGCTCTGTGTGTGGATTGTCCAACTGAGAGTAAACTGGCTCATAGCTCTGTGTGTGGATTGTCCGACTCAGAGTAAACCGTCTCGAAGCTCTGTGTGTGGATTGTCCATCTCACAGAAACTGACTCGAAACTCTGTGTGTGGATTGTTCAACTCAGAGTAAACTGGCTCAAAGCTCTGTGTGTGGATTGTCCAACTCAGAGAAACTGGCTCGAAGCTCGGTGTGTGGATTGTTCAACTCAGAGTAAACTGGCTCGAAGCTCTGTGTGTGGATTGTCCAACTCAGAGAAACTGACTCTAAGCTCTGTGTGTGGATTGTCCAACTCCGTGTAAACTAGCTGGAAACTCTGTGTGTGGATTGTCCACCTCAGAGTAAACTGGCTCGAAGCTCTGTGTGTGGATTGTCCAACTCAGAGTAAACTGCCTCGAAACTCTGAGTGTGGATTGTCCAACTCATAGTAAACTGGCTCGACGCTCTGTGTGTGGATTGTCCAACTCAGAGTAAACTGGCTCGAATCTCTGTGTGTGGATTGTCCAACTGAGAGTAAACTGGCTCGAAGCTCAGTGTGTGGATTGTCCAACTCAGAGAAACTGGCTCGAAGCTCTGTGTGTGGATTGTTCTACTCAGAGTAAACTGGCTGGAAGCTCTGTGTGTGGATTGTCCAACTCAGAGAAACTGGCTCGAAGCTCTGTGTATGGATTGTCCAACTCCGTGTAAACTAGCTGGAAACTCTGTGTGTGGATTGTCCACCTCAGAGTAAACTGCCACGAAACTCTGAGTGTGGATTGTCCAACTCATAGTAAACTGGCTCGACGCTCTGTGTGTGGATTGTGCAACTCATAGTAAACTGGATCGAAGCTCTGTGTGTGGATTGTCCAACTCAGAGTAAACTGACTCGAAGCTCTGTGTGTGGATTGTCCAACTGAGAGTAAACTGGCTCATAGCTCTGTGTGTGGATTGTCCGACTCAGAGTAAACTGTCTCGAAGCTCTGTGTGTGGATTGTCCATCTCTTCAGAAACTGACTCGAAACTCTGTGTGTGGATTGTTCAACTCAGAGTAAACTGGCTCGAAGCTCTGTGTGTGGATTGTCCAACTCAGAGAAACTGGCTGGAAGCTCTGTGTGTGGATTGTCCAACTCAGAGTAAACTGGCTGGAAGCTCTGTGTGTGCATTGTCTAACTCACAGTAAACTGGCTCGAAGCTCTGTGTGTGGATTGTCCAACTGAGAGTAAACTGGCTCATAGCTCTGTGTGTGGATTGTCCAACTCAGAGAAACTGGCTCGAAGCTCTGTGTGGATTGTTCAACTCAGAGTAAACTGGCTCGAAGCTCTGTGTGTGGATTGTCCAACTCAGAGAAACTGACTCTAAGCTCTGTGTGTGGATTGTCCAACTCCGTGTAAACTAGCTGGAAACTCTGTTTGTGGATTGTCCACCTCAGAGTAAACTGGCTCGAAGCTCTGTGTGTGGATTGTCCAACTCAGAGTAAACTGCCTCGAAACTCTGAGTGTGGATTGTCCAACTCATAGTAAACTGGCTTGACGCTCCGTGTGTGGATTGTCCAACTCAGAGTAAACTGGCTCGAAGCTCTGTGTGTGGATTGTCCAACTGAGAGTAAACTGGCTCATAGCTCTGTGTGTGGATTGTCCAATTCAGAGTAAACTATCTCAAAGCTCTGTGTGTGGATTGTCCAACTCAGAGTAAATCGTCTCGAAGCTCTGTGTGTGGATTGTCCAACTCAGAGTTAACTGGCTGGAAGTTCTGTGTGTGGATTGTCCAATTCAGAGTAAACTGGCTGGAAGCTCTGTGTGTGGATTGTCCAACTCAGAGTAAACTGGCTGTAAGCTCTGTGTGTGGATTGTCCAACTCAGAGTAAACTGGCTCGAAGCTCTGTGTGTGGATTGTCCAACTCAGAGTAAACTGGCTGGAAGCTCTGTGTGTTGATTGTCCAACTCAGAGTAAACTGGCTGGAAGCTCTGTGTGTTGATTGTCCAACTCAGAGTAAACTGGCTGGAATCTCTGTGTGTGGATTGTCCAACTGAGAGTAAACTGTCTCAAAGCTCTGTGTGTGGATTGTCTAACTCACAGTAAACTGGCTCGAAGCTCTGTGTGTGGATTGTCCAACTGAGAGTAAACTGGCTCATAGCTCTGTGTGTGGATTGTCCAACTCAGAGAAACTGGCTCGAAGCTCTGTGTGGATTGTTCAACTCAGAGTAAACTGGCTCGAAGCTCTGTGTGTGGATTGTCCAACTCAGAGAAACTGACTCTAAGCTCTGTGTGTGGATTGTCCAACTCCGTGTAAACTAGCTGGAAACTCTGTTTGTGGATTGTCCACCTCAGAGTAAACTGGCTCGAAGCTCTGTGTGTGGATTGTCCAACTCAGAGTAAACTGCCTCGAAACTCTGACTGTGGATTGTCCAACTCATAGTAAACTGGCTTGACGCTCCGTGTGTGGATTGTCCAACTCAGAGTAAACTGGCTCGAAGCTCTGTGTGTGGATTGTCCAACTGAGAGTAAACTGGCTCATAGCTCTGTGTGTGGATTGTCCAACTCAGAGTAAACTATCTCAAAGCTCTGTGTGTGGATTGTCCAACTCAGAGTAAATCGTCTCGAAGCTCTGTGTGTGGATTGTCCAACTCAGAGTTAACTGGCTGGAAGTTCTGTGTGTGGATTGTCCAATTCAGAGTAAACTGGCTGGAAGCTCTGTGTGTGGATTGTCCAACTCAGAGTAAACTGGCTGTAAGCTCTGTGTGTGGATTGTCCAACTCAGAGTAAACTGGCTCGAAGCTCTGTGTGTGGATTGTCCAACTCAGAGTAAACTGGCTGGAATCTCTGTGTGTTGATTGTCCAACTCAGAGTAAACTGGCTGGAAGCTCTGTGTGTTGATTGTCCAACTCAGAGTAAACTGGCTGGAATCTCTGTGTGTGGATTGTCCAACTCAGAGTAAACTGTCTCAAAGCTCTGTGTGTGGATTGTCTAACTCACAGTAAACTGGCTCGAAGCTCTGTGTGTGGATTGTCCAACTGAGAGTAAACTGGCTCATAGCTCTGTGTGTGGATTGTCCGACTCAGAGTAAACTGTCTCGAAGCTCTGTGTGTGGATTGTCCATCTCACAGAAACTGACTCGAAACTCTGTGTGTGGATTGTTCAACTCAGAGTAAACTGGCTCAAAGCTCTGTGTGTGGATTGTCCAACTCAGAGAAACTGGCTCGAAGCTCTGTGTGTGGATTGTTCAACTCAGAGTAAACTGGCTCGAAGCTCTGTGTGTGGATTGTCCAACTCAGAGAAACTGACTCTAAGCTCTGTGTGTGGATTGTCCAACTCCGTGTAAACTAGCTGGAAACTCTGTGTGTGGATTGTCCACCTCAGAGTAAACTGGCTCGAAGCTCTGTGTGTGGATTGTCCAACTCAGAGTAAACTGCCTCGAAACTCTGAGTGTGGATTGTCCAACTCATAGTAAACTGGCTCGACGCTCTGTGTGTGGATTGTCCAACTCAGAGTAAACTGGCTCGAATCTCTGTGTGTGGATTGTCCAACTGAGAGTAAACTGGCTCGAAGCTCAGTGTGTGGATTGTCCAACTCAGAGAAACTGGCTCAAAGCTCTGTGTGTGGATTGTTCTACTCAGAGTAAACTGGCTGGAAGCTCTGTGTGTGGATTGTCCAACTCAGAGAAACTGGCTCGAAGCTCTGTGTATGGATTGTCCAACTCCGTGTAAACTAGCTGGAAACTCTGTGTGTGGATTGTCCACCTCAGAGTAAACTGCCACGAAACTCTGAGTGTGGATTGTCCAACTCATAGTAAACTGGCTCGACGCTCTGTGTGTGGATTGTGCAACTCATAGTAAACTGGATCGAAGCTCTGTGTGTGGATTGTCCAACTCAGAGTAAACTGACTCGAAGCTCTGTCTGTGGATTGTCCAACTGAGAGTAAACTGGCTCATAGCTCTGTGTGTGGATTGTCCGACTCAGAGTAAACTGTCTCGAAGCTCTGTGTGTGGATTGTCTATCTCTTCAGAAACAGACTCGAAACTCTGTGTGTGGATTGTTCAACTCAGAGTAAACTGGCTCGAAGCTCTGTGTGTGGATTGTCCAACTCAGAGAAACTGGCTGGAAGCTCTGTGTGTGGATTGTCTAACTCAGAGTAAACTGGCTGGAAGCTCTGTGTGTGGATTGTCCAACTCAGAGTAAACTGGCTGGAAGCTCTGTGTGTTGATTGTCCAACTCAGAGTAAACTGGCTGGAAGCTCTGTGTGTTGATTGTCCAACTCAGAGTAAACTGGCTGGAAGCTCTGTGTGTTGATTGTCCAACTCAGAGTAAACTGGCTGGAAGCTCTGTGTGTGGATTGTCCAACTCAGAGTAAACTGGCTCGAAGCTCTGTGTGTGGATTGTCCAACTCAGAGTAAACTGGCTCGAAACTCTGCGTGTGGATTGTCCAACTCAGAGTAAACTGGCTCAAAGCTCTGTATGTGGATTGTCCAACTGAGATTAAACAGTCTCAAAGCTCTGTGTGTGGATTTTCCAACTCAGAGTAAACTGGCTGGAAGCTCTGCGTGTGGTTTGTCCAACTCAGAGTAAACTGTCTCAAAGCTCTGTGTGTGGATTGTCTAACTCACAGTAAACTGGCTCGAAGCTCTGTTTGTGGATTGTCCACCTCAGAGTAAACTGGCTCGAAGCTCTGTGTGTGGATTGTCCAACTCAGAGTAAACTGCCTCGAAACTCTGAGTGTGGATTGTCCAACTCAGAGTAAACTGGCTCGAAGCTCTGTGTGTGGATTGTCCAACTGAGAGTAAACTGGCTCATAGCTCTGTGTGTGGATTGTCCAATTCAGAGTAAACTATCTCAAAGCTCTGTGTGTGGATTGTCCAACTCAGAGTAAATCGTCTCGAAGCTCTGTGTGTGGATTGTCCAACTCAGAGTTAACTGGCTGGAAGTTCTGTGTGTGGATTGTCCAATTCAGAGTAAACTGGCTGGAAGCTCTGTGTGTGGATTGTCCAACTCAGAGTAAACTGGCTGTAAGCTCTGTGTGTGGATTGTCCAACTCAGAGTAAACTGGCTCGAAGCTCTGTGTGTGGATTGTCCAACTCAGAGTAAACTGGCTGGAAGCTCTGTGTGTTGATTGTCCAACTCAGAGTAAACTGGCTGGAAGCTCTGTGTGTTGATTGTCCAACTCAGAGTAAACTGGCTGGAATCTCTGTGTGTGGATTGTCCAACTCAGAGTAAACTGTCTCAAAGCTCTGTGTGTGGATTGTGTAACTCACAGTAAACTGGCTCGAAGCTCTGTGTGTGGATTGTCCAACTGAGAGTAAACTGGCTCATAGCTCAGTGTGTGGATTGTCCAACTCAGAGAAACTGGCTCGAAGCTCTGTGTGGATTGTTCAACTCAGAGTAAACTGGCTCGAAGCTCTGTGTGTGGATTGTCCAACTCAGAGAAACTGACTCTAAGCTCTGTGTGTGGATTGTCCAACTCCGTGTAAACTAGCTGGAAACTCTGTTTGTGGATTGTCCACCTCAGAGTAAACTGGCTCGAAGCTCTGTGTGTGGATTGTCCAACTCAGAGTAAACTGCCTCGAAACTCTGACTGTGGATTGTCCAACTCATAGTAAACTGGCTTGACGCTCCGTGTGTGGATTGTCCAACTCAGAGTAAACTGGCTCGAAGCTCTGTGTGTGGATTGTCCAACTGAGAGTAAACTGGCTCATAGCTCTGTGTGTGGATTGTCCAACTCAGAGTAAACTATCTCAAAGCTCTGTGTGTGGATTGTCCAACTCAGAGTAAATCGTCTCGAAGCTCTGTGTGTGGATTGTCCAACTCAGAGTTAACTGGCTGGAAGTTCTGTGTGTGGATTGTCCAATTCAGAGTAAACTGGCTGGAAGCTCTGTGTGTGGATTGTCCAACTCAGAGTAAACTGGCTGTAAGCTCTGTGTGTGGATTGTCCAACTCAGAGTAAACTGGCTCGAAGCTCTGTGTGTGGATTGTCCAACTCAGAGTAAACTGGCTGGAAGCTCTGTGTGTTGATTGTCCAACTCAGAGTAAACTGGCTGGAAGCTCTGTGTGTTGATTGTCCAACTCAGAGTAAACTGGCTGGAATCTCTGTGTGTGGATTGTCCAACTCAGAGTAAACTGTCTCAAAGCTCTGTGTGTGGATTGTCTAACTCACAGTAAACTGGCTCGAAGCTCTGTGTGTGGATTGTCCAACTGAGAGTAAACTGGCTCATAGCTCTGTGTGTGGATTGTCCGACTCAGAGTAAACTGTCTCGAAGCTCTGTGTGTGGATTGTCCATCTCACAGAAACTGACTCGAAACTCTGTGTGTGGATTGTTCAACTCAGAGTAAACTGGCTCAAAGCTCTGTGTGTGGATTGTCCAACTCAGAGAAACTGGCTCGAAGCTCTGTGTGTGGATTGTCCAACTCAGAGTAAACTGGCTCGAAGCTCTGTGTGTGGATTGTCCAACTCAGAGAAACTGACTCTAAGCTCTGTGTGTGGATTGTCCAACTCCGTGTAAACTAGCTGGAAACTCTGTGTGTGGATTGTCCACCTCAGAGTAAACTGGCTCGAAGCTCTGTGTGTGGATTGTCCAACTCAGAGTAAACTGCCTCGAAACTCTGAGTGTGGATTGTCCAACTCATAGTAAAATGGCTCAACGCTCTGTGTGTGGATTGTCCAACTCAGAGTAAACTGGCTCGAATCTCTGTGTGTGGATTGTCCAACTGAGAGTAAACTGGCTCGAAGCTCAGTGTGTGGATTGTCCAACTCAGAGAAACTGGCTCAAAGCTCTGTGTGTGGATTGTTCTACTCAGAGTAAACTGGCTGGAAGCTCTGTGTGTGGATTGTCCAACTCAGAGAAACTGGCTCGAAGCTCTGTGTATGGATTGTCCAACTCCGTGTAAACTAGCTGGAAACTCTGTGTGTGGATTGTCCACCTCAGAGTAAACTGCCACGAAACTCTGAGTGTGGATTGTCCAACTCATAGTAAACTGGCTCGACGCTCTGTGTGTGGATTGTGCAACTCATAGTAAACTGGATCGAAGCTCTGTGTGTGGATTGTCCAACTCAGAGTAAACTGACTCGAAGCTCTGTGTGTGGATTGTCCAACTGAGAGTAAACTGGCTCATAGCTCTGTGTGTGGATTGTCCGACTCAGAGTAAACTGTCTCGAAGCTCTGTGTGTGGATTGTCCATCTCTTCAGAAACAGACTCGAAACTCTGTGTGTGGATTGTTCAACTCAGAGTAAACTGGCTCGAAGCTCTGTGTGTGGATTGTCCAACTCAGAGAAACTGGCTGGAAGCTCTGTGTGTGGATTGTCCAACTCAGAGTAAACTGGCTGGAAGCTCTGTGTGTGGATTGTCCAACTCAGAGTAAACTGGCTGGAAGCTCTGTGTGTTGATTGTCCAACTCAGAGTAAACTGGCTGGAAGCTCTGTGTGTTGATTGTCCAACTCAGAGTAAACTGGCTGGAAGCTCTGTGTGTTGATTGTCCAACTCAGAGTAAACTGGCTGGAAGCTCTGTGTGTGGATTGTCCAACTCAGAGTAAACTGGCTCGTAGCTCTGTGTGTGGATTGTCCAACTCAGAGTAAACTGGCTCGAAACTCTGCGTGTGGATTGTCCAACTCAGAGTAAACTGGCTCAAAGCTCTGTATGTGGATTGTCCAACTGAGATTATACAGTCTCAAAGCTCTGTGTGTGGATTTTCCAACTCAGAGTAAACTGGCTGGAAGCTCTGCGTGTGGTTTGTCCAACTCAGAGTAAACTGTCTCAAAGCTCTGTGTGTGGATTGTCTAACTCACAGTAAACTGGCTCGAAGCTCTGTGTGTGGATTGTCCAACTGAGAGTAAACTGGCTCATAGCTCTGTGTGTGGATTGTCCGACTCAGAGTAAACTGTCTCGAAGCTCTGTGTGTGGATTGTCCATCTCACAGAAACTGACTCGAAACTCTGTGTGTGGATTGTTCAACTCAGAGTTAACTGGCTCGAAGCTCTGTGTGTGGATTTTCCAACTCAGAGAAACTGGCTCGAAGCTCTGTGTGTGGATTGTTCAACTCAGAGTAAACTGGCTCGAAGCTCTGTGTGTGGTTTGTCCAACTCAGAGAAACTGACTCTAAGCTCTGTGTGTGGATTGTCCAACTCCGTGTAAACTAGCTGGAAACTCTGTGTGTGGATTGTCCACCTCAGAGTAAACTGGATCGAAGCTCTGTGTGTGGATTGTAGAACTCAGAGTAAACTGCCTCGAAACTCTGAGTGTGGATTGTCCAACTCATAGTAAACTGGCTCGACGCTCTGTGTGTGGATTGTCCTACTCAGAGTAAACTGGCTCGAATCTCTGTGTGTGGATTGTCCAACTGAGAGTAAACTGGCTCGAAGCTCAGTGTGTGGATTGTCCAACTCAGAGAAACTGGCTCGAAGCTCTGTGTGTGGATTGTTCAACTCAGAGTAAACTGGCTGGAAGCTCTGTGTGTGGATTGTCCAACTCAGAGAAACTGGCTCGAAGCTCTGTGTGTGGATTGTCCAACTCCGTGTAAACTAGCTGGAAACTCTGTGTGTGGATTGTCCACCTCAGAGTAAACTGGCTCGAAGCTCTGTGTGTGGATTGTCCAACTCAGAGTAAACTGCCACAAAACTCTGAGTGTGGATTGTCCAACTCATAGTAAACTGGCTCGACGCTCTGTGTGTGGATTGTGCAACTCATAGTAAACTGGATCGAAGCCCAGTGTGTGGATTGTCCAACTCAGAGTAAACTGACTCGAAGCTCTGTGTGTGGATTGTCCAACTGAGATTAACCTGTCTCAAAGCTCTGTGTGTGGATTGTCCAACTCAGAGTAAACTATCTCAAAGCTCTGTGTGTGGATTTTCCAACTCAGAGTAAATCGTCTCGAAGCTCTGTGTGTGGATTGTCCAGCTCAGAGTTAACTGGCTGGAAGTTCTGTGTGTGGATTGTCCAATTCAGAGTAAACTAGCTGGAAGCTCTGTGTGTGGATTGTCCAACTCAGAGTAAACTGGCTGGAAGCTCTGTGTGTGGATTGTCCAACTCAGAGTTACCTGGCTCGAAGCTGTGTGTGTGGATTGTCCAAATCAGAGTAAACTGGCTGGAAACTCTGTGTGTTGATTGTCCAACTCAGAGTAAACTGGCTGGAAGGTCTGTGTGTTGATAGTCCAACTCAGAGTAAACTGGCTCGAAGCTCTGTGTGTGGATTGTTCAACTCAGAGTAAACTGGCTCGAAGCTCTGTGTGTGGTTTGTCCAACTCAGAGAAACTGACTCTAATCTCTGTGTGTGGATTGTCCAACTCCGTGTAAACTAGCTGGAAACTCTGTTTGTGGATTGTCCACCTCAGAGTAAACTGGCTCGAAGCTCTGTGTGTGGATTGTCCAACTCAGAGTAAACTGCCTCGAAACTCTGAGTGTGAATTGTCCAACTCATAGTAAACTGGCTCGACGCTCTGTGTGTGGATTGTCCAACTCAGAGTAAAGTGGCTCGAATCTCTGTGTGTGGATTGTCCAACTGAGAGTAAACTGGCTCGAAGCTCAGTGTGTGGATTGTCCAACTCAGAGAAACTGGCTCGAAGCTCTGTGTGTGGATTGTTCAACTCAGAGTAAACTGGCTGGAAGCTCTGTGTGTGGATTGTCCAACTCAGAGAAACTGGCTCGAAGCTCTGTGTGTGGATTGTCCAACTCCGTGTAAACTAGCTGGAAACTCTGTGTGTGGATTGTCCACCTCAGAGTAAACTGGCTCGAAGCTCTGTGTGTGGATTGTCCAACTCAGAGTAAACTGCCACGAAACTCTGAGTGTGGATTGTCCAACTCATAGTAAACTGGCTCGACGCTCTGTGTGTGGATTGTCCAACTCAGAGTAAACTGACTCGAAGCTCTGTGTGTGGATTGTCCAACTGAGATTAAACTGTCTCAAAGCTCTGTGTGTGGATTGTCCTACTCAGAGTAAACTATCTCAAAGCTCTGTGTGTGGATTTTCCAACTCAGAGTAAATCGTCTCGAAACTCTGTGTGTGGATTGTCCAGCTCAGGGTTAACTGGCTGGAAGTTCTGTGTGTGGATTGTCCAATTCAGAGTAAACTAGCTGGAAGCTCTGTGTGTGGATTGTCCAACTCAGAGTAAACTGGCTGGAAGCTCTGTGTGTGGATTGTCCAACTCAGAGTAAACTGGCTCGAAGCTGTGTGTGTGGATTGTCCAAATCAGAGTAAACTGGCTGGAAACTCTGTGTGTTGATTGTCCAACTCAGAGTAAACTGGCTGGAAGCTCTGTGTGTTGATTGTCCAACTCAGAGTAAACTGGTTGGAAGCTCTGTGTGTGGATTGTCCAACTCAGAGTAAACTGGCTCGAAGCTCTGTGTGTGGATTGTCCAACTCTGAGTAAACTGGCTGGAAGCTCTGTGTGTGGATTGTCCAACTCAGAGTAAACTGGCTCGAAGCTCTGTGTGTGGATTGTCCAACTCAGAGTAAACTGGCTGGAAGCTCTGTGTGTTGATTGTCCAACTCAGAGTAAACTGGCTGGAATCTCTGTGTGTGGATTGTCCAACTCAGAGTAAACTGTCTCAAAGCTCTGTGTGTGGATTGTCTAACTCACAGTAAACTGGCTCGAAGCTCTGTGTGTGGATTGTCCAACTGAGAGTAAACTGGCTCATAGCTCTGTGTGTGGATTGTCCGACTCAGAGTAAACTGTCTCGAAGCTCTGTGTGTGGATTGTCCATCTCACAGAAACTGACTCGAAACTCTGTGTGTGGATTGTTCAACTCAGAGTAAACTGGCTCAAAGCTCTGTGTGTGGATTGTCCAACTCAGAGAAACTGGCTCGAAGCTCTGTGTGTGGATTGTTCAACTCAGAGTAAACTGGCTCGAAGCTCTGTGTGTGGATTGTCCAACTCAGAGAAACTGACTCTAAGTTCTGTGTGTGGATTGTCCAACTCCGTGTAAACTAGCTGGAAACACTGTGTGTGGATTGTCCACCTCAGAGTAAACTGGCTCGAAGCTCTGTGTGTGGATTGTCCAACTCAGAGTAAACTGCCTCGAAACTCTGAGTGTGGATTGTCCAACTCATAGTAAACTGGCTCGACGCTCTGTGTGTGGATTGTCCAACTCAGAGTAAACTGGCTCGAATCTCTGTGTGTGGATTGTCCAACTCAGAGTAAACTGGCTCGAAGCTCAGTGTGTGGATTGTCCAACTCAGAGAAACTGGCTCGAAGCTCTGTGTGTGGATTGTTCTACTCAGAGTAAACTGGCTGGAAGCTCTGTGTGTGGATTGTCCAACTCAGAGAAACTGGCTCGAAGCTATGTGTATGGATTGTCCAACTCCGTGTAAACTAGCTGGAAGCTCTGTGTATGGATTGTCCAACTCATAGTAAACTGGCTCGACGCTCTGTGTGTGGATTGTGCAACTCATAGTTATCTGGATCGAAGCTCTGTGTGTGGATTGTCCAACTCAGAGTAAACTGACTCGAAGCTCTGTGTGTGGATTGTCCAACTGAGAGTAAACTGGCTCATAGCTCTGTGTGTGGATTGTCCGACTCAGAGTAAACTGTCTCGAAGCTCTGTGTGTGGATTGTCCATCTCTTCAGAAACTGACTCGAAACTCTGTGTGTGGATTGTTCAACTCAGAGTAAACTGGCTCGAAGCTCTGTGTGTGGATTGTCCAACTCAGAGAAACTGGCTGGAAGCTCTGTGTGTGGATTGTCCAACTCAGAGTAAACTGGCTGGAAGCTCTGTGTGTGGATTGTCCAACTCAGAGTAAACTGGCTGGAAGCTCTGTGTGTTGATTGTCCAACTCAGAGTAAACTGGCTGGAAGCTCTGTGTGTTGATTGTCCAACTCAGAGTAAACTGGCTGGAAGCTCTGTGTGTTGATTGTCCAACTCAGAGTAAACTGGCTGGAAGCTCTGTGTGTGGATTGTGCAACTCAGAGTAAACTGGCTCGAAGCTCTGTGTGTGGATTGTCCAACTCAGAGTAAACTGGCTCGAAACTGTGCGTGTGGATTGTCCAACTCAGAGTAAACTGGCTCAAAGCTCTGTATGTGGATTGTCCAACTGAGATTAAACAGTCTCAAAGCTCTGTGTGTGGATTTTCCAACTCAGAGTAAACTGGCTGGAAGCTCTGCGTGTGGTTTGTCCAACTCAGAGTAAACTGTCTCAAAGCTCTGTGTGTGGATTGTCTAACTCACAGTAAACTGGCTCGAAGCTCTGTGTGTGGATTGTCCAACTGAGAGTAAACTGGCTCATAGCTCTGTGTGTGGATTGTCCGACTCAGAGTAAACTGTCTCGAAGCTCTGTGTGTGGATTGTCCATCTCACAGAAACTGACTCGAAACTCTGTGTGTGGATTGTTCAACTCAGAGTTAACTGGCTCGAAGCTCTGTGTGTGGATTGTCCAACTCAGAGAAACTGGCTCGAAGCTCTGTGTGTGGATTGTTCAACTCAGAGTAAACTGGCTCGAAGCTCTGTGTGTGGTTTGTCCAACTCAGAGAAACTGACTCTAAGCTCTGTGTGTGGATTGTCCAACTCCGTGTAAACTAGCTGGAAACTCTGTTTGTAGATTGTCCACCTCAGAGTAAACTGGCTCGAAGCTCTGTGTGTGGATTGTCCAACTCAGAGTAAACTGCCTCGAAACTCTGAGTGTGGATTGTCCAACTCATAGTAAACTGGCTCGACGCTCTGTGTGTGGATTGTCCAACTCAGAGTAAACTGGCTCGAATCTCTGTGTGTGGATTGTCCAACTGAGAGTAAACTGGCTCGAAGCTCAGTGTGTGGATTGTCCAACTCAGAGAAACTGGCTCGAAGCTCTGTGTGTGGATTGTTCAACTCAGAGTAAACTGGCTGGAAGCTCTGTGTGTGGATTGTCCAACTCAGAGAAACTGGCTCGAAGCTCTGTGTGTGGATTGTCCAACTCCGTGTAAACTAGCTGGAAACTCTGTGTGTGGATTGTCCACCTCAGAGTAAACTGGCTCGAAGCTCTGTGTGTGGATTGTCCAACTCAGAGTAAACTGCCACGAAACTCTGAGTGTGGATTGTCCAACTCATAGTAAACTGGCTCGACGCTCTGTGTGTGGATTGTGCAACTCATAGTAAACTGGATCGAAGCTCAGTGTGTGGATTGTCCAACTCAGAGTAAACTGACTCGAAGCTCTGTGTGTGGATTGTCCAACTGAGATTAAACTGTCTCAAAGCTCTGTGTGTGGATTGTCCAACTCAGAGTAAATCGTCTCGAAGCTCTGTGTGTGGATTGTCCAGCTCAGAGTTAACTGGCTGGAAGTTCTGTGTGTGGATTGTCCAATTCAGAGTAAACTAGCTGGAAGCTCTGTGTGTGGATTGTCCAACTCAGAGTAAACTGGCTGGAAGCTCTGTGTGTGGATTGTCCAACTCAGAGTAAACTGGCTCGAAGCTGTGTGTGTGGATTGTCCAAATCAGAGTAAACTGGCTGGAAACTCTGTGTGTTGATTGTCCAACTCAGAGTAAACTGGCTGGAAGCTCTGTGTGTTGATTGTCCAACTCAGAGTAAACTGGCTGGAAGCTCTGTGTGTGGATTGTCCAACTCAGAGTAAACTGGCTCGAAGCTCTGTGTGTGGATTGTCCAACTCTGAGTAAACTGGCTGGAAGCTCTGTGTGTGGATTGTCCAACTCAGAGTAAACTGGCTCGAAGCTCTGTGTGTGGATTGTCCAACTCAGAGTAAACTGGCTGGAAGCTCTGTGTGTTGATTGTCCAATTCAGAGTAAACTGGCTGGAAGCTCTGTGTGTGGATTGTCCAACTCAGAGTAAACTGGCTCGAAGCTCTGTGTGTGGATTGTCCAACTCAGAGTAAACTGGCTTGAAGTTCTGTGTGTGGATTGTCAAACTCAGAGTAAACTGGCTGGAAGCTCTGTGTCTGGATTGTCCAACTCTGAGTAAACTGGCTGGAAGCTCTGTGTGTGGATTGTCCAACTCTGAGTAAACTGGCTGGAAGCTCTGTGTGTGGATTGTCCATCTCAGAGAAACTGGCTCGAAGCTCTGTGTGTGGATTGTCCAACTCAGAGTAAACTGTCTCGAAGCTCTGTGTGTGGATTGTCCAACTCAGAGTAAACTGGCTCGAAGCTCTGTGTGTGGATTGTCCAACTCAGAGTAAACTGGCTGGAAGCTCTGTGTGTGGATTGTCCAACTCAGAGTAAACTGGTTCGAAGCTCTGTGTGTGGATTGTCCAACTCAGAGTAAACTGGCTGGAAGCTCTGTGTGTTGATTGTCCAACTTAGAGTAAACTGGCTGGAAGCTCTGTGTGTTGATTGTCCAACTCAGAGTAAACTGACTCGAAGCTCTGTGTGTGGATTGTCCAACTGAGATTAAACTGTCTCAAAGCTCTGTGTGTGGATTGTCCAACTCAGAGTAAACTATCTCAAAGCTCTGTGTGTGGATTGTCCAACTCAGAGTAAATCGTCTCGAAGCTCTGTGTGTGGATTGTCCAGCTCAGAGTTAACTGGCTGGAAGTTCTGTGTGTGGATTGTCCAATTCAGAGTAAACTGGATGGAAGCTCTGTGTGTGGATTGTCCAACTCAGAGTAAACTGGCTGGAAGCTCTGTGTGTGGATTGTCCAACTCAGAGTGAACTGGCTCGAAGCTGTGTGTGTGGATTGTCCAAATCAGAGTAAACTGGCTGGAAACTCTGTGTGTTGATTGTCCAACTCAGAGTAAATCGTCTCGAAGCTCTGTGTGTGGATTGTCCAACTCAGAGTTAACTGGCTGGAAGTTCTGTGTGTGGATTGTCCAATTCAGAGTAAACTGGCTGGAAGCTCTGTGTGTGGATTGTCCAACTCAGAGTAAACTGCCTGTAAGCTCTGTGTGTGGATTGTCCAACTCAGAGTAAACCGGCTCGAAGCTCTGTGTGTGGATTGTCCAACTCAGAGTAAACTGGCTGGAAGCTCTGTGTGTTGATTGTCCAACTCAGAGTAAACTGGCTGGAAGATCTGTGTGTTGATTGTCCAACTCAGAGTAAACTGGCTGGAATCTCTGTGTGTGGATTGTCCAACTCAGAGTAAACTGTCTCAAACCTCTGTGTGTGGATTGTCTAACTCACAGTAAACTGGCTCGAAGCTCTGTGTGTGGATTGTCCAACTGATAGTAAACTGGCTCATAGCTCTGTGTGTGGATTGTCCGACTCAGAGTAAACTGTCTCGAAGCTCTGTGTGTGGATTGTCCATCTCACAGAAACTGACTCGAAACTCTGTGTGTGGATTGTTCAACTCAGAGTAAACTGGCTCAAAGCTTTGTGTGTGGATTGTCCAACTCAGAGAAACTGGCTCGAAGCTCTGTGTGTGGATTGTTCAACTCAGAGTAAACTGGCTCGAAGCTCTGTGTGTGGATTGTCCAACTCAGAGAAACTGACTCTAAGCTCTGTGTGTGGATTGTCCAACTCCGTGTAAACTAGCTGGAAACTCTGTGTGTGGATTGTTCAACTCAGAGTAAACTGGCTCGAAGCTCTGTGTGTGGTTTGTCCAACTCAGAGAAACTGACTCTAAGCTCTGTGTGTGGATTGTCCAACTCCGTGTAAACTAGCTGGAAACTCTGTTTGTAGATTGTCCACCTCAGAGTAAACTGGCTCGAAGCTCTGTGTGTGGATTGTCCAACTCAGAGTAAACTGCCTCGAAACTCTGAGTGTGGATTGTCCAACTCATAGTAAACTGGCTCGACGCTCTGTGTGTGGATTGTCCAACTCAGAGTAAACTGGCTCGAATCTCTGTGTGTGGATTGTCCAACTGAGAGTAAACTGGCTCGAAGCTCAGTGTGTGGATTGTCCAACTCAGAGAAACTGGCTCGAAGCTCTGTGTGTGGATTGTTCAACTCAGAGTAAACTGGCTGGAAGCTCTGTGTGTGGATTGTCCAACTCAGAGAAACTGGCTCGAAGCTCTGTGTGTGGATTGTCCAACTCCGTGTAAACTAGCTGGAAACTCTGTGTGTGGATTGTCCACCTCAGAGTAAACTGGCTCGAAGCTCTGTGTGTGGATTGTCCAACTCAGAGTAAACTGCCACGAAACTCTGAGTGTGGATTGTCCAACTCATAGTAAACTGGCTCGACGCTCTGTGTGTGGATTGTGCAACTCATAGTAAACTGGATCGAAGCTCAGTGTGTGGATTGTCCAACTCATAGTAAACTGACTCGAAGCTCTGTGTGTGGATTGTCCAACTGAGATTAAACTGTCTCAAAGCTCTGTGTGTGGATTGTCCAACTCAGAGTAAATCGTCTCGAAGCTCTGTGTGTGGATTGTCCAGCTCAGAGTTAACTGGCTGGAAGTTCTGTGTGTGGATTGTCCAATTCAGAGTAAACTAGCTGGAAGCTCTGTGTGTGGATTGTCCAACTCAGAGTAAACTGGCTGGAAGCTCTGTGTGTGGATTGTCCAACTCAGAGTAAACTGGCTCGAAGCTGTGTGTGTGGATTGTCCAAATCAGAGTAAACTGGCTGGAAACTCTGTGTGTTGATTGTCCAACTCAGAGTAAACTGGCTGGAAGCTCTGTGTGTTGATTGTCCAACTCAGAGTAAACTGGCTGGAAGCTCTGTGTGTGGATTGTCCAACTCAGAGTAAACTGGCTCGAAGCTCTGTGTGTGGATTGTCCAACTCTGAGTAAACTGGCTGGAAGCTCTGTGTGTGGATTGTCCAACTCAGAGTAAACTGGCTCGAAGCTCTGTGTGTGGATTGTCCAACTCAGAGTAAACTGGCTGGAAGCTCTGTGTGTTGATTGTCCAATTCAGAGTAAACTGGCTGGAAGCTCTGTGTGTGGATTGTCCAACTCAGAGTAAACTGGCTCGAAGCTCTGTGTGTGGATTGTCCAACTCAGAGTAAACTGGCTTGAAGTTCTGTGTGTGGATTGTCAAACTCAGAGTAAACTGGCTGGAAGCTCTGTGTCTGGATTGTCCAACTCTGAGTAAACTGGCTGGAAGCTCTGTGTGTGGATTGTCCAACTCTGAGTAAACTGGCTGGAAGCTCTGTGTGTGGATTGTCCATCTCAGAGAAACTGGCTCGAAGCTCTGTGTGTGGATTGTCCAACTCAGAGTAAACTGTCTCGAAGCTCTGTGTGTGGATTGTCCAACTCAGAGTAAACTGGCTCGAAGCTCTGTGTGTGGATTGTCCAACTCAGAGTAAACTGGCTGGAAGCTCTGTGTGTGGATTGTCCAACTCAGAGTAAACTGGTTCGAAGCTCTGTGTGTGGATTGTCCAACTCAGAGTAAACTGGCTGGAAGCTCTGTGTGTTGATTGTCCAACTTAGAGTAAACTGGCTGGAAGCTCTGTGTGTTGATTGTCCAACTCAGAGTAAACTGACTCGAAGCTCTGTGTGTGGATTGTCCAACTGAGATTAAACTGTCTCAAAGCTCTGTGTGTGGATTGTCCAACTCAGAGTAAACTATCTCAAAGCTCTGTGTGTGGATTGTCCAACTCAGAGTAAATCGTCTCGAAGCTCTGTGTGTGGATTGTCCAGCTCAGAGTTAACTGGCTGGAAGTTCTGTGTGTGGATTGTCCAATTCAGAGTAAACTGGATGGAAGCTCTGTGTGTGGATTGTCCAACTCAGAGTAAACTGGCTGGAAGCTCTGTGTGTGGATTGTCCAACTCAGAGTGAACTGGCTCGAAGCTGTGTGTGTGGATTGTCCAAATCAGAGTAAACTGGCTGGAAACTCTGTGTGTTGATTGTCCAACTCAGAGTAAATCGTCTCGAAGCTCTGTGTGTGGATTGTCCAACTCAGAGTTAACTGGCTGGAAGTTCTGTGTGTGGATTGTCCAATTCAGAGTAAACTGGCTGGAAGCTCTGTGTGTGGATTGTTCAACTCAGAGTAAACTGGCTCAAAGCTTTGTGTGTGGATTGTCCAACTCAGAGAAACCGGCTCGAAGCTCTGTGTGTGGATTGTTCAACTCAGAGTAAACTGGCTCGAAGCTCTGTGTGTGGATTGTCCAACTCAGAGAAACTGACTCTAAGCTCTGTGTGTGGATTGTCCAACTCCGTGTAAACTAGCTGGAAACTCTGTGTGTGGATTGTCCACCTCAGAGTAAACTGGCTCGAAGCTCTGTGTGTGGATTGTCCAACTCAGAGTAAACTGCCTCGACGCTCTGTGTGTGGATTGTCCAACTCAGAGTAAACTGGCTCGAATCTCTGTGTGTGGATTGTCCAACTGAGAGTAAACTGGCTCGATGCTCAGTGTGTGGATTGTCCAACTCAGAGAAACTGGCTCGAAGCTCTGTGTGTGGATGGTTCTACTCAGAGTAAACTGGCTGGAAGCTCTGTGTGTGGATTGTCCAACTCAGAGAAACTGGCTCGAAGCTCTGTGTATGGATTGTCCAACTCCGTGTAAACTAGCTGGAAACTCTGTGTGTGGATTGTCCACCTCAGAGTAAACTGCCACGAAACTCTGAGTGTGGATTGTCCAACTCATAGTAAACTGGCTCGACGCTCTGTGTGTGGATTGTGCAACTCATAGTAAACTGGATCGAAGCTCTGTGTGTGGATTGTCCAACTCAGAGTAAACTGACTCGAAGCTCTGTGTGTGGATTGTCCAACTGAGAGTAAACTGGCTCATAGCTTTGTGTGTGGATTGTCCGACTCAGAGTAAACTGTCTCGAAGCTCTGTGTGTGGATTTTCCATCTCACAGAAACTGACTCGAAACTCTGTGTGTGGATTGTTCAACTCAGAGTAAACTGGCTCGAAGCTCTGTGTGTGGATTGTCCAACTCAGAGAAACTGGCTGGAAGCTCTGTGTGTGGATTGTCCAACTCAGAGTAAACTGGCTGGAAGCTCTGTGTGTGGATTGTCCAACTCAGAGTAAACTGGCACAAAGCTCTGTGTGTGGATTGTCCAACTCAGAGAAACTGGCTCGAAGCTCTGTGTGTGGATTGTTCAACTCATAGTAAACTGGCTCGAAGCTCTGTGTGTGGATTGTCCAACTCAGAGAAACTGACTCTAAGCTCTGTGTGTGGATTGTCCAACTCCGTGTAAACTAGCTGGAAACTCTGTGTGTGGATTGTCCACCTCAGAGTAAACAGGCACGAAGCTCTGTGTGTGGATTGTCCAACTCAGAGTAAACTGCCTCGAAACTCTGAGTGTGGATTGTCCAACTCATAGTAAACTGGCTCGACGCTCTGTGTGTGGATTGTCCAACTCAGAGTAAACTGGCTCGAATCTCTGTGTGTGGATTGTCCAACTGAGAGTAAACTGGCTCGAAGCTCAGTGTGTGGATTGTCCAACTCATAGTAAACTGGCTCGACGCTCTGTGTGTGGATTGTGCAACTCATAGTAAACTGGATCGAAGCTCTGTGTGTGGATTGTCCAACTCAGAGTAAACTGACTCGAAGCTCTGTGTGTGGATTGTCCAACTGAGAGTAAACTGGCTCATAGCTCTGTGTGTGGATTGTCCGACTCAGAGTAAACTGTCTCGAAGCTCTGTGTGTGGATTGTCCATCTCACAGAAACTGACTCGAAACTCTGTGTGTGGATTGTTCAACTCAGAGTAAACTGGCTCGAAGCTCTGTGTGTGGATTGTCCAACTCAGAGAAACTGGCTGGAAGCTCTGTGTGTGGATTGTCCAACTCAGAGTAAACTGGCTGGAAGCTCTGTGTGTGGATTGTCCAACTCAGAGTAAACTGGCTCGAAGCTCTGTGTGTGGATTGTCCAACTCAGAGTAAACTGGCTGTAAGCTCTGTGTGTTGATTGTCCAACTCAGAGTAAACTGGCTGGAAGCTCTGTGTGTTGATTGTCCAACTCAGAGTAAACTGGCTGGAAGCTCTGTGTGTGGATTGTCCAACTCAGAGTAAACTGGCTCGAAGCTCTGTGTGTGGATTGTCCAACTCAGAGTAAACTGGCTCGAAACTCTGCGTGTGGATTGTCCAACTCAGAGTAAACTGGCTCAAAGCTCTGTATGTGGATTGTCCAACTGAGATTAAACAGTCTCAAAGCTCTGTGTGTGGATTTTCCAACTCAGAGTAAACTGGCTGGAAGCTCTGCGTGTGGTTTGTCCAACTCAGAGTAAACTGTCTCAAAGCTCTGTGTGTGGATTGTCTAACTCACAGTAAACTGGCTCGAAGCTCTGTGTGTGGATAGTCCAACTGAGAGTAAACTGGCTCATAGCTCTGTGTGTGGATTGTCCGACTCAGAGTAAACTGTCTCGAAGCTCTGTGTGTGGATTGTCCATCTCACAGAAACTGACTCGAAACTCTGTGTATGGATTGTTAAACTCAGAGTTAACTGGCTCGAAGCTCAGTGTGTGGATTGTCCAACTCAGAGAAACTGGCTCGAAGCTCTGTGTGTGGATTGTTCAACTCAGAGTAAACTGGCTCGAAGCTCTGTGTGTGGATTGTCCAACTCCGTGTAAACTAGCTGGAAACTCTGTTTGTGGATTGTCCACCTCAGAGTAAACTGGCTCGAAGCTCTGTGTGTGGATTGTCCAACTCAGAGTAAACTGCCTCGAAACTCTGAGTGTGGATTGTCCAACTCATAGTAAACTGGCTTGACGCTCCGTGTGTGGATTGTCCAACTCAGAGTAAACTGGCTCGAAGCTCTGTCTGTGGATTGTCCAACTGAGAGTAAACTGGCTCATATCTCTGTGTGTGGATTGTCCAACTCAGAGTAAACTATCTCAAAGCTCTGTGTGTGGATTGTCCAACTCAGAGTAAATCGTCTCGAAGCTCTGTGTGTGGATTGTCCAACTCAGAGTTAACTGGCTGGAAGTTCTGTGTGTGGATTGTCCAATTCAGAGTAAACTGGCTGGAAGCTCTGTGTGTGGATTGTCCAACTCAGAGTAAACTGGCTGTAAGCTCTGTGTGTGGATTGTCCAACTCAGAGTAAACTGGCTCGAAGCTCTGTGTGTGGATTGTCCAACTCAGAGTAAACTGGCTGGAAGCTCTGTGTGTTGATTGTCCAACTCAGAGTAAACTGGCTGGAAGCTCTGTGTGTTGATTGTCCAACTCAGAGTAAACTGGCTGGAATCTCTGTGTGTGGATTGTCCAACTCAGAGTAAACTGTCTCAAAGCTCTGTGTGTGGATTGTCTAACTCACAGTAAACTGGCTCGAAGCTCTGTGTGTGTATTGTCCAACTGAGAGTAAACTGGCTCATAGCTCTGTGTGTGGATTGTCCGACTCAGAGTAAACTGTCTCGAAGCTCTGTGTGTGGATTGTCCATCTCACAGAAACTGACTCGAAACTCTGTGTGTGGATTGTTCAACTCTGAGTAAACTGGCTCAAAGCTCTGTGTGTGGATTGTCCAACTCAGAGAAACTGGCTCGAAGCTCTGTGTGTGGATTGTTCAACTCAGAGTAAACTGGCTCGAAGCTCTGTGTGTGGATTGTCCAACTCAGAGAAACTGACTCTAAGCTCTGTGTGTGGATTGTCCAACTCCGTGTAAACTAGCTGGAAACTCTGTGTGTGGATTGTCCACCTCAGAGTAAACTGGCTCGAAGCTCTGTGTGTGGATTGTCCAACTCAGAGTAAACTGCCTCGAAACTCTGAGTGTGGATTGTCCAACTCATAGTAAACTGGCTCAACGCTCTCTGTGTGGATTGTCCAACTCAGAGTAAACTGGCTCGAATCTCTGTGTGTGGATTGTCCAACTGAGAGTAAACTGGCTCGAAGCTCAGTGTGTGGATTGTCCAACTCAGAGAAACTGGCTCGAAGCTCTGTGTGTGGATTGTTCTACTCAGAGTAAACTGGCTGGAAGCTCTGTGTGTGGATTGTCCAACTCAGAGAAACTGGCTCGAAGCTCTGTGTATGGATTGTCCAACTCCGTGTAAACTAGCTGGAAACTCTGTGTGTGGATTGTCCACCTCAGAGTAAACTGCCACGAAACTCTGAGTGTGGATTGTCCAACTCATAGTAAACTGGCTCGACGCTCTGTGTGTCGATTGTGCAACTCATAGTAAACTGGATCGAAGCTCTGTGTGTGGATTGTCCAACTCAGAGTAAACTGACTCGAAGCTCTGTGTGTGGATTGTCCAACTGAGAGTAAACTGGCTCATAGCTCTGTGTGTGGATTGTCCGACTCAGAGTAAACTGTCTCGAAGCTCTGTGTGTGGATTGTCCATCTCACAGAAACTGACTCGAAACTCTGTGTGTGGATTGTTCAACTCAGAGTAAACTGGCTCGAAGCTCTGTGTGTGGATTGTCCAACTCAGAGAAACTGGCTGGAAGCTCTGTGTGTGGATTGTCCAACTCAGAGTAAACTGGCTGGAAGCTCTGTGTGTGGATTGTCCAACTCAGAGTAAACTGGCTGGAAGCTCTGTGTGTTGATTGTCCAACTCAGAGTAAACTGGCTGGAAGCTCTGTGTGTTGATTGTCCAACTCAGAGTAAACTGGCTGGAAGCTCTGTGTGTTGATTGTCCAACTCAGAGTAAACTGGCTGGAAGCTCTGTGTGTGGATTGTCCAACTCAGAGTAAACTGGCTCGAAGCTCTGTGTGTGGATTGTCCAACTCAGAGTAAACTGGCTCAAAGCTCTGTATGTGGATTGTCCAACTGAGATTAAACAGTCTCAAAGCTCTGTGTGTGGATTTTCAAATTCAGAGTAAACTGGCTGGAAGCTCTGCGTGTGGTTTGTCCAACTCAGAGTAAACTGTCTCAAAGCTCTGTGTGTGGATTGTCTAACTCACAGTAAACTGGCTCGAAGCTCTGTGTGTGGATTGTCCAACTGAGAGTAAACTGGCTCATAGCTCTGTGTGTGGATTGTCCGACTCAGAGTAAACTGTCTCGAAGCTCTGTGTGTGGATTGTCCATCTCACAGAAACTGACTCGAAACTCTGTGTGTGGATTGTTCAACTCAGAGTTAACTGGCTCGAAGCTCTGTGTGTGGATTGTCCAACTCAGAGAAACTGGCTCGAAGCTCTGTGTGTGGATTGTTCAACTCAGAGTAAACTGGCTCGAAGCTCTGTGTGTGGTTTGTCCAACTCAGAGAAACTGACTCTAAGCTCTGTGTGTGGATTCTCCAACTCCGTGTAAACTAGCTGGAAACTCTGTTTGTGGATTGTCCACCTCAGAGTAAACTGGCTCGAAGCTCTGTGTGTGGATTGTCCAACTCAGAGTAAACTGCCTCGAAACTCTGAGTGTGGATTGTCCAACTCATAGTAAACTGGCACAACGCTCTGTGTGTGGATTGTCCAACTCAGAGTAAACTGGCTCGAATCTCTGTGTGTGGATTGTCCAACTGAGAGTAAACTGGCTCGAAGCTCAGTGTGTGGATTGTCCAACTCAGAGAAACTGGCTCGAAGCTCTGTGTGTGGATTGTCCAACTCAGAGTAAACTGCCACGAAACTCTGAGTGTGGAATGTCCAACTCATAGTAAACTGGCTCGACGCTCTGTGTGTGGATTGTGCAACTCATAGTAAACTGGATCGAAGCTCAGTGTGTGGATTGTCCAACTCAGAGTAAACTGACTCGAAGCTCTGTGTGTGGATTGTCCAACTGAGATTAAACTGTCTCAAAGCTCTGTGTGTGGATTGTCCAACTCAGAGTAAACTATCTCAAAGCTCTGTGTGTGGATTTTCCAACTCAGAGTAAATCGTCTCGAAGCTCTGTGTGTGGATTGTCCAGCTCAGAGTTAACTGGCTGGAAGTTCTGTGTGTGGATTGTCCAATTCAGAGTAAACTAGCTGGAAGCTCTGTGTGTGGATTGTCCAACTCAGAGTAAACTGGCTGGATGCTCTGTGTGTGGATTGTCCAACTCAGAGTAAACTGGCTCGAAGCTGTGTGTGTGGATTGTCCAAATCAGAGTAAACTGGCTGGAAACTCTGTGTGTTGATTGTCCAACTCAGAGTAAACTGGCTGGAAGCTCTGTGTGTTGATTGTCCAACTCAGAGTAAACTGGCTGGAAGCTCTGTGTGTGGATTGTCCAACTCAGAGTAAACTGGCTCGAAGCTCTGTGTGTGGATTGTCCAACTCTGAGTAAACTGGCTGGATGCTCTGTGTGTGGATTGTCCAACTCAGAGTAAACTGGCTCGAAGCTCTGTGTGTGGATTGTCCAACTCAGAGTAAACTGGCTGGAAGCTCTGTGTGTTGATTGTCCAATTCAGAGTAAACTGGCTGGAAGCTCTGTGTGTGGATTGTCCAACTCAGAGTAAACTGGCTCGAAGCTCTGTGTGTGGATTGTCCAACTCAGAGTAAACTGGCTTGAAGCTCTGTGTGTGGATTGTCCAACTCAGAGTAAACTGGCTGGAAGCTCTGTGTGTGGATTGTCCAACTCTGAGTAAACTGGCTGGAAGCTCTGTGTGTGGATTGTCCAACTCTGAGTAAACTGGCTGGAAGCTCTGTGTGTGGATTGTCCATCTCAGAGAAACTGGCTCGAAGCTCTGTGTGTGGATTGTCCAACTCAGAGTAAACTGTCTCGAAGCTCTGTGTGTGGATTGTCCAACTCAGAGTAAACTGGCTCGAAGCTCTGTGTGTGGATTGTACAACTCAGAGTAAACTGGCTGGAAGCTCTGTGTGTGGATTGTCCAACTCAGAGTAAACTGGTTCGAAGCTCTGTGTGTGGATTGTCCAACTCAGAGTAAACTGGCTGGAAGCTCTGTGTGTTGATTGTCCAACTTAGAGTAAACTGGCTGGAAGCTCTGTGTGTTGATTGTCCAACTCAGAGTAAACTGACTCAAAGCTCTGTGTGTGGATTGTCCAACTGAGATTAAACTGTCTCAAAGCTCTGTGTGTGGATTGTCCAACTCAGAGTAAATCGTCTCGAAGCTCTGTGTGTGGATTGTCCAGCTCAGAGTTAACTGGCTGGAAGTTCTGTGTGTGGATTGTCCAATTCAGAGTAAACTGGCTGGAAGCTCTGTGTGTGGATTGTCCAACTCAGAGTAAACTGGCTGGAAGCTCTGTGTGTGGATTGTCGAACTCTGAGTAAACTGGCTGGAAGCTCTGTGTGTGGATTGTCCAAATCAGAGTAAACTGGCTGGAAACTCTGTGTGTTGATTGTCCAACTCAGAGTAAATCGTCTCGAAGCTCTGTGTGTGGATTGTCCAACTCAGAGTTAACTGGCTGGAAGTTCTGTGTGTGGATTGTCCAATTCAGAGTAAACTGGCTGGAAGCTCTGTGTGTGGATTTTCCAACTCAGAGTAAACTGGCTGTAAGCTCTGTGTGTGGATTGTCCAACTCAGAGTAAACTGGCTCAAAGCTCTGTGTGTGGATTGTCCAACTCAGAGTAAACTGGCTGGAAGCTCTGTGTGTTGATTGTCCAACTCAGAGTAAACTGGCTGGAAGCTCTGTGTGTTGATTGTCCAACTCAGAGTAAACTGGCTGGAATCTCTGTGTGTGGATTGTCCAACTCAGAGTAAACTGTCTCAAAGCTCTGTGTGTGGATTGTCTAACTCACAGTAAACTGGCTCGAAGCTCTGTGTGTGGATTGTCCAACTGAGAGTAAACTGGCTCATAGCTCTGTGTGTGGATTGTCCGACTCAGAGTAAACTGTCTCGAAGCTCTGTGTGTGGATTGTCCATCTCACCGAAACTGACTCGAAACTCTGTGTGTGGACTGTTCAACTCAGAATAAACTGGCTCAAAGCTCTGTGTGTGGATTGTCCAACTCAGAGAAACTGGCTCGAAGCTCTGTGTGTGGATAGTTCAACTCAGAGTAAACTGGCTCGAAGCTCTGTGTGTGGATTGTCCAACTCAGAGTAAACTGCCTCGAAACTCTGAGTGTGGATTGTACAACTCATAGTAAACTGGCTCGACGCTCTGTGTGTGGATTGTCCAACTCAGAGTAAACTGGCTCGAATCTCTGTGTGTGGATTGTCCAACTGAGAGTAAACTGGCTCGAAGCTCAGTGTGTGGATTGTCCAACTCAGAGAAACTGGCTCGAAGCTCTGTGTGTGGATTGTTCTACTCAGAGTAAACTGGCTGGAAGCTCTGTGTGTGGATTGTCCAACTCAGAGAAACTGGCTCGAAGCTCTGTGTATGGATTGTCCAACTCCGTGTAAACTAGCTGGAAACTCTGTGTGTGGATTGTCCACGTCAGAGTAAACTGCCACGAAACTCTGAGTGTGGATTGTCCAACTCATAGTAAACTGGCTCGACGCTCTGTGTGTGGATTGTGCAACTCATAGTAAACTAGATCGAAGCTCTGTGTGTGGATTGTCCAACTCAGAGTAAACTGACTCGAAGCTCTGTGTGTGGATTGTCCAACTGAGAGTAAACTGGCTCATAGCTCTGTGTGTGGATTGTCCGACTCAGAGTAAACTGTCTCGAAGCTCTGTGTGTGGATTGTCCATCTCACAGAAACTGACTCGAAACTCTGTGTGTGGATTGTTCAACTCAGAATAAACTGGCTCGAAGCTCTGTGTGTGGATTGTCCAACTCAGAGAAACTGGCTGGAAGCTCTGTGTGTGGATTGTCCAACTCAGAGTAAACTGGCTGGAAGCTCTGTGTGTGGATTGTCCAACTCAGAGTAAACTGGCTGGAAGCTCTGTGTGTTGATTGTCCAACTCAGAGTAAACTGGCTGGAAGCTCTGTGTGTTGATTGTCCAACTCAGAGTAAACTGGCTGGAAGCTCTGTGTGTTGATTGTCCAACTCAGAGAAACTGGCTGGAAGCTCTGTGTGTGGATTGTCCAACTCAGAGTAAACTGGCTGGAAGCTCTGTGTGTGGATTGTCCAACTCAGAGTAAACTGGCTGGAAGCTCTGTGTGTTGATTGTCCAACTCAGAGTAAACTGGCTGGAAGCTCTGTGTGTTGATTGTCCAACTCAGAGTAAACTGGCTGGAAGCTCTGTGTGTTGATTGTCCAACTCAGAGTAAACTCGCTGGAAGCTCTGTGTGTGGATTGTCCAACTCAGAGTAAACTGGCTCGAAGCTCTGTGTGTGGATTGTCCAACTCAGAGTAAACTGGCTCGAAACTCTGCGTGTGGATTGTCCAACTCAGAGTAAACTGGCTCAAAGCTCTGTATGTGGATTGTCCAACTGAGATTAAACAGTCTCAAAGCTCTGTGTGTGGATTTTCCAACTCAGAGTAAACTGGCTGGAAGCTCTGCGTGTGGTTTGTCCAACTCAGAGTAAACTGTCTCAAAGCTCTGTGTGTGGATTGTCTAACTCACAGTAAACTGGCTAGAAGCTCTGTGTGTGGATTGTCCAACTGAGAGTAAACTGGCTCATAGCTCTGTGTGTGGATTGTCCGACTCAGAGTAAACTGTCTCGAAGCTCTGTGTGTGGATTGTCCATCTCACAGAAACTGACTCGAAACTCTGTGTGTGGATTGTTCAACTCAGAGTTAACTGGCTCGAAGCTCTGTGTGTGGATTGTCCAACTCAGAGAAACTGGCTCGAAGCTCTGTGTGTGGATTGTTCAACTCAGAGTAAACTGGCTCGAAGCTCTGTGTGTGGTTTGTCCAACTCAGAGAAACTGACTCTAAGCTCTGTGTGTGGATTGTCCAACTCCGTGTAAACTAGCTGGAAACTCTGTTTGTGGATTGTCCACCTCAGAGTAAACTGGCTCGAAGCTCTGTGTGTGGATTGTCCAACTCAGAGGAAACTGCCTCTAAACTCTGAGTGTGGATTGTCCAACTCATAGTAAACTGGCTCGACGCTCTGTGTGTGGATTGTCCAACTCAGAGTATACTGCCTCGAATCTCTGTGTGTGGATTGTCCAACTGAGAGTAAACTGGCTCGAAGCTCAGTGTGTGGATTGTCCAACTCAGAGAAACTGGCTCGAAGCTCTGTGTGTGGATTGTTCAACTCAGAGTAAACTGGCTGGAAGCTCTGTGTGTGGATTGTCCAACTCAGAGAAACTGGCTCGAAGCTCTGTGTGTGGATTGTCCAACTCCGTGTAAACTAGCTGGAAACTCTGTGTGTGGATTGTCCACCTCAGAGTAAACTGGCTCGAAGCTCTGTGTGTGGATTGTCCAACTCAGAGTAAACTGCCACGAAACTCTGAGTGTGGATTGTCCAACTCATAGTAAACTGGCTCGACGCTCTGTGTGTGGATTGTGCAACTCATAGTAAACTGGATCGAAGCTCAGTGTGTGGATTGTCCAACTCAGAGTAAACTGACTCGAAGCTCTGTGTGTGGATTGTCCAACTGAGATTAAACTGTCTCAAAGCTCTGTGTGTGGATTGTCCAACTCAGAGTAAACTATCTCAAAGCTCTGTGTGTGGATTTTCCAACTCAGAGTAAATCGTCTCGAAGCTCTGTGTGTGGATTGTCCTGCTCAGAGTTAACTGGCTGGAAGTTCTGTGTGTGGATTGTCCAATTCAGAGTAAACTAGCTGGAAGCTCTGTGTGTGGATTGTCCAACTCAGAGTAAACTGGCTGGAAGCTCTGTGTGTGGATTGTCCAACTCAGAGTAAACTGGCGCGAAGCTGTGTGTGTGGATTGTCCAAATCAGAGTAAACTGGCTGGAAACTCTGTGTGTTGATTGTCCAACTCAGAGTAAACTGGCTGGAAGCTCTGTGTGTTGATTGTCCAACTCAGAGTAAACTGGCTGGAAGCTCTGTGTGTGGATTGTCCAACTCAGAGTAAACTTGCTCGAAGCTCTGTGTGTGGATTGTCCAACTCTGAGTAAACTGGCTGGAAGCTCTGTGTGTGGATTGTCCAACTCAGAGTAAACTGGATCGAAGCTCTGTGTGTGGATTGTCCAACTCAGAGTAAACTGGCTGGAAGCTCTGTGTGTTGATTGTCCAATTCAGAGTAAACTGGCTGGAAGCTCTGTGTGCGGATTGTCCAACTCAGAGTAAACTGGCTCGAAGCTCTGTGTGTGGATTGTCCAACTCAGAGTAAACTGGCTTGAAGCTCTGTGTGTGGATTGTCCAACTCAGAGTAAACTGGCTGGAAGCTCTGTGTGTGGATTGTCCAACTCTGAGTAAACTGGCTGGAAGCTCTGTGTGTGGATTGTCCAACTCTGAGTAAACTGGCTGGAAGCTCTGTGTGTGGATTGTCCATCTCAGAGAAACTGGCTCGAAGCTCTGTGTGTGGATTGTCCAACTCAGAGTAAACTGTCTCGAAGCTCTGTGTGTGGATTGTCCAACTCAGAGTAAACTGGCTCGAAGCTCTGTGTGTGGATTGTCCAACTCAGAGTAAACTGGCTGGAAGCTCTGTGTGTGGATTGTCCAACTCAGAGTAAACTGGTTCGAAGCTCTGTGTGTGGATTGTCCAACTCAGAGTAAACTGGCTGGAAGCTCTGTGTGTTGATTGTCCAACTTAGAGTAAACTGGCTGGAAGCTCTGTGTGTTGATTGTCCAACTCAGAGTAAACTGACTCGAAGCTCTGTGTGTGGATTGTCCAACTGAGATTAAACTGTCTCAAAGCTCTGAGTGTGGATTGTCCAACTCATAGTAAACTGGCTCGACGCTCTGTGTGTGGATTGTGCAACTCATAGTAAACTGGATCGAAGCTCAGTGTGTGGATTGTCCAACTCAGAGTAAACTGACTCGAAGCTCTGTGTGTGGATTGTCCAACTGAGATTAAACTGTCTCAAAGCTCTGTGTGTGGATTGTCCAACTCAGAGTAAACTATCTCAAAGCTCTGTGTGTGGATTTTCCAACTCAGAGTAAATCGTCTCGAAGCTCTGTGTGTTTATTGTCCAGCTCAGAGTTAACTGGCTGGAAGTTCTGTGTGTGGATTGTCCAATTCAGAGTAAACTAGCTGGAAGCTCTGTGTGTGGATTGTCCAACTCAGAGTAAACTGGCTGGAAGCTCTGTGTGTGGATTGTCCAACTCAGAGTAAACTGGCTCGAAGCTGTGTGTGTGGATTGTCCAAATCAGAGTAAACTGGCTGGAAACTCTGTGTGTTGATTGTCCAACTCAGAGTAAACTGGCTGGAAGCTCTGTGTGTTGATTGTCCAACTCAGAGTAAACTGGCTGGAAGCTCTGTGTGTGGATTGTCCAACTCAGAGTAAACTGGCTCGAAGCTCTGTGTGTGGATTGTCCAACTCTGAGTAAACTGGCTGGAAGCTCTGTGTGTGGATTGTCCAACTCAGAGTAAACTGGCTCGAAGCTCTGTGTGTGGATTGTCCAACTCAGAGTAAACTGGCTGGAAGCTCTGTGTGTTGATTGTCCAATTCAGAGTAAACTGGCTGGAAGCTCTGTGTGTGGATTGTCCAACTCAGAGTAAACTGGCTCGAAGCTCTGTGTGTGGATTGTCCAACTCAGAGTAAACTGGCTTGAAGCTCTGTGTGTGGATTGTCCAACTCAGAGTAAACTGGCTGGAAGCTCTGTGTGTGGATTGTCCAACTCAGAGTAAACTGGCTCGATGCTCTGTGTGTGGATTGTCCAACTCAGAGTAAACTGCCTCGAAACTCTGAGTGTGGATTGTCCAACTCATAGTAAACTGGCTCGACGCTCTGTGTGTGGATTGTCCAACTCAGAGTAAACTGGCTCGAATCTCTGTGTGTGGATTGTCCAACTGAGAGTAAACTGGCTCGAAGCTCAGTGTGTGGATTGTCCAACGCAGAGAAAATGGCTCGAAGCTCTGTGTGTGGATTGTTCTACTCAGAGTAAACTGGCTGGAAGCTCTGTGTGTGGATTGTCCAACTCAGAGAAACTGGCTCGAAGCTCTGTGTGTGGATTGTCCAACTCAGAGTAAACTGGCTGGAAGCTCTGTGTGTTGATTGTCCAATTCAGAGTAAACTGGCTGGAAGCTCTGTGTGTGGATTGTCCAACTCAGAGTAAACTGGCTCGAAGCTCTGTGTGTGGATTGTCCAACTCAGAGTAAACTGGCTTGAAGCTCTGTGTGTGGATTGTCCAACTCAGAGTAAACTGGCTGGAAGCTCTGTGTGTGGATTGTCCAACTCAGAGTAAACTGCCTCGAAACTCTGAGTGTGGATTGTCCAACTCATAGTAAACTGGCTCGACGCTCTGTGTGTGGATTGTCCAACTCAGAGTAAACTGGCTCGAATCTCTGTGTGTGGATTGTCCAACTGAGAGTAAACTGGCTCGAAGCTCAGTGTGTGGATTGTCCAACTCAGAGAAACTGGCTCGAAGCTCTGTGTGTGGATTGTTCTACTCAGAGTAAACTGGCTGGAAGCTCTGTGTGTGGATTGTCCAACTCAGAGAAACTGGCTCGAAGCTCTGTGTATGGATTGTCCAACTCCGTGTAAACTAGCTGGAAACTCTGTGTGTGGATTGTCCACCTCAGAGTAAACTGCCACGAAACTCTGAGTGTGGATTGTCCAATTCATAGTAAACTGGCTCGACGCTCTGTGTGTGGATTGTGCAACTCATAGTAAACTGGATCGAAGCTCTGTGTGTGGATTGTCCAACTCAGAGTATACTGACTCGAAGCTCTGTGTGTGGATTGTCCAACTGAGAGTAAACTGGCTCATAGCTCTGTGTGTGGATTGTCCGACTCAGAGTAAACTGTCTCGAAGCTCTGTGTGTGGATTGTCCATCTCACAGAAACTGACTCGAAACTCTGTGTGTGGATTGTTCAACTCAGAGTAAACTGGCTCGAAGCTCTGTGTGTGGATTGTCCAACTCAGAGAAACTGGCTGGAAGCTCTGTGTGTGGATTGTCCAACTCAGAGTAAACTGGCTGGAAGCTCTGTGTGTGGATTGTCCAACTCAGAGTAAACTGGCTCGAAGCTCTGTGTGTGGATTGTCCAACTCAGAGTAAACTGGCTGGAAGCTCTGTGTGTTGATTGTCCAACTCAGAGTAAACTGGCTGGAAGCTCTGTGTGTTGATTGTCCAACTCAGAGTAAACTGGCTGGAAGCTCTGTGTGTGGATTGTCCAACTCACAGTAAACTGGCTCGAAGCTCTGTGTGTGGATTGTCCAACTCAGAGTAAACTGGCTCGAACCTCTGCGTGTGGATTGTCCAACTCAGAGTAAACTGGCTCGAAGCTCTGTGTGTGGATTGTCCAACTCAGAGTAAACTGGCTGGAAGCTCTGTGTGTTGATTGTCCAATTCAGAGTAAACTGGCTGGAAGCTCTGTGTGTGGATTGTCCAACTCAGAGTAAACTGGCTGGAAGCTCTGTGTGTGGATTGTCCAACTCAGAGTAAACTGGCTCGATGCTCTGTGTGTGGATTGTCCAACTCAGAGTAAACTGCCTCGAAACTCTGAGTGTGGATTGTCCAACTCATAGTAAACTGGCTCGACGCTCTGTGTGTGGATTGTCCAACTCAGAGTAAACTGGCTCGAATCTCTGTGTGTGGATTGTCCAACTGAGAGTAAACTGGCTCGAAGCTCAGTGTGTGGATTGTCCAACTCAGAGAAACTGGCTCGAAGCTCTGTGTGTGGATTGTTCTACTCAGAGTAAACTGGCTGGAAGCTCTGTGTGTGTATTGTCCAACTCAGAGAAACTGGCTCGAAGCTCTGTGTGTGGATTGTCCAACACAGAGTAAACTGGCTGGAAGCTCTGTGTGTTGATTGTCCAATTCAGAGTAAACTGGCTGGAAGCTCTGTGTGTGGATTGTCCAACTCAGAGTAAACTGGCTCGAAGCTCTGTGTGTGGATTGTCCAACTCAGAGTAAACTGGCTTGAAGCTCTGTGTGTGGATTGTCCAACTCAGAGTAAACTGGCTGGAAGCTCTGTGTGTGGATTGTCCAACTCAGAGTAAACTGGCTCGATGCTCTGTGTGTGGATTGTCCAACTCAGAGTAAACTGCCTCGAAACTCTGTGTGTGGATTGTTCTACTCAGAGTAAACTGGCTGGAAACTCTGTGTGTGGATTGTCCAACTCAGAGAAACTGGCTCGAAGCTCTGTGTATGGATTGTCCAACTCCGTGTAAACTAGCTGGAAACTCTGTGTGTGGATTGTCCACCTCAGAGTAAACTGCCACGAAACTCTGAGTGTGGATTGTCCAACTCATAGTAAACTGGCTCGACGCTCTGTGTGTGGATTGTGCAACTCATAGTAAACTGGATCGAAGCTCTGTGTGTGGATTGTCCAACTCAGAGTAAACTGACTCGAAGCTCTGTCTGTGGATTGTCCAACTGAGAGTAAACTGGCTCGAAGCTCTATGTGTGGATTGTCCAACTCAGAGTAAACTGTCTCGAAGCTCTGTGTGTGGATTGTCCATCTCACAGAAACTGACTCGAAACTCTGTGTGTGGATTGTTCAACTCAGAGTAAACTGGCTCGAAGCTCTGTGTGTGGATTGTCCAACTCAGAGAAACTGGCTGGAAGCTCTGTGTGTGGATTGTCCAACTCAGAGTAAACTGGCTGGAAGCTCTGTGTGTGGATTGTCCAACTCAGAGTAAACTGGCTCGAAGCTCTGTGTGTGGATTGTCCAACTCAGAGTAAACTGGCTGGAAGCTCTGTGTGTTGATTGTCCAACTCAGAGTAAACTGGCTGGAAGCTCTGTGTGTTGATTGTCCAACTCAGAGTAAACTGGCTGGAAGCTCTGTGTGTGGATTGTCCAACTCACAGTAAACTGGCTCGAAGCTCTGTGTGTGGATTGTCCAACTCAGAGTAAACTGGCTCGAAACTCTGCGTATGGATTGTCCAACTCAGAGTAAACTGGCTCAAAGCTCTGTATGTGGATTGTCCAACTGAGATTAAACTGTCTCAAAGCTCTGTGTGTGGATTTTCCAACTCAGAGTAAACTGGCTGGAAGCTCTGCGTGTGGTTTGTCCAACTCAGAGTAAACTGTCTCAAAGCTCTGTGTGTGGATTGTCTAACTCACAGTAAACTGGCTCGAAGCTCTGTGTGTGGATTGTCCAACTGAGAGTAAACTGGCTCATAGCTCTGTGTGTGGATTGTCCGACTCAGAGTAAACTGTCTCGAAGCTCTGTGTGTGGATTGTCCATCTCACAGAAACTGACTCGAAACTCTGTGTGTGGATTGTTCAACTCAGAGTTAACTGGCTCGAAGCTCTGTGTGTGCATTGTCCAACTCAGAGAAACTGGCTCGAAGCTCTGTGTGTGGATTGTTCAACTCAGAGTAAACTGGCTCGAAGCTCTGTGTGTGGATTGTTCTACTCAGAGTAAACTGGCTGGAAGCTCTGTGTGTGGATTGTCCAACTCAGAGAAACTGGCTCGAAGCTCTGTGTATGGATTGTCCAACTCCGTGTAAACTAGCTGGAAACTCTGTGTGTGGATTGTCCACCTCAGAGTAAACTGCCACGAAACTCTGTGTGTGGATTGTCCAACTCATAGTAAACTGGCTCGACGCTCTGTGTGTGGATTGTGCAACTCATAGTAAACTGGATCGAAGCTCTGTGTGTGGATTGTCCAACTGAGAGTAAACTGGCTCGAAGCTCAGTGTGTGGATTGTCCAACTCAGAGAAACTGGCTCGAAGCTCTGTGTGTGGATTGTTCTACTCAGAGTAAACTGGCTGGAAGCTCTGTGTGTGTATTGTCCAACTCAGAGAAACTGGCTCGAAGCTCTGTGTGTGGATTGTCCAACTCAGAGTAAACTGGCTGGAAGCTCTGTGTGTTGATTGTCCAATTCAGAGTAAACTGGCTCGAAGCTCTGTGTGTGGATTGTCCAACTCAGAGTAAACTGGCTCGAAGCTCTGTGTGTGGATTGTCCAACTCAGAGTAAACTGGCTTGAAGCTCTGTGTGTGGATTGTCCAACTCAGAGTAAACTGGCTGGAAGCTCTGTGTGTGGATTGTCCAACTCAGAGTAAACTGGCTCGATGCTCTGTGTGTGGATTGTCCAACTCAGAGTAAACTGCCTCGAAACTCTGAGTGTGGATTGTCCAACTCATAGTAAACTGGCTCGACGCTCTGTGTGTGGATTGTCCAACTCAGAGTAAACTGGCTCGAATCTCTGTGTGTGGATTGTCCAACTGAGAGTAAACTGGCTCGAAGCTCAGTGTGTGGATTGTCCAACTCAGAGAAACTGGCTCGAAGCTCTGTGTGTGGATTGTTCTACTCAGAGTAACCTGGCTGGAAGCTCTGTGTGTGGATTGTCCAACTCAGAGAAACTGGCTCGAAGCTCTGTGTATGGATTGTCCAACTCCGTGTAAACTAGCTGGAAACTCTGTGTGTGGATTGTCCACCTCAGAGTAAACTGCCACGAAACTCTGAGTGTGGATTGTCCAACTCATAGTAAACTGGCTCGACGCTCTGTGTGTGGATTGTGCAACTCATAGTAAACTGGATCGAAGCTCTGTGTGTGGATTGTCCAACTCAGAGTAAACTGACTCGAAGCTCTGTGTGTGGATTGTCCAACTGAGAGTAAACTGGCTCATAGCTCTGTGTGTGGATTGTCCGACTCAGAGTAAACTGTCTCGAAGCTCTGTGTGTGGATTGTCCATCTCACAGAAACTGACTCGAAACTCTGTGTGTGGATTGTTCAACTCAGAGTAAACTGGCTCGAAGCTCTGTGTGTGGATTGTCCAACTCAGAGAAACTGGCTGGAAGCTCTGTGTGTGGATTGTCCAACTCAGAGTAAACTGGCTGGAAGCTCTGTGTGTGGATTGTCCAACTCAGAGTAAACTGGCTCGAAGCTCTGTGTGTGGATTGTCCAACTCAGAGTAAACTGGCTGGAAGCTCTGTGTGTTGATTGTCCAACTCAGAGTAAACTGGCTGGAAGCTCTGTGTGTTGATTGTCCAACTCAGAGTAAACTGGCTGGAAGCTCTGTGTGTGGATTGTCCAACTCACAGTAAACTGGCTCGAAGCTCTGTGTGTGGATTGTCCAACTCAGAGTAAACTGGCTCGAAACTCTGCGTATGGATTGTACAACTCAGAGTAAACTGGCTCAAAGCTCTGTATGTGGATTGTCCAACTGAGATTAAACTGTCTCAAAGCTCTGTGTGTGGATTTTCCAACTCAGAGTAAACTGGCTGGAAGCTCTGCGTGTGGTTTGTCCAACTCAGAGTAAACTGTCTCAAAGCTCTGAGTGTGGATTGTCTAACTCACAGTAAACTGGCTCGAAGCTCTGTGTGTGGATTGTCCAACTGAGAGTAAACTGGCTCATAGCTCTGTGTGTGGATTGTCCGACTCAGAGTAAACTGTCTCGAAGCTCTGTGTGTGGATTGTCCATCTCACAGAAACTGACTCGAAACTCTGTGTGTGGATTGTTCAACTCAGAGTTAACTGGCTCGAAGCTCTGTGTGTGCATTGTCCAACTCAGAGAAACTGGCTCGAAGCTCTGTGTGTGGATTGTTCAACTCAGAGTAAACTGGCTCGAAGCTCTGTGTGTGGATTGTTCTACTCAGAGTAAACTGGCTGGAAGCTCTGTGTGTGGATTGTCCAACTCAGAGAAACTGGCTCGAAGCTCTGTGTATGGATTGTCCAACTCCGTGTAAACTAGCTGGAAACTCTGTGTGTGGATTGTCCACCTCAGAGTAAACTGCCACGAAACTCTGAGTGTGGATTGTCCAACTCATAGTAAACTGGCTCGACGCTCTGTGTGTGGATTGTGCAACTCATAGTAAACTGGATCGAAGCTCTGTGTGTGGATTGTCCAACTCAGAGTAAACTGACTCGAAGCTCTGTGTGTGGATTGTCCAACTGAGAGTAAACTGGCTCATAGCTCTGTGTGTGGATTGTCCGACTCAGAGTAAACTGTCTCGAAGCTCTGTGTGTGGATTGTCCATCTCACAGAAACTGACTTGAAACTCTGTGTGTGGATTGTTCAACTCAGAGTAAACTGGCTCGAAGCTCTGTGTGTGGATTGTCCAACTCAGAGAAACTGGCTGGAAGCTCTGTGTGTGGATTGTCCAACTCAGAGTAAACTGGCTGGAAGCTCTGTGTGTGGATTGTCCAACTCAGAGTAAACTGGCTCGAAGCTCTGTGTGTGGATTGTCCAACTCAGAGTAAACTGGCTGGAAGCTCTGTGTGTTGATTGTCCAACTCAGAGTAAACTGGCTGGAAGCTCTGTGTGTTGATTGTCCAACTCAGAGTAAACTGGCTGGAAGCTCTGTGTGTGGATTGTCCAACTCACAGTAAACTGGCTCGAAGCTCTGTGTGTGGATTGTCCAACTCAGAGTAAACTGGCTCGAAACTCTGCGTGTGGATTGTCCAACTCAGAGTAAACTGGCTCAAAGCTCTGTATGTGGATTGTCCAACTGAGATTAAACTGTCTCAAAGCTCTGTGTGTGGATTTTCCAACTCAGAGTAAACTGTCTCAAAGCTCTGTGTGTGGATTGTCTAACTCACAGTAAACTGGCTCGAAGCTCTGTGTGTGGATTGTCCAACTGAGAGTAAACTGGCTCATAGCTCTGTGTGTGGATTGTCCATCTCACAGAAACTGACTCGAAACTCTGTGTGTGGATTGTTCAACTCAGAGTTAACTGGCTCGAAGCTCTGTGTGTGCATTGTCCAACTCAGAGAAACTGGCTCGAAGCTCTGTGTGTGGATTGTTCAACTCAGAGTAAACTGGCTCGAAGCTCTGTGTGTGGATTGTCCAACTCAGAGAAACTGACTCTAAGCTCTGTGTGTGGATTGTCCAACTCAGAGAAACTGGCTGGAAGCTCTGTGTGTGGATTGTCCACCTCAGAGTAAACTGGCTCGAAGCTCTGGGTGTGGATTGTCCAACTCAGAGTAAACTGCCACGAAACTCTGAGTGTGGATTGTCCAACTCATAGTAAACTGGCTCGACGCTCTGTGTGTGGATTGTGCAACTCATAGTAAACTGGATCGAAGCTCAGTGTGTGGATTGTCCAACTCAGAGTAAACTGACTCGAAGCTCTGTGTGTGGATTGTCCAACTGAGATTAAACTGTCTCAAAGCTCTGTGTGTGGATTGTCCAACTCAGAGTAAACTATCTCAAAGCTCTGTGTGTGGATTGTCCAACTCAGAGTAAATCGTCTCGAAGCTCTGTGTGTGGATTGTCCAGCTCAGAGTTAACTGGCTGGATGTTCTGTGTGTGGATTGTCCAATTCAGAGTAAACTGGCTGGAAGCTCTGTGTGTGGATTGTCCAACTCAGAGTAAACTGGCTGGAAGCTCTGTGTGTGGATTGTCCAACTCAGAGTAAACTGGCTCGAAGCTGTGTGTGTGGATTGTCCAAATCAGAGTAAACTGGCTGGAAACTCTGTGTGTTGATTGTCCAACTCAGAGTAAACTGGCTGGAAGCTTTGTGTGTTGATTGTCCAACTCAGAGTAAACTGGCTGGAAGCTCTGTGTGTGGATTGTCCAACTCAGAGTAAACTGGCTCGAAGCTCTGTGTGTGGATTGTCCAACTCTGAGTAAACTGGCTGGAAGCTCTGTGTGTGGATTGTCCAACTCAGAGTAAACTGGCTCGAAGCTCTGTGTGTGGATTGTCCAACTCAGAGTAAACTGGCTGGAAGCTCTGTGTCTTGATTGTCCAATTCAGAGTAAACTGGCTGGAAGCTCTGTGTGTGGATTGTCCAACTCAGAGTAAACTGGCTCGAAGCTCTGTGTGTGGATTGTCCAACTCAGAGTAAACTGGCTTGAAGCTCTGTGGGTGGATTGTCCAACTCAGAGTAAACTGGCTGGAAGCTCTGTGTGTGGATTGTCCAACTCAGAGTAAACTGGCTCGAAGCTCTGTGTGTGGATTGTCCAACTCTGAGTAAACTGGCTGGAAGCTCTGTGTGTGGATTGTCCATCTCAGAGAAACTGGCTCGAAGCTCTGTGTGTGGATTGTCCAACTCAGAGTAAACTGTCTCGAAGCTCTGTGTGTGGATTGTCCAACTCAGAGTAAACTGGCTCGAAGCTCTGTGTGTGGATTGTCCAACTCAGAGTAAACTGGCTGGAAGCTCTGTGTGTGGATTGTCCAACTCAGAGTAAACTGGTTCGAAGCTCTGTGTGTGGATTGTCCAACTCAGAGTAAACTGGCTGGAAGCTCTGTGTGTTGATTGTCCAACTTAGAGTAAACTGGCTGGAAGCTCAGTGTGTGGATTGTCCAACTCAGAGAAACTGGCTCGAAGCTCTGTGTGTGGATTGTTCTACTCAGAGTAACCTGGCTGGAAGCTCTGTGTGTGGATTGTCCAACTCAGAGAAACTGGCTCGAAGCTCTGTGTATGGATTGTCCAACTCCGTGTAAACTAGCTGGAAACTCTGTGTGTGGATTGTCCACCTCAGAGTAAACTGCCACGAAACTCTGAGTGTGGATTGTCCAACTCATAGTAAACTGGCTCGACGCTCTGTGTGTGGATTGTGCAACTCATAGTAAACTGGATCGAAGCTCTGTGTGTGGATTGTCCAACTCAGAGTAAACTGACTCGAAGCTCTGTGTGTGGATTGTCCAACTGAGAGTAAACTGGCTCATAGCTCTGTGTGTGGATTGTCCGACTCAGAGTAAACTGTCTCGAAGCTCTGTGTGTGGATTGTCCATCTCACAGAAACTGACTCGAAACTCTGTGTGTGGATTGTTCAACTCAGAGTAAACTGGCTCGAAGCTCTGTGTGTGGATTGTCCAACTCAGAGAAACTGGCTGGAAGCTCTGTGTGTGGATTGTCCAACTCAGAGTAAACTGGCTGGAAGCTCTGTGTGTGGATTGTCCAACTCAGAGTAAACTGGCTCGAAGCTCTGTGTGTGGATTGTCCAACTCAGAGTAAACTGGCTGGAAGCTCTGTGTGTTGATTGTCCAACTCAGAGTAAACTGGCTGGAAGCTCTGTGTGTTGATTGTCCAACTCAGAGTAAACTGGCTGGAAGCTCTGTGTGTGGATTGTCCAACTCACAGTAAACTGGCTCGAAGCTCTGTGTGTGGATTGTCCAACTCAGAGTAAACTGGCTCGAAACTCTGCGTATGGATTGTACAACTCAGAGTAAACTGGCTCAAAGCTCTGTATGTGGATTGTCCAACTGAGATTAAACTGTCTCAAAGCTCTGTGTGTGGATTTTCCAACTCAGAGTAAACTGGCTGGAAGCTCTGCGTGTGGTTTGTCCAACTCAGAGTAAACTGTCTCAAAGCTCTGAGTGTGGATTGTCTAACTCACAGTAAACTGGCTCGAAGCTCTGTGTGTGGATTGTCCAACTGAGAGTAAACTGGCTCATAGCTCTGTGTGTGGATTGTCCGACTCAGAGTAAACTGTCTCGAAGCTCTGTGTGTGGATTGTCCATCTCACAGAAACTGACTCGAAACTCTGTGTGTGGATTGTTCAACTCAGAGTTAACTGGCTCGAAGCTCTGTGTGTGCATTGTCCAACTCAGAGAAACTGGCTCGAAGCTCTGTGTGTGGATTGTTCAACTCAGAGTAAACTGGCTCGAAGCTCTGTGTGTGGATTGTTCTACTCAGAGTAAACTGGCTGGAAGCTCTGTGTGTGGATTGTCCAACTCAGAGAAACTGGCTCGAAGCTCTGTGTATGGATTGTCCAACTCCGTGTAAACTAGCTGGAAACTCTGTGTGTGGATTGTCCACCTCAGAGTAAACTGCCACGAAACTCTGAGTGTGGATTGTCCAACTCATAGTAAACTGGCTCGACGCTCTGTGTGTGGATTGTGCAACTCATAGTAAACTGGATCGAAGCTCTGTGTGTGGATTGTCCAACTCAGAGTTAACTGACTCGAAGCTCTGTGTGTGGATTGTCCAACTGAGAGTAAACTGGCTCATAGCTCTGTGTGTGGATTGTCCGACTCAGAGTAAACTGTCTCGAAGCTCTGTGTGTGGATTGTCCATCTCACAGAAACTGACTTGAAACTCTGTGTGTGGATTGTTCAACTCAGAGTAAACAGGCTCGAAGCTCTGTGTGTGGATTGTCCAACTCAGAGAAACTGGCTGGAAGCTCTGTGTGTGGATTGTCCAACTCAGAGTAAACTGGCTGGAAGCTCTGTGTGTGGATTGTCCAACTCAGAGTAAACTGGCTCGAAGCTCTGTGTGTGGATTGTCCAACTCAGAGTAAACTGGCTGGAAGCTCTGTGTGTTGATTGTCCAACTCAGAGTAAACTGGCTGGAAGCTCTGTGTGTTGATTGTCCAACTCAGAGTAAACTGGCTGGAAGCTCTGTGTGTGGATTGTCCAACTCACAGTAAACTGGCTCGAAGCTCTGTGTGTGGATTGTCCAACTCAGAGTAAACTGGCTCGAAACTCTGCGTGTGGATTGTCCAACTCAGAGTAAACTGGCTCAAAGCTCTGTATGTGGATTGTCCAACTGAGATTAAACTGTCTCAAAGCTCTGTGTGTGGATTTTCCAACTCAGAGTAAACTGTCTCAAAGCTCTGTGTGTGGATTGTCTAACTCACAGTAAACTGGCTCGAAGCTCTGTGTGTGGATTGTCCAACTGAGAGTAAACTGGCTCATAGCTCTGTGTGTGGATTGTCCGACTCAGAGTAAACTGTCTCGAAGCTCTGTGTGTGGATTGTCCATCTCACAGAAACTGACTCGAAACTCTGTGTGTGGATTGTTCAACTCAGAGTTAACTGGCTCGAAGCTCTGTGTGTGCATTGTCCAACTCAGAGAAACTGGCTCGAAGCTCTGTGTGTGGATTGTTCAACTCAGAGTAAACTGGCTCGAAGCTCTGTGTGTGGATTGTCCAACTCAGAGAAACTGACTCTAAGCTCTGTGTGTGGATTGTCCAACTCAGAGAAACTGGCTGGAAGCTCTGTGTGTGGATTGTCCACCTCAGAGTAAACTGGCTCGAAGCTCTGGGTGTGGATTGTCCAACTCAGAGTAAACTGCCACGAAACTCTGAGTGTGGATTGTCCAACTCATAGTAAACTGGCTCGACGCTCTGTGTGTGGATTGTGCAACTCATAGTAAACTGGATCGAAGCTCAGTGTGTGGATTGTCCAACTCAGAGTAAACTGACTCGAAGCTCTGTGTGTGGATTGTCCAACTGAGATTAAACTGTCTCAAAGCTCTGTGTGTGGATTGTCCAACTCAGAGTAAACTATCTCAAAGCTCTGTGTGTGGATTGTCCAACTCAGAGTAAATCGTCTCGAAGCTCTGTGTGTGGATTGTCCAGCTCAGAGTTAACTGGCTGGATGTTCTGTGTGTGGATTGTCCAATTCAGAGTAAACTGGCTGGAAGCTCTGTGTGTGGATTGTCCAACTCAGAGTAAACTGGCTGGAAGCTCTGTGTGTGGATTGTCCAACTCAGAGTAAACTGGCTCGAAGCTGTGTGTGTGGATTGTCCAAATCAGAGTAAACTGGCTGGAAACTCTGTGTGTTGATTGTCCAACTCAGAGTAAACTGGCTGGAAGCTTTGTGTGTTGATTGTCCAACTCAGAGTAAACTGGCTGGAAGCTCTGTGTGTGGATTGTCCAACTCAGAGTAAACTGGCTCGAAGCTCTGTGTGTGGATTGTCCAACTCTGAGTAAACTGGCTGGAAGCTCTGTGTGTGGATTGTCCAACTCAGAGTAAACTGGCTCGAAGCTCTGTGTGTGGATTGTCCAACTCAGAGTAAACTGGCTGGAAGCTCTGTGTCTTGATTGTCCAATTCAGAGTAAACTGGCTGGAAGCTCTGTGTGTGGATTGTCCAACTCAGAGTAAACTGGCTCGAAGCTCTGTGTGTGGATTGTCCAACTCAGAGTAAACTGGCTTGAAGCTCTGTGGGTGGATTGTCCAACTCAGAGTAAACTGGCTGGAAGCTCTGTGTGTGGATTGTCCAACTCAGAGTAAACTGGCTCGAAGCTCTGTGTGTGGATTGTCCAACTCTGAGTAAACTGGCTGGAAGCTCTGTGTGTGGATTGTCCATCTCAGAGAAACTGGCTCGAAGCTCTGTGTGTGGATTGTCCAACTCAGAGTAAACTGTCTCGAAGCTCTGTGTGTGGATTGTCCAACTCAGAGTAAACTGGCACGAAGCTCTGTGTGTGGATTGTCCAACTCAGAGTAAACTGGCTGGAAGCTCTGTGTGTGGATTGTCCAACTCAGAGTAAACTGGTTCGAAGCTCTGTGTGTGGATTGTCCAACTCAGAGTAAACTGGCTGGAAGCTCTGTGTGTTGATTGTCCAACTTAGAGTAAACTGGCTGGAAGCTCTGTGTGTTGATTGTCCAACTCAGAGTAAACTGGCAGGAAGCTCTGTGTGTGGATTGTCCAACTCAGAGTAAACTGGCTGGAAGCTCTGTGTGTGGATTGTCCAACTCAGAGTAAACTGGCAGGAAGCTCTGTGTGTGGATTGTCCTCTCAGAGTAAACTGGCTCGAAGCTCTGTGTGTGGATTGTCCAACTCAGAGTAAACTGGCTCAAAGCTCTGTGTGTGGATTGTCCAACTCAGAGTAAACTGGCTCGAAACTCTGCGTGTGGATTGTCCAACTCAGAGTAAACTGGCTCAAAGCTCTGTATGTGGATTGTCCAACTGAGATTAAACTGTCTCAAAGCTCTGTGTGTGGATTTTCCAACTCAGAGTAAACTGGCTGGAAGCTCTGCGTGTGGTTTGTCCAACTCAGAGTAAACTGTCTCAAAGCTCTGTGTGTGGATTGTCTAACTCACAGTAAACTTCCTCGAAGCTCTGTGTGTGGATTGTCCAACTGAGAGTAAACTGGCTCATAGCTCTGTGTGTGGATTGTCCGACTCAGAGTAAACTGTCTCGAAGCTCTGTGTGTGGATTCTCCATCTCACAGAAACTGACTCGAAACTCTGTGTGTGGACTGTCCAACTCAGAGTAAACTATCTCAAAGCTCTGTGTGTGGATTGTCCAACTCAGAGTAAATCGTCTCTAAGCTCTGTGTGTGGATTGTCCAACTCAGAGTTAACTGGCTGGAAGTTCTGTGTGTGGATTGTCCAATTCAGAGTAAACTGGCTGGAAGCTCTGTGTGTGGATTGTCCAACTCAGAGTAAACTGGCTGGAAGCTCTGTGTGTGGATTGCCCAACTCAGAGTAAACTGGCTCGAAGCTCTGTGTGTGGATTGTCCAAATCAGAGTAAACTGGCTGGAAGCTCTGTGTGTTGATTGTCCAACTCAGAGTAAACTGGCTGGAAGCTCTGTGTGTTGATTGTCCAACTCAGAGTAAACTGGCTGGAAGCTCTGTGTGTGGATTGTCCAACTCAGAGTAAACTGGCTCGAAGCTCTGTGTGTGGATTGTCCAACTCTGAGTAAACTGGCTGGAAGCTCTGTGTGTGGATTGTCCAACTCAGAGTAAACTGGCTCGAAGCTCTGTGTGTGGATTGTCCAACTCAGAGTAAACTGGCTGGAAGCTCTGTGTGTTGATTGTCCAATTCAGAGTAAACTGGCTGGAAGCTCTGTGTGTGGATTGTCCAACTCAGAGTAAACTGGCTCGAAGCTCTGTGTGTGGATTGTCCAACTCAGAGTAAACTGGCTTGAAGCTCTGTGTGTGGATTGTCCAACTCAGAGTAAACTGGCTGGAAGCTCTGTGTGTGGATTGTCCAACTCTGAGTAAACTGGCTGGAAGCTCTGTGTGTGGATTGTCCAACTCTGAGTAAACTGGCTGGAAGCTCTGTGTGTGGATTGTCCAACTCAGAGTTAACTGGCTGGAAGTTCTGTGTGTGGATTGTCCAATTCAGAGTAAACTGTCTCGAAGCTCCGTGTGTGGATTATCCAACTCAGAGTAAACTGGCTCGAATCTCTGTGTGTGGTTTGTCCAACTCCGAGTAAACTGGCTCGAAGCTCTGTGTGTGGATTGTCCAACTGAGAGTAAACTGGCTCATAGCTCTGTGTGTGGATTGTCCAACTCAGAGTTAACTGGCTGGAAGTTCTGTGTGTGGATTGTCCAATTCAGAGTAAACTGGCTGGAACCTCTGTGTGTGGATTGTCCAACTCAGAGTAAACTGGCTGGAAGCTCTGTGTGTGGATTGTCCAACTCAGAGTAAACTGGCTCGAAGCTCTGTGTGTGGATTGTCCAACTCAGAGTAAACTGGCTGGAAGCTCTGTGTGTTGATTGTCCAACTCAGAGTAAACTGGGTGGAAGCTCTGTGTGTTGATTGTCCAACTCAGAGTAAACTGGCTGGAAGCTCTGTGTGTGGATTGTCCAACTCAGAGTAAACTGTCTCAAAGCTCTGTGTGTGGATTGTCTAACTCACAGTAAACTGGCTGGAAGCTCTGTGTGTGGATTGTCCAACTTAGAGTAAACTGGCTCATAGCTCTGTGTGTGGATTGCCCGACTCAGAGTAAACTGTCTCGAAGCTCTGTGTGTGGATTGTCCATCTCACAGAAACTGACTCGAAACTCTGTGTGTGGATTGTTCAACTCAGAGTAAACTGGCTCGAAGCTCTGTGTGTGGATTGTCCAACTCAGAGAAACTGGCTCGAAGCTCTGTGTGTGGATTGTTCAACTCAGAGTAAACTGGCTCGAAGCTCTGTGTGTGGATTGTCCAACTCAGAGAAACTGACTCTAAGCTCTGCGTGTGGATTGTCCAACTCCGTGTAAACTAGCTGGAAACTCTGTGTGTGGATTGTCCACCTCAGAGTAAACTGGCTCGATGCTCTGTGTGTGGATTGTCCAACTCAGAGTAAACTGCCTCGAAACTCTGAGTGTGGATTGTCCAACTCATAGTAAACTGGCTCCACGCTCTGTGTGTGGATTGTCCAACTCAGAGTAAACTGGCTCGAATCTCTGTGTGTGGATTGTCCAACTGAGAGTAAACTGGCTCGAAGCTCAGTGTGTGGATTGTCCAACTCAGAGAAACTGGCTCGAAGCTCTGTGTGTGGATTGTTCTACTCAGAGTAAACTGGCTGGAAGCTCTGTGTGTGGATTATCCAACTCAGAGAAACTGGCTCGAAGCTCTGTGTGTGGATTGTCCAACTCTGAGTAAACTGGCTGGAAGCTCTGTGTGTGGATTGTCCAACTCAGAGTAAACTGGCTCGAAGCTCTGTGTGTGGATTGTCCAACTCAGAGTAAACTGGCTGGAAGCTCTGTGTGTTGATTGTCCAATTCAGAGTAAACTGGCTGGAAGCTCTGTGTGTGGATTGTCCAACTCAGAGTAAACTGGCTCGAAGCTCTGTGTGTGGATTGTCCAACTCAGAGTAAACTGGCTTGAAGCTCTGTGTGTGGATTGTCCAACTCAGAGTAAACTGGCTGGAAGCTCTGTGTGTGGATTGTCCAACTCTGAGTAAACTGGCTGGAAGCTCTGTGTGTGGATTGTCCAACTCTGAGTAAACTGGCTGGAAGCTCTGTGTGTGGATTGTCCATCTCAGAGAAACTGGCTCGAAGCTCTGTGTGTGGATTGTCCAACTCAGAGTAAACTGTCTCGAAGCTCTGTGTGTGGATTGTCCAACTCAGAGTAAACTGGCTCGAAGCTCTGTGTGTGGATTGTCCAACTCAGAGTAAACTGGCTGGAAGCTCTGTGTGTGGATTGTCCAACTCAGAGTAAACTGGTTCGAAGCTCTGTGTGTGGATTGTCCAACTCAGAGTAAACTGGCTGGAAGCTCTGTGTGTTGATTGTCCAACTTAGAGTAAACTGGCTGGAAGCTCTGTGTGTTGATTGTCCAACTCAGAGTAAACTGGCTGGAAGCTCTGTGTGTGGATTGTCCAACTCAGAGTAAACTGGCTGGAAGCTCTGTGTGTGGATTGTCCAACTCAGAGTAAACTAGCAGGAAGCTCTGTGTGTGGATTGTCCAACTCAGAGTAAACTGGCTCGAAGCTCTGTGTGTGGATTGTCCAACTCAGAGTAAACTGGCTCAAAGCTCTGTGTGTGGATTGTCCAACTCAGAGTAAACTGGCTCGAAACTCTGCGTGTGGATTGTCCAACTCAGAGTAAACTGGCTCAAAGCTCTGTATGTGGATTGTCCAACTGAGATTAAACTGTCTCAAAGCTCTGTGTGTGGATTTTCCAACTCAGAGTAAACTGGCTGGAAGCTCTGCGTGTGGTTTGTCCAACTCAGAGTAAACTGTCTCAAAGCTCTGTGTGTGGATTGTCTAACTCACAGTAAACTTCCTCGAAGCTCTGTGTGTGGATTGTCCAACTGAGATTAAACTGGCTCATAGCTCTGTGTGTGGATTGTCCGACTCAGAGTAAACTGTCTCGAAGCTCTGTGTGTGGATTGTCCATCTCACAGAAACTGACTCGAAACTCTGTGTGTGGACTGTCCAACTCAGAGTAAACTATCTCAAAGCTCTGTGTGTGGATTGTCCAACTCAGAGTAAATCGTCTCTAAGCTCTGTGTGTGGATTGTCCAACTCAGAGTTAACTGGCTGGAAGTTCTGTGTGTGGATTGTCCAATTCAGAGTAAACTGGCTGGAAGCTCTGTGTGTGGATTGTCCAACTCAGAGTAAACTGGCTGGAAGCTCTGTGTGTGGATTGCCCAACTCAGAGTAAACTGGCTCGAAGCTCTGTGTGTGGATTGTCCAAATCAGAGTAAACTGGCTGGAAGCTCTGTGTGTTGATTGTCCAACTCAGAGTAAACTGGCTGGAAGCTCTGTGTGTTGATTGTCCAACTCAGAGTAAACTGGCTGGAAGCTCTGTGTGTGGATTGTCCAACTCAGAGTAAACTGGCTCGAAGCTCTGTGTGTGGATTGTCCAACTCTGAGTAAACTGGCTGGAAGCTCTGTGTGTGGATTGTCCAACTCAGAGTAAACTGGCTCGAAGCTCTGTGTGTGGATTGTCCAACTCAGAGTAAACTGGCTGGAAGCTCTGTGTGTTGATTGTCCAATTCAGAGTAAACTGGCTGGAAGCTCTGTGTGTGGATTGTCCAACTCAGAGTAAACTGGCTCGAAGCTCTGTGTGTGGATTGTCCAACTCAGAGTAAACTGGCTTGAAGCTCTGTGTGTGGATTGTCCAACTCAGAGTAAACTGGCTGGAAGCTCTGTGTGTGGATTGTCCAACTCTGAGTAAACTGGCTGGAAGCTCTGTGTGTGGATTGTCCAACTCTGAGTAAACTGGCTGGAAGCTCTGTGTGTGGATTGTCCAACTCAGAGTTAACTGGCTGGAAGTTCTGTGTGTGGATTGTCCAATTCAGAGTAAACTGTCTCGAAGCTCCGTGTGTGGATTATCCAACTCAGAGTAAACTGGCTCGAATCTCTGTGTGTGGTTTGTCCAACTCAGAGTAAACTGGCTCGAAGCTCTGTGTGTGGATTGTCCAACTGAGAGTAAACTGGCTCATAGCTCTGTGTGTGGATTGTCCAACTCAGAGTTAACTGGCTGGAAGTTCTGTGTGTGGATTGTCCAATTCAGAGTAAACTGGCTGGAACCTCTGTGTGTGGATTGTCCAACTCAGAGTAAACTGTCTGGAAGCTCTGTGTGTGGATTGTCCAACTCAGAGTAAACTGGCTCGAAGCTCTGTGTGTGGATTGTCCAACTCAGAGTAAACTGGCTGGAAGCTCTGTGTGTTGATTGTCCAATTCAGAGTAAACTGGCTGGAAGCTCTGTGTGTGGATTGTCCAACTCAGAGTAAACTGGCTCGAAGCTCTGTGTGTGGATTGTCCAACTCAGAGTAAACTGGCTTGAAGCTCTGTGTGTGGATTGTCCAACTCAGAGTAAACTGGCTGGAAGCTCTGTGTGTGGATTGTCCAACTCTGAGTAAACTGGCTGGAAGCTCTGTGTGTGGATTGTCCAACTCTGAGTAAACTGGCTGGAAGCTCTGTGTGTGGATTGTCCATCTCAGAGAAACTGGCTCGAAGCTCTGTGTGTGGATTGTCCAACTCAGAGTAAACTGTCTCGAAGCTCTGTGTGTGGATTGTCCAACTCAGAGTAAACTGGCTCGAAGCTCTGTGTGTGGATTGTCCAACTCAGAGTAAACTGGCTGGAAGCTCTGTGTGTGGATTGTCCACCTCAGAGTAAACTGGTTCGAAGCTCTGTGTGTGGATTGTCCAACTCAGAGTAAACTGGCTGGAAGCTCTGTGTGTTGATTGTCCAACTTAGAGTAAACTGGCTGGAAGCTCTGTGTGTTGATTGTCCAACTCAGAGTAAACTGGCTGGAAGCTCTGTGTGTGGATTGTCCAACTCAGAGTAAACTGGCTGGAAGCTCTGTGTGTGGATTGTCCAACTCAGAGTAAACTGGCAGGAAGCTCTGTGTGTGGATTGTCCAACTCAGAGTAAACTGGCTCGAAGCTCTGTGTGTGGATTGTCCAACTCAGAGTAAACTGGCTCAAAGCTCTGTGTGTGGATTGTCCAACTCAGAGTAAACTGGCTCGAAACTCTGCGTGTGGATTGTCCAACTCAGAGTAAACGGGCTCAAAGCTCTGTATGTGGATTGTCCAACTGAGATTAAACTGTCTCAAAGCTCTGTGTGTGGATATTCCAACTCAGAGTAAACTGGCTGGAAGCTCTGCGTGTGGTTTGTCCAACTCAGAGTAAACTGTCTCAAAGCTCTGTGTGTGGATTGTCTAACTCACAGTAAACTTCCTCGAAGCTCTGTGTGTGGATTGTCCAACTGAGAGTAAACTGGCTCATAGCTCTGTGTGTGGATTGTCCGACTCAGAGTAAACTGTCTCGAAGCTCTGTGTGTGGATTCTCCATCTCACAGAAACTGACTCGAAACTCTGTGTGTGGACTGTCCAACTCAGAGTAAACTATCTCAAAGCTCTGTGTGTGGATTGTCCAACTCAGAGTAAATCGTCTCTAAGCTCTGTGTGTGGATTGTCCAACTCAGAGTTAACTGGCTGGAAGTTCTGTGTGTGGATTGTCCAATTCAGAGTAAACTGGCTGGAAGCTCTGTGTGTGGATTGTCCAACTCAGAGTAAACTGGCTGGAAGCTCTGTGTGTGGATTGCCCAAATCAGAGTAAACTGGCTCGAAGCTCTGTGTGTGGATTGTCCAAATCAGAGTAAACTGGCTGGAAACTCTGTGTGTGGATTGTCCAACTCAGAGTAAACTGGCTCGAAGCTCTGTGTGTGGATTGTCCAACTCTGAGTAAACTGGCTGGAAGCTCTGTGTGTGGATTGTCCAACTCAGAGTAAACTGGCTCGAAGCTCTGTGTGTGGATTGTCCAACTCAGAGTAAACTGGCTGGAAGCTCTGTGTGTTGATTGTCCAATTCAGAGTAAACTGGCTGGAAGCTCTGTGTGTGGATTGTCCAACTCAGAGTAAACTGGCTCGAAGCTCTGTGTGTGGATTGTCCAACTCAGAGTAAACTGGCTTGAAGCTCTGTGTGTGGATTGTCCAACTCAGAGTAAACTGGCTGGAAGCTCTGTGTGTGGATTGTCCAACTCTGAGTAAACTGGCTGGAAGCTCTGTGTGTGGATTGTCCAACTCTGAGTAAACTGGCTGGAAGCTCTGTGTGTGGATTGTCCAACTCAGAGTTAACTGGCTGGAAGTTCTGTGTGTGGATTGTCCAATTCAGAGTAAACTGTCTCGAAGCTCCGTGTGTGGATTATCCAACTCAGAGTAAACTGGCTCGAATCTCTGTGTGTGGTTTGTCCAACTCAGAGTAAACTGGCTCGAAGCTCTGTGTGTGGATTGTCCAACTGAGAGTAAACTGGCTCATAGCTCTGTGTGTGGATTGTCCAACTCAGAGTTAACTGGCTGGAAGTTCTGTGTGTGGATTGTCCAATTCAGAGTAAACTGGCTGGAACCTCTGTGTGTGGATTGTCCAACTCAGAGTAAACTGGCTGGAAGCTCTGTGTGTGGATTGTCCAACTCAGAGTAAACTGGCTCGAAGCTCTGTGTGTGGATTGTCCAACTCAGAGTAAACTGGCTGGAAGCTCTGTGTGTTGATTGTCCAACTCAGAGTAAACTGGCTGGAAGCTCTGTGTGTGGATTGTCCAACTCAGACTAAACTGTCTCAAAGCTCTGTGTGTGGATTGTCTAACTCACAGTAAACTGGCTGGAAGCTCTGTGTGTGGATTGTCCAACTTAGAGTAAACTGGCTCATAGCTCTGTGTGTGGATTGCCCGACTCAGAGTAAACTGTCTCGAAGCTCTGTGTGTGGATTGTCCATCTCACAGAAACTGACTCGAAACTCTGTGTGTGGATTGTTCAACTCAGAGTAAACTGGCTCGAAGCTCTGTGTGTGGATTGTCCAACTCAGAGAAACTGGCTCGAAGCTCTGTGTGTGGATTGTTCAACTCAGAGTAAACTGGCTCGAAGCTCTGTGTGTGGATTGTCCAACTCAGAGAAACTGACTCTAAGCTCTGTGTGTGGATTGTCCAACTCCGTGTAAACTAGCTGGAAACTCTGTGTGTGTATTGTCAACCTCAGAGTAAACTGGCTCGATGCTCTGTGTGTGGATTGTCCAACTCAGAGTAAACTGCCTCGAAACTCTGAGTGTGGATTGTCCAACTCATAGTAAACTGGCTCGACGCTCTGTGTGTGGATTGTCCAACTCAGAGTAAACTGGCTGGAACCTCTGTGTGTGGATTGTCCAACTCAGAGTAAACTGGCTGGAAGCTCTGTGTGTGGATTGTCCAACTCAGAGTAAACTGGCTCGAAGCTCTGTGTGTGGATTGTCCAACTCAGAGTAAACTGGCTGGAAGCTCTGTGTGTTGATTGTCCAACTCAGAGTAAACTGGCTGGAAGCTCTGTGTGTGGATTGTCCAACTCAGAGTAAACTGTCTCAAAGCTCTGTGTGTGGATTGTCTAACTCACAGTAAACTGGCTGGAAGCTCTGTGTGTGGATTGTCCAACTTAGAGTAAACTGGCTCATAGCTCTGTGTGTGGATTGCCCGACTCAGAGTAAACTGTCTCGAAGCTCTGTGTGTGGATTGTCCATCTCACAGAAACTGACTCGAAACTCTGTGTGTGGATTGTTCAACTCAGAGTAAACTGGCTCGAAGCTCTGTGTCTGGATTGTCCAACTCAGAGAAACTGGCTCGAAGCTCTGTGTGTGGATTGTTCAACTCAGAGTAAACTGGCTCGAAGCTCTGTGTGTGGATTGTCCAACTCAGAGTAAACTGGCTCGAAGCTCAATGTGTGGATTGTCCAACTCAGAGTAAACTGGCTGGAAGCTCTGTGTGTTGATTGTCCAACTCAGAGTAAACTGGCTGGAAGCTCTGTGTGTGGATTGTCCAACTCAGAGTAAACTGTCTCAAAGCTCTGTGTGTTGATTGTCCAACTCAGAGTAAACTGGCTGGAAGCTCTGTGTGTTGATTGTCCAACTCAGAGTAAACTGGCTGGAAGCTCTGTGTGTGGATTGTCCAACTCAGAGTAAACTGTCTCAAAGCTCTGTGTGTGGATTGTCTAACTCACAGTAAACTGGCTGGAAGCTCTGTGTGTATTGTCCAACTTAGAGTAAACTGGCTCATAGCTCTGTGTGTGGATTGCCCGACTCAGAGTAAACTGTCTCGAAGCTCTGTGTGTGGATTGTCCATCTCACAGAAACTGACTCGAAACTCTGTGTGTGGATTGTTCAACTCAGAGTAAACTGGCTCGAAGCTCTGTGTGTGGATTGTCCAACTCAGAGAAACTGGCTCGAAGCTCTGTGTGTGGATTGTTCAACTCAGAGTAAACTGGCTCGAAGCTCTGTGTGTGGATTGTCCAACTCAGAGTAAACTGGCTCGAAGCTCTGTGTGTGGATTGTCCAACTCAGAGTAAACTGGCTGGAAGCTCTGTGTGTTGATTGTCCAACTCAGAGTAAACTGGCTGGAAGCTCTGTGTGTGGATTGTCCAACTCAGAGTAAACTGGCTGGAAGCTCTGTGTGTGGATTGTCCAACTCAGAGTAAACTGGCTCGAAGCTCTGTGTGTGGATTGTCCAACTCAGAGTAAACTGGCTGGAAGCTCTGTGTGTTGATTGTCCAACTCAGAGTAAACTGGCTGGAAGCTCTGTGTGTGGATTGTCCAACTCAGAGTAAACTGTCTCAAAGCTCTGTGTGTGGATTGTCTAACTCACAATAAACTGGCTGGAAGCTCTGTGTGTGGATTGTCCAACTTAGAGTAAACTGGCTCATAGCTCTGTGTGTGGATTGCCCGACTCAGAGTAAACTGTCTCGAAGCTCTGTGTGTGGATTGTCCATCTCACAGAAACTGACTCGAAACTCTGTGTGTGGATTGTTCAACTCAGAGTAAACTGGCTCGAAGCTCTGTGTGTGGATTGTCCAACTCAGAGAAACTGGCTCGAAGCTCTGTGTGTGGATTGTTCAACTCAGAGTAAACTGGCTCGAAGCTCTGTGTGTGGATTGTCCAACTCAGAGTAAACTGGCTCGAAGCTCTGTGTGTGGATTGTCCAACTCAGAGTAAACTGGCTGGAAGCTCTGTGTGTTGATTGTCCAACTCAGAGTAAACTGGCTGGAAGCTCTGTGTGTGGATTGTCCAACTCAGAGTAAACTGTCTCAAAGCTCTGTGTGTGGATTGTCTAACTCACAGTAAACTGGCTGGAAGCTCTGTGTGTGGATTGTCCAACTTAGAGTAAACTGGCTCAGAGCTCTGTGTGTGGATTGCCCGACTCAGAGTAAACTGTCTCGAAGCTCTGTGTGTGGATTGTCCATCTCACAGAAACTGACTCGAAACTCTGTGTGTGGATTGTTCAACTCAGAGTAAACTGGCTCGAAGCTCTGTGTGTGGATTGTCCAACTCAGAGAAACTGGCTCGAAGCTCTGTGTGTGGATTGTTCAACTCAGAGTAAACTGGCTCGAAGCTCTGTGTGTGGATTGTCCAACTCAGAGAAACTGACTCTAAGCTCTGTGTGTGGATTGTCCAACTCCGTGTAAACTAGCTGGAAACTCTGTGTGTGGATTGTCAACCTCAGAGTAAACTGGCTCGATGCTCTGTGTGTGGATTGTCCAACTCAGAGTAAACTGCCTCGAAACTCTGAGTGTGGATTGTCCAACTCATAGTAAACTGGCTCGACGCTCTGTGTGTGGATTGTCCAACTCAGAGTAAACTGGCTGGAACCTCTGTGTGTGGATTGTCCAACTCAGAGTAAACTGGCTGGAAGCTCTGTGTGTGGATTGTCCAACTCAGAGTAAACTGGCTCGAAGCTCTGTGTGTGGATTGTCCAACTCAGAGTAAACTGCCTGGAAGCTCTGTGTGTTGATTGTCCAACTCAGAGTAAACTGGCTGGAAGCTCTGTGTGTGGATTGTCCAACTCAGAGTAAACTGTCTCAAAGCTCTGTGTGTGGACTGTCTAACTCACAGTAAACTGGCTGGAAGCTCTGTGTGTGGATTGTCCAACTTAGAGTAAACTGGCTCATAGCTCTGTGTGTGGATTGCCCGACTCAGAGTAAACTGACTCTAAGCTCTGTGTGTGGATTGTCCAACTCCGTGTAAACTAGCTGGAATCTCTGTGTGTGGATTGTCAACCTCAGAGTAAACTGGCTCGATGCTCTGTGTGTGGATTGTCCAACTCAGAGTAAACTGCCTCGAAACTCTGTGTGTGGATTGTCCAACTCAGAGTAAACTGGCTCGAATCTCTGTGTGTGGATTGTCCAACTGAGAGTAAACTGGCTCGAAGCTCAGTGTGTGGATTGTCCAACTCATAGAAACTGGCTCGAAGTTCTGTGTGTGGATTGTTCTACTCAGAGTAAACTGGCTGGAAGCTCTGTGTGTGGATTGTCCAACTCAGAGAAACTGGCTCGAAGCTCTGTGTATGGATTGTCCAACTCCGTGTAAACTAGCTGGAAACTCTGTGTGTGGATTGTCCACCTCAGAGTAAACTGCCACGAAACTCTAAGTGTGGATTGTCCAACTCATAGTAAACTGGCTCGACGCTCTGTGTGTCGATTGTGCAACTCATAGTAAACTGGATCGAAGCTCTGTGTGTGGATTGTCCAACTCAGAGTAAACTGACTCGAAGCTCTGTGTGTGGATTGTCCAACTGAGAGTAAACTGGCTCATAGCTCTGTGTGTGGATTGTCCGACTCAGAGTAAACTGTCTCGAAGCTCTGTGTGTGGATTGTCCATCTCACAGAAACTGTCTTGAAACTCTGTGTGTGGATTGTTCAACTCAGAGTAAACTGGCTCGAAGCTCTGTGTGTGGATTGTCCACTCAGAGAAACTGGCTGGAAGCTCTGTGTGTGGATTGTCCAAATCAGAGTAAACTGGCTGGAAGCTCTGTGTGTGGATTGTACAACTCAGAGTAAACTGGCTCGAAGCTCTGTGTGTGGATTGTCCAACTCAGAGTAAGCTGGCTGGAAGCTCTGTGTGTTGATTGTCCAACTCAGAGTAAACTGGCTGGAAGCTCTGTGTGTTGATTGTCCAACTCAGAGTAAACTGGCTGGAAGCTCTGTGTGTGGATTGTCCAACTCAGAGTAAACTGTCTCAAAGCTCTGTGTGTGGATTGTCTAACTCACAGTAAACTGGCTGGAAGCTCTGTGTGTGGATTGTCCAACTTAGAGTAAACTGGCTCATAGCTCTGTGTGTGGATTGCCCGACTCAGAGTAAACTGTCTCGAAGCTCTGTGTGTGGATTGTCCATCTCACAGAAACTGACTCGAAACTCTGTGTGTGGATTGTTCAACTCAGAGTAAACTGGCTCGAAGCTCTGTGTGTGGATTGTCCAACTCAGAGAAACTGGCTCGAAGCTCTGTGTGTGGATTGTTCAACTCAGAGTAAACTGGCTCGAAGCTCTGTGTGTGGATTGTCCAACTCAGAGAAACTGACTCTAAGCTCTGTGTGTGGATTGTCCAACTCCGTGTAAACTAGCTGGAAACTCTGTGTGTGGATTGTCAACCTCAGAGTAAACTGGCTCGATGCTCTGTGTGTGGATTGTCCAACTCAGAGTAAACTGCCTCGAAACTCTGAGTGTGGATTGTCCAACTCATAGTAAACTGGCTCGACGCTCTGTGTGTGGATTGTCCAACTCAGAGTAAACTGGCTCGAATCTCTGTGTGTGGATTGTCCAACTGAGAGTAAACTGGCTCGAAGCTCAGTGTGTGGATTGTCCAACTCAGAGAAACTGGCTCGAAGCTCTGTGTGTGGATTGTTCTACTCAGAGTAAACTGGCTGGAAGCTCTGTGTGTGGATTGTCCAACTCAGAGAAACTGGCTCGAAGCTCTGTGTATGGATTGTCCAACTCCATGTAAACTAGCTGGAAACTCTGTGTGTGGATTGTCCACCTCAGAGTAAACTGCCACGAAACTCTGAGTGTGGATTGTCCAACTCATAGTAAACTGGCTCGACGCTCTGTGTGTGGATTGTGCAACTCATAGTAAACTGGATCGAAGCTCAGTGTGTGGATTGTCCAACTCAGAGTAAACTGACTCGAAGCTCTGTGTGTGGATTGTCCAACTGAGAGTAAACTGGCTCATAGCTCTGTGTGTGGATTGTCCGACTCAGAGTAAACTGTCTCGAAGCTCTGTGTGTGGATTGTCCATCTCACAGAAACTGACTCGAAACTCTGTGTGTGGATTGTTCAACTCAGAGTAAACTGGCTCGAAGCTCTGTGTGTGGATTGTCCAACTCAGAGAAACTGGCTGGAAGCTCTGTGTGTGGATTGTCCAACTCAGAGTAAACTGGCTGGAAGCTCTGTGTGTGGATTGTCCAACTCAGAGTAAACTGGCTCGAAGCTCTGTGTGTGGATTGTCCAACTCAGAGTAAACTGGCTGGAAGCTCTGTGTGTTGATTGTCCAACTCAGAGTAAACTGGCTGGAAGCTCTGTGTGTTGATTGTCCAACTCAGAGTAAACTGGCTGGAAGCTCTGTGTGTGGATTGTCCAACTCACAGTAAACTGGCTCGAAGCTCTGTGTGTGGATTGTCCAACTCAGAGTAAACTGGCTCGAAACTCTGCGTGTGGATTGTCCAACTCAGAGTAAACTGGCTCAAAGCTCTGTATGTGGATTGTCCAACTGAGATTAAACTGTCTCAAAGCTCTGTGTGTGGATTTTCCAACTCAGAGTAAACTGGCTGGAAGCTCTGCGTGTGGTTTGTCCAACTCAGAGTAAACTGTCTCAAAGCTCTGTGTGTGGATTGTCTAACTCACAGTAAACTGGCTCGAAGCTCTGTGTGTGGATTGTCCAACTGAGAGTAAACTGGCTCATAGCTCTGTGTGTGGATTGTCCGACTCAGAGTAAACTGTCTCGAAGCTCTGTGTGTGGATTGTCCATCTCACAGAAACTGACTCGAAACTCTGTGTGTGGATTGTTCAACTCAGAGTTAACTGGCTCGAAGCTCTGTGTGTGCATTGTCCAACTCAGAGAAACTGGCTCGAAGCTCTGTGTGTGGATTGTTCAACTCAGAGTAAACTGGCTCGAAGCTCTGTGTGTGGATTGTCCAACTCAGAGAAACTGACTCTAAGCTCTGTGTGTGGATTGTCCAACTCCGTGTAAACTAGCTGGAAACTCTGTGTGTGGATTGTCCACCTCAGAGTAAACTGGCTCGAATCTCTGTGTGTGGATTGTCCAACTCAGAGTAAACTGCCTCGAAACTCTGAGTGTGGATTGTCCAACTCATAGTAAACTGGCTCGACGCTCTGTGTGTGGATTGTCCAACTCAGAGTAAACTGGCTCGAATCTCTGTGTGTGGATTGTCCAACTGAGAGTAAACTGGCTCGAAGCTCAGTGTGTGGATTGTCCAACTCAGAGAAACTGGCTCGAAGCTCTGTGTGTGGATTGTTCAACTCAGAGTAAACTGGCTGGAAGCTCTGTGTGTGGATTGTCCAACTCAGAGAAACTGGCTCGAAGCTCTGTGTGTGGATTATCCAACTCCGTGTAAACTAGCTGGAAACACTGTGTGTGGATTGTCCACCTCAGAGTAAACTGGCTCGAAGCTCTGTGTGTGGATTGTGCAACTCATAGTAAACTGGATCGAAGCTCAGTGTGTGGATTGTCCAACTCAGAGTAAACTGACTCGAAGCTCTGTGTGTGGATTGTCCAACTGAGATTAAACTGTCTCAAAGCTCTGTGTGTGGATTGTCCAACTCAGAGTAAACTATCTCAAAGCTCTGTGTGTGGATTGTCCAACTCAGAGTAAATCGTCTCGAAGCTCTGTGTGTGGATTGTCCAACTCAGAGTTAACTGGCTGGAAGTTCTGTGTGTGGATTGTCCAATTCAGAGTAAACTGGCTGGAAGCTCTGTGTGTGGATTGTCCAACTCAGAGTAAACTGGCTGGAAGCTCTGTGTGTGGATTGTCCAACTCAGAGTAAACTGGATCGAAGCTCTGTGTGTGGATTGTCCAAATCAGAGTAAACTGGCTGGAAACTCTGTGTGTTGATTGTCCAACTCAGAGTAAACTGGCTGGAAGCTCTGTGTGTTGATTGTCCAACTCTGAGTAAACTGGCTGGAAGCTCTGTGTGTGGATTGTCCAACTCAGAGTAAACTGGCTCGATGCTCTGTGTGTGGATTGTCCAACTCAGAGTAAACTGGCTGGAAGCTCTGTGTGTTGATTGTCCAATTCAGAGTAAACTGGCTGGAAGCTCTGTGTGTGGATTGTCCAACTCAGAGTAAACTGGCTCGAAGCTCTGTGTGTGGATTGTCCAACTCAGAGTAAACTGGCTTGAAGCTCTGTGTGTGGATTGTCCAACTCAGAGTAAACTGGCTGGAAGCTCTGTGTGTGGATTGTCCAACTCTGAGTAAACTGGCTGGAAGCTCTGTGTGTGGATTGTCCAACTCTGAGTAAACTGGCTGGAAGCTCTGTGTGTGGATTGTCCATCTCAGAGAAACTGGCTCGAAGCTCTGTGTGTGGATTGTCCAACTCAGAGTAAACTGTCTCGAAGCTCTGTGTGTGGATTGTCCAACTCAGAGTAAACTGGCTCGAAGCTCTGTGTGTGGATTGTCCAACTCAGAGTAAACTGGCTGGAAGCTCTGTGTGTGGATTGTCCAACTCAGAGTAAACTGTCTCAAAGCTCTGTGTGTGGATTGTCTAACTCACAGTAAACTGGCTGGAAGCTCTGTGTGTGGATTGTCCAACTTAGAGTAAACTGGCTCATAGCTCTGTGTGTGGATTGCCCGACTCAGAGTAAACTGTCTCGAAGCTCTGTGTGTGGATTGTCCATCTCACAGAAACTGACTCGAAACTCTGTGTGTGGATTGTTCAACTCAGAGTAAACTGGCTCGAAGCTCTGTGTGTGGATTGTCCAACTCAGAGAAACTGGCTCGAAGCTCTGTGTGTGGATTGTTCAACTCAGAGTAAACTGGCTCGAAGCTCTGTGTGTGAATTGTCCAACTCAGAGAAACTGACTCTAAGCTCTGTGTGTGGATTGTCCAACTCCGTGTAAACTAGCTGGAAACTCTGTGTGTGGATTGTCAACCTCAGAGTAAACTGGCTCGATGCTCTGTGTGTGGATTGTCCAACTCAGAGTAAACTGCCTCGAAACTCTGAGTGTGGATTGTCCAACTCATAGTAAACTGGCTCGACGCTCTGTGTGTGGATTGTCCAACTCAGAGTAAACTGGCTCGAATCTCTGTGTGTGGATTGTCCAACTGAGAGTAAACTGGCTCGAAGCTCAGTGTGTGGATTGTCCAACTCAGAGAAACTGGCTCGAAGCTCTGTGTGTGGATTGTTCTACTCAGAGTAAACTGGCTGGAAGCTCTGTGTGTGGATTGTCCAACTCAGAGAAACTGGCTCGAAGCTCTGTGTATGGATTGTCCAACTCCGTGTAAACTAGCCGGAAACTCTGTGTGTGGATTGTCCACCTCAGAGTAAACTGCCACGAAACTCTGAGTGTGGATTGTCCAACTCATAGTAAACTGGCTCGACGCTCTGTGTGTGGATTGTGCAACTCATAGTAAACTGGATCGAAGCTCAGTGTGTGGATTGTCCAACTCAGAGTAAACTGACTCGAAGCTCTGTGTGTGGATTGTCCAACTGAGAGTAAACTGGCTCATAGCTCTGTGTGTGGATTGTCCGACTCAGAGTAAACTGTCTCGAAGCTCTGTGTGTGGATTGTCCATCTCACAGAAACTGACTCGAAACTCTGTGTGTGGATTGTTCAACTCAGAGTAAACTGGCTCGAAGCTCTGTGTGTGGATTGTCCAACTCAGAGAAACTGGCTGGAAGCTCTGTGTGTGGATTGTCCAACTCAGAGTAAACTGGCTGGAAGCTCTGTGTGTGTATTGTCCAACTCAGAGTAAACTGGCTCGAAGCTCTGTGTGTGGATTGTCCAACTCAGAGTAAACTGGCTGGAAGCTCTGTGTGTTGATTGTCCAACTCAGAGTAAACTGGCTGGAAGCTCTGTGTGTTGATTGTCCAACTCAGAGTAAACTGGATGGAAGCTCTGTGTGTGGATTGTCCAACTCACAGTAAACTGGCTCGAAGCTCTGTGTGTGGATTGTCCAACTCAGAGTAAACTGGCTCGAAACTCTGCGTGTGGATTGTCCAACTCAGAGTAAACTGGCTCAAAGCTCTGTATGTGGATTGTCCAACTGAGATTAAACTGTCTCAAAGCTCTGTGTGTGGATTTTCCAACTCAGAGTAAACTGGCTGGAAGCTCTGCGTGTGGTTTGTCCAACTCAGAGTAAACTGTCTCAAAGCTCTGTGTGTGGATTGTCTAACTCACAGTAAACTGGCTCGAAGCTCTGTGTGTGGATTGTCCAACTGAGAGTAAACTGGCTCATAGCTCTGTGTGTGGATTGTCCGACTCAGAGTAAACTGTCTCGAAGCTCTGTGTGTGGATTGTCCATCTCACAGAAACTGACTCGAAACTCTGTGTGTGGATTGTTCAACTCAGAGTTAACTGGCTCGAAGCTCTGTGTGTGCATTGTCCAACTCAGAGAAACTGGCTCGAAGCTCTGTGTGTGGATTGTTCAACTCAGAGTAAACTGGCTCGAAGCTCTGTGTGTGGATTGTCCAACTCAGAGAAACTGACTCTAAGCTCTGTGTGTGGATTGTCCAACTCCGTGTAAACTAGCTGGAAACTCTGTGTGTGGATTGTCCACCTCAGAGTAAACTGGCTCGAATCTCTGTGTGTGGATTGTCCAACTCAGAGTAAACTGCCTCGAAACTCTGAGTGTGGATTGTCCAACTCATAGTAAACTGGCTCGACGCTCTGTGTGTGGATTGTCCAACTCAGAGTAAACTGGCTCGAATCTCTGTGTGTGGATTGTCCAACTGAGAGTAAACTGGCTCGAAGCTCAGTGTGTGGATTGTCCAACTCAGAGAAACTGGCTCGAAGCTCTGTGTGTGGATTGTTCAACTCAGAGTAAACTGGCTGGAAGCTCTGTGTGTGGATTGTCCAACTCAGAGAAACTGGCTCGAAGCTCTGTGTGTGGATTATCCAACTCCGTGTAAACTAGCTGGAAACACTGTGTGTGGATTGTCCACCTCAGAGTAAACTGGCTCGAAGCTCTGTGTGTGGATTGTGCAACTCATAGTAAACTGGATCGAAGCTCAGTGTGTGGATTGTCCAACTCAGAGTAAACTGACTCGAAGCTCTGTGTGTGGATTGTCCAACTGAGATTAAACTGTCTCAAAGCTCTGTGTGTGGATTGTCCAACTCAGAGTAAACTATCTCAAAGCTCTGTGTGTGGATTGTCCAACTCAGAGTAAATCGTCTCGAAGCTCTGTGTGTGGATTGTCCAACTCAGAGTTAACTGGCTGGAAGTTCTGTGTGTGGATTGTCCAATTCAGAGTAAACTGGCTGGAAGCTCTGTGTGTGGATTGTCCAACTCAGAGTAAACTGGCTGGAA